>NC_030831.1:60351800-60974300 GCF_001704415.2 Capra hircus
GCTAACATTTACAAGGTCTTATAAATGCTGTGATTCTAAGCTCTATGTGTTTGTGACTCTTTTCCTCTTCCCAACAGCCCTTTAAGGTCCAAATAAAGTAGAAACCCCACTTCTAAGTTGAAGTATCTGTGTGGCTAAGTCATTTGTCCAAGGTCACTAGGTTAGTAAAAGGGGATCCTTACATTTTAATGTGGATCTGAACCACCCGGGCATCTTGTTAAAAGGAGTCAGAAGGCCCGGGTGAGGCCTGGGCTTCTGCATTTCTAATAAGCTCCAAGGAATGCCCGTGCTGCTGCTGTCAGAGGCCGCATTCTGAGTAGCGGGACTTACTCGAGGACTCAGGCCATGCTGGTTACACTTTCAGAGCCGAGCTGCAATACCAGCTGTGGGCTCCAAGGGTGTAGGTTAACCTATCTGTTTAAAAGAAGAGGTGGCGGAGGATGGTCTCTGGATGCTGTAAAACTCAACAGCTTAAAACTATTGCAAAATCCTTGTAGGAAAAAAAGTTACCACTGCCTTCCTAGGCCACCCTCAGGGCCCAGGCCCCACGTCCTGTACTCTACTGCAGAGAAAGAAGGAGACTCACAATGGACAAGTCTTTCCATAGGAAATAACGTCAAAACACATTACCCAAAAATACGCCCTTTTGGCATTTGGATTATTTTGAGCTAAGGCAACTGAGAACCAGCAGATGCAGGAAAACTCTTTACCTTCCGCAGCTGCCTAAAAATAAGGTATAAATTTCCCCTTTTGAAAAGGAAGTTCACATTTCTCATGTAAATTTCCATTTGGAAAGATGTCTGTACCAGGAAGAGAGCTACTCAGGAAACAACTCTTAGCGCATAACAAGAAGACCCTTTCTCACCCCGAATTTCCTCTCCGCCTACGTGGCTCCCCAGCCCAGAAGCCCCAAACCCGTGCTCCTTTGTTTAGCTTAACGTGGTTTATAACCCCTAATCATCCAACCACCTCCCTGAGCCCCATTTTCCCTATGAAGCTTCATGCAAGGTACAGAATTAAAATTGTTTTTCTCTAATCTTTTTTCAGTTTGATTCCCAGGCCCTAGACATGGAACCTAGGAGGGTGGAGAAAAATGGCTTTTCCTCCCGTTACGTCTAAGCTGAGACCTCATGGGCAGCTAGGAGCTCACCTAGTGAAAAAAGGTGGGGAAGAGAGGCAGGTGGAAGAGAGAGCACAAGAGAAGACACAGTGGGCTCGGGTGTGATCCCGGGTCGGAGGACTGAGACCCCACGTGAAGTACAGCACTCACACTGTGTCTCAAAGACCCAGCTTTTGTAACATGACCGGGTGATGCAAAGCCTCTGAGGAGTTTTAAACAGAAAATGGATAAACGGATAAACGGACTGGGATTTTAGTTTAAGGAGCTATAGCGTGTAAAGCACCATGTAAGGAGGGCTGTGTGTGCGTATATGTGTTAGCCTCCCAGTCGGGTCTGACTCTTTGCGATGCTATAGACTGTGGCCCGCCAGGCTCCTCCGTCCATGGGATTCTCCAGGCGAGAACACTGGATTGGGTTGCCATTTCCTTCTCCAGGGATCTTCCCACCCCAGGGACTGAACCTAGGTCTCCTGCACTGAAGGAGACTATTTACCGTCTGAGCCCCAGGGAAGCCCTGAGTGGGGGTTGGCGGGGAAGGACCCAAGGTTGGAGACAAGTGTCAACTAGGAGGCGGTTCCAGTGATCACCGTGAAAAATGCCCGCGAGGGTCTCAGGGGAAGAGACACACCTGAGAGACATCTGGAAAGAGGACAGAGGGAAGAAAGTGAAGGATGAGAAGGAGGCGAGTGAGAAGAAGCCAATGTTAGAAGATACATTTTTTTTAAAAAAGGTAAAATCGTGACTCATAGGACATACAATGAATCCAAGCCTAAGATTTTATTCCACTCAAAAAGAAGGAGCCAGACGTTATAACTGGTTCAGGGGAGAAGTTGGAAAGCAGACGCATTTACCGAGGAGGGACACTGGAGTGAACGGGCAGATGGAGGTAGAGGGGGAGGTCCTGCGTGTCCACGAGACAGGACAGGCTGGGCTCACCCAGGACTCAGAGCTACCCTGCGCTCTTGGCATTTAGCCATTCCCTTCTCCAGGGGATCTTCTCAACCTAGGGATCCAACCTTGGTCTCCTGCACAGCAGGCAGATTCTTTTACCACCTGAGCCACCAGGGAAGTCCTGTTCAAAGGAAGGGAGGGATTTCAGCTGGAAAAGCCAACCATCTAAGGCCAGTGGCCCTGCCTTGGGCAAGGTGGCCCTATTTTGGTTTCAAGGATAAAGGACCTCCAAGGCTCAGTGGCTCCAGTCTCGGGGGAGGCATTTGACATTGCTTGAGCACCATTTCACCAAAGATTCCGTGTATCTTGAGACGGTGTATTCCAAACAGATCTTGCCTGGAAGGAACTTCCAGCGTGGCTGCTTTAATTTGGAATCTAGTTTCCATTACAAAAACCCATGTGAGGACTTTGCCATCACAACAGCACTCTTTCTTCAGACTCCCTAAAACAGGAACTGCTTTCCAAACCCCCAAGTGGAAAATGGACAAAAGCTTGTCTTCAATTGTCAATTTATAGGAAAGGACACATAAAAATTATTTTTAAAAATTGACTTGGTTTTATGTCTTCTGTGTATAATGTTTTCAATACACGGAAGCCATAAAACCAAGTTCAGCTGAGGCTCGGGGCTGCCCGGGACATTTCGGATCATTTTGGTTAGTGGATACAGGGAGCAGTTTTAATAGCGTGTACTGGATCTCCGGGTTTTTACTAAGCGGAGCAATATGGGGTACTAGTATTAATTGAAGGGAGACGGCGATGGCACCCACTCCAGTGCTCTCACCTGGAGATCCCAGGGATGGGGGAGCCTGGCAGGCTGCAGTCCATGGGGTCTCGAGGAGTCGGACACGACTGAGCGACTTCACTTTCACTTTTCACTTTCATGCATTGGAGAAGGAAATGGCAACCCACTCCAGTGTTGTTGCCTGGAGAATCCCAGGGACGGGGGAGCCTGGTGGGCTGCCGTCTATGGGGTCACACAGAGTCGGACACGACTGAAGCGACTCAGCAGCAGCAGCAGCAGCAGCAGTACTGATTGAAAACAACTAGAAAATAGGAAGATTAGATCAGAGTAGAAACTGCAGATTCTAGAAGGAATCCTGCTATTTCCCAGCCTCTGAAACACTCTCTTTCTCCCAGCAAAGTGGCCCGTGACCCTTACCTCCAGGTCCGGCTCCATCTCCAGTTTGGGAAGCCCTTAAATAGAGATATTTGGGTCTTTTAAGTGGCCCTGACAGGTTCTGTGCTGCGGCCACAGAGACCCGAAATTTGGAGGGATGGGAAAGCAGACCCGCCGTGCCCTGAGCCTCAGCCGGAGGGGAGGGGCTGCGCCCGCCCGCCGTCCCTGCGGGCGCCCGCCAGGCTGCACTTGGGGCCCGCTCCGCCTGCTCCCGCCTGCCCTGCCTGCTGTCGAACGTCCAGCTCGCGGGGGTCAAGCCACCCACTCACCCGACACCCAGCACTCAGGACTCACGCGCACTGTCCAGACACGCCGCCCGCCCCCCAGACCCCAAACAAACCTCAGCCCAGGTCCAGGAGGCGCTCCCTCCAAACGGCCAGGCTGCCACAACGACCGTGTCAGCGCTGGCCGGCCTGCTTCCCTGCCCGCATCCACCGGGCCACGGCCATCTTCACGCGGAAAATCCAGTTACTGCTGGGTTGCAGCGCTGAGTAAATTTACATCAGAACTGAAAACCTGTCCTTCTTTAAAGCCGATTCACATGCTATGGGAGCATCACGGGACACTGAGGGCCTCTGGTTCAAGTTTGCTGATTCCCGGCTGACAAACTGAAGTTTTCATCTCCAGGTAGCCTCCGACAAGGCCCACGGCCCCTCCTGCTTCCATCTGAAATCGCTGCTCTTGTCTGAGGCAGCAAAGCTGCTACTGAGATAGACCACGGTCCGGGTTGCACAGGAGGTGTATCGTTTAGTTTGGTAAATATAATTTTATATATATTCACCCTTCTCCCCAACATTAAAAATCACTATGTCCCTTGCACAGATGTGTATGTATGTGAATATGTGTGTGGGTGTTAGTTGCTCAGTTGTGTCCAACTCTGCCACCTCACGACTGCAGCCCTCCAGGCCCCTCCGTCCGTGGGATTTCCCAGGCAAGAATACTAAAGAGGGTTGCCATTTTCTACTCCAGGGGATCTTCCTGACCCAGGGATCGAACCAGCATCTCTTGTGGCCCGTGCATTAGCAGGCAGGCTCTTTACGCTTGAGCCACCTGGGAAGCCCATTATTCATCCCAGGAAGCATGTCCTGAGGGCTCACAATGTGCCAGGACTGCGCTAAGGGCTGCGTGTGCCCCTCGTTCAATCTTCCTGACAGTTCTCTGATCAGCCCTAAGTATTGCATGAAAAATCTGAAGCTCAGAGAGATAAAATAATTTGCCTAGATTCACAATTAGAGTGGGGCAGAGCAAGATTTGAACCCAAGTTTAGATGATCCTGGATGTTCTAAATCTCAGCATATCTTTGCATCCCAGTCCCTGACATGGTGCTGGGCACACAGAGGGCCTTCAATACGTATTTTTCATTTTAAAAAAAATTTAAAAAGCATTTTATTGGAGTACAGTTGCTTTATAATGTGTTATTTTCTACTGTACAGCAAAGTGAAACAGCTATATATATACAGAAACCAACACATCGTAAAGCAATTATCCTCCAATTTAAAAAAATAAATAAAATGAAAAAAGGAGATATATGTATTCAATACAGGTTTGTTGAGTAAATGAACGCTTAACCTCTTTTTACTTACATTAAGATAGATTAATTAAGATAATCAATTATCACAGATTAAGTACCTACTTTGTACCAGCCACTGTGCTCTGAAATGAAGAAGCAATTACTGGTTTATCCAAGATAATGTCCATAATTAGGAATGAGAGAGACTTCCCTGGTGGTCCGGGGGTTAAGACTCCATGCTTCCAGTGCAGAAGGCGCAAGTCTGTTCCTGGTTGGGAAACTAAGATCCCACATTCTGAGAGGTGCAGCTAAAAAAATATAAAACACAATGAACAAAACTGTGTTTTTGGAAACAATCAGTAATACGGCAGAACCAAGCCTAGAACAGACGCTTTTTTTATGAAACTGCTTCACCGACTCTAACTGTTTATTATCATTATTATTTTCTTTGACTCTTATCAGTTATGATCACGCAATCATCCATTTCAGCTTGGAGAGGGAATGATTAAGACAAAGTGAGGAAGAAAAGGATTTCTTTTTTGATATAACTGAGGAAGACTACAAAGGGGAAAAAAAAAATCAAAGAGGATGTGTAGTAATACACAGGATGTCAGACCTGGAAGAGATTAAATTCAACTGGGTGCCAAGGAGGAAGTCACTGCTTCCTCTTTAGGTGGTTTAAAACGCCCCCCGACTTGGCAAAGCTCATGGCCATCACAGATCACGGAGGAGAATGGCCGCCGCGGAAAACCTCAGCCCAGAGGACTCAGGTTACCGGGAGCCTCCCTCAGCCCCCACCCCGAGGCAACAGCCAAGAGCTTGGGTTTTATTAAAAAAAAAAAAGAACCAAGTAATGCCATTTTGCAGCAACATGGATGCAACTAGCGACTTTCGCACTAAGTGAAGTGAGTTAGAAAGACAAATACCAATGATATCACTTATATGTGGAGTCTAAAATAGGACGAAATGAACCTGCCTATGAAACAGAAACAAAATAAGGGGTTTAGAGCACAGACTGGTGGTTGCTGGGGGGCAGGGAGGCGGGCAAGCGCAGGAGCGGGATTTGGGATAAGAGACGCAAACTGGTGTAAACAGAATGGATAAACAACAAGGGTCTGATGTATAGCACAGGGCACACAGTCAATAACCTGTAATAAACCCAGTGGAAAATAATAGGAAAAAGAGTGTATACATATGTCTGGTCACTTTGCTATACAGTAGTAATCAACACAACATTGTAATTCAACTATATCTCAAAAAGAGTTAGGGCTTTGAAACCAGCTCCGTCTGGGTTCAGACTGTCTCCACTACTAAGCAACTTCATGACTTTGGATGAAAGAAGTTGAGTCCCCATAAACAGTTTCTTGGCATTTGCTACGTAGTACCTATTATATTTGTTATTAATTGTGATTAGTTACTAATAAAATAATAACAATGAAATCTCAAAAGAATTTTGAAGAGAAACAAAGCCTCCTGTGAAGGTCAGTTGACAAACACCCATTATTCAAAGTGCACTTGACATTCTTTGCCCAAGCAAAGAAAAAAGAATCATTCCTACAAGGCCAAAAAACCAGGAAATGAATATTCCTGCCCAGATGTCCTGGGGCAAGACAATATGGTGCCGCCAACCAAACAGACAAAAATATCTCCAGACCTGGAGGAGAAACAAATTCCAAGCCAGAATCCTTTGCTTGTTGATACTAATAAAGAGTTCAAGCCAATTCTTTCATGAAGAGGAATTGCTATTTATAACCAAACTCATTTTATATTTCTAAGAGTTCATGAAGCATAATATAAAACCTGTAACTAATCATTGTTACGGAGTGTGGCTCCAGCCGCTTCCAAATTATTTTATTGTTTTTATAAGATCTTGAATTAAAGGAAAAAATAATCTTCAGGTAATTATTCTGCCAAAGAAAGCTCCTGTGGAGTTGACCTGCCTCTCCCAGTCAAGGTCCCAGAGGGAAAGAACTAGCTCAGCTCATTTCTGCCTGGAGTGAGGCAAGCGACACAGCCAGAGGAGAAAGGCCAACTAAAGTGAAATTAAGGCAGCCATCAGGGCATAAATCAGAGGAAGAATGAGCCATTTCAATACTTCCCTCCCTCAGATTCCCATCCAGTCCATCAGCAGGTCCCGTCAATTCTCCCATCAAGACAGAACTTGGATCCCTCCCCCTCCCTGCCCGGTCACTCCGTGTTTGCAGCAACCCCTTTTCCTGAGGTCAATTCACATGCTGGAGCCTTTTCAGCCTGACCGCATCTCACTGCGCGCAAGGGTTCAACTGCTCAGTTATGGAAACTCTAGAGTCCTCGCGTGGCCGCGGGGCCCCGCTTCCTCTTATCAGTCACCCTGGACTTTCTCAGGTTCTCATATGGCACAGAGGGAATCAGCAAACACACGCTGAACATTTGAACAAATTAGTGTGCACAGTTGATTTGAAAAGGAGAAAAGAAGAAGCAGGGATGAACAGCTCTGAGCCTTAACCACCAAGATAATGATTCTCCTGGGAGAGGAGACAGTATTTTAACAAGTTGTCAACAGGTGCAGGAAAGTGCAAAGCTCAGTGTTTTATTTAAAACAGAAATTCTGCAGACTAACTGGTGTCCTGCTCACAGGGCTTCCCAGGGGCACTGGTGGTGAAGAGCCCGCCTGCCAACGCAGGAGACAGAAAAGGTCCGCGTTTGAACCCTGGGTTGGGAAGATCCCCTGGAGGAGGGCATGGCAACCCACTCCAGTGTTCTTGCCTGGAGAACCCCACGGACAGAGGAGCCTGGTGGGCTACCTCCACGGGGGTCGCAAAGAGTGGACATGACTGATGTGACTTAGCACACATACCACTCACAATAGAGATTTAAAGGAGGAGTGTTGGGACTTCAGTGGTGATCCAGTGGTTAAAATTCCATTTTTCCGATGCAGGGCAAGCAGGTTCGATCCCTGGTTGGGGAACTAAGACCCAGCATACTCCAGGGTATGGCTAAAAAAGAAGAAGAAAGAAAAAACAATGTTATTTTTTTAAAAGTGGAGGAATGGCATCACAATTCACAGGTGAAAATCCTTTTTGTGCAGATTCTTCCTATTTGTAAACTCAAAAGAGCAGGTGATTTGATGACAGGGAGAAGGAAATGGCTGTTGTGATGCAGCAAGGCGGTATTGCTTTGTGTGTTCTCTGGGCTTTCTCAGGAACAAAAGGCCATTTTTGCTTGAGCTTCTGCGTGCTGGCCTAGCACCGTAGATCTCACTTTTGTTAAGGTTGGCTTTGTCACTCGTTTGCTTTTCACCTCTTTGAACGGCGGGCTTGGACCGCAACAGTGGTAACATCAGGCAATGTTTAGGAGGCAAGTCTCAGATCCACTAATGTGATAACAAAGATTCTCTTCCAAGAAGAACCTTAGAAAAGGGAGATTGCTTTCCAACATCCTGGCCCAATTGTTCTATACTCCAGAAGCTATTCATTTTCTCTGCTCCCACCACAGGAAAATGTTTGGTCTCAGGGGAAGCAAGCCAATTAAGCAGTTGCTTAAGGGGGAAACCAAAATAAGGCAGGAAATTTGAATGAATCCATTAACTGTTCTTCCTGAAATCTGACGAGGACGACATTCAGATGGCTTCCACGGACAGATTGCATCGATGTCGTGGAATGCAGTGACTGCAGTTGAATGTAATTATTCAGCTGTCCCAGACAAGGGGGGAGGCAGGCCTTTGATGATGCTTTAGGGGACAGAAGGTTGAAGGTGTCTTCAGCTGCAGAGGCCGTGATAGGTAGACTCTGAGCATCTGGGCTGTTGGAATCCAATAATCCAAACCCACCCTCCGCCGTCTTCTTCGTGTCAGGTGTCACAAGGCAGGAGTCTTTGACCCACTTGTCACTGGAACATTCTCTACCTGTGGTACTTCCCGTTACCTTTACTGATTCCCTCAAAGTCCAGCCTTGCCCAGGCTCTGCAGGGGTGAGGATCAAAGTGAGAGGATATGTTCAGAATTTGGTGCAGTAAAAAGCAGTGCGACTTTCTAAAATGTTCCAATGAAATGGAAGGAAAATTAAAAATTTAAGCCTCTTAAAATGTAAATGGTGCCAATGCACTGTGAGATTTGGACTCTCGCCCATTAAAAAATGGAAAAAGGAAAGAAGAAAGCCAGAAGGCCGGGGGCTCGCGAGATGAAGTACGGAGAACAACAGGAGGGCTGCAGGTCAGCCGCGACCCGGGCCTCCCTGTCCTCTCTGGGTTTTACGTTGCCCACCCATTTTGCTCGTGCTGGTGCCCCTAACTGTCTGTGAAAGGTAAGAAGTACTTCTGTGAATGCCTGATATCGTTCATTTAATCAATCTGCTCTCTATCGAAAATGGAAGGCGAGGAAAGAGTCATTTTTGTCAGAGGACAGTGTTTCAGGATGCTTCCACCGGCCTGCTCACAAAAGGCACACGTTGACGTCTCTCTGATGGGTGAGTAGGAAAACGCCTATGCTGGGTGGCTCTCCACGGAGGGCGGCATGTCTCACCAGCCTTGGTTCAGCTTTCTTGAAATAGCCCATCTCGGAGACGCCTCTGGCGACACGCTCCCATCCTAACGGAGCGGGTGCCCTCCCCAGCCAGGGCGCCCCCAGAAATCTTTAAAGGCAGAACCCAGCTGTCTTCACTTTCACGTGGCCCAGTCAGAATGAAGTCTCCCCTGTCGCAGCCCCACAGCCTGGGTCCGAGCACCTCCTTAGCAGGCCGTTTGTCCGGCCTGTGCACTCGCGTCCTGCCAGGCTGGGTGACCCGGCCACCAGCGCGAAGCCTTCTTTGACTTGGTTTCCCTCCAGTGGACCAGCCCAGCGCCCACCACATGGTAGGACCTTAATCACATTTTCCCTTAACTGAACATTGTCTCTTTCTGTTGTTTTTTTTTTTAACACACCTCTTTTCAGTTCTAGTCGTAACAGCTAAAGACAATATTTTGCAACAGCGCAACCGGAAAACTGGAAATTTGCCACGGAGGTGGGCAGACATTTCCGCAAGGTTATTTTCCCTTCTCAATGTACAGAAAGCATTTCCTGACAAATACTGTTCTCCTGCGTGATGAAAGAATCAGAGACGTGGAGCGGGACCGTTGAGGGGACAAACGCTTGTTACTGTGACTTTACACAAATCACAAAACTGTTTCAGCCTCTCTAGGCCAAGTGGCCTTCATCTGCTCACGTGTTAAATTAAATGCTTGTACAACCAGAAATGTGGTCATTGTGTTGTTTAGCTTTTCCACATTCATTCAAGAATTATGTAATTTCCAAAATTCTCACTGACTTCAGATTAAAAAAAAAAAAAACGGTTGATGAAAATCTTAGGTAAAAATGAAATTGTAGGCTATGTGTAATATAATTTGTTTCTTGTTTAGGAGTAGAAAAGGTTTGGAAATACAGATTCTCAGACAGGTATCAATTAGGTGGAAAGACAATAAGATTATGCGTACATTTTACTTTCTGGTTATTTGCATGTTTTTGCTGCTTAATAATATTAAAAACTAAAGCAATCGAGGATTTAATATGTGCTACATACTGGTCTAAGTTTTTGCCCGTGTTGATTCTATGTTAGGTTTTATTACTATCCCCATTTTATAAATAAGGGACTGAGGGACAAAGAGGGTGGGAACTTGCCCAAGGTCACACAGTTGTAAACGCATGGCTATGCCCCGGCCCTGTACTCCAACCCCTGATCCAGACTCTTCCATTTATTTATTTTATTCACTTGTTATTTTGACTGTGCTGGGTCTTCACTGCTGCCCGAGGGCTTTCTCTAGTTGCTGCGAGTGGGGCTGCTCTCTCATCCTGGGGCACAGGCTTCTCACTCTGCTGGCTTCTGTGCTGCAGAGCGTGGCCTGCAGTAGTGGAGGTACACGGGCTGGCTTGCTCTGCAGCGTGTGGAGTCATTCTGACCAGGGGTGGAACGCTCTTCCCCTGCAATGGTAGGCAGATTCTTAACCACTGGACCACCCGGGAAGTCCCCAGAACCCCGACTCTTAACCACTATGCGAGACTGCTTCTGCACTGATCATTAAAGGCTATGAAGAATTACTGAGTTGTAGCAATTTAAATATTTTGGCTAAGCCATATGACTTGGATTGAGTCATTTAACTTCTCAGGATAATGTAAGATAGAATTTAACCTTGCTTAAAGAGCTCTGGACTTCAGCCTTGGCTTCTAGGAGGTAATCCCTAATAGCGGTGTTTTTGTTTAAAGTGATGACTGGCCATCCCAGAAAGACCACTGATGTCACTTAGGGTGGGGGCTCTGGGTCACGCCTGGAAGGATCTGGAGATAGGAAACAGGTCCACCACGTGGGCTGTCTATCACTCATACCTGGGTAATGGCTCCCCCAAACCATCCAAACCCCAAGACTCGGACGAGCATCTCTGGTTGGGGAGGGACCCTCCATGTGTGTCACCCCCCGTCGGTACCCAGAGACTGCAGACTCAGCTCTGCGGGAAAAGAACAGCAGACACTCGGCCTTTGTAACCCTCCTGGGCTCTGCCCTGAGCCTCTTCCTTTGACTATTGTATCCTATCTGCATCCTTTCTCCATTGTCAGCTGTAACGGTGAGAATAATAGCATTCAGTGAGTTCTGTGAGTCTCTGTAGCAGATGATGAAATCTGAGGGTGACTGGAAGCCCTTGAATTTGCAATTGCAGTCAGAAGCGCCCGGTGGTCTTAGACGTGACTGCCTCCTGTGACCTAAATCCTCAGAGTCCTTCAGCCTCCTCCTCAGCTAAATGATGACATTGAAAGAAGTGCTCTTTTAAGTCTCCTGTAGCCCAATAGTGTTACTCTGTCAGGGGCATTTGCAGTTGAGCAAGGCTGCTCTGGAGGCTGGGAGACTTAACCCGAAGGAGCCCGTAGAGAGGGGCTGGGGAGACGGGTGAGAATGGGGGGCTGACGCTTCTCTGCGTGAATCACGCCACGCAGGCCACTTACAGGAAAAGGGAGCTCACGGTGATGATGGCGGTGGTGGCAGGGGGCATGGGGGTAGGTCCTCTCGGTTCTGAGTCAGTGTCTGTGTCTAAATAAACTAGCCAGTCAGTGCTGTGCTGCAGGCTGTCTGGCTCAATGTAGCCATGCACTCAGAATCTATATCTGCTCCAGCTACAGAAGGGAGGGACTCTGTGCTAGCAGGCTTCCAATATTCTGAGAGCTAAAGCTTCAGGTCTGGGGCAGTACCTGAAGGCCTCATGGCATCCATTGATTTTTCCTGCATTCAATTGTTCCCAACCTTTGGGGGACCTCCAGAAAGGGGTCTCTCTCAGCTTAAATGCTTCACTGAACTTTTCAGAAAAGCTTCGGAATGCTTTCAGGCTCAAGAGGAAAATGGCCTCAGGAGAGCTGTAAAGCCTTCTGTTTCCCCAGTTTTGCCATTTTGTTCCCCAATCTGCCAGAACTCCAGAACTAAAATATAATAAACTAGTGTTGTTTGAGACACTAAGTTTCAGTAATTTGTTGCAGCAGAGAAGAAACTGACACACAGAGCTATTATCAGCAAGTTGTTGAGCGGGGATTTGAACTTGAGTGGTCTGCGTCAAAGATCAGCCCTTCCCTCAGTGTGCCCACCCCGTCAGTATCCCCATCGCAAGCCGTCAGCCCCATCGGATCTGGAACCCCTACAGCTGATCATTTTCAACATCCAGTGGTCACAGATTCACTTCACTACAGGTTACAGGGAGACACAGACGTGAGGAGTCCTGCAGCCAACACAGAGGCCAAGAGCTCGGCGGCGGAAGACGGGCCAGCGCTCAGGCTTCCTGAACCTCAGTTCCCTAACCTGTACTTTGGCCCCCTGATGCGAAGAGCCGACTCCTTGGAAAAGACCCTGATGCTGGGAAAGATTGGGAAACAGGAGAAGAAGGGGACGACAGAGGATGAGCTGGTTGGATGGCATCACCGACTCAAGGGACATGAGTTTGAGCAAGCTCTGGGAGATGGTGATGGACAGGGAGGCCTGGCGAGCTGCGATTCATGGGATTGCCCAGGTGGACACAACCACAGAGGGTGTTGGAGCACGGTGGCACAGGCTTTCCAGGGATTTTAAAAGGGTTCAGTGAAATAGTCCAAGTAAATCACTGACTGCAATGCTGGGCACAGAAAACCACACTAAAAATATATTATTCTCTTAAAACTTTATTGAGTGCTTAATATTACCTTCTAGATTTTTGCTTCGGAGTTTTGACTTCAGAATTTCAGCTTTGCAATGGACCATCACAGGGCTTCTTAAACAGAAAAAAATGATCTCCTCATTTTTATATAAAACTTACAATTTAGTATCTAGCTATTAGCTGTTATTTTAAAATAAATGATCTAGTGAGTTGAATAGTGTCCCTCCAAAATTCAAGTCCACCCAAAACCTCAGATAGCAACCTTGTTCAGAAACAGAGTTTTTGTTCATAGAGAACAGACTTACGGACACAGCAGGGGTAGGAGAAGGTGATGAGAACTGAGAGAGTATTTTGAAATATATGCAATACCATATGTAAAATATTATAGACAGCGAATGGGAAGCTGCTGGGTGACCCAGGGAGCTCAGCCTGGTGCTCCGTGACAGCCTCGAGGGGAGGGAGGGGGTGGGAGGTGGGAAGCAGGGGACACGCGTGCAGCTGCGGTGACTTAGGTTTGATGCATGGCAGAGGCCAGCACAGCAGTGCACAGCAATGGTCCTGCAGGTAAAACAAACACACTTCTAAGGAAAGAAGCAGGGTCTTTGCAGATGCATTCAAGGTAGGGGTTGACTTAAAATCACCCTGGATTTGAGTGGGCCCTACTTTCAATGATGGCGTTGTTATAAGGGACAGCAGAGTCCCCACAGAGACAGCGAGGAAGCAGAGCCTGGAGGGATGCAGCCACAAACCAGCGGGTCCAGGGGCTGCGTGCAACCACCAGAACCTGGGCAGAGGCAGAGGGAACTTTCCCCAGAACTTCCAGAGACTTTGGTTGCAGACTTCTGGCTTCCTGAACTGGACTCTTGCCGTTTTAGGCCACCAGCTTTGTGGTAACTTGCCAGGGCAGCCCTAGGAATCTCACACCCATGGTAATTCGGGGACCCCTCCAGTCACCCCACGGGGGAGAGGCCCCTTCATCACTTGCTCCAGGCTCTCTCCCTGTCCCCAAAAGGAAGAAATAGTTCACGTGAGAGAACGGTTCTGCTCTGTCTCCACTTTGCAGCTTGCGGACTGCAGCAGGTGTGAAAGGAAAGCAAAGTTGCGTCAACAGGTGTTACTCTTGGTACAGAGCACGCGCTGGGCATAAGAGCGGAGGAGGGGACTGCCCTGGTGGCCCAGGGGTGGAGAGTCCGCCTTCCAGCGCAGGAGCCGAGAATTCGGTCTCCGGTCGGGGAGCTAAGATCCCACACGCCTCGGACCAACTAAGCCCGCGTGCCCCAGCCAAAGATCCCGCATGACACAGCGTGGATCCCTCATGACACAGCGTGGATCCCTCGTGCTGCAGCTAGCCCCCGGTGCAACCAAATATTAACAAAATAAAGAAGCAAAAATATTTTTAAAGAGCGGCAGGAGTATTTTTGTGCTGCTAGTTAACTGCATGATCTTGAGGGGCAGACGTGACCCTCTGAGACATCCGTCTCCTCCAAGTGAACTGGGTGCACAAAATACCCTCAAGGTCCTGAGCATAGAATTCTTTAGCAAATGATGGTCTTTAGACCAAACGGAAGAGAAAAGAGGAGAATATGAAGAACCCTTGGCAACTTGGGTACCTCCTCCCCAAGACGAAATAGCTCACATAAATGCCTAGACCCATGTGTTACCTAGGGCTTCAGTCATACTGTGATTTTGCCCCTACGGTGCCCTACTACGAAACACATGGGTTGACAACAGATTGTCCTTTTAACTGTAGATGTACCTGGGGCTTCCCAGCTGGTGCCAGCGGTAAAGACCCTGCCTGCCAATGCTGGACGTGTAAGAGACGTGGCTTTGATCTGGGGTCGGGAGGATCCCCTGGAGAAGGAAACAGCAACCCACTCCAGTATTCTTGCCAGGAGACTCCCATGGACAGAAGAGCCACAGGGCTGCAAAGAGTTGGACAAGACTGACGCAGCTAAACACGCCCGAATGCTCCTGTCCACCTGGGTGATTGAAATTGCTCTCAGGGCTACTTACATCAACATCAGCGTCTCAGGGAAAAAAAAAATGCTCCTAATGTGTTTCACTCTCTGCCTCTGCTAACTGATATATTTATTTATAGCTTCTTATTTTGTATTGAGGTATAGCTGATTTATATGTGATCGTTTCAGGTGATCAGCCAAGAGACTCGGCAGCCCCCCACACACATGGATCCATTCTCACCCACGCTGCCCTCGCCCACAGGCGCTGCTCCCGTACACAAACAGGCAGCTGCTGTCTCAGTAACTCTGGCGCTGACCAGGACCACAGAAGTCTTCCCTCGGCAGGACGTGGCCTCTCCCAGTCTCTCTGGGAAGCTACCTCACCCAGCAGGCTGGGGCGTGCCTACTCACCTTGCAAGCACGCGATACAAGGTTAGAGGAAATCTAATTAGAGAAAAAAGATCATCTTTCAATCTTTAGATTGCATATCGAGGATCAAAGTCTCCAAAACCTCTCACTGGCCGCTTGCACTTTGCCTAAACTCACTGATAACAGAGAGGAAACCAAGGTTAGGAAGAGTTAGTTTAGGTTCTAGGCCACATTGGAAGTTTCTCTCCTGCCTCGTCCATGACCTTCAGCCCGCTTACTTGCTGTATTGCCACAACATTACCCTCCCCTTTACCCTAAATCCTTCCATCCACAGCAACCGTGAGCCGCGATTTTTGTGTGTTCTTTCAGGGCTTAACTATTTCATGTCTGTTTACATGTCCTACTTAGAGTATCAAAGTCACCAGCATACTACTTTCTTGTAGATCTTTTTAAAGTTTTCCACCATACTTTTCTTTTTAAGGAAAATAACCAATAATGTGCCTGCTTACATGGAAGAAAAAGTGAGGGTATTGATACTGATAAATTGCTCCAGGTGAACTCGTATGAAAACCTGAAGACTCCGGAAAATCAGAAAAAGGAAGACCTTTGGAAAAGGGTGCTGTGTGCTGTGCTTAGTCACTCAGTCGTGTCTGACTCTTTCCAACCCCATGGACTGTAGCCTGCCAGGCTCCTCTATCCATGGAATTCTCCAGGCAAGAATACTGGAGTGGGCAGCCTTTTCCTTCTCCAGGGGATCTTCCCAACCCAGGGATCGAACCCAGGTCTCCCGCATTGCAGGCGGATTCTTTACCAGCTGAGCCACCAGGGAAGCCTTAGAAAAGGGATTCAATTGTTATTACTAATATCTTGGCTCTTTAAAATTCTATTTGTTTATGTTCGGGTGCGCTGGGGCTTTGCTGCTGCAGGCAGGCTTTCTCAGTTCTGCGAGCGGGACCCCTCCTGGCTGCAGAGGGTGGGCTGCTCACTGCGGGGGCTTCTCTTGCTGCAACGCACGGGCTCTCGGGGCTCGAGCTTCAGCAGCAGCCTCCGGCAGGCTCAACAGCCGTGGCTTGGGGCTCAGCTGCTCCACAGCACGGGGGGCCTTCCCGGACCAGGGATCGAACACATGCCCCCTGCCTCAGCAGGCAGATCCATTGCACTGTCAGGGAAGCCCTAATTCCTGGAAGCTTTGCACCCACAGGATAACACTGAAAACAGTTTCACGTAAAAGAAAAGTAGAAAAATAAACGGTCCAGCAAAACCACTTCAGAAGAGAAGAATAGAATGGGTAACGCTGGGACAACTCCTTCTTAGGGATGATGGGGGTGGGGAGGTGGGAAGCCTGGGGTCGAAGCTGCCAGCTCTAGAAAGGGCGGAGGACGTCTTCGAAGTCAGGATCGCTTGCCCGTTCCCCTTCAAGTGTGAGGATGATTCTTGAAGGCATAAATGAAGGGCACTCTTTGAGCCCCAGGAACACAGCTCCCCAAATATGAATCATTGTGCTAATCCAGCTCGGTACTCTGTACGGTGTGGGCTGTATTATTTGTTCCAGGCCTGAGGGAGAAAGCCATGATATATTTAAGGCAGGGTGTTTTCAGAGAGAGCCTTAGCACAGTGAATTACAGGGAGAATGCAAATGAAAACACGGTGAAAGTGACCTTGAGTTTTGCAGTTGAAACTAGTTCCCTGTTAGCTAATAGCCAAGCTGATTGAGAACCTCAGGAGCAGAGGTTACAGATGTTCTGTTTATTAAACAGAAAACATTAACAACTTGGTTGTACCTTGAAACACACTAAGACATGAAAATAAGCAGAGGGCAAAGGGGAAAAGTTCAGTAAATTTTTCCTGACCGTTTCTTTTTTTTTTTTAGTGCCATCTCAGCCCTGGCTTTTTTTTTTTCTTTCAAATATAAGTCAGGAGGAAAATAATAAAATAAAAATTTTAAATATATATATATGTTTTGGCAAAGCTGTTTTTGGTTCTACAAAGTTGACAGTTTCAGCTCAGTCCACTCAAGAAACCGCCTGTTGAAATACAAAGCTGTGGGTCACATATGAAGTAAGATTGCAGTACATTTCATTCGGGGCTTCCCAGGCGGTCCTAGCGGTAAGGAACCCGCCTGCCAATGCAGGAGGCATGAAAGATGCAGGTTCAATCCCTGGGTCGGGAAGATCCCCTGGAGGAGAGCGTGACCACCCCCTCCAGTGTTCTTGCCTGGAGAATCCCCTGGACAGAGGAGCCCAGAGGACCGTTGTCCAGGGGGTCGCCTAGAGTCGGACAGGACAGGAGGGGCTTAGCGCGCACACACGTCCTTTGGGGGTGGCAGTGCTGCAATGGAGAGCATTAGCCCTCCAAGGGATGTTTCCATCTTACAGGAAAGGAGGTGGAGAACAGAGAAATACAAATGACTTGTCTGGGACAGTGGGGGGGATGAATCTTAAACTCAGACTCCTGTCTGCGCACAGGCACATGCCTTAGAGCCACACGTCGTCACTCATCACCCGTGTAAGTCTGGGGCCAGAGGCAGAGCCAGAGAGGAACAGCCCTGCAGTCACCTCTGAGGGCCTGAAAGCATGCACCGCTAACGAAATACCGACAGACGCGGTCCGGAAAATCCGCACTTCGTGCTGGACTGACACAGCTCCCCGCGCCCCTTGAGACGCCCACTGCTGCAGGCTCCTTCCCGCTCCTTCACCCCGACCATCAAGTCCGTCTCTGAAGTTTGCTTCAGATGGGCTCAGTGAGGAGCCCTCCGTGAGGTGCCCTCCGTGAGGAGCCAGGTCCATGCTGGCCCCCCGGCTCCCTGTCCCGTGGAGTGAACCCTCTCCCTTCTCTCCGCTGACTGAGTGCCCATGGGCAGCTCAAGCCGGGCGGGCAGCCCTAGCCAGGCAGACTCACAGGACTAAAGCACAATCGGCCCGCACGAGTTGACACTCAGCTCCTTCGCTTTTCAGTGACAGATACAATTCAGGCCCCTGGCCAGCCTGGAGGGACCCGTTGCCGGCAGGAGAAGCAAAGAGCTCTTGTCCTGATGGTCACACAGCCTGAAGGGATCGAGGGGACTGAGAGTGTGGACCACACACTGCGGAAGTCACCGCTTGACTGAGAAGAGGTCAGCAGAGCAATCCAAGCTTGAGGTCGCTTTTCCATCTCTATAAAACCCTTGCTAGAGCTGAGTCAAGAACAAAATTCCAAAAAATAGCTAGCATCTCCCTGGAGAAGGTGAACCACAGAAATGGGTGCTAATATCTAGAAAAGGGGTTGTCTTCAGAGCAACAAGCATTGCCGGTCTTGAGGGTTTTCAGAGGGTTATATGCCTTCTACCTAAGCCTTGCCGGCACTTTGAGGATGCAAACATGTCGGACACGTGGGTGCCCTCAGAGGCTCCCCGGAAATCTAGACAATTAAGTGCAGAACAGGACAGGCCTACAAGCTTGCTTCACATGAGGCTCGAAGCATTATGCCCTCCTGGTCACAGACAAAAGGGATTGTATTCCTGGCACCTTAGGGAGGGAAATTTTATAGCATCTCATATTGGTACCGCTGGTTAAAAACCCTCCAAAGCCAAAAGAGAGAGAGAGAAATTAGGAAGAGATGCACTAGCAGACCTGGGCAACTTGCCAGGCCTCCAGGAGGTAGGAATCAGGAAGCATGAGACTGGATTAGACGTCCATTCTGCTTCCAAGCAGCAACACGGATTTAGAGAAGTCCTCAAGCCTCCGTTTCCTCATCTGCGAAACAGGTCTATTACTTTCCCTACTTGGAGAAGGAAATGGCAGCCCACTCCCGTAGTCTTGCCTGAGGAATCCCATGGACGGAGGAACCTGGGGGGCTGCAGGGAGTCGGACACGACTGAAGCGATTCAGCACACAGACACTTTCCCTATATATACCTCACGGAACGAGTGTGAGGCTCATAAGACACTTTGATACATATGGATTTTGCCACATTCCCTGTAAACAAGAGAAAGACATTCGACTTAAGGAGAAACCATCTCCCCCTTCCTCTCATTGGTGTGTCTAGGGATCCAGCGGGGTCCTGTAGTCAGCACAGGTATTACTCATCTCTCCAGGACAGAGCAGCTCCCAGAAGCCGAGGGATCCAGCAAACCAAGCAGCTGCTGAACCAAGAAAAAGTAGCTGCAGAAACGGCATCTCTTTAGGAGGTTAACACTCAGAAAGCCCTGGGTCAGAAGTCCTCTCTCTAGGCTGGTGATGAATTGAGGAGCAGACATACATTTTCTTTGCTTAAAAAGGTAAAAATCTGACACTGATCTGAAAATATTAATAGAGCTCAAAAGAGGACCCTGCTGTTTTCCTTGTGGACTTGCTGATTCAGACTCCAGGTTTACACATTGATCAGATGTGTCTGATTTTGGAAACAGAAGTGTGGATCATGCAAAAATCAGGTCAACAGTTAGCAATTATAGCTGTGCATTAAGGGGTTCACCAGGCCTGCATTCAGCTGTGTAATGAGATTGAGTAAAACCTGACTCCTACCTGGACTTAATCAGACCCACTCTACCCCCTTGGGCTTCCCAGGTGGCCCAGTGGGAAAGAATCCACCTGTCAGTGCAGGAGATGCGAGAGAAGAGAGTTTGATCCCTGGACTGAGAAGATCCCCTGGAGGAGGGCATGGCAACCCACTCCCGTACTCCTGCCCGGAGAGTCCCACGGACAGAGGAGCCTGGCGGGCTCCAGTCCACGGGGTCATGCAGAGTTGGACATGACTGAGCGCGCACACGCTCTACTCTCTTGCAAGAAGCTAGCTCCCAGCTCCGAGTACCTCTCTTCCGTTTGTTTCTTCTCCTGCTGAGCCGTAGTGAGGACCTGAGCTGTAGACCGGGGCGTGAGTACTGGAGAGCTCCTCTTCCCACAGAGCTTATTTGAATTGCTTGGCTGTTGAGAGACCGCAAGAAGCTTGGAGAGGATGAGTTCTTTTGAACAGGATGAAGAGTGCACGTTTGGATTGGTTACCACCGCCCGGTGGAACACAGAGAAGACGAGTCAGGTCTTCGAACCTTACCCACTACAGTGCAAGTTCCTGAAGGGCGCGTGCGGAAGGGACAGGCCCGCGGTCGGCACACCGCTGCCAGCCGGGGTTTTGGCCTTACACCCGCTGCCACCTCCCAGTCTGATAGGCTGGCTGGGACCGCGAGGGAGCAGGTCCGCTCCTGCTTAGGTCAAGTGAAACTTAAGCTCCACTCATCCGCTATGTTTCTTCAACACCTCCATCAGGACTTTTAGAGCAGAAGTGTCCTCCCAAGTACAGAGAGTCCCAGGTCCAGCATAGAATTAAGGAAAAGAAGTGGGCAGGAATAGAGACACAGCCTATTGTGCTGAGTCGCGTATATGGAAGTGTGTGTGCATGCTCAGTCCTGTCCGACTCCTTGTGACTCCACGGACTATAGCCCGCCAGGCCCCTCTGTGCATGGGATTCTCCAGGCATGAATACCAGAGTGGGTTGCCATTTCCTCCTCCAGGGCATCTTCCCAACTTGGGGATCAAACCCTTGACCCCTGTGTCTCCTGCCTTGCAGGCCAATTCCTCACCACCAACCCATCGGGGAAACCAATGTGTATAGAGAAGGGATATAGAGTTAATAAAAATAGCCAACATATATGTACACATACACTCCAAAGATATATATATTTATGTGGATACTCCAAAGAGTCCAACATGCAGGAGATGACATGCCGCAGCAAAGCCAGAGCCTGCCTTTCTGCTCGTCTTTGCTGCCTCGCACCTCCACACCATGGTCTAACCGTGTCCTGAATCCACATCAGAGCTTCTCAGTAGAGAATTTCAGGGAGGAGGAGGGTGGTGAGGATCTCACTGTTTGAGAGACCCCAAGAATTTGGCCTGATTTCTAAGAACAGAGGAGCCCTGAGCAGGGGAAGGAAGACGAGCGTGTTTAGTACCCAGAGGAGGAAGACAAAAGCGCTGTCCCTGGCAGTTCCCGTTGGAAGAGACCTGGTGAAAGGCAGACGGGAACGCCAACAGAGCAGGAGCTAGAGTCCTCAAGGAGATCTAAGTGGGGGAGAGAAAGACTTACGGAACCGCAAGTATACAGTATGAATTTGCATTTAAAAACCAAACGTTTTCATGTAATTTTACACTCAGCCGCTTAATAACTTGCAGCAGCGAATGATCCCAGTCAGGAGTAACTCCAGAGGAGCTGCATCATGGCACAGATAAAACTCAGAACTGCAGAAATGACCCGACAAAACCCAGGAACTTGCAGGCAGATCCAGAAGGCCTTGCATGTGGAGAAGAGGTCTAGATGGAGAAGGAACAGAGAGAAGGGGGTTGATAATCAAATGAGTAGTAGAGAAAACAGCTCCCTGGCTGAGGAAGGACTTGAGTCGGCAGATTGCAGGGCGCGCTGAGTCGCAGAGTGGAAAAGGCAGAGCTCCCGGCGAAGCCCCTGCATCCCAAGGACAAAGCCGGGGGCGCTCAGCGAACCCTCCCAAGGTCTCTGTTTTTCAAGGCCCATGCACTTGCTAGCTCAGACCCAGGAAGCTTGTTCGGAATTGGATTCCAGAGCTTGTGAATCCTAGCCCCCGGGGCTCCTGGGCTTGGAAGCATCACTCCATCCTCTGGCTCCATCTTCACATGGTCCTCCCTGCGCACCTGTGTCTCGGTGTCTTTTCTGCGAGGACATTTTAAAGCCAGGATGACGTCATCCTGAGATCCTTAATTACGTCTGCAAAGACACTGTATCCAGATAAGGTCACCAAAGAGAAAATCCCAGTTCTCCTCCTGTTTCTCCTTTCTGACACGACCCCATGCTCACCACACCTCTGACAGCAGGTGTGGGTGGGGCTTTCCTCGCTAAAAGCAATTCTGCACGAGACCAGCTGGGTGTTCTACAGTTCAGTTCAGTCGCTCAGTCGTGTCCGACTCTTTGTGACCCCATGAATCGCAGCATGCCAGGCCTCCCTGTCCATTACCAACCCCCGGAGTCCACCCAAACTCATGTCCATCGAGTTGGTGATGCCATCCAGCCATCTCATCCTCTGTCGTCCCCAGCGTCACTCAGTTCTGACACTCTCTGCCTGGATCCTACAGGTTAAGGTCAGTCCTACAAGACCACCCCCTTCACATGCCAATCACAGGTCCAGACCACCACCTCTGCTCTGACCAACGGGCTGAAAGTCAAAGGCTCCAGCGAGGGACTTCTCTGGTGGCTCAGTGCCAGTGCCGGGGACCCAGGTTCACTCCCTGGTCCGGGAGGATTCTGCATGCCTCGGGCAACTAAGCTGGTGTGCCCCAACCACTGAGCCTGTGCTCCGCCACCGGGGAAGCCACAGCTAGAGAGCAGGCCCTGCTCACCGCAGCCAGAGAAAGCCCAAGCGAAGGGATGAGGACTCGGCAACCACGAAGAAAGGCTCCAGTGACCCCTCCTTCGGCTTGATGAGCTGCTCAAGCAGCTCACAGAGCTCAGGGACACCACTTACTTACCAGGTTACTATAAAGAAAGAAAGAAACTGAAGTTGCTCAGTCGTGTCTGACTCTTTGCAACCCCATGGACTGTAGCCTAGCTGGCTCCTCCATCCAACCACGGGATTTTCCAGGCAAGAGTACTGGAATGGGTTGCCAATTCCTTCTCCGGGAGATCTTCCCCGCCCAGGAAATGAACCTGGGTTTCCCACATTGTAGGCAGATGCTTTTAGCATCTGAGCCACCAGGGAAGTTATTACAAAAGGATGCAGTGAAGGCTACCGAGGAACAGCCAGCAGAGGACAAGGTTTACAGAAAGCAGGGTGGAGCATCCTCGTGCTCTCCAGGCACCTCCGCCCCCAGCCCCCCTCGTGCTTGGCAACCTGGAAGCTCTCTGAGCCCTGGGCCTTGGGGACTGTTATGGGGGCGTCATCGCAGAGGAACGGTTGATTATCCGACCATTGTTAGCTCCTCTCTCTGAAGACTGAGAGATGGGGCTGAAAATTCTAGGCTTCTGAGGATGGCTTGGGATTTCTGTAACCAGTCCCAATTCAGAAGCACAACCCCCACCCAGGTCACCTCATTAGAGCAAAAGACATTTTGATCATCCAGGAAATTCCAAGGAATTTCAGAACTCTGTGTCAGGAACAGCGTCAGAGACCAAGCAGAACAAAAGATGCTCCATTTTTAATTATTATACTACACGTAACGTTTATATTTTTATACAAAAGCTTTTCTACTGCACTTGATAAAGAACTCAACAACAAAGAGAAACTGGAAAACAGACACTAAATGAAATGGGACCACTGATTGTGGAATAGAAAAAGGGAACACACTAGACCATCGTGCAGTCTAGCTGTTCATCAGAAACGCAAGGAGAGGTTCCATTGTCTCTTTTCCTTGTTTGTGCGTAGCGACATGACTCAGGTAACATACGCGTATACCAACTGAACTATTATATGTGCACATATTCTGTTTTAGATTATTTTCCGTTATTTGTTGTTGCAAGATACTGAATATGGTTCCCTGTGCAATGCAGTAGGTCTCTGTTATTTATTTTATACTTGGTAGTATGGATCTGTTGATCCCAAACTCCTAATTTACTTCTCCCCCCAACCCAGGGCTCTTATCACTTAGGAAATTACCAAGTTTTTAGGAAATTTGTGCCAGAAGCCAGAGCAGGGACCGACACATACGATCCATGATCTCAGTCACATCTCCAGGCCCCGGGGTGAGGCCCTGGGTACATCAGTCTCATTATCTCCTCACCTGCAGGTGGACCTCAGATTCTTCTCAGTCTCTGCTATAGTCTCCCCGACTATTGCTAATAAAACAGCCATGATCACATGTGTACACGCCTTTACGTGCATATGTGTCCATCCCTTTCGGTTAAATGTGCTTTGCCCAAGCGTGGATCTAACTTTAAACAAAACTGCCAAGAGCTTTCCCAAAGCGATCGCACTATTTTCCCTCCCATCAGCAGGGCATGAAATTCTACTTGCTCCACACCATGACCCAAACCTGGTGCTTGTAAAGTCAGTCTTTTCACATTTAAACCACTTGAGTGGGTGTGTAGTGATGTTTTCATTGTGGCTTTTATTTACATGTCCTTGATGACTAAGGATGGTGAATATCTTTTCATGAGCTTATTAACTATTCATACATTTTATGAAAGCTCCGTCTAAACCCTTGGCCTATTTTTAATCAAAGTTTGTCTTCTTAGCACTGTAAACATTACTTTTTGAAATGTTTTTTTTTTTTTCCTGACAAGTATGAACAAAACTATTTTTTTTAATTTGGGAGCTTAGAAAGGTCTGTCAAACGGTAACAGCTCAGCAGAGACGTTATCTGAACCAGGGGGGAGACTCTGTCTTGAGCAGCACGGGTGGTGCGTGGACGGAAGAACTGCCCCTCTGGGTCAGAGAGCTGGGATACGGGGCCTGTGCTGCGCTCCTGACTCCCTTAGCTCCAAACAGGCCGCACAGCCTCGGACCCCCATCTCTCCACTTATCAGATAAGGAGCTTGCACTAACGTGATCAAGCCTTCTTCAGGTCCCAGCATGCACGGCTAGTGTGCAGCTGCCCAGTTGTGTCCGACTCTTCGCGACCCCACGGACCACAGCACGCCAGGCTTCCTTCACTGTCTCCCGAGGCTTTCTCAAGCTCACGTCCATCGAGTCGGTGATGCCATCCAACCATCTCGTCCTCTCATCCCCTTCTCCTCCTGCCCTCAATCTTTCCCAGCATCAGTGTCTTTTACAACTCACAAGTATTGGGTTGGCCCAAAATTTCACTCAGGTTTTTCTGTAAGATGTTATAGAAAAACCTGAATGAAGTTTTGGGCCAACCCAACAAGTGGTTCCTTCTGATGAATGACTAAAATAGCCACCAAGGTCCTTCAAAATATGTTATATTTGAAAGCTAAACCATTTTAAAAAATTCACTGGGCCTCCCTGAAGTCTGAAAAAAAAATCGAATTCAAGAAAGATGAAAGAGTTATCTGTGTGGAGGGGCAGATATCAACACGTTCAGCTGATCCTTGTGAAGTTAGTGTCTAACGAGTAGGGTCCCTGTCAGTGAAAGCATCAAGCCAGCAGTTCCGGTGTCTCCTGCAGCCTTTAATTACAGCACTGACTGGTACGTGCCACACACAGTATCCCAAATGGTAGCAGCAGCATCTTCAAGCATGGGAACAGAATACGGACGAGGCACGAACACACCTGAGATTTCTAATTGTGCAGAGTCTTTCCCCTGGAAATACTTCTGAGGTCTTTCAAATATACTGTCTCAAATGAACTCACAAAACAGAAAGAGGCTCCCAGACTTGAGAACGAGTTTATGGTTGCTGGGGGAAAGGATCGGGAGAAGAGCCAGTTAGGGAGTTTGGGATGGACAGGTACACACTGCTATATTTAAAATGGACAACCAAAAAGGGCCTTCTGTATTCCCTACCGTACAGGGAATTCTGCTCAACGTTATGTGGCAGCCTGGATGGGAGGGGAGACTCGGGGAAGATAGATGCACATATGGGTTTCCCTGGTGACTCAGATGGTGAAGAATCTGCCTGGAATGCAGGAGGGCCTGGTTTCAATCCCTGGGTAGAGAAAATCCCCTGGAGAAGGGAAGGGCTACCCGAGAATACTCCAGTACTCGCCTGGAGAATTCCATGGACTGTACATATATGTGTATGGCTGTGTTCCTTCTGTTCACCCGAAACTACCACAGCATTGCTTGTTAATCGGCTACACCTCAATACAAAGTGAAAAGTTTAGAGAGGAGAAAAACACTGTCAACTTTTGCAACATTTTATTAAAATATTCTCCTTTAAAAAAGAAAGTTGTTTACCACTCAGATGAGCTCATATAAACCTGCGAGGTTAATGCTATTGAGTATCTCCTACGGCCATAAATGAACTGCTTTTTCCAAAAGTGGTGATAAATATGCTTTAGATATAGACTTGTTCTCAGTTCCCCTTTGTCTCAGAGGACATAGCTGCCAATGATAGCTCTAGGATCAGGGTTGTATTTTTGGCCATTGGATAATGGTTCATATGAAGCAACTGATCTGGGTGATGACTGGACCCATAATTCTGATATCAAGTCAGAATTATACCTCTTAGGTTAAAGGCCGTTTGGCCAACACTCTCTGGATTTCATTAGCACCATGCTCTACTCATCAGACCTTGCCAACTGAAACTATAAAGTTAGATATTATATGGTGATAAAGTGGACAATTCAAAACATATCTTCTCTGATCAGCCTATCAGGAATTTGACCTTCTGCTTTGGCAATAAGAATCCATATCATTTCCTCCTTGCTAAGCGCCCAGGCCATGGTTTGGGAGCATTTAGTTTTGAGCTGAATTTAGATCTTAATTTTAGGTTTGAAGGGCAAGTGTCAGAAAGAGGCAACCAAGTGTACCCAAAGCTATAAGGATGTAGCAATAACTTCAGAGTCTTTAGGTGAAATCCTAAAGTCCACACAAAGATGTTTCTCCAAGAAAATTTGAGTGACAATGTCTTTCCTGGGCATGTCTTGCTAATCAATTTATTCTAGAAACATTATTTTCTTTATTTCTGTCTTTATCACCACAATCCTCATTTTTTCCAACATTGCACTATGAAGAATTTCAAACACACAGTAAAATTGAAGGAATTTTAGTAAATACTCATCACCTCAATTGTACTATTAATGTTTTACTCCGCTGCCTTATCACATATCTATCCACCTAACCATTCCTCTATGCATTCCTCATATTTTTTAATATATTTCAAAGTAAACTACAGACATGAGCCCATAACCTCTTTTTTTTTTTTTTTTTGGCCTGGAGAATCTTAGTTCCCTGTCCAGGGATCAAACCCACCCACCCGGCAGTGAAGCATGGATTCGTGGCCCCGGGACAGCCAGGAAGTCCAATACTCTCATTTTTAGGCCTTCTTCTTCTCTTCCCTGTCTAGTTTTGGTCAGTTTTCATTGAAGGGTCTCTTTTCCCCTCTCTAAGAATGATTCTAAAAATGGATTTACACAGAATTCTGGAAGTAGAAAGTTCTGTCTGCACCAATCCTGGTGCCCCGATTCTGAGTTTGAGTTGGTTACTACACGTTTTCTTCTCTTTGCCTCTCATGCAAGTGAATAAGCAGCCCCCGCCACTGATACTTGGTTACTTTTATCTTCCAAAAATGAGAACGCTGAACAACCTTCCAAAAGAAAACAGAAGCCCCTCATCTGCCCTTGCTATGAAAGGTCTATTTATGCATGTAAGAACATTCCAACAGCGTTCTGTTTCTCTCCTCCTTGTTTCCTCAGTGCCGGGCACTCTCCACACCGCTTCACTGCCAGGAGCATCGTTGACATCAAGTGTTAGAAAGGCTTCCAGACGCTAGTTAAGAATTCTGCTTAAATGTGGCAGACAGAAAACATGTATCTCTGTCTCCTCCTGAAACGCCATCAATATATAAGCAAAGATGTTACAAGAAGAATGAAGTCAGAGGGACACGAAGAGCAGCAGCAGGGAGGAAAGCCGACGGTAGACGCCGCCAAGTTTGGGAGGATTAGAAACGAGCCGAGGGAGGAAATCCATTTAGCCAAACGGAGGGAGCATAAATCCACCTGCCCCAAGCGAAGGCAGTGATGAGAAACAAGACAGTTTGCTTTGCAAAACTCAGGGAAGATCCGGGCTTGGGTGCACAGGGCGCCTCAGAAAGCTGTGTGTAGCTGAAGCCACTGGAGGTTTATTCCAGGTTTACACACGTGTTCATCGCAAGTCAGCCAAGGGCTCACGTCTCCTCTCTCAGGAGGCAGGCTGGTGGAAGAGCCACGACCTTCACCACTGCTAGGTAGAAAGGAAGACAGCTCTGATGTGCCTCACAGTAGCAGCCCATAAGACACTCTTCCCCAGGACCAGGAGAGGCTGAAGTCCCCCTCCATGGAACCACGTGGCTAGGGAAATCCAGTTTTTCCCTTAACATGCATGTGGGAGATACTTCATAAGAATGTTTTAAAAATTGTGTGTGTAAACAATGGCAGTTGGAAGTGACATTTTTTGTTTGTAACTAGTGAAATCAGACATTTATTTAACATTCACTGTTCTAAGGAACATGCCCACCACTATAGGGGAAAAGGATAAATAACTACCACTAAGATGAGCACGTGTTGCTCTATAAAAGATCAACTGGAATTTCAAAAACCCACCGTAAGAGAACAAAGTGATTAAAATATCAGGAGGTAGTTTTATACATTTGAATTCAAAAGCATGTTTTCCTGTTTCTGTCCCAGGGTGACATTTTTTGCCAGGAACTCCCTGGAATCAAGTCCTAATTTACATCTGTGCCCAAAACCACCAAGCACAGCAAGCTTAGTAAAGCTGGAAAAAGACAGTACGGCCTGTCTTAAATGGACTCAACTTTTGTAGTTAGTCATGTCTCTGGATTAATTTTTTAAAAGTAAAGTGTAAAGCCAACCCTGCTGAAGTCCATCTCAAGTGGCCCGCTGTTCCCCCTCCTCTCCTTCCTAATGCACTCGGTTTGAGTTCGGCTGGTGAAACTTACCCTGCTGCTGCTAAGTCGCTTCAGTCGTGTCCGACTCTGTGCGACCCCATAGATGGCAGCCCACCAGGCTCCCCCGTCCCTGGGATTCTCCAGGCAAGAACGCTGGAGTGGGTTGCCATTTCCTTCTCCAATGTGTGAAAGTGAAAAGTGAAAGTGAAGTCGCTCAGTCGAGTCCGACCCTTAGCGCCCCATGGACTGCGGCCCACCAGGCTCCTCTGTCCATGGGATTTTCCAGGCGAGAGCACTGGGGTGGGGTGCCATTGCCTTCTTCTTACACTTGCACTGAAGGTGTGAAAAAAGGAATGCTGCTCCTGGGAGAAACAAAGGAAAGAAATAAAAGTAACATTGAAGGGATATAGAAGCAAATTACTTTCTGCTTCAAATTAGAAAAAAAAAGAAAGTGTGTTCAGACATGAAGTAGTGTTTCCATTTCCAGCCCGGGTGGTTTAACTTGGGCAGATTAATGTACTGGGAGTGATATCTTTGGTTTATCGTCCATGGAGAGGCAATTTTAAAAATCCTTGGCCTTGGCAGTTTGGGGGTCACTTCAGGTTGGAAGTGTTGCTTCTGCTATGCCCCCTCCAACGTTCAGGAATCTTTCTTGCCCCGCCCGGTATGTTGCCCTTGCAGATTTTCAGTATTTATTGCAGGTCGTTTTCTTCCAACTACAGTTCTGCCATCCATCTGAATCTTTCATCCATTTCCCCACTTGTAAATACATCCTCTTTTTCACTAAAGGGACTCTACCTTTTAGATAATAGCGTAAAGCGCATGGGAAGAGAACCAACATCAATTACATTTAATGTGCTCTCAACAACACCCTAGGCGCTTAATGCAGGAGCTCGCTTAACACTTATCGCAATCAAACATGCAGTACAAACCAGCCAGGTTAACATAAAGATACACAGGACATCACGCACTAACGCATATATATGGGATCTAGAAAAGTGAAACTGACGCACCTGTTTGTAGGGAAAATTGGAGATGGAGACGAGGGTGGGACGAATTGAGAAACTAGCGTCGCCACATACGCACTCCCACGTGTAAAACAGACAACCAGGGGGAAGCTGCCACACCGCCGCGGAGCCCCGCCCTGTGCTCCGTGACACCCTAGAGGGGCGGGTGGCTCAGGGCGGAGGGGTATGCATACATATACGTAGCTACGGCTGATTTCCGGTGCTATATGCCAGAAACCAAGACATTGTAAAGCAATTATCTTACGGTTAAAAAAGAAAAAGATACATAGAGCAGTGACTTAAGCCCAGGTTCAACTTCAAAGACTTTCATTAGAAAAAACTTTTTTAAAAACACCTATATACCACACTTGTCCTATGAATATTCCTAACCCTAACATCCTTGAGAAAACATACAGCTGTGCTGAAAATATTTCGCATTCACAACAAGGTATCTTCCCTTCATAGATTATTTTCCCAGCAGCGTTTGTTGAAAAGCTACCCTTCTCCCACGGATTTGCCTTTTCACCTTTGTCAAAAATCCGTTGATTACATGTATGTGTATTCCTGGGTTATCTATTTTATCCATTGATCTAAATGCTTAGTCCCTTACCAATACCACACTCTTGATGTCTGCAGCTATATAATAAGTCTTGAAACTGACAAAGTGATTCCTCTAAATTTATCCTTCTCTTTCAAAATTGTTTTCCATACATATTTTAAAATAATCTTGTCTGCATATCTACAAAAAAATCTTGCTGGATTTTTGACAAGAAAAGTATTAAAACTGTATGTCAACTTGGGAAGAACTGACATCTTTCTTATATTATACCTTCCGATCCATAAACACAAGAATATCTCTTTCTTTGGTGTTTTGTAGTTTTCAGCAGACAAGTCCACAGGACCTCTACATATTTTGTTAGATATAAACCTAAATATTTCACTTATTCTTGCTTCTTTAATAATAAATTATTGTTAGTATAACTTTATCATCGTTAATTTAGCTGTGGTTTACTTAGTTACTCCTTAAGCAAAAATCATAAATTGGCCTCCCTCTGGGAAAAATTCAGCCCATAGAAAATTTTAATGAGGAGAGATTTTCCATTTTAAAAGGCCACATTTCTATCTTCTCTTGAGAAATGTGGAAATTTGATAACACTGGGCCTCGTTTTCCTGCTCAGCAACAATTAGCTGGAGCTGTATCATGTCCCAAGTGGTGCAGTGGTAAAGAAGCTGCCTGCCACTGGGGGAGACGTAAGAGGTGAGGGTTTGATCCCTGGGTCAGGAAGATCCCCTGGAGGAGGGCATGGCAACCCTCTCCGGTATTCTTGCCTGGAGCATCCCATGGACAGAGGAGCCTGTGGGGACAGAAGAACCTGTGGCCCACGGGGTCACAAAGCGTCAGATGCTACTGAAGTGACTGAGCAGGCGTAGGGGGCCCATCCCTTACGAGAAGCAGGCTTTCCAGTTAACCACAATCTCCACCAAGGCCAAGGAATGTGTATGCACTTACACTTGGCCTACTTTCCTTGTTTGTTACTGTACCGGCTCTGGTAGCCTCCTGAGATTCCACTTCTGCATTAAATTGAGTGGTGATACATATTGGCATCAACAATACCTTTGGGTTATTAATTGGCTTTCATAGGTTACTTACAGGGCACAGAATGTGTTAATCATCCATACTCTGATGTATTTACTAAGCTGCTGTGTCTATATTTATTCTCCTTACCCCCAAATCTCCTTATTTCATGACACTTCATCATCACCAACTATTTCTCCCAACGGGGAAAGCAGAGTCAGTGTGGTTTCAGAACAGATAAAAGACTAGAGTGGAGGGACTTTCCTGGTGGCCCAGTGGTTAAGAATCTGCTTTGCAACACAAAGGACGCGGGGTCAGTCCCTGCCCGGTGGACTAAGAGCCCACATGTCCAGGGGCCACTGAGCCTGAGAGCGGCAGCTGCTGAGCCTGCGCGCTCCAGAACCCGAGTGCGCAGGGAGGGCCAACACAAGAAAAACAGACTAGGCGGAGATGGAGGAACCCAGCCTAGGAGTCTGCCCTGTGAGAGCTCTTCTCTTTGGGCTGATGTTTTGTGAGAGAGACTTGCCCGGCAGAGGTGAGCCCTGGTAAACGAAGGCCATTTTTCTCAGAGTGCTTTTTCAGCTCTGAACTCGTACTTGTGAATGTACTTGTGAATTCCCAAGAATTTATCTTGAGATAATGGGGTTACCCTTCAAAGTTCCATTAACAAGATTCTCAATTGTTCTCCCAGAAGTGAGAAAAGTATGTTCCCTCCACTCACCTAGACTGCTCATTCGAGCAAGTGACAGGGCTAACCTAGTCCCCATTTAACCTCTCAGCACCATCATCGCACAGCCAGGGAGGGGAGTTCAGCTTTAATATCCCACTTTTCCTAATCCGTTATCCATGATAATCCATTGCGTCCCCTGGGTACTTAATCATCAAAGCACCGTAAACCTCTTTTTGAAGATCAAATGGTTCTTTAATCCATTTACTTACAGTACCCTCAGTTATAGAAAATTAATCCGAAGGGTAAGTGGGCCACTATTCCAAGTTTCTTATGGCGCCTGTTAACAAGGCAACAACTCGGTAATGGCCTTTGTGCCAGGCGAGGCAGAATGAGGCGCAAATCAGCTTGGCGGCCGCTTGTCCCCGCGCTCTTCAGGCTGACTTAGCTCTTGCTGCCTCCTTGGCCTTGCCTGCCGTCCCAGAATCCCATCGGTGAATTAACGAGACTCAGCCCGCCGGAGAGCTAATTGGACTTGCAACCTTTCAGTGAGGGTGCCGTTAATTCTCATCTTCCCTTCTGTATCAGGTTAGCGGAAACCGTTTAGAGATATCACTCTAGGTCTTTGAACTCTTAAAGAAGTAAGAGAGTGGTAATTTTCATTAAGCAAAAGCACCGCTTTCCAGGCTAATTTCCTCATGTCCTCTTCCCTCGGTACTGAGGAACTGCATCAGACGACCCCCAGATGGCCACAGACACCTACTACTGGGAAGCCTCCTACCCTCAGGAACACCCCAAGGTCATTACTATACCTCCCTCCACATGTTTTTAGTCGCTCGGTTTAAGAGAAAAAATAATCATTTTTGAGCCACTCAATAGTAGAAATTGAGATTTCATATTAACTAGAAATTCAATGTTCATATTATCCTTTATAAGGCATTTCCTTTGCCAGAGGAGCTGGTTTAACCTGAACGTTTGAAAAAAAAAACAACTCCTGACTCTGATCAATGGACGAGGCCTTTTAATTATTCATTATGCAGTAACTAAGTGTTCTTTAGTTATGAAAAAAATGCCTTCTAAATAAAAACCCATTCACAGGATGGATAAAACCACCACATTTTCCCTGCCCTTTCCGAGTGTCTACTCAACACAAGACATCTTCGTGTGAATTACATATATAAGCACATTTACAGGCTCCCCGGGTGGCACTAGTGGTAAAGAGCCCGCCTGCCAATGCAGAGATGAAAAGACGTGGGCTCCATCCCTGGGCCAGGAAGATCCCCTGGAGAAGGAAATGGCAACCCACTCCAGGATGCTTGTCTGGGAAATCCCACAGGCAGAGGGACCGGCAGGCTACAGTCCATGGGGTTGCAAAGAGTTGGACAGGACTGAAGCAACTGAGCATGCAAACACATTTGCACATATATATGTATAAATTCATATATATATATGTATAAGACACATACTCACATAATACATATGTATAAGTGCATATGTATAAATGGGAGAAAGACAAAGCATGATAAACTCAGGGTCCCAAGAAGAAGGGATATGTGTGAGAGTAACGCAGCCCATGGGGAAGGTGCTGTGGATCGAGCGATGAGTTTGGTGGGTGATGGGAGTGGGCAGGGGGCGGGGCGCTTATCAAGATGGACTGACTTCTGTGGACTGAAACCCAGGCAGTTAATCTTTCAGCAACTGTGTTTCCTGCCAGAGATGGGCTCAGTCTAGCTCAAGATGCAAGCAGGACACAGAGAAAGGAGAAATGATGCTTTTTCAGTGAGAAAGACAGTTGTTAACTCTCCTCGGAGCTGAGGGGAGAATCAGGAGAAACCAGATGCAAATACAAGGACGTACGAACTGAGTGTGTGTGTCCTTTGGACATCCACGTGTTGAAATCCTTTCCCTCAACGTGATGGTATTTGGAGACGGGGGCTTCGGGAGGCCACTGGGATTCGATGGGGTCACGAGGATGAAGGCTCCAAGATGGAATTAGTGCCCTTATAATAAGAGACATCAGAGCGCTTGCTCCTTCTCTGCCACGAGAAGAGAAAGTGAGAAATCCACCGTCTTCAAGCCAGGAAGAGGGACCTCACCAGGAACTGAACCCTGCCAGAACCTTGATCGTGAACTCTGACCTCCAGAATTGCAAGAAACTTAGTTCCCACTGGTTAGGTCCCTCGTCTAGGGCGTCCTGTTATGGCCGCCAGTGGGCACAGAGACAATGGCTTATTTCTGAGGAGGGGTGATGACATAGGAGGCACCTGTGGGCAGAGCCAAGGAAGCCGCCTGGGACACGGGGCTGATGAACGCACATTCTGGCCAAGATGCAAACCTCTGTCTGGGACCTGCGCTTCTCAAGTTTAAACTCCACTCCAGGGAGCCAGACTCAGTGAGAACCTCCGTAAGGGAAGTATCAGAGAGATGATGGAGGAGGAACGCAAGCCCACGTATATTTCCTGGTGGGCCCACTGCCCTCTGTCTCTGCATGACCTTTGTTTCTGCGCTGCTGATGCCAGTGTGAAATCAGCAGTCACGCTGGTAGCCTTCACGCAAGTCCCTCTTCACTCTTGCACGGGGATTCTAACCACTTCTTGCCTTTTTTTTTTTTTTTCTTTTTTTGACAGAGTGTTTCTCTGTTACTCTGTGACTTACAAGGATCTGGTTCAGATCATACTTTCCACAATTTACTAGCAATATAACATTGGATGATGCTTAGTGACATCAGTTTAGGAAATGAGTCATAACACCTTCCTCTTTTGATCTGTGCTTTCGAACTTCGGTGCTGGAGAAGACTCTTGAGAATCCCTTGGACAGCAAGATCCAACCAGTCCATCCTAAAGGAAATCAGTCCTGAATATTCATTGGAAGGGCTGATGCTGAAGCTCCAATACTTTGACCACCTGATGTGAAGAACTGACTCACTGGAAAAGACCCTGATGCTGGGAAAGATTGAGGGCAGGAGGAGGAGGGGACGACAGAGGATGAGATGGTTTGATGGCATCACTGACTCAATGGACTTGAGTTTGAGCAAACTCCAGGAGATGGTGATGGACAGGGAGGCCTGCTACAGTCCATGAGGTCACAAAGAATCGGGCATGACTTTGTGACTGAACAACAGCAACAATCTTCCACTTAGGCTTGTAGTGAGAATTCAATGAAATGATGTGCAGAAAATATCTGGGCAAAATGCTTATGTGATGTCCCCCCAAAAGGCAAGGGAATAGGAGTGCTGGGTGTGCCTGGGGGGGTTCAGCCTTCCCAGGGTGGAGCAGAAGCCCTGGAGTTCGGTTAGAAGAGCAGCATGGTGCCTCCCCTTTTATGAGAGAGATTCTGGCGCAGTCATCATGGCTGCGGACCCCAATAGCATCTCCAGCTGCTTAGAGCACATCGGCTTCTACTCTTGAAGAAACAGTCAAGAGAGGATATTCACAACAAGCATCTTCTAGTTTTTACCTAAAAGCAACAGTTTTTTATTATTGCTCCTTCCCTTCCGATCGCTCGAGCTGTTAATGGAATTGCAACAGTGATGTTGTCCCCGGGAGATGAGCCACTATGACTGAATAATATTCTCTTCCTTTTATTAAAAAACAAGTGGGACACAGACTCATCTCATGAATGTTAATGTGATCAAGATTGTTGCCCACTGGAAAACTGTGTTCTAATTGAGTCGTGTGGAAGCGTGCCTTGCTACATCAACCAAAAGGAAATCAATAGTCTTCAAAGGATTAGAGTTCTCAGAGGCTGAGGGGACAAGATAAGTCACACAATTTTGACAAAACAGTGTTTTTGAAAAAAGGTGGTTGGTTTTTTTTTTTTTTTTTTTTCAAAAATCTCTCCTTCCATTTACAGGATGATGCAGTTAAGCATTTTATTTTTCTTATCAGTGAAGTGTCAAAGCGATTTGACCAAATGCTGAGTAACAGTTCGGTTTCAGTCTCATTACGCACACTCTGCAGGCTTGCTTTTTTCCCTTTTTAAAATATTTATTTATTTGGCTTCACTGGGTCTTAGTTGTGGCAAGTGGGATTTACCTTCCTGACCAGGAATGGAACCTGCTCCTCCTGCACTGGGGGCATGGCGTCTTAGTCACTGGACCACCAGGGAAGGTCTTCTGGAAGCCTGCTTAATTGTCAAGCTAGGTATTTTGCTCAAAGACTTGGCGTCTTCTCAGGTGGAGACTCAGGGCATTTCTTTCATCTTTGCAGGCCGAGCTCTCACCCCCAACCGCGCACGCCCTCTTTCTCCCTCCGTCACCACCACTTTGGCACGCTTGGGTGCCCTTGCCCCGTGTCACGGGCCCATCCAAAGGGAAAATCACATCCCTGCCTCTGTTCTCTGCCCTTCCACCTGAGCCTCAAGAGGAGATCCCTACAATCTACCTGGATTGTGCAAAATGGGAACAGCTCTGGTCAAAGCAAGTCAGCCAGTGGTCCCCATGTTAAGACAGACAATTCAGTGGTACACACAACAAGGCAAGCGCTTTACCAGGATCCAAAGGGAGGTATTTACACTGGATATATCGACAACACAGTCCTTCCAGTGGAAACGAAACAGCAGCATTGCAGCCTGAGGGATCCTCCTGTCACATGCAAGTGATTGCTTTTTAGCCTTGGCCTGTGACCCCTGGAGAGAAGCGAGTCAGAGGGGAGAAGACTGTGCCCTCGCCCAGTCACGCGCTCACTGAACGCCACCCTGTGCCAGCTGGTCGCCGCTGGGCTTTCCATTAATGTTTGCGTTTCAGCATAAGAATAAAGCCAAGCCATGGCTTCCATTCTAGAGGACAGGCTCTTGTGGGCAAGACCGTGTTCATGTTCATTCCTCTTGACCTCTAGGCAGTAAGGCAAGAAGTACAAAAAGTGGCATGGCTCAAATGACTACACCTGGGTTTAGAGGTAGGGAGTTTTCTTCGGCCGTTGAGATGGATGTGACCAGATACGAGGTCTTTTTTTTTTTTTTAATTTCACACGTTTCCGTTGATTATTAGCATCAAATTACCCAGTTCCCTGATACTCTGTAAAAACATTTCCAACTGGTTTCCTGCATATAGACAAAGGAAATAGTTTAAAAATCCAGCCAGAGATATGCAAACAAGCGTGACAAGGAGCTCGTGGAATTCCAGAAATTACTAGGGCAGGTTCTGTGGATTGGAAAATCAAAAATCTTTCACAGCTCTTTGTGCCTTGCTTCTCCTACTCTAGAGGCTGGAAAGAGGAAATGTTTCTTTCCTAGGCTTATGTGTGGCTAGGTCACTGAGTCCAAGCCAGTGAATAAAGCAAAGCTGTTGGACCGCGTTCAGGAAAGTTTCTGTTTGTTTGTTTTGTTCTGGGCTGCACCGCGTAGCTTGCGGGATCTCAGTTTCCTGGGCAGAGACTGGGCCCGGGCCGCGGCAGGGAAGCACTGAGGCCTGGCCGCGGCCCCAGCAGGGAGCTCCCTCGGGAGGGTTTCTGGAGAGGCCAGGCTCTGCTAGCGCCGTCCTCAGCTCCCTGTCCTTCAGCCTGGCTTCTTCCCGCCTCTCCCCCTGAAACAGTGTGAGAGCTGCGGGTGGAGCTGCCCGCTGGAGGCTGTGAAAATGAGCACTACTTGCTGAGAAGGATGGAGAGGAGGAGGATATACAGGATGGGTCCCTGATGACACCTGGAACTGCGCTCCTTGTCCAGGGTCATCTACCCCCCGACCTTCTGTTGCGTGTGGCAAACGTGGTAAACAAAGCCCTTGCTTGTCTAAGTCTTGTCACTTTGACGTTCTGTTACCTGCAGCTAAATGCAGTCCTGATGGATCTGCTTAGAGCATGCAAGGCGTGCTAGCTCAGCTCTGTCCTGCCATCTATCCTGGTGACGCTGCTTGCATCTGTCTTGGCTGACACCACCTAAACCAGCGCTACTACTGTCGTAATAGGAAAAAGAATCTGCGTTGTGCCAAACGTCTTGAAAATGGTTAGTCCAAAGTCCAATTGATTTAAAGTCTTAGTTCAGTTCTCTAAATTCTGAAATCTTCATCTCTGTCTTTCCTTAATTTAGTTAGATTTGTGGGGGTGGTATTTGAAACCCCTTTCTTTCCTAATACTCCACATTACTTTTGGAAAATGAAGTTCTTACAGTTTCCCCCTGAAGACTGCCACAGGGGCCAATTCCATCTGCTCTTTCAATCATAAAGCTGAAACATCTTTAAAGACTGTCTTCTGCACAGAACCTTTTCAAAGGCGATAGTTTTCATCCAGAACTCTTCCAATGGACTCCAGAAGGCAGCTGAAAGACAGCAGCCCCTGTTAAAGGCCCATAAATATTTGATGGCCCCATCTTCATGGTTTCCAAAGATGAACTACTTTATACAGTATCAAATTGTCCCTAAAGACTCTTTGGTCTGAATAGTTGGCTCCAGACACTTTACTTGTCATTTGTGGCATCCCACTTTCCCCTTGGGAACCCAACACAAATCAATAGGAAGTGATTTGTCAAATGTATAACATGCTGCTTATTTGTAATTATCTTAAAACCGCCTGCGCACGTGCTGTGCATGTGGGAATGACTGCGAAGCACCACTGTGCTCTCGGAGAGAAGGATAAACCTTGTGCAGCCCCGACCTCTAGAAATAGCATCACCGAAGGGGGAGAGTAAAGAGAGCTAACAGTTCCATGGCCCTGTTACAAGCCAGGCCGTTCTGAACACTTTAAATATGGTAACCCATCTTACTCTTACAACAAATCTGTAAGCTAGGTACTATTATTATCCTGGCTATGCAAACATAGAAACTGAGGCCCTGAGAAGCTCCGGTGCTAAACGGTGGCTTCTTAGTCACTCATTTGTGTCTGACTCTCTGCAGCTTCATGGACTGTAGCCCGCCAGGCTCCTCTGTCCTTGGGATTTCCCAGGTAAGAATACTGGAGAGGTTTGCCGTTTCCTCCTCCAGGGGATCTTCCTGACCCAGGGATCGAACCCATATTCCTTGCATCTCCTGCATCGGCAGGCGGGCTCTTTACAGCTAGGGCTACCTGGGAAGCCCACTAAATGGGGGAGCAGTTAGTAAGCAGAAAGGTGGAGATCTGAAAGCAGGCAGGCAGCTCTACAATTCAAGTCCGGACCCCTCTCTTTCACTGCCTGTGATGACAGATTCTGAGCTGGCCCCATGACCCATGCATCCTTGCACGCGCAGGTGCTTGTACAATCCCCTCCTCTTGAGCATTAGCTGCACTAGGACTCGCTTCTTCAAGGACCGCCTGGTTGATCTGGCTGCGCCTGGCTCCTCGTTGCGGCACAAGGGTTCTTTCAGCTGCAGCATGCGAACTCTGTAGTCGTGGCGTGTGGGAGCTAGTTCCCTGACCAGGGATCAAACAAGGGACCAAGGCGCTGGCAGCCTGGAATCTTAGCCGCTGGCCCACCAGGGCAGCCCCTTGCTTTAACCCACAGAATACAGCAAAGGTGAAAGGATGCTGCTTCCGCGACTGCACCATGCAAGGAACCAAGAAGTGAGTCCTGCCAACATCCCAGGAGCTTGGAGGTGGATCCTTTCCCAGGCAAGTTTCCAGAGGAGACTGAAGCCCTGGTCCACATACCATGTGAGTGTTTCTGAAGCAGAGGACCCAGCTAATCCAGGCCTGGACTCCTGACCCACATAAGCTGTGGGACAATGAATATGTGCTGTGTGTTGCTATAGTAAGTTTGTGAAAATTTGTTACACAGCAATGCGTGTGCATGCATAGTCACGTCTGACTGTGTGACCCCACGGACTGTAGCCTTCCAGGCTCCTCTGTCCATGGGATTCTTCAGGTTGCCATGCCCTCCTCCAAGGGCTCTTTCTGACCCAGAGATTAAACTCATGTCTTTTGCTTTCTCCTGCACTACCAGCAGATTCTGAACCATCTAGAAGCCCTACACAGCAATAGATAACTTATAGACTACTCCCTAGGTAACTCATACTTTGGAAAATCGATCTGACCCGTTAGGAGTTGTTGCTAAATGAGAAATGATTACCACTGTTTGGTAAAAGCCTGGGGACAGGACTTTCCTGGTGGTCCAGCAGTTAAGAATCTGCCTTTCAGTGCAGGGGACATGGGTTGGATCCCTGGTTGGGGGGGTAAGATGCCACACGCCATGTAGCAACCGTGCCTGCCCCCAGTCACTGAGCCTGTGCACGCTGGAGCCTACATGCCTCAGCAGAAAAAACCCATGTGAGTGGGAAAAAACAGACTCTGTATGATTTCAATACCTTAAGACCATGAAATTTTTGCACACTATTTTATATCCCTGGATATGTTCCAGTGACTCCTAGTTTATCGTCTATGGAGCTTGAATAGAATGTCTGTCCTACTGCTGTGTGAAAATTGCATAAACCCTAATTGTGCTGAACTGGTTCATGGTGTTCTTCAGGGCTACTATATCTTTCTACTTTTCTGAATATTCATTCTATTAACTTTTGAGACTTTGATATTGAAACTCCAACTAAAAATCTAAATTTACCCACTTACAAAAATAATTGTGACATCAGTGCAGTTCAGTTTAGTCTCTCAGTCGTGTCTGACTCTTTGCGACCCCATGAATCGCAGCACGCCAGGCCTCCCTGTCCATCACCAACTCCCAGAGTTCACCCAAACTCATGGGCATCAAGTCGGTGATGCCATCCAGCCATCTCATCCTCTGTCGTCCCCTTCTGCTCCTGCCCCCAATCCCTCCCAGCATCAGGGTCTTTTACAATGAGTCAACTCTTCGCATGAGGTGGCCAAAGTATTGGAGTTTCAGCCTCAGCATCAGTCTTTCCAATGAACACCCAGGACTGGTCTCCTTTAGGATAGACTGGTTGGATCTCCTTGCAGTCCAAGGGACTCTCAAGAGTCTTCTCCAGCACCACAGTTCAAAAGCATCAATTCTTCAGTGCTCAGCTTTCTTCACAATCCAACTCTCACATCCATACATGACCACTGGAGAAACCACAGCCTTGACTAGACGGACCTTTGTTGGCAAAGTAATATCTCTGCTTTTTGATATGCTATCTAGGTTGGTCATAACTTTCCTTCCAAGCAGTAAGCATCTTTTAATTTCATGGCTGCAATCACCACCTGCAGTGATTTTGGAGCCCCCCAAAATAAAGTCTGACATATAGTGGAACTGAAGCTGAAGTTGAATGGTTCTATGAAGACCTACAAGACCTTCTAGAACTAACACCAAAAAAAGATGTTCTTTTCATTATAGGGGACTGGAATGCAAAAGTGGGAAGTCAAGAGATACCTGGAGTAACAGGCAAATTTGGCCTTGGAGTACAGAATGAAGCAGGGCAAAGGCTAACAGAGTTTTGCCAAGAGAATGTACTGGTCAGAGCAAACACCCTTTTCCAACAACTCAAGAGAAGACTCTACACATGGACATCACCAGACGGTCAAGACTGAAATCAGATTGATTACGTTTTTTGCAGCCAAAGATGGAGAAACTCAATACAGTCAGCAAAAACAAGACTGGGAGCTGACTGTGGCTCAGATCATGAACTCCTTATTGCCAAATTCAGACTGAAATTGAAGAAAGTAGGGAAAACCACTAGATCATTCAGGTATGACCTAAATCAAATCCCTTACAATTATACAATGGAAGTGAGAAATAGATTCAAAGGATTAGATCTGAAAGACAGAGTGCCTGAAGAACCCTGGATGGAGATTCATGACATTGTACAGGAGGCGGTGATCAAGACCATCCCCAAGAAAAAGAATTGCAAGAAGGCAAAACGGCTGTCTGAAGAGGACTTACAAGTTGTTGAGAAAAGAAAAGACGTGAAAAGCAAAGGAGAAAAGGAAAGATATACCCACTTGAATGCAGAGTTCCAAAGAATAGCAAGGAGAGATTTAAAAAAAGCCTTCCTCAGTGATCAGTGCAAAGAAATAGAGGAAAACAATAGATTGGGAAAGACTAGAGATCTCTTCAGGAAAATTAGAGATACCAAGGGAACATTTCATGCAAAGATGGGCTCGATAAAGGACAGAAATGGTCTGGACCTAACAGAAGCAGAAGATATTAAGAAGAGGTGGCAAGAATACATGGAAGAACTGTACAAAAAAGATCTTCACGGCTCGGATAATCACGATGGTGTGATCAGTCACCTAGAGCCAGACATCCTAGAATGTGAAGTCAAGTGGGCCTTAGGAAGCATCACTATGAACAAAGCTAGTGGATGTGATGGAATTCCAGTTGAGCTATTTCAAATCCTGAAAGATGATGCTGTGAAAGTGCTGCACTCAATATGCCAGCAAATTTGGAAAACTCAGCAGTGGCCACAGGACTGGAAAAGGTCAGTTTTCATTCCAATCCCAAAGAAAGACAATACAAAAGAATGCTCAAACTACCACACAATTGCACTCATCTCACTCGCTAGCAAAGTATGGCTCAAAATTCTCCAAGCCAGGCTTCAATAGTAGATGAACCGAGAATTTCCAGATGTTCAAGCTGGATTTAGAAAAGGCAGAGGAACCAGAGATCTCAAGGCCGACATCTGTTGGATCATCAAAAAAACATTTGATTTCCAGAAAAACGTCTACTTCTGATTTATTGACTACGTCAAAGCCTTTAACTGTGTGGTCACAACAAACTGTGGAAAACTCTTCAAGACATGGGAATACCAGACCACCTGACCTGCCTCCTGAGAAATCTGCATGCAGGTCAGGAAGCAACAGTTAGAACTGGACATGGAACAACAGACTGGTTCCAAATTGGGAAAGGAGTACATCAAGGCTGTATACTGTTACCCTGCTTATTTAACTTCTATGCAGAGTGCATCATGCGAAATGCTAGGCAGGATGAAGCACAAGCTGGAATCAAGACTGCCGGGAGAAATATCAATAACCTCAGATATGCAGATGACACCACCCTTATGGCAGAAAGCGAAGGAAAACTAAAGAGCCTCTTGATGAAAGTGAAAGAAGAGAGTGAAAAAGTTGGCTTAAAACTCAACATTCAGAAATCCAAGATCATGGCATCCGGTCCCATCACTTCATGGCAAATAGATGAGGAAACAATGGAAACAGTGAGAGACTTTATTTTTTTGGTCTCCAAAATCACTGCAGCCATGAAATTAAAAGACATTTGCTCCTTGGAAGAAAAGCTATGGCCAACCTAGACAGCATATTAAAAAGCAGAGACATTACTTTGCCAACAAAGGTCTGTCTAGTCAAAGCTATGGTTTTTCCAGTAGTCATGTATGGATGTGAGAGTTGGACTGTAAATAAAGTTGAGCACCGAAGAATTGATGCTTTTGAACTGTGGTATTGGAAGACCCTTGAGAGTCCCTTGGATTGCAAGGTGATCAAACCAGTCAATCCTAAAGAAAATCAGTCCCGAATATTCATTGGAAGGACTAATGCTAAGCTGAAACTCCAATACTTTGGCCACCTAATTTGAAGAAATGAGTCATTAGAAAAGACCCTGATGCTGGGCAAGATGGAGGGTGGGAGAAGGGGATGACAGAGGATGAGACGATTGGATGGCATCACCTACTCGATGGACGAGTTTGAGCAGGCTTTGGGAGTTGGTGATGGACAGGGAGGCCTGGCATGCTGCAGTCCGTGGTTCACAAAGAGTCAGACACAACTGAGTGACTGAACTGAACGGAATAGTGGAACTATATATAACTTAGTTCTGGACTTTCCAAGTCTTCTGCAAACGTGTTATCATACTTTCATAATTTTTAAAAAAAGAGAGAGAAAAAACAGATCCCATGTGCCACAACTAAGACCCAATGCAGCCAAATTATTTAATTGACTGAGAAAAAAAGAAGGTACAGAGGGAAAATGCAGCAGAGAGAGGGCGCCCAGGAGGAGGTGTTGGGACGCTTGTGAGAAGAGGGTTGGCTGCTCTCGACCACAGCACCGCCTCCGACCTTGTTAATGCCTGACCTTGATTCTGCAGAGAGAACCGCAGGAAGGGAGCAGAGCTGTGAAGAGCAGCGCCTTGTATTCTTCCCAGACATCTGCAACGTCCCAGGTTCTGAAGCCATTACTTTCAGGAATCCACGATTTTCGATTTTCGCGGTTAGGTTGTACTATGTACAGTGAGTGAGCATTTGGGATCTAAGAACTAAGGAAAGGCTGACGACCCAGGCTGAGGGAGAAACCCGGGGGTAAGGCACCCAGACTCCGCGGCTGTCACGTGGGCGGAGGTGAGCGGCTGAAAGCAGGACCCCGGGCAGACACGTGGGATGCGGGCTGGCTCCGGAGGGTCAGGAGGTAGCAAAGGCTGGATTAAGTCCTCGGTTCGGAATCCAGGAGGAAAGTCTACGAGTGAGGACCGGAAGACAAGGAAACGATAAAGCCAGGAGCTGGCCGGAGCGCTGAATAGAAAGTCCAGAGCACCGCAAGGAAAGGCCTCAGCCTGGTGAGGAACTGAACGAACTCCTTGTCCTCGGGCCAGGCAAGGGTATGCAGGCCACATCTGGAAGGAGTGTTCTAGAAGCCTGGCTGAAAGGACTCCCTGGCAGTCCAGTGGTGAAGACGCTACGCTTCCATGCACGGCGAGGGGCACAGGTTCGATCCCTGGTCAGAGAACTGAGATCCCTCAAGCCACAAGGCACGGACGAAAATAAGAAGAAGAATAAAGGCTGGCTGAGCGTCCAAGGAGGAAGCAGCGACTCTAGCTGGGGAAGAGGCGACGGACGGTGGTACTTTGCCCACTGGCCGTGCCCCGGCGTTGACTCTCGCGGCCAGCCCTCCGGACGGTTCTTGAGGACCAGGTCACAGAGGAAAGGCATGGGAGGACCAGTCGCGACTCGCTGCGCTGGAGTGCACCGCAGCGGTCATCCCAGCCCGCCAGCCCGGCGGACAGACCAAGAGGAAGCTGCAGCTGGAGAGCTTAGGAGCGGGTCCGGCTCGCGAAGCCGGCGAGCGGCGGCCAGAACAGGGCTCCGGCGGGCACTTTCGCCATCCTCCCTGCTCGTCCCGGGGTCTGAGCGCCCGGCCCCGACTCTGAAGCTGAGGCTCGGTGCCAGGCCAGGGGACTCGGAAGGCGCCCTGCTCTCCCGAGCCTCGCAGCCAGGCAGGGCGCGGGTCAGACGGAGTGCGGAGTGAGACGTGATGACGCAGGGTCGGATTTACAAACGCCTTAGAAGCCTCATAAGAGGCTTGATTTGACTTCCTAAAGACGCCGAGCAGCAGGGTTTGTGGGGAGCGTATGGATTACATACTGGAAGCCATGTTTAAGAAAGAGAGCTTGGGACTTCCCTGGTGGGCCAGTGGCTAAGACTCCAAGTTCCCGATGCAGGGGGCCCAAGTTCAATTCCTGGTCAGGGAACTAGATCCCACATACCGCCAGAACTAAGACTCCGTGCAGCCAAACAAATACATATAAATAAAATTCTTTTTAAGAAAGTGAATTTGATCATGGAAACCTAGAGGTGAGGCATCAGCCAGGAGCCAATGACGTAATTCTTGATGTGCCTTGGAAAGTACAGATTCTTATGTCTTGTCCCGCTATCATTATTTGTAGCACCGCTTTACACTTTCAGAGTGTCCTGTTTGGGTGATCGATGACCAGTTTACCCAGCTAGAAGGCTGAGAACATGAGCTTGTTGCGGGTAGGGCCTATGGTCTCTTTGGACTTCAAACACCCAGTGGCTGACACATAGCAAACATTTCACTGTCTGACAAAAAAATTGAATGATTCTAACACTGGGATCAGAAAGCGCAGTTATGAAAGTAGGGAGAGACTGAAGCTAATGAACCGTTTATGAAACCAGAACTTCAGGTTGGAGGCCGTGTCGAACAAAATCTAGCTTTCCAGGGAAAGCTAGGAGAGGACAAGGAAGGGAACGAACGTGGGCTTCTTGCCCACGTGACTAGTCCCAGGTTCCAAAAAGTATAGGAGCAGCGTGAAGCATCTTGGGCCGGAAAGCAGGAGCGTGCTGAGGGACTAAGCGGGCCTGGGTCAAAGGACGCACACGGGCGCTGGCTCAGCGGGGCTCCCCCTGGCCACATGTGTGTCGATCTGAGCGTCAACAAGAATAGTGGCAGCCATGGGTTATGCAACAGAAGAAAAGGAAAGAAACCTTCGGTCTGTAATGGCCCGGAACAAAGAGGAGCGGGGGAGGCTCTCTCAGCTAAGCGACCAGCCAGGGACGGGAGGAGGAGCCAGCCAAGTGCCCAGCCAGTGCAGCTGCTGGTGGAGGCAGGGGTAACCCTGAGTGTGGAAACTGCTGAGGGGAAGGTTGCTGGAAACCTGATAGTCACCGGTCTCAAAAGAACACTTGCTAATTACAAACGGGAAGAAGCACTGTTACAATGGACAAACTCTGGCAGACAGCATGGTCACCAAGCAAACGATGGGACAAAACGACACACACCTCCTGAGGTGACGCATCTGAAAGCGCACAACGTCATTTAGGTGTCTTCTTGCCAAAACACAGAACAGAACCATGCTTCATCTGGAGCTGAACCTGAGGAAACAATCAGACAAGCCCAGGAGGAGGGACCGTCCGCAAGACAACTGGCCTGAACTCTTCAAGAATGTCAACTGTTGTCGAATTTCACAAAAGAGAGTGGGACTTTCTAAAATCTAGATTAAGGGAGCTTGAAGAAACAAAACAAAGAAAGATGCAGGAAATCTATTTGGTCCTAGATTTAAAGACAATAACACTTCAAAAGACATTAACAGTGTTAAATCCCTTGCAAATAATGGCAGATTACTAGAGAAGGAAATGGCAACCCACTCCAGTATTCTTGACTGGGAAATCCCACGACAGAGGAGCCTGGTCGGCTGCAGTCCATGGGGTCGCAAAAGAGTCAGACATGACCTAGCCTCGCAGCAACAACAATAGTGTATTGTAATGACTTAGAAAAAAATTAGGCAGTATATGCTAAAGTATTCAGGCTGAAATATTTGGATGAAATGTCCTGATAAACACAACAGAAGAGCCAGCATGGCAAAATGTTAGCAATTTGGTGAAGCAAAATGAAGCATATGTGGGTATTCATTGTGCTATTCTTTAAACTTCTATACGGGTTGGAAATTTCAAAATAAAAAGGGAAATAGGAAAGTAAAAAAAAAAAAGAAAAAGGGGGGAAGAAAGCCTAGAGGAAAAGTCCTGGGAGACTTTTCAGTGAAGAGGGCATCTACCAGGCTCCAGCGGGGCAGTGATTTGGAGCCACGAGAGAAGTCGATTGCCGCTGGTCAAGCAGGTGACAGAGAGCAAAGACCCAAAGTGACGACCGTCGGTGAGAATGAGGGTGGAGAAGCAGGGCAGCAGCAAGAGGAGGAAACAGGATCAGAGGAACGTCTTTCCAGTCTTGTTTTCTGGTTTTTGGCTATTTTCTTTTTAAACGGGAGAGTTGAGTGACAGCTTGAAAGTAGAGGCACCAAGTGGCAGTGACGTGGCTGCTGACAACGCCAAGCGATGAGCCACCCTGGGGAAGCCTTATCTCGGTGCCTCCACCGGGACTGCTGGTGCAGGGCCGTCCTCCTCCCCAGCCCCCGCTCCTCAAAACCCACACTGGCGTTTCCTCCACGGATGTGGAGGGGCCACTTCTTACCCCTCTGCAGCCACCCTCCCCTCCATCTTCTGAAGACTTCTACAGGAATGGATTAGAGAGACCTCTATAGACTTTCACCTGATGTTCAGTTCAGTTCAGTTCAGTCGCTCAGTCGTATCCACCTCTTTGCGACCCCATGGACCGCAGCACACCAGGCCTCCCTGTCCATCACCAATGCCCGGAGTTTACTCACATTCACGTCCATGGAGTTGGTGATGCCATCCAACCATCTCATCCTCTGTCGTCCCTTTCTCCTCCCGCCTTCAATCTTTCCCAGAATCAGGGTCTTTTCCTATGAGTCAGCTCTTCACGTCAGGTGGCCAAAGTATTGGAGTTTCAGCCTCAACATCAGTCTTCCAATGAACACCCAGGACTGATCTTCTTTAGAATGGACTGGTTGGATATCCTTGCAGTCCAAGGGACTCTCAAGGGTCTTCTCCAACACCACAGTTCAAAAGCATCAGTTCTTCAGTGCTCAGCTTTCTTTATAGTCCAACTCTCACATCCATACATGACTACTGGAAAAACCATAGCCTCGACTAGATGGACCTTTGTTGGGAAAGTAATGTCTCTGCTTTTTAATATGCTGTCTAGTTTGGTCATAACTTTCCTTCCAAGGAGTAAACACCATCAATCCTTACTTTTAATTTTATGGCTGCAGTCACCATCTGCAGTGATTTTGGAGCCCCCCAAAATAAAGTCTGCCACTATTTCCACAGTTTCCCCATCTATTTCCCATGAAGTGATGGGGCTGGATGCCATGATCTTCGTTTTCTGAATGTTGAGCTTTAAGCCAACATTTTCACTCTCCTCTTTCACTTTCATCAAGAGGCTCACCTGATGGTCATTTCATAATAATTCCCTAAAGAGGTCACTTACACCAGAGATTCACAGAGGGGTCCTAGACACCGTTCCCCTGGACCCTATTTCAGCTCACCTGTTCTTTATCTTTCCAAGGTAGCCGTCACCCTCAGCAGGGTGGCCCCAGCGCTAAACCCTGAAATCCATTCTTTTGGTTCTGCAGCCTTGAGGCGTGATGGAAAGCCGGAAACACTGGGCCTGGGGGCAGGTTGCAAAGGAGGCAGCCCGTCTCTGGAAATGAGCGGCCCGTTGTCGTCTCCAGCAAGACTGTCAGAGGCCTCGGATGCCGTGATTGATCAAATGAGATTTAACTTGAGTAAAGGCTTAAGGTAGCAGTAGCAGGATATTTTTATTCTTATCTTTAAATTTTTTATTCATGTATTATTTTTGGCTGCACCTGGTCCTCACTCTTTGCACGGGCTTTCTCCAGCAGCAGGGGCTGCGCCCTTGTGCAGAGAGTAGGTGCGGGCTCAGTAGCTGTGGCCTGAGGGCTTAGCTGCTCCTCAGTATGGGGAATCTTCCCCGACCAGGGACTGAACCCGTGTCCTCCGCATGGGCAGGCAGATCCTTAACCACTGGACCTCCAGGGAAGTTCAGGAGCAGGATATTTTTAAATTAAATATTTACCCCTTATCCAACGTAATGTATGTAATGATACATGTACATTGTGAAGGTCACATTATCACCCACATTACTGGTCAGCTCACCTTGGGTGACACCAGAAACCTGGGTAGATGGCAATATTAGACAGTAAACTTCAACAGTATGGAATTATCGGTCATATTCTTGGCAACAATGGACAATTTTCAATGTTTCTAATTGCTATGGAAACAGAACCAGAATATCAGTAATTGTCAATAATTTCTCACCCTGAAACCCAAACCCAGCTCTGATTTCCGTAATAACAGAGAAATGTTTTCAACAAATGCTCAACATCCAAGGATTTTGTTACACCAAAGGCAAAGTCAAACCTGAATGCCTCTGGTGCCTGCCTGCCTGCGGTGCCTCGGCTTGGTCTTAGGACTCCCACCCAGGAGAGGAAAAAGCGCTCATTGTGCGGCAAACAGTGCTGGGCAAAGAGGAAGCGTTGCATCACATCACGCGTCAGAGCCGAGGGGCGCCTTCCCCTCCCAGACAGACCTGGCGATGAGCAAGACTGATTCTTAAATGAAGCGGGTGGAAAGCCGTCTTTCAGAATAAGGGTCCTGTGACGCTTAGCCCTGTGCTCCTTCACTTAAGGCTAAAGACAGAAGGAAAACATGCCCTCAAGACTCCGTTCCTCCAGATCCACCAGGTTTGCCTCTGGAGTTAGCGTCTCCCTGGGTTCCTGTAACAGAGAATTCCGTATTGTTCTCTGTCAGACACTAACTGCACATCCAGGCTCGAAACACCGCTGTGGTCTCGAAACACCGCTGTGGTCTCGAAACACTGCTCGCCCTGTTTCTCTCGCTGACTTGTTGAGGCTTCCATATGGCTCTCTGCCCTCTACGGTCACGCGTCCTCGGGTTTTTGCCCCCAGTAGTGACAACCACCCTCCTGCGACCCCCACGGCATCCTTTCTAAGTTCTCATCCTCTCACCTTCTCGTCTGCATGATCAAGCATCTGGAAGCGGTGGTCAGCGCTTCCTGCCCGCCTCCTCGCGCCCACGCACTCCTAGACCACAGGACCGTCCCTCCTCATCACTGCACTAAAATCCCTGAGATAACACGACCATGGCTTAATCATCAGAGACAGGGCCGAGGGCCTCCCCCCGTCCTTCTGCTTTCCCCTTTGTGTAGTGACTCGGATGCCCTGTTCTCTCAGCTTTCGTTGCCCAGGTAGCTTTCACACCCCACGCCTCCTTCTGCCCCTCGCCCTTCATTCTGCTTTGCCTGCAGACCCTCCCCTTCCACTCGCCTCCCACACAGGCTCGCGTCTTCTGGTTTATATTGCCACCACAATTTTAATTGCAAAACACACATTGCTTTATATCACTATAGGCTCTAAACCACTCAGGGACTCGCCTCTGCATTCAGTACAGAGTTCGAAGACAATCAAGTCCTTCATGGCTTGACCCTTACTACAGATCTGATCTCGTATCTCAACCCAGGGCACGCCTGCGCCCTAACCAAAGAGCAGCTGCCCACATCTTCGTGTTTTTCCATGGCTTCTGCCTAGAATTCCCATGACCAGTTCGTCCTGGCTGATGACTACCATCCTGCAAGACAGCCTAAGTGTCTCCTCCTCCTAGAAGCCTTTCCTTTGACCTACTCCCAGGATGAGGTGCTAGCCTTTTTTTCTTTTTTCTTTCCCAGCTTTATGGAGATATAATTGACATATAACATTATGTGCTCTTAAGATTTACAACATGTTGATTTGATTCACTTAGCCATTGCAAAATGCTTACCACCATAGAGTTGGCTAAAACCCAGTCACATTGCCATCTGTGTGTGTGTGTGTGTGTGTGTGTGTGTGTGTGTGTGTGTGTGTGTGGTGAGAGAACATTTAAGGTCTACTCTCTTAGCAACTTTCAGGAATATTCGTTATTAACTACAGTCACCATCCTGTGCACTAGATCCCCAGGTGTGCTCATCTTCTAACTGGAAGTTGTGCTCTTTGACCAGCATCTCCCCATTTCCTCCACCTCCCAGCCCCTGGTAAGCACCATCCTAATCTCTGTTTCTAAGAACTTGACTTTCTTATATTTCACATATAAGTGAGATCATATAGCAGTTGTCTTTCTGCGCCTGACTTGTTTTATCAGCAGCAGCCTTGTGAGCCATCAGGCATCCTGACCCACCTCCGTGGAATATTCACCCTAAGCTGCATTCACCGTTTGTCCTGACTTTCTTCTCCCACTAGATTAAGCAGCTAGAGCGCAGGTTTGCCCATCTGTCCACTACTGCCTAGCCCAGTGCTTGACACAGAGAGGTGCTGAATAGATCTTTATTGAATACATGAGCAGAATAAGAAAGTAAATATGGAGAAGTTTCAAAAGGCCATGGTTCCAAAGACTATAACAAAAACAAGTAGAAGTTCCCACAGAAGGCTGTGTTTGGGCAGGAGTTTAAAGTTCAAGCTGCTAGACCCAGTGGTTACGTAAAGTTCATTACGTAAACAGACTTATAAGATTGCGATAACTAGGTTCATTGGCTTTCATTCTACACATATTTAAACCTTAGCATAAAAATTAGGCAGTCCCTGTGCTAGCAGAGAAAACAGAACAGAGGATTCTGCCCCTCCCCAACCCTCACACCTTGTACACGCAACTTACGGTTGCTTATTTCAGTGCCGCCTCCCTACATTCCAGGGACTAGCCTTAGCGCTTTGTAGGCATTTGCATTTAATCCCCATAAAAGCCTTGTAAAGCTGATGTTATTCCCATTGTACAGAGAAAACCAAGTCTCAAGGAGGTTAGGTAAATTGCTAAAGGTCACATAGGAACTGGCAGAGCACAGATCTAATCCTGAGTATACCTGATTAGCTTTCCTGCACGTAATCACACTGACAACACCACAGATTTAACTTGAAAACCATTCATCCTCTATTCAGATATTTGGTTATTGGAGTTTCCACATAATTCTTAAAATACTGTAGGAAGTTTATTTCAACGTTCTTAGTACAGATATACTATTAGTGTGGGGAGAAAGATTTGTTATAGAAGTTGATCCAAGCAGATATAGTTTTGCGAGTGAGCTTTTATGTTCCAAAACCACGAAACTACGCCTATTAGTGTGTGATTTCTCACCCTTGGAGCCTGGAGACTGGGGCAGGAGAGGAGAGAATGACTTGAAAGTGTACGAATTTGGGATTTCCCTGGCAGTGCGGTGGCTAAGATTTCACGTTCCAGTGCAGGGGCTGCTGGTTTGACCCCTGGTTGAAGAGCTAAGGTCCCACACGACTGGTGGCCAAAAAACCAAAACATGAAACAGAAGCAGACTCAACTCAGATTTTTTAAAAAGCCCACATCAAAAATACACAGTCTTTAAAATCGGCCCGCATCAAAAATATCTGAGACAACTCCACTCCCCAAATGCAACTATTCCTATGAATTAACAGAAAAAAATACTTACAAGCTGTTTCCCTTAACTCTCTGTGTTCAAAATAGGTTGCGTACTTTTACACATCTGGAAAGGCCAGAGGCCTCACACACGGACTTCAGCTCGCCCTCCAGGCCCGCATGCGGTGGCCCTGACTGCACCGTTCACCACACACAGAGGCTGGTCTCACACACACACGGGGCCCAAGGGACGCGCCGCACAGTGAACCGCCTGTGACTGTGCAGCTTTTTGCTTCTTGTTCGCTTTCCCATCATGCACACGTCAGGCTTCCCTGGTGGCTCAGGGGATAAAGCGTCCGCCTGCAGCGCAGGAGACGCGGGTTTGATCCCTGGGTCGGGAAGATCCCCTGGAGAAGGGAATGGCAACCCACTTCAGTACTCTTGCTGGAAAATCTCATGGACGGAGGAGCCTGGTGGGCTACAGTCCATGGTGTCGTGAAGAGTCCGACCCGACTGAGCGACTTCACTTTCACTTTTCACTTTCGTGCATTGGATTAGGAAATGGCAACCCACTCCAGTGTTCTTGCCTGGAGAATCCCAGGGACAGAGACTGGTGGGCTACAGTCCACGGGGTCACAAAGAGTTGGACACAACTGAGCGACTGACACACACCACACACATGTTAACTTTTAAGAGATGTATATTATTTTTAAAACCTTTAAAAAAATCTTAAAAAAAAATAAAAAGGTAAGAACTTGACCTTGAGCACGTGCTGTGCATTGAGCGGGCTCTTCCCTCTTCATTCTCACAAAGGCGATGCCATTCGGAAGCAGCAGCTTGAAGACAAGTATATGAGTGGGACCCAGAGGCCACCTGATCCTCAGGGCAGCAAAGTTATCCAAGGCGTTCAGAAAAGTAAATCTCTGTTCCACCGAAGTGTTCTTTAGCAGTGAGTTCTGCAGGGGAAAAGGCATCTGACTGCAGCAGAGACAGAGGCTGGGGAGAGGCAGAGAGGCAGCCACGAAAATCCACAACCGAAAGGCAGCTGCCTCTCCCTATGGTTCCAGGAGGCCTTTCCAGAAAGCCGGGGAAGGAAAAGTGTGCGTTTCAACAGCAAACTAGGTATTGTCTCTAGCATACCCTTCCTCCGAGATCTGAAAGCTGAACCTGTGGGAAATACTCGACAGCTGTGACGTGTGTGGGTAACCGAAGTAGCTCTCACATGCAAAGGAATTCTGCCTGGTGGGCGAGTGACTCTCCTCCTTGTGGAAAAGCCAATTTGCCTCTCTTAGCACCTTCATGTCAACATTCTTTAGCTCTGAAATTTTTTTCTTTATCTTATTCCTTACCACTCATAGCCGGTGAGCTGCCTGGCTTTCCTATTATAAGAAAAAGAAAATCTTTAATTTAGTTCAGGCTTATACCCTTTTGAGGATATATCCTTTATATATCCTTTGGAATTTATCTTTATGACCAAGAATTCACCAGGGAGGCCCTGCCTCCAATGCCCTTTTCTCCTTGACCCAGCTCAGTGCTTACTTCCAAGGTGTGAGAGTTTCCGAGCACCAAGCCTCAGCTTGTAATTCTTGTGCTTGGGAGCAGACAGTGTCCACCCTCTGCCAGGCTGAGGGTCCCGAGAGGATGACAAGTATCTCCCCTTTGATGTCCTATCCAAAAGGTGTCAAGTATCTTTGTTCAGAAAGCTACATTTTAATCAGCTTTATTAAAGCATGATTTATACACCATAAAATTCATCATTTAATCGTGCTGTTTCTTGAGTGTTCACAGCTGATCACAGTTGCCTACCGTTACAATCAGGACATGGAGCATTTCCACCCCCCGAGTCCCCTCGCGTCCCTGACAGTCAATCCCCTTCCCCTCCTGAAGGCCCTGACATTCAGCGATCTGTTCTCTTACCATCCGGTTTGTTTTTTCTAGAATTTCATACAAATAGGGTCACGCAAGGCCTTCCCTGGTGGCTCAGCTGTAAAGGATCTGCCTGCAGTACAAGAGACATGGGTTGGATCCCTGGGTCGGGAAGATTCCCTGGAGAGGGAAATGGCAACACACTCCAGTATTCTTGCCTGGCATAGCCCATGGACAGAAGAGCCTGGTGCGTCACAAAGAGTCGGACACAACAGAGCAACCAAACAATAACAACAACAGGATCTCACAACATGTAGACTTTCGTGTCTGGCTTCTTTCACTTGGCATAACACTCATGAGACGCATCCACACTATTCTGTGTGTGACTTGTTCATGCTTTGTCATTGCTGAGTGATGGTCCAATGTATGTATTTGCCACAAAGCAGTTAACCATTCACCAGCTGATGGACATTTGGATTGGTTCCCATTTGGAGTTGTTACGAATAACAATAAAAAGTGGGATTACTGGGTCATATAGTGAGTATATGTTTAACTTTAGCAGAAACTTTCAAACTCTCCCAAAGCGGCTACCACTCTCCATCCCCAGCGATGGTATGTGGGGTTCCGCTGGCCCCTCACCGACGCATTGCCACCCTTTCTAGCTCTGGCTCTTCTGGTGGGTGTGAAGTGTTGGCTCAGTGTGGTTTTAATTGGCATTTCCTTAATAATTAACGGCACTGAACATCTTTGTGTGTATTTATTTGCCACCCGTACTTCTTCTATGGTGAAGTTTTTATTTAGACGTTCTGCCCGCTTTTTAATCAAGTTGTTTACCTTCTAATAAGGGAGTTTTCAAAGTGCTTTATCTATTCTGAATACAAGTCCTCTGTGAGACATGCACTTTGCGGTTATTCTCTCTCAGCCTGTGTCATGAGAAAGCCATTACATTTCGACAAATAAGGATTTTCTCATTCTGAATCCCTGGAAATGCAAACCAGCACGCCGTGTCTATTGATGTGTGCAGGGCAGTGGCCAGCCTGTGGGGGGAGGGGAAAAAAAGCATATAGCTCCAGAATTCGCCCTTAAAAGAAGCTGCTCTCTGCTTTCAGCCCCATCTCTTGATTTTCTTGCATTTTACTGATTTCAATTATTTTCTCTCCTGTATTACTTGCTTTCTGTAGCTGCTGCAATTTTAGGCAAAAATGTACTTGGAAGATTCATCTGTTTCTTTCCTGCTGCAAATGAACACCGCAGCTTCCACATTTCATGAGCCCCAAGTAGCAAGAAATGCGACGAAGCTGCTCAATGAAGCTTTTCAATTAGGAAAGTGTTCCTAATTGCCTCCAGTTCCATCTCTGGATGCTACACCGCTCTCTCTAACTTCTAGGGACCAGCTTCTCCGACTTCCTCAGTCTTTGGGGAGGAGATGAGAAGGAGGATATTCCCACCGAAGGGAATCTTTGCGTGTCCATAACCCTGACCCCATAGAAAAGAATTCTTGCTGGGTAGAAAGGCAAGGCCCAATGCTTAACAGTGCAAGAAGGACACGCTGACCTCCCCTGTGTCCCCTGAAGAAGCTCGTGAGACCCTCATGGGAGAGACGCCCTCCGTATACCCAGAGGAAGAGAACACCCGCATTTCTGAGGCTGAAGGAGGACGCGCAGAGCTGCACCAGGGCTCCCACTGCTCCCCACGCCCTGAGGCACAGCCTCTCACCCTGCTTCCCACGACACTCTGCTCTTCAGCAGGATTCCTCCTGGCCTCCCCGCGCCCCGGGCATCGCGATGGGGACCAGGTCCACTCTGCTCTGCCCAGCTCCCCGTGGACACGGCTCAGGGAAGCCTCATCCTCAGCCTTCTCCCCTCAGCTCCTGCTTCCAGCCCTGGGGCTCCCCCGATGGGGCTGCTCGACGCTCACCAGGCACCCAGAGCGGGCTGGGGGGAGTGCGGCCCCGTGGGCAGTGGCAGCTGGACTCTGGGAGAAGTCCGTCCCTCCTGACCGCTTGGGCAGCCAGTTCTAAGAGGGTCACAGGAGGCTTCTCAGAAGGTTCCAGCAGGAGGGAGCACCAGATGCTTGAAGCCTGGCTGGCGGGGCCACATGTCTCTGTTCTGACGTTCCCCGCGCTGTCTCCTTGCCCTGTCTCACATTTGCTCCGTGGTGTTGGGGACGCTCCCAAGTAATGACTAGCAGGCAAGCAAGGCCCTTTTAGGCTCTTCTTTCAGGAAATTCAAGCTAAGACAGAAGATGTTAAATAGCTAAGCAAGCAAACAGACACATATGTGTGCATGTGTTTATGTAGGATTTTTTCCTACCCTTCCAGTTCTGGGTTCGGTCACCGATACATGGATGCATTCAATCCCAGTCAACCACCCAGAAGCTGAACACTGTAACATCCTAGCTTATGCAATTGCCCCACCCAGACAGGTTTGCACAACTCAGATTTTGCAAAAGTCAAAACAACTGCTAAACGAGCATCCTGGATGTTAAAGGCACAGAACCTGTACCACAAAAATGTATGGGAATAATATACTCCCAAATAGCTTTGACTGTGGAAGTCACCAAAATGCTTCCACGTGGGATGGAAGAAGGATGCTCGCCCTCCTACAGGCTCAGCGTTTTATTTTTCACTCTAGATCGGTCGTCTTAGGCTTACAGCCCTCCACTCTCGTTCTCGCCTGGTGGCTTTGGGGGCAGAGTTGGAAGGAGAGGAGAGTAAAGACACAGACACCCTGGGAATAAGCCCACAGGAGCCCCATAAGCCTGAAAACAAAAGGCCTTTCTCCTGGGAGCTGTCGGCTCCCCCGAGGCCTTGCTGCCTGGCATTAGCTGCTCAGCTGTGTTTTCGTGCATAATAGGACCTCTAACACAACCTCGGCCAGGTCTCTAATGCTGCTATCAGCACCCCGGGACAATCTGTATGGGTCAGATCTGCGTTAGTCACGGCTTGGGGCACCTGGGGAGCAGCTGGGCCTGATCAGGAAGGGAGCCTAGGAGCCTTGCTCTGCGTCTCTGCTCAGCCTCTCTCCGTGATACCAGAAACGACTGGAATGTTTTACTCCTCAGACTTTTTCTGAGATTTATCAGCGGACTTATGAAAAGTACCTGTTCTCCTGTTTATTTTTAGCTATCATATTAAACATTCCAGCCGAAAATTACAAGATCAGAACTCCCAAAGGTCAGATGCCTGCTTCCTAGCTCGCTTTTGAGAACTGCTTAGAAGCTGCGAGCCGCCAAGTCCCACGGCATGAATATCCTGGGAAAGCGCGGAGGCCGCCGTCCCTGGGGGAGCCTCCCCTGGGTTTGGAGGCGCTGTGCGCTCTGTCAGGCGAGAGGAAACGCGCATTAGCCAAATCCAGGCAGGCCGCTCAGATGCTGTAAAAGATTCCCGGTAGACCTGCTTAACGCTTTTCTGACTGATCTTCAGCTTCAAGGTTATTATACCCAAGCCGACTGCACATTACTAAAGTACATTACTAAATTACTTAGTAAAGCTGGTATATTCCAACAACGCTGGCTGCACACCAGAATCAAACCAGTCTGGACCTTGGACAGATCTGACCCCCTGGCCGAGAGATGAAGCCTGCGGCTGGAGCTCAAAGTGTCTAAACTCAGCCCAGGTACTCCTGGGACTCCTGGCTGGGTCAGAGGCTCGGGATGGGAGGGGAGACGTACCTGGGACTCATTTCTCCGGTGCTGACTGTCATACTGCCATTCCTGCTATTTTCTGAACTCTCCAAGCTGCATCTTAAGTAAAAATCAGCATTAAACCAGAAGGATGAGATTCTGTTCACATGCCTGGCAAGGTCATTGCCAAAGCAGATGCAACGAGCTGACACTGACTCATTTCTGTGTCCGTGGCTCCTGATACCTTATACATATTCTCGCCTCTTAAATCCCTGAAAATTCAGTGGGGTCTGGGCTCACATATTTGCTGGATTTACTGAGAAAGAGGACCTGGGAACAGGCTTTCAGATGGCCTAAGGAAAGTCCCCCCATCCCTTCCACACCAGATTAAGATGGAGTTGTTATTGTTATTTAGTAGCTAAATCATGTCTGACTCTTTGTGACCTGGTGAACTGCAGCCCGCCAGGCTCCTCTGTCCATGGGCTTGTCCAGGCAAGAATATTGGAGTGGATTGCCATGCCCTCCTCCAGGGGACCTTCCCGACCCTGGGATTGAACCCGGGTCTTCTGCATCACAGGGATTCTTGGCCACTGGGCCACAGGGGAAGCGCCTGAGACGGAGAGGTGTCAGCAGTTCCTGAAAACCCCGCCCTGAAGGGCTGCACCCCGGAACAGAAGCAGCAAGAGGACTTTGGGCAGCTGCTACTAGGGGAAGTCTGGGAAATGACCAGGTCAGGTATTTGCTGAGCTATTTAATGAGGCTGCATAAGCAATAAGAAGAGGTTGATAGGGTTTTAGTGTCACCGAGGTTTCCAGGCGAATTAAAGAAAGCAGTGAAGTAAGAGGAGAGTGGATTTAAAAATTAACCCATGTGTGAATGTACTATGTTCGGAACAGGAATTAAAAAGCAAACAAGGATTAATTGACCCTCCTCCTTCCCCAGAGCAGGGCGCTGGCATTTCAGGAGCAAAATTGATTGGTTGAGAATATGCTTGGCTAGGTAATTAAACCAGGAAGCCGATCAATTACACAGTAGCTAGGATTTAGATACCCATTGACAAGCTATAGAAGAATCCAGAAGGGAAGGAGAGAATGGCTGTTTGAGTTAGACACAATTGGATCTCAAAGGTTTCTGAGTTGAAAAAAAAAGCAGGGCGTTGCTCTCCCCTCTTGCTTTAAAAACCCCTTTGGTTCAGTATTAACCCCAAATAAGGATCCTCAGTCAGAGCAGTCCTCCTGGTGAGGACGGCAGATGGAAAGGGCCCAATTACATGGCTTGCTTATGCACCTGCAGTTAAGCTGCCTGTGAAGCTCACAGAGCTAAACAAAAACTACAACCAAGCTACTTATTAGCTACCTTGAACCTGCCTCCCTGAGAGATGGCAGGCTGGTCAGAGAGCCAGTTTCCGAGCCAGCTGGGGTGGTCTGCCTTGCTGTCTGTTGTGGCTTTTAGAGCAAGTGGGTCCTGAGCATGCAGTGTGTGGCTGAACGCCTGGAGCCGCCCAGCGATATCTCAAGACTGATCGGATTAACAGACCCACCAGTCACCTGCCAGCACTGTTATTGCTGAGTCGCCAAGTCATGTTCAACTCTTTTGCAACCCCATAGACTGCAGCCCACCAGGTTCCCCTGTCCACGGGATTCTCCCGGCAAGAGTGCTGGAATGCGTTGCCCTGCCCTCCTCCAGGGGATCCTCCAGACCCGGCGATCTAACCTGGGTCTCCTGTGGCTTCTGCACTGCAGGCGGATTCTTTACCTCTGAGACCCCAGGGAAGCGCAGGAGGAGGGTGACCTGCAGCAAAAGGGCTCTTGGAGACACAAATGGTCCAAACATAGGAAAGCCCACCAGAGCAGGCCACTCGTTTTATCCAGGGAGAGAGACACTCTTAGGGTATAAGCTTGTGAGCTGTGTCTTAGAGGATCCACATTATAAAATCCTGGCATCATTCATAGACACAGAAAGAACAGTGGTTACCAGGGGCTGGAGGGGCGATGGGGAGTTAGTGTTCAATGGACACAAAGTTTCAGCTCGGGAAGATGAAAAAGCTCTGGAGATGGATGCTGGTGATGGTTACACAGCAAGGTGAACCGATTTAATACCCCTGAACTGTGCACTTAAAAATGGCTCAAGTGGCAGATGCTATGTTGGGCCTGTTTTACCCTAATAACAACACACTTGCATTTCCTATTTAATTCTATTCATAGCATATAGTCTACGGCTAAGTCTTCTCCACGTTTTTTGCTTTTCTTAAAAAAATCATTGCTAAATCTGGGGGACGGACACATCAGGAGTTTCGTATTAGCAGAGGCAAGCTAGTGACTTTATAAGGTAGACGGGCCACAAGGTCCTGCTGTACAGCACTGGGAACTATACGCAATACATCGGCATCAGTTATAATGGAAAATAAACAACAAAAACATCGCTGACGGGGACTTCTCTGACAGTCCAGTGGGTAAGATTTCAGCTTCCAGTGCACGGGATACGGTTCGATCCCTGGTCGGGGAACTAAGATCCCTCATGCCTCACGGCCAAGGAACCAAGACACAGAGTAGGAAGAACAGTGAAACAACTTCAATAAAGACTAAAAATGGTCCTCATTAAAAAAAAAAAATCTTTAAAGAAAAAACACTACTGGGGGACACGAGAAAGATAAGGACTTCAAGGTGTTGAAGACGTTTCTGTATCCATTCAAGTTCAGGGCTTTCGTGTGAAATGTTTCCAAAGAACGCATCAGCCCGGGTCCCTGTGCCCTTACCTGCTGTGAGTGCGCCTGCCTGTACAGCCCGCACCCTCCCCGTGTCAGGCAGGGCTGCCAGTGAGCCAGAGTTGGTCTTCGGGGCCCCTCGTCCCCCTCGCCCTTCCTGCTTTTCATGTCCAACCATCATTCTCTTTTCTTTCCTGATTCCAGGAAAGGACCCAGTGTTAATACATTCATTCACACTGAGGTATAAGGGCCTAAGAAGATGTATACAGACGCACCCACGAACGGCCACATTTCACCTAGGCCAAGCTTTGAGCAGGTAGAGTTATAAAGTACAGGGACAGGAACAGAGCTGGCAACCTCCCCAACCCTTCCCCGTTCAACCTCTCCAACCTTCTCAGCAGGCTGCCAGCTCCATTCCCCTTCCTGTATTTTAACTCTGCCTGTGTTTTTATGCCTCAAAATCAGATTCTGCCTGCGTGTCTCTGAAAACTTTAGAAATGTCTTCTCCGAAGTCTCCTCCCCCGGTCAGTCTCTCTGCCACACGCTGCGTCCGGAAGCCTAGACCGTGCTCTCCCCATCAGCCCTCTTGGCCAGAGCCCTGTGCCAAGTCAGGGTGCTCACTGGGCACAGAATTGTCTCCAAGGCACCTTCTAAACCTGCCAAGGCCGATTCAGAAACAGAAGGCTGAAGCCAAATGGAGAAGCTGGGGGAGCGCTCGTGGAGAACAGAGCTGGCCCGCGCCCGAAGGCAGTTTATTACTAATGCAGTGAGAAGCTGCCACCAAACAAGACCACATGGACACTGGCACAGAACGCACGGAAAGTTCCACCTTCACTCAGCCTGCAGCCTGTCCTAGAACAAAGGAGCAAAGGTTCCTTAAACAAAAACACAGCTGGCTCTCTGGTGGGAAAGACAGTCTCTCTTTCATAGCTGCAAAACCAGAACCTGGGAGGGGGGCTGGGCCCAGGAATCTGTATTTTTACAAGGCTCCCTGGGAGAGCTGATGGTCTCAATTAAAGTGATGGCAAATAAAAAGCCAAAATACAGTGGTTTGTGTTCTCTTTTGTTTGATGATGTTGTGGATATCAACAATAAAGAATGTGATATTCATCTTTATTTGTTGACTTATTTCTTAAAACAGCAGGAAGATGCTGAGATAGGAGATTCTGCTCAACCAGGGAGCTTCAAAGGATCACAAAGGACCTGTTGTTTCACAGTCAAGGAGTCCCCAAGTGTCAACGGTGACATGTCCAACAAAAATATGTTCTACGGCTGTGCTTTCCCTTTACATCCCCTGATGCATAGAAAACCCTTTTTCCAAAGCCATGTTATAGGGCAGAAGATATATTTGTTTCTAAATTGGTATGTTGGGGATGGGTTTCTGGGTAAAACAGAAGGCTGCAAATAGAAGGCAAGCTCCCAGGAAACGTATGACCTGGAGAGTAAGCTATGGGGACATCTTGGACCTCTACACAAACTCGCCCTCAGATTTAGGGGAGAGTCTGCTTCTAGGACAAAGAAGCCATGCCTCTTCCGTGTGCAAGGTCAGCATCAGCGCCTGTCTCCATCTCCTGGTGCTGCTCATATAACAATGTCACAAACCAGGCGACTTTCTGTAAAACACAGAAATGTGTTTCAAGTGGCTCTGGAGGCTGGCGATCTGAGATCACGGTGCCAGCATGGTTGGGTGACAGCCCTCTTGTAGGTCACAAACTTCATGTACCCCACAGGGTAGAAAGGGAGAAAAAGCTCTCTGGGGTCTCTTGTATAAGGGCACTGGGACTTCCCTGATGGTCCTGTGGCTAAGACTCCACACTCCCAATGCAGGGGACCCAAGTTCAATCCCCAGTCAGGGAACTGGAGCTCACATGCCACACCTAAGGGTCAAACGCCAAAACTAAATATCCTGCATGCCTCGACAAAGGTCGGAGATGCCATGTGCAGCAACAGCCCCACCGCAGCCAGATAATAGATATTTCAGAAAAGATTCACCTTGTTCAAGGGCACGGATCCTGTTCTTGGGGGCTCCACCACGCAATCAGCTCCCAAAGGCCTCAGAGCCTAAGGCCATCACCTTCTTGGGTTAGGATTGCAATATGAATTCGGGGGGAAGATAAACATCCAGACTGTAGTACCCATCGCACCACAGCCACCAGGTCCTGCTGGTTCTGCTCTCTTCTGGGTCCCGCCCACACTTTTTTCTCCTTTTCCATTTTCATTGCTGCCACCGCCTCCTAGCCTGCTTGTCCACGACGACCTGAACCAGTGGCTGCTCACCATCAGAGTATCACCTTTATCACTCCGCAGGCTTCAGTGGTCGGGGGGAGCGAGGGCCATGAGTGTCCTCCCCTCTGCCTCTGAGCCTGTCACAGAAAACGCAAGTCTCGAGCCGGATTCTGACACCCGGAGATGCTCATCAGCCAGCGGGAACAGGCAGCAGACCGCCTGGTTTGTAAGCTCTCAAAGCCCCGGCTCTCTGTCCTTTCACTCGAGAAAGCAGATGCGACAAGACGCTAGCGGCAAGATTCAGTTAATTGGTCAGATGACAGACCTCTCTTTAAGCGATAGACTCGGGACCTAGTGGAATTCTAAGACCTGGAGGCCGTTTCAAAGGACACGAGTTGCTTATGCTCTCCTCATGTGAAGGCAAGGATTCTGAACAACTTGTCTACCAATCCAACAAGCACGACTCACTCCACCAACAAAAAAATAAAATCTGATACCCAGTACACTAATACATCTTCTGATGTTCGCTGGAAATAAATATAACCAATGTATCAATGTCAACCTCTGGAATATAATAGTGTGTTTGTGTGCTAAGTCAATTCACTTGTGTTCAACTCTTTGCAACCATATGGACTGTAGCCCATCAGGCTCCTCTGTCCATGGGATTCTCCAGGCAAGAATACTGGAGTGGGTTGCCACGCCCTCCTCCAGGGGATCTTCCCCCCCCAGGGACTGAACCCGGGTCTCTTTTTGTAGCCTGTACTGGCAGGCAAATTCTCCACCACTAGAGCCCAGCCAGGAACCCCTGGAATATAGTAGAACTACCCTTAAACTATCCAAGGGTGCTAGAAAACTTCAAATGTTAAAGGACTATGCCGAGGGCAGCAGTTAAACCCAAAAACACATGATCATCACCCGGTTTAAACAGAGTTCTTTAAAAAAATATAGATAATATACCAAAACCTTCACTTCTTTTTATCAAATTGTCCTTCCTTCTTCGAACACAGTCCACAAGTATTAGTCCCTTTTGCCTCTTCCTCAGACCTGAGATAAGCCCTGACTATCTGTAACGATCGTTTATCCCTTAAACTATGCGACATTGCCTTTCATTGAACCAGCAAATGCTTAAACCCCTAACATGACCAAAAGCCATGCAAGCTGGGAGGGGAAGTGTTAAGTAACACAGCGCCCTGACTTCAGGGAGCTCTCAGTCTGGCCAAGAGACAGGTACCGGAGCTGACCATGAAAATAAAGGCAGTGAATCCAAGGACGAAGCGTTCACAGGTTACAACGAAAGCACAAAGAGACGTTTATGAGTGGGAAATGTCCGTGGAAGCTTCCTCCCAGGGGAGTGTCATACTGGTGAGCCTTAGAGAAAGAGTGGAGGGTTATGTTGTGTGTTCTAGGCAGAGAAGACAAAAAAAAACACCAAAGTCCTGTAGCAATAGTTAAACTCTATTAAACTTCTGCTGTGTTCCTGGTGCCCTTCTAGATACACCACCTCCATTGTTTCATTTGCTCCTCATACTCAGAGATGGATACTATGTTACCTCCATTGCACAGGTGAAAAACTCAGGCTTAGACTAAATCGCTTACCTGACTCAGGTCAGACAGCAGGGTGTGGCAAGGCTGGGATTGGAACCCGGGGCTTTCTGACTCCTAAGACATGAGCTTATTCTCCATTCAGGAAACGCATGCGTGAGTGAGTTACACACACATTAGGAGCTCAAAGAAGTGACTGGGTTTGGAAGGAAAGAATTTCTGGAATAGCTTGCTGCACCAAACCCTGCCTGGGTAGCGACTGGCCCCTTCTTTATAAAATGATCTGGCTTCCCTTTAAAAATAGAGCTTCCAACATGCCCAGCATCAATGGATATTTGTGTGTCTTCCAGGAGGCACGCTCTGTTACGAGCAGGAGGGTTCTGCAGGGAATACAGCAAACAGGACCCCTTCTGTCCGGGAGCTTGAAACAACCGTCTCCTAATTGGACTTCTCTGGTTCCTGAAAAATGCCCAAGAAATACCAACCAGCAGTCAGACGCAGGCACACCCGGGGCGGGCGGCGAGGTTCCAGCACCAGGAGCCGCTGCTCAGGCTGCCTGAGCTCCCAGGCCCGCAGCCTCCGTCATCACAGCTGGGCCCCCACCCCACGGGGCCCAGACAGTTACCTGGGCTGTCACCAGGGCTTGTCCGGGGCACATCCTCTGACTCTCTCAGGTGGCCCCTGTGATTCCACACCGTCATCCAGATGCTTTGGCCTAAGAGCCTGGCCTTGGGTGATGCAGTGGGATTTGTTCCCTGAGAAGAATGAGCCTTTATTCAAACTCCACTCTGCAGGAATGCCTGCAGCACCAAAACCCAAACAAACAAACAAGATTCAAAACAGAACGCACGGATGTGAAGTCTAGTTGTCAGATTATATTGTCTTTCTTTTTTAAAAAAAAATAATTATTTATTTGGCTGCATTGGGTCCTAGTCGCAGCATGCGAGACCGTCACTGTGTCATGGGAGGTTTCTCGTTGCGGAACATGCGGCGTGCAGGACCTTAGTTCCCTGACCAGGAATCGAACCCGTGTCTCTGGATTTACAAGGGGGATTCTTAACCAGTGGACCACCAGGGAAGTCCCTCTATTGTTTCTTATTCCAAACCCCAGATGTGCCACCGTTGGAGATGGGAAACCTCCCCCAGGTTGTGTGTGGATGAAGGTGGGTTTGGGGAAGCCTGGAGCCTGGGTGTCCTCTTTTCCCAGCAGAGTGGTGGAGAAACATGAGCAGAGGCTGCAAACGAAGAGCTCAGACACAGGAGGGGCAGAGGCAGGCCACTTACAGACGGCGGAGGCAGGATCTCAGCTTCCCCAGTGGCTCAGAGGTAGACAATCTGCCTGCAGTAAAGGAGAATCCTCCCGCAGGAGACGTGGGTTCGATCCCTGGGTCAGGGAGATCCCTTGGAGGAGGGCATGGCAACCCACTCCAGTATCCTTGCCTGGAGGGTCCCAAGGACGGAGGAGCCTGGCGGGCAGCAGTCCGTGGTTTTGCAGAATCGAACACGACCGAAGTGATTGAGCACGCAGGCACACACACACGCGGTAGGATCATACCGACCCGGAGCGCTGGTTTCTGGAGGAGGCGGCCCATCTCCCCACTCACCCGGGGCTCGGCCCCCAGGTCGGGCTACCCGCTGAGCCTCCTCCCCTCCCCAGGGCTACATCCCACCTCCCGCCATCCCCAAGGGGCCCACTTCAGCGCCTCCCGTGGCGGAGCCAGCCGCTCCTGCCAGGGTCTCCCTCCCGGCGTCCTGGGAGAGCGGGTGGTGTTCCTGCCATGCCAGCATCTGCCCGGGCTCCCAGTCAGCCCTGGCCTCTCTGTGGGGCCCTGGGGGGGTGGGGGGACTCGATCCCAAGCCCTCTGTCTAGGCCAGACTGAGTGCCAGGTGCATCTCTGGACTTGGAGCCGCCCAGAGTGTCTGCGACACCCTCTATCGGGGAACCCCCCTCCTCCTCCGGGCTGGGGGTCTGCGGCCAGCATGGCCTTAACCCTTGGGGCTGCAAACTTCCTGTGAAAGGTCAAGTGGCCAACCTTTGGGGGCTTTTTGGTCTCAAATGATCTCCGTCTCACATTCCTTGCTTGTTTTCTTGGAGGGGCTCCTGCTTTTTTAATCCTTTAAATCTTGCGTGTGTGTGTGTGTGTCAGTCCCTCAGTCATGTCCGACAATTTGCGACCCCATGGACTATAGCTTTCCATGGAGTTCTCCAGGCAAGCATACTGGAGTGAGCAGCCGTTCCCTTCTCCAGGGGATCTTCCTGACCCAGAGATCGAACTCAGGTCTCCTGCATTGCAGGCAGATTCCTTACTGGCTGAGCCTCTGGGGAAGCCCCCTTTAAATCTTATCAGGCCCATGAACCAGATTTGGCCAGTGGTTGGCCAACGCCTTTGCAAGATTACCTTGGCCTTTGTCAAGTCCAGGGCAAGCAGGAGGACTACCTCCTTGGGAGCTGTCCTGACATCCAGACAAGCTCCTCCCAGGTGGTGGCCCTACCTGGGTCGTGACAATGTCATAATCCAACAAGCAAACGTCTGTGATCATAATTAACCAAGAGGGAGCAGGATTTTAATAGAATTCCTTATCATAGTAGACAAGCTTGGCAATTCAAAAAGCAGAGTCTTCAATAATAACCACCCCTTTAACCTTGGTTTCCAATCACTGAGGACCTACTAAGTGTCGTGTCCTATGTGCTGTGACTCACCTGTGCTTTCTGCTTTGATTGCTGCAGCTGCTGGGGTCCCTGTGCCATTTGGGATTGAAGTTAAATTGGCATAATGCCTCGATCTTAAATTCTGTGGAAAGGTCAAGACCCTGGCAAGTCCTCAGGCAAGTCCAGCGACTCCTCAAAGCTCTTCGGGCTGTCTCCCTCTGCCCCCTTGCAGAGCGATCCTCTTGCCCTAAGACCTGGGACTCAGCTCTTTTCCGTGATTTTCTTCCAAATACATTCATGCAGTAGTTTTTTATTGAAGCTGACTTCACTAAAGGTTTGAGACGTGAAAAGGCCCGCCTTGAAGCAGCACAGGCTCAAAATTACTTGAATCGATAAAACCAAGCATGAGCTTCCCTCGTGGCTCAGACTGTAAAGAATCTGCCTGCAACGCAGGACACCTGAGTTCAGTCCTTGGGTCGGGAAGATCCCCTGGTGGAGGGCATGGCAACCCACTCCAGGATTCTTGCCTGGAGAGTCCCATGGACAGAGGAGCCTAGAGGTCTACAGTCCATGGGGTCACAAAGAATCAGACACAAATGAGTGACTAACACTTTCGTTTTCATAAAACTAAGCTTGAGACTCCTCGTTTTCCCAGCCTTTTGGCCATTCCATCAAATATCAGGGATTTCCACTGGTCACATTCCTCCCAGCCTCCCTCCCTCACAGAATGCTCTATGCCTTGCTGTGATTCCCCTGGTAAAGTGAAAGGGAAAGTTGCTGAGTCATGTCTGACTCTTTGCTACCCCATGGACTGCAACATGCCAGGCTTCCCTGTCCTTCACCGACTCCCAGAGCTCACTCAGACTCATGTCCATTGAGGCGGTGATGCCATCCAACCATCTCATCCTCTGTCATCCCCTTCTCCTTCTGCCTTCAATTTTTCCCAGCATCAGGGTCTTTTCCAATGAGTCAGCTCTTTGCATCACATGGCCAAGGTATTAGAGTTTCTGCTTTAGCATCAGTCCTTCCAATGAACACCCAGGACTGATCTCCTTCAGAATGGACTGATTGGATCTCCTTGCACTCCAAGGGACTCTCGAGGGTCTTCTCCAACACCACAGTTCAAAAGCACCAATTCTTTGGCACTCAGCTTTCTATATAGTTCAACTCTCACATCCATGCATGACTGCTGGAAAAACCATAGCTTTGACAAGACAGACCTTTGTTGGCAAAGTAATGTCTGCTTTTTAATGTCCCTGGTAGGGGAAACCTAATTCTCCAGGTTTTCATACAGTCACATGACTCTGGATTTTTCTACTTCACTTCCACCCTTTAGAGCAGCTGCTTGGCTGTCCTCTGGCCATGGTGGGACACTGTTATTTATCGATGCTGAAATGTCTCCAGCAGGGGCTAAGGTGCACTCACCTTCTCCTCAGTCAGAAGGTGCCCTCAGTACATACAACTTTGGGAAGCAGACCTTTCAGTCTCCTGAGGAAGTTCTTGTATGAACTGAAACTGAATACAACCATCCTCTCGGCAGCTAGGAACTGTCAACACAGAGCCTACAGGCTGGAAACAATCTCCTCAAAGTACCTGTATCTCTTCCTGTACAAAGCATTTTAACCTTCAAACAAACACACACACACACACTCACACACACACACACACTCGAACAGTCCAGCGTCTCCTAACAGAGGCTGAGGGTGCCTTTCAGATGGCTCATACTTCTCCGTCTGCAGCAGAGCGTAGCACAGTTTCCACACAGCAAAGCAAAACTTTCCAGGAAGCTTGAATGCAGACTTCCTGCCCTTCCAGCCTCTACCCATGAGAGTGGGTCCATCTGCCCGGGGCTCACTCAAGAACACGCTGGGCTCCCTCCAGAAAGCGGGAAGCTCCTTTGGCCTTCTGGGCAGGCTGTCCCATGGTCTTTATTAGAGCTCTTTAACAACCAGTGCCGGAACTTCCCCGGTGGTCCCATGGTTAAGAATCCGTCTTCCAATGCAGGGAACGTGGGTTTGATTCCCTGGTCAGGGAACTAAGATCCCTCTCACTGAGGGGAAACTAAGGCCTCCAGCCACAACGAGGAAAATCCCACAGCTGCAACAAAGATCCCACGAGCTGCAACCAAGACCCAAGACAGCCAAATAAATAGTAAATAGCAGCAGACAGCACAGAGGCGCAGACCTCAACAATAACCAGTCATTTTGCTTCTGAATAGAGGACAGATTTCAAAGGCAACGGCACCCCACTCCAGCACTCTTGCCTGAAAAACCCCATGGATGGAGGAGCCTGGTGGACTACAGTCCATGGGGTCTCTGTCGGACACAACTGAGCAATTTCACTTTACTTTTCACTTTCATGCATTGGAGAAGGAAATGGCCACCCACTCCCGTGCTCTTGCCTGGAGAATCCCAGGGACGGGGGAGCCTGGTGGGCTCCCGTCTATGGGGTCGCACAGAGTTGGACACGACTGAAGCGACTTAGCATGCATAGCACGCATTCTTGGCCTGGGTAGTCATTTTCTAGCTCCCATGTGAGAGTGTTAGGTTCAGAGAGTCGCCACGGTTTTGGCACCAGAGAAGGAAAGCCATCTGGCCCATCGTGTGAGCCTTGGCTTGAATTTCTGGGGCCATCGCGAGTGTCCTTCGGGAGGCCTAACGCAAAGGCATGCTCTAGAGAATGGGAACAAGAGGAGACAGCGAGTAAGTTGGAGCTCATAAAGAGAGGACACAGGTCAGCGTTCAGAATGCTGAGCCCAGGGCCCGCATGTGTGGGGGGCTGGGCCGTAAGAACTCTGGTCATTATCTAGCGAAGGGGAGCCTCAGTGTTTACGTAGATTTTTCTGATTTTCTTGCTCTCTCAGCAGGTGATTCAAGGCCCATGCCGAAGTCCTTAAAGGGGCAACTGTTTTCCCCATAGGGAGGGAAGAGAATACATTTCTGTGACAAAGCAAGGGGCAGAAAGGACAGCTTTGGAGAAGTTAGATCCTCAGGGGCAGGGGTCTGCACACAATTGGTTTAGTACATTGGCAATTAGCCAGTGCAGAAAAGCTGCTACAAAGGATGGCATTGCCTGGCACACATAAGTGGTATTGTTTTAGGTGACGGTTCCCTGAAAATCCACTGTATTTCTTGATCGCCAGGGTCCCTGCAGCAGAGAAAGGAAGTATCTCGCTTCAGCAGCCCCCACCAGGGGTTCTTAGAAACCAGCGCGGATTTGTTTCTCATTTCCTTTGATGAGCTTTCTTTCTGTGCTTCCCAGACGTAGCCAGGGTTGGTTCTGGAGTGGACTCTTGGTTACAGACAAGTAAAAATAAGCTGATCCCCTCTGCTGTGACCCTGAGCTACAAGAGGGCCCTCCTGATTCAAACACCAGGTGGGTATCAGGCACCATGATGAAGAGCCACCCCGCTCACCCAGAGCAGCGACTTTCTCAATCAAAGACAAATTTGCAGAGAAAATGCACCGTTCAAGGATATGGTTCTACCAAGTCAGTGCACCTTTGCTCAGTGACCGAGGGGCTACCTTTGCTCGTGAGGTGCTATCATGCGTGCTTCCTTTCTCCTCGCTCACTAGATTGAACATGCAGAACCACGGTCCACACGTGGGCATCATCAGCACGGGGTGGGGCCAGGGGAGTCTGGCCACAGCTGTAGTAATAGTTCAGACTGGTAAACAGGTCGGAAGAGCAGAGAATGGGAGCAAGTCTTTACAGGGTGTCCACAACATGCCAGGCTGGTGTTTGACGAGCAGTCTGTCTCTGGGGCTTCAGCACAGAGAAAGTCGTAGTGAAAGTGCAGTCGCTCAGTCATGCCCAACTCTTTGCAATTCCGTGGACTGTAGCCCTCCAGGCTCCTCTGTCCATGGGATTCTCCAGGCAGGAACACTGAAGTGGATAGCCATTCCCTTCTCCAGGGGATCTTCCTGACCCAGGGATCGAATCCGGGTCTCTTGCATTGCAGGCAGATTCTTTACCATCTGAGCCACCAAGGAAGCCCCTCCTTAGCATAACCACTGCCCCTAAACCCAGGCACCAGTTCAAGGACACCCAGGAATAAGGAAAGACTGCACATACAGAATTCCAGCTGCTTTTTAGAAAAAGTAAGAAGATGCACCTCTACCAAACTGACTGTAAAAACAATTATCAGTCTCTCCACCTTCAGAAAGGTTATAATGGAGTTGGAGGTGCTTTGGAGGAAGAACAAATATTTTGCAGACTTTCACAAAAAGTTTCCTAAGCGATGTTTTGTGAGAGAGCGAGAGAGAGGGCTGCAGAAGCTTTACACCCTGTCAATAATGGCTTCTCTGCCACCTGCCAACAGTGGCTTTAAAAGCAGGAAACGACGGCAAGTACTCGAAGAGCATGAACTGAAATAAACCCAACTCACCTGAAGGCCCATGAGGCACTCTGCATTACTTCAAGTGCTTTATGTTATTAACTCATATGTGCCATGCTAAGCCACTTCAGTCCTAATTCTTTGCAACCCTATGGACTGTATCTCTCCAGGCTCCTCTGTCTGTGGAATTTTCCAAGTGAGAAGACTGGAGTGGGTTGCCATGCCCTTCTCCAGGGGATCTTCCCAACCCAGGGATCGAACCCAGGTCTCCCGTATCTCCTGCATTGCAGGCAGGTTCCTTATCGCTGAGCCATCTGGGAAGACACTGACTCATATAACCTTCACAAAAACCCTATGAGACAAGCACCATTAGCAGCCCTAAGTTATAGATGAGGAAACTGAGGCACAGGGAGGGCTGGCCAGCTGCCAAAATCATAAGCAGCGCAGCAGAGCCCGGACGTACACTCCAGGCCTTACACTGCGTAACTGCTCCGCTTTGCCCCCCTGCCTAACGGACTGAGCAGTTTCACCACAAAGAAATACAAAGCTCACTTGACAGGCCAGACTGAATGAGAAAAGGCAGCTTCTGCCTCATTCACCTTCTCTTGCCAGGACCAAGAAAACCTAGAGTGACTGCTGTCAGCGCCAGGCGACATGGGAGACATATGTCTAATTAAAACAGCTGATCTTTTCAACCCAGCGCAACACTCTCCGCATCTGTGATGGCGATTACACAAGGAAGGCCACCGGACGAAGTGGCCTCAGAGGGGGGTGTGCTGCGGGTCCCACGGGGGGGGAGGGGGGGCTGGCCACTCCTTGCAGACAGGGTCCAAGGGGCTAGGCAGGGGGCGGGGGTTCGGGGCAGGGTGCGGGGTGCCAGGGGGGCGGTGTGGGGTGCCGGGGGGGGGGCGGTGCGGGGCTGGGTGCGGGCCGCAGGTTGGGGGCAGGGTGCAAGGCGAGGTGCGGGGTGCAGGGCAGCGAGGACCCTGGCAGGGGCTGGCTGGGACCTGAGTGTGGCGGGGCTGCCTCAGGGATGCAGGGAGGAAGATGAGGGCCCGGTGGACGCGGACTTGATCCCCTGCAGTTCATCAGGCGAGGACACCAGGTGGCGTCCCCGGGCTTAAGCCCCTTTAATTCGATTCAGAACACAGCACCCCAGGCGGCTGTTTCTCTTTCTGACCTCCGGCCTCCAGGCTCGTGAGACAGTGAATTCCTCTTGCTTTGAGCCACCTAGCTTGTGACCCTTTCTTACGGGCACCCTAGGAATCACTGTTGGCTCATCCCCCAACATCCAAGAGCAGCGCAGGTCAAGGTGGCCCTTAGCACAGCCGAGCCTTGCTAAGTCACTTCAGTCGTGTCCAGCTCTGTGCGAGCCTATGGACTGGAGCCCACCAGGCTCCTCTGCCCACGGGATTCTCTAGGAAACAGTACTGCAGAAAGTTGCCAGGCCCTCCTCCAGGGGATCTTCCTGATCCAGGGATCGAACTTGAGTCTCCTAAGCCCCCTGCATTGACAGGTGGGTTTTTTTTACCACTTGCGCCACCTGGGAAGCCTTAACACAGCTGTAGAATCTAAAAACCGGACAGTTACAACCCGTCTTGGTCCTGGCTCTCTCTGCCCGTCCTCTGTTCCCTGTGTTCCCTCTCACCTGTCTCTGCTTGCTAAGGCTTTATAGTTAACCTAGAACGTGTAGAAGGCGTCTCCAGACTCTGTGGAAAGCCATCACATGTTGCCATGTCCTGGGCTATATGCCTGAGGAAATTCCATGCTTCACACGCGCGCGATTTCCTTAGCCTGGTGGTTCCTAGGCTGGCCATAGGAAAGGGTCACAAACTGCGTGGCTCAAAGCAAGAGGAATTCATGTCCCACAGTCCTGGAGGCCAGAGGTCAGGAAAACAAACGGGTTTCTTCCGGAGGGCCCCGAGGGAGGGTCCGCTTTGCGCACCTCTTCCAGCGTCCGGTGGTTGCTGGCAATTCACGGCATTTCGCGGCTGGAAAGTGCAGCACTCCAGTCTCTGCCCTGTGTAAGAAGGAAGCATGTGCTTTTTGTGTAACAGGAATGTCTAAGTCCTAACCTTTGGTATCTGCAAAAGCGACCTTGTTTGGAGAGAGGATATAATATTTATCCAGGGTAACCAATACTTGAATAATGAAGACCCGGATCCAGAGTGATTTCTACACACTGACCCAGCGACCTGCTCTGAGGCTGTTTAACCTTCCTGTCCTGCAGTTTTCTCACTTGTAAAGGAAGGAATAAAATTAGATCACTTCTTCTGAGCCTAAAGGTCTTAGAATCTCTTTTCTTTTTAATTGAGTTATAATTAACATCCAATATTATATAAGTTTTAGGGGAACAACACAGTGACTCAGTATTTTTATACACTATGAAGTGATCCACGACACCCTCCTCTGATATTTCCTCTGCTTCCTTCCTGGATTTGGCCCCATGCTTGCCCTCCCTCCCTATTCATGCGCTTGGAGTCTTACAGCCGGCAAAGGCTTTTTGTCCAGTATTTCCCGTCTGACCCTCAATTTCTGGCGTAAGAGCAGCATAAGCGGCCCCCACGTGCCCCCGAACCTCCTCAGCTCTCTCCCGCCGGCGGCCACGACCCTGAGCAATGGGTCTCCCTGCTCCCTTGACTCATTTCTCGCCCTTTCTCTCGTCTCACCTACACCAGGTTTCCGGGCTCTCTTTCCATCCACTGTCTGGTTGCCAGTTGGCCTAACCAGTCTAGTTTCCGCTTTTCTCCCCACAAACACCCTTGTTTATATAGGACACATGGGTTTGGCATCTTGTCTGCAGACAAACAGTCCATGGCTGCAGACGGGGTGGAGCAAGCTCCAGGCTGAGGCCGGAGACCCGTGTGCAGTGCGCTGCCTGCGTGCGATGTTCCAGAACCGGCTTGCTCCATGGATGATGAAAGGGCGGGACTCGAGGGGGTCACAGGCTCCAAGCGAGCCACCAAGGGTGAGCAGAGGATGTTAGATGCACTTTCTGCCCAGGTGGCTCAGACGGTAGAGTCTGCCTGCAGAGCAAGAGACCCCAGTTTGCTCCCTGGGTTGGGAAGATCCCCTGGAGGAGGGCATGGCAACCCACCCGAGTACTCTTGCCTGGAGAATCCCACGGACAGAGGAGCCCGGTGGGCTACAGTCCATGGGGTCCCAAAGAGCTGGACACGACTGAGCGACTAACACTTTCATTCCTTCACTTCTTTTCTGCCCACCTCACGTGCCCCACTCGCTCCAGAATATCCAGAGCGACCAGAACAAATCGGGGGCTCCTCCGGGCTGTGAGGATGCGGCCAGGGCTCGCTGCCATTAATACAGCGCGTTCCCTGAGCGTTCACGGAAATTAAAGCGACTCAGTCCGCCCCGCGCCCCACCCCCAGGGGTCTTCAGAGCTCTGCGGACCCCTCCCCGAGGCTGCCGGGCGCTGAGGAAGCACGGGCAGATCCCGCCCTGCCTCCAAACTGGAGGAGGCATTCTCGGCGCTGCTGTGTAAACAGCAAGAGATTCTGCTGCGTCATGGAAACCGGCGCCCGCAGGATTCCGAGGCGGGGGCAGTGTTTATCCTTGTCACACGGCAGAAGGTCAACAGACACCCGCTCCCTGCAGGGCCCGCGGCCGGCGGGCGTGAGGGCGGGGCTCGCGGTCCCGGCCGTGATGGGGGGGGCCTCGGGCTCCTTGCTGCGCGCTTGCATGCCCGCCCTCGCTCAGCTCCCTAATTCTGGCGGGCGTTGCGACCACCGCTTTGCGTTGCTGTTTTTGCTGAGGGGACAGCGGGGAGGCGATGTCCCCGGTGCACGCATAGAGAGAGGCGAGGTGCGAGCCTGAGCGCCAGCCCCGCTTTTCCGGACGCGTCTTCTCCTCCGCCGTGAGGGGGTGGACGCAGCACGCTCGTGCTGGAAGGGGAGCCGGGGTCCCTTTGCGTGATTTTGCCCTTTTCTGTTGGAAAAGAGCCGTGCGTGTTTGTCAGCGAGGCGAAGGGGTCTGCCGAAAGGGGACGCGCGGCCTTCAAGACCAAGAGGAGTTGCGGGGCAGGGGAGAGGAGGGCAGACCCAGGGTCAGAGCCCTCTTCCCACTTAGAATGGTTTGCGAACAAGCCTCGCCCGGGACCTTCCCACAGCCTGAGACTGGCCTCTTCTCTAACAGGCGTCAAGCCATGAGGTTCCTCTCGGGCTTTCTTGCTGGGTCCTGGCCAAGTTTACCCGGAAAAGCCAGCTACTCTGACTCTGGGTTCTTTCGACGACCCACCTCTGATACCCCAGGTGAAGGGCCCGTAAGAACAGAGGGTGATCCGTGGCTTGGAAGCCGACAGAGGGCACAACCTGGACCAGTTCTGGTTCGAAACACTTGGGAAAATGTCTCATTTGTGTGTCTGGTTTCTCTGCCATCAGAGTCTCGGTCATCCTTACAAAGCCCTAGAGCCCCCGAGATGGCGCCTCTTATTCCTGAGTCTCCTGCACGCCCAGGCTACCACCTGGTGGATATTGATGGCTAGCTTCACTTCAGGGATGGAGAGACTGAGTCAGGGAGGGAGAGAGCGCCAGCCCCTGAGCTCCCTAGGGATAAGTAGTCAGAAAAAGGCTGAAGCTCAGCCTTGCAGTAACTGGCTAAGGTGTATGCTTTTGTCTAGAGTAATAAAAACCAGAATTTTAAAGGCTATTGCCTTGCTTACCCCAGAGGGCTCAGGAAGTCTTTCTTCTTGCTTTTTATGACTCCGGTTTTGCCTCGAGAAGTAAGTGGCACTATAAATCCCAAATAGCTTCCTACCTGCTGTTCTTCCCCAGTGAGACTTGAAGTGATTACTAGACACGGTTTCAGGCTCTGCCAAATGATAGGAAACTTAAAGAGTTTGCTTTCTGCTCAGATTTACCAGGGGGAGAGGGTAATTTAAACGGCATTTCATTATCTCAAAAGAGGTGGCAGTAAACACGTTCTGTTACCGAGAACAGACCCTTAACTAATTTCTATTACTGGAAATCTTTCTATTGGAATTAGAGTAAAACTTTGGAGTTCAAACGCTCTGCCTTTCCTGGTTAGACAGTCTTCTACCGAAGTGTCCCTCTGGAAGACCAGTTGCAGTGGGAAATTGTCATCCCTGTGAACAATGAGCGACAGTAGAGAAGAAAAAGTCAAGCACCTTATCTGCCCCAGTTCTTCTGCGGCCCCACTCGGGCTTGAACCAAGGAGGGCTGTCGCCTCCTTTCCAAACGGGGAGAAACTGGTTGACAGCCTGAGAGCTGTCTTTTCAAGAGGACAACACCTGCTCCGGGGCCCACGTTACTGAGAAGTACATGTTAAGCCAGAATCTTACTACAGCTGTCAGAATTACAGTGATTGACAGCGGGGAAATCTCATTATGCATTTCCGCAGGACCGTGGCAAAGCTTTGATTAGCATTTAGACATTCCCATTTGCAGGAGCAGCATTTTTCTTTGCTCTTAAAGAATATTTGTTAATGCTCGGGCCCGGCATCAAATCTCTATAATGTGCTCAGGATGAGGCCGGTACGACCCAAAACTAAAGATGCGCTTTGGTTTGTTTCTCCTCACTTTCTTCTTGACCACATCAGCTCCACTCTTCCTTCTCTTGGACAAAGAAGAAACAGAACAGAAGTTGTTCAGCCTGCAATTTGTTTCCAGGATATGACACGTATTTGCCCTGGACCTCTGAAGAACATTTTCAAATTCTTATATGTGGTAGGAATGAATGGTAAAAAGGGTAGTTTTAAGGTATATAAATCTAAAAAGTGTGAAAGCGTTAGTCGCTCAGTCATGTCTGACTCTTTGCAGCATCATGAACCATAGCCCACCAGGCTTCTGGGTCCATGGACGTCTCCAGGAAACAATACTGGGGTGGGTTGCCATTCCCTTCTTCAGAAGAGCTTTCCAACCCAGGGATCGAACCCAGTTCTCCTGCACTGCAGGCAGATTCCTTACCATCTGAGCCACGAGGGAAGCACAGATAAATCTAAGTGCTCCCTTTATTTGCAACCAAGCCAAAGTCACATGTACACATTTGGTTAAAGAAAACTCAATGATGATACGAAAATTTGCATGTGGTCAGGAGGGATATTTCCAGAGAATCTTAATGGTTAAAGTCATAGGTGACTAATGGTAAAAAGTGAGATTTTTTATTTTTTTCCAAAACAACTCCTTGCAGTATAGCATATGGTGTTTTTGTATCAGAAAGACTATGGATTCCACTCATTGGAATAGTTTTTTGAAAATAGTGGTTGGGTTGGTTTTTAAACTATCGTTTCTTTGCTGTGTATCCACTATCCTGTAGGCTGCTTTGTGATTCTGGGGTTGGGTTGCTATAATCCCCATTTTCCTTTTTTTTTTCCTACTCTTCTAAAATAGCCTTGAACTGCCATAGAGAGTTTCATTTTACTAATACCTATTCCAAATAAAAAAAGGATTTTTAAAGCCATTATTTGGAGCATTTCATTCCCATCAAAATTCTTCCAAATGGGGTGCTTTATGGAAATGAAAGGTTTAATGAAGCCTCTAGGGTCAGAGATTGTACCCTGGTTAGACTCCTGTCAGCAGTCAGGAGTATGCAGCAGACACAGCTGTAGTGGATCGATCTGAGACAGACCTGCTCATTCTACTAACTTCACGACAGACAGAAAGTACAAAAATTCCACAAGGCTGCATAGAACTGTCTATTCCCTGCAGTACCACCTGCTACGGTCTGAATATTTGTGTCCTTCAAAATTCGTATGTTGACACTTAACCCCCAAAGATGAGGGAGTTATGGAGCAGGCCTTCGGGAATCCTGAAGAGAGGGTAGATCTCTCCTGAATGGAATGAGTGCACTTTCATAAAAGTAGTTCCAGACAGATCTGCAGCCCCTGGACGCAGAGAGAAGTTGCCGACTATGAACCAGGAGGAAGGTTGCTCACCGGTAAACTGTCGCACCGTGGTCTTGGACTTAGCGCTTCCCGAGCTGAGAAATAAGCTTCTGTTGTCTATATCTATCCCATCTGTGGTAGTTTGTTGTAGGAGCTTCAGTGGCCACTGCTTCAGCTAACCATGCAGAGTAAGGAAGAAGTGACCCCCAGGAGCTGTGGAAGCCTGCAGGGTCCAAGAGGGACCTCTCTGCAGGTTTCACACAAAGAGCATGACTGCTCAAGTTCCAATAAAAAGTGACCCAAGCCACAGCCCTGTGCCCCTTTCCTCAAGTGAGTGAGTGGTGGTCTCTCAGTTGTGTCCAACTCTTTGCATCCCCATGGACTGTGGCCCGCCAGACCCTTCTGTCCATAGAATTCTCCAAGCAAGAATACTGGAGTGGGTTGCCATTTCAGAGGCCAGTAGAAGAGGCTCTGGTGAGTCAAATGGCTGAGAAGATGTGAACCTCAATGAGATCAAATTCTCAAACTGAAGCTGTTCATTTCCAAGTTAGTAAATTTTATTATATTGACATTCATGATGGACAACGCCTGAGATGTTTTCATGAGTTCCAATATTCATAAATACTATTAATAATGGATAGGCTACTGTAGCATTTTCCCTAGAAAATGTATAAATGAAAACATAGAGCCACGCTGAGATGCGGCCACTTGGTAAGACACTCTGAACATAAGGGACTAGCCCCCTACCCTCGCCTCATATGGGAGCGAGTCAGTAGATTCTGTATCAACAACTTAAACCCCTAAGACATGGCTCTTCCCTGGCATTTGCTGGTGCCCAAGAATAGCAAATATTCAAAGCCGGGAAAGTTAAGTCCTCCAATGCCGAGGGCCTATATATTGACCTTGGTTGGTCTCGTTTGGTTAAAATCTAGTAACTAAAGGTCACACAAAGTGCAAATACTACTTCCCTGGCGGTCCAGCGGCTGAGGCTCCTGTGTCCACGGGACTCTCCAGGCCAGAATACTGGGGTGGGTTGCCATTCCCTTCTGCAGGGGATCTTCCCAACCCAGGGATCGGACCCAGGTCTCCTGCATGGTGGGCCGATTCATTACCATCTGAGCCACCACCAAAGTTAGCCAGAGCAGCTAACACACAGCTGAAGTTCACAGAAAGTGTGAATACAGCTTCCCTGGCGGTACAGTGGATGCGACTATGCACTCCCAGGGCAGGAGGCCTGGGTTCAATCTGTGATCACGGAACTAGATCTCACATGTCGCAACCAAGAGTCCCACACTGCGACTAAAGATCCCTCATGCCAAAACCGAGACCCGGGCACAACGAAATAAATAAACATTAAAATGTAAAAAGCAAGTCATAGGTCCAGTTGACGCTCAGGAGAAAGGGATACGATGGCATGGATACCAGACAGCAAGGGTCTTGGGGGCAGGTTCTACGTATAGGCCCTTGGGCAGAGCATTTGAGCTCCTTGAGCCTCAGTTTCCTCATCAGTAAAACAGAGCCAATAACTATATTTCCTTCCCCACATCGTTGTGAAGACAAATGCAGCGTTTCATACCAAAACACTCGACCACAGGGGCAGCATCTGATCTCAGGAACCACTTTAGAGCTCTTAATAACCCCTGTGGCTGACGCAGAGCCTGGCATGTCATGGGTGTTCAGGAAATGTCCACTGGCAACTGAATGAATGAACACATTCCGTAACTTATTGAAATATCCTGATATCACCTTCATGCAATGCACACATTTATATGGTCTTAAAAGAGTCTGTGTCACGGAGACGTGACCCAGACATTGGAAGGATCTGTACCATCTGTTGTAATTCATTTAAATGTGATCCCTCTCCTGCAGAGCTTTAAGAACTTTCAAGGAAGTACATCATTACTCATGAATCCTTCTGATAAGAAAAATTGCAAGAAAATATAAAAAGGCATGCCGTCTATAGCAGCCCCAGAAACTGAAGTACAAGCTGTTTCCACGGTCAGGTCCCCCGGGCCCTGGGTCTTCTGGTACTCAGAGACAGGCTATTTCCAGAAATCAGGGATAAAGAATGGCAAAAATCCATTGTCTATATGTAACCTAATCACATCTCTGCTGGCAGGCCATATTCTTGTTTCTGCTTCCCTCTTCTGAAAAGGAGAAACATTAACTGATGCTCTCTTCTGATTCCTACCACACATAGCCTGGCCGTGAATTTTACTTGCTAAATATAGTTGGAGGTTCTGGATTTGCTAAAAAACAGCCTCGATATTCAGATAAAGTAGGGCATAGAGATCATTTGAGCAATAGCCACTAAATTCTCTTAGTAACGTCTATTCATCAGAAGCGATGTGGACTTTTTAAAATATTTATTTGGCTACACCGGGTCTTAGTTGACCTTTGGCTGCACCGCATGAAGTCTTGGTTTCGGCACGTGGGGTTTAGTTCCCTGACCAGGGACCCAACCTGGGCTCCCTGCTTCTGGAGTGTGGAGTCCCAGCCCCTGGGCCACCGGGGAAGTCCCGGAAGTGCTGTGCTTCCAGTGAAAGCCAGACGGCCCGGCTCAGAGCCTCGGGGCACAAGCGCTGCGGAGGGCGTGCTTGCGGCCGACTCCCCACCACCTCGGCCCGTGCTCCCTCTGACCGTCTGACGCTGATACATTACAAGCATTTCCCAAAGTCCATCGGTGAAAATGTCCAGGAAGCCAAAGATGCTTGTTATAGTGCTTAATGCACTGGGGATCACATCGAAATGTTAGGCACAGGCTATAAGCAACGCTCAAGCATTATTTATACGCAGCATTATTCTAAAACACCAGGAGAGACAGCCCTGCGAGGCCCTCGCAGCCCCGGGAAAGGACACTTCAGTCTCATGGCACCAGAGGCTCTTCTGGAACATGCGAGGCCGTATCAAGATGACTCGCTGCTGGAAACAGAAAGTAGTAAGTAAGCTGTGATGGCGAAAGTTCAGAAAAGGGTTTTATTCTGACTAACCAGGACGCAACCGAGGATGTTGAAGATGAGTTTGAGGGTCGTCTCCCGTAATCACTGGAGATTCCCCCGTGTCCGGGGGCTCTTCTCTATGTGACTGTTCATTCACTTACTCTGGCTGTGCTGAGGCTCTGTGGCCGTGCGGGCTCTCCTCTAGCGGCAGTGTGAGGCTCCGCCCTGCGGTGGCTTCTCTCCGAGCGCGGGCTCCGGGGCACACGGGCTCCGGGGCACACGGGCTCCGGGGCACAGGTTTAATAGCCTTGGCCCACGGGCTCCGGGGTGCACGGGCTCCGGGGCGCACGGGCTCCAGAGCACAGGTCTAATAGCCTTGGCGCACGGCGCAGTTGTTCCCCGGCAGGCGGGGTCTTCCTGGAGCAGGGATTGAACCTGTGTCCCCGACGGCAGGCAGACTTCACCACTGAGCCCGCAGGGAAGCCCCAGCGGCTCTCGCTCGTGCACGAGGTCTGTGGCTGCTTCCACCTTCATGAGGTGCGGCGTCACACCGAATGGTCTGGACGTCTGTCACTGTCCTTGGCCATGAGCTTCTTGAGGACCCGACGTGTAGTAGGTGCAGGAAGAATGAAGGGGACGTTTGAGGATTTGCCAGAAGGAGCTCTCCATGGGAGTGCCTCTTCTGAGGCTGCGGAGGGCCATCGGACAGGTGGGAAGAGCGGCTTGGAGGGCCGGTGGGGGCAGCGGGGACACTCCATCAGGTCCGGGCCCTCGGAAGAGGGGCTCGGCAGCCAGCTTGGGACCAGGCAATAAACGACAGGGAGATACATTTACATTAAACCAGCATCTATCACTAACCCCAACAGACCGTTGGTCCTTTCAGGCTGGTGTCTTAAACGTTTGTCACAGTTCTGGAGCCTGCTGCTAAGTCACTTCAGTTGTGTCCGACTCTGTGCGACCCCATAGATGGCAGCCCACCAGACTCCCCCGTCTCTGGGATTCTCCAGGCAAGAACACTGGAGTGGGTTCCCATTTCCTTTCCCAGTGCGTGAAAGTGAAAGGTGAAAGTGAAGTCGCTCAGTCGTGTCTGACTCTTAGCGACCCCATGGACTGCAGCCTACCAGGCTCCTCCATCCATGGGATGTTCCAGGCAAGAGTACTGGAGTGGGGTGCCACTGCCTTCTCTGGAGCTTGAGAAACCCCAAATCAAAGAGCCAGCACACTGGCTGTCCAGTAAGGCCCGCTTCCTGACTCATAGACCGTCCCCTCTCGCTGTGTCCTCGGTGACAGAGGGGGAAAGTCATCCGGGGTCTCTTTTCCTAGGGCACTAACCCCACTCACGAGGATTTCACTCTCCTGATCTGACCACCTTCCAAAGGCCCCACCCCTAAAACCATCACATTAGGCGTTCAGATTCCAACATATAAATGTGGGGTCCACAACAACCATCCTTTTCAGGTCTTGCCCACTGATAACCAGCTCCCCCAGGACTTCAAGACCTGGATGTTTCTTTTGCCTATACTCAGGCAGAGCCAAGTGAATCCCCACAGGGTGCCCTGGGGTCCCGGCTCTGCCGTTTGTTAGCCATGAGAACGTGGAGAAGTGTATTCATCTTCCTGAACTTCATTTCCTCACCTGGAAATTAGGATACTAACAGCTACCTGGGGGTTGGCAAAGGCTAAGTGTCCAAGGGGGTCACTACCATACTTGTGGCATTCAGACACTCAATCAAAAAAAAACCACTAATGGATATATGCTATATTCTAGCAACTTCACACTGCTCCAGGGCTGACAGCTGTCAGATTCTGCAACACAATTGGGATGAGTGGGAAGAAGGGTGGCTCACAAGTGTTAAAAACCAGGGATCATTGCAGCGGAGCATATAACATCTAAATACCCAGACAGAGCCACAGTTCTCACTCAGCGAGTATCCGTTTTTTCCTTCCTCAATGACAATAAGTGATTATTGTCAACTGTGACTCCTTAGGGTCACAGAGTGGTGATTCATCAGAGCGGAAGACTCATGGGCACACAACAGCCGCGTCTCTCCTGCAATACTTCAGATTAAAATCTGGCCAGTCTCATCTAGTATAAACAAATAAAAGAATTATGCATGAGAAGCTTCTCTACTATATAGGCTCATCACTTCTTTAAATAATCTCAGTGGTCTGTTGGAAGCACTGAGGAAGTACAGCAAGGCTCTGAGGGGTTCGTGGGGAAATCCTTCATTCGGAAGCAGGAGGAGCAGCGTGGTACAGGGGGAAACGCCGGGACCCTGGAGACAAGGTTTCCCAGCCAGCCCGCTTCCTGCCGGTTGTGTGCGTGCAGGCAAGTTCCTTAATTTTGCCTCAGTTTCTACCTCTGTAAAGTGGGGCCATTAACGTGTACTTTCAAAGTCGCAGGGAGAACTCAATGAAATGAGGCTCATCAAGCCGCTGGCCCGTAATCATTCGTTTTTCTTCCTCTTGAATTCCTATTAAAATAGTATATCAGCTTTATGCCATATCATCACAATCAGCTTATTTCATTCATTATAATATAGGCTGACAATATGCATCTCTACTCATAGACAGTAAGCAATTTGTCCAAAAGAATTCATGAGATCTACAGTGATCGCAAATGCCTGCTATGAGATAAGTTTCTGACAGTGTAAGGGTTAGTCACTCAGTCACGTCACTCTTTGCGACCCCATGGACTGCAGCCCATGAGGCTCCTCTGTCTGTGGGATTCTCCAGGCAAGAATACTGGAGACGGCTGCCTTTCCCTTTTCCAGGGGATCTTGCCAATCCAGGGATTGAACCCTGGTCTCAGGTATTGCAAGCTGATTCCTTACCATCTGAGCCACCAAGGAAGCCAAGCTCCTGAGGGGCACAGTCAGTGCCATACTTACCCACAGACCTCCCAGAGTGTCACGCCCAGCGCTGGTCACGTGGCAGTGCTCAGCGTGTTTGCGGAAACTGGCCAGTTTGTCTTAAAACATGGAGATGCTTCATTTTATTGGTTCCCCACGGCATCTCCCCAACAAATCAATACTTATCAGGCACACATTCTTCAGTGGTTTCCACCATGAAGTTTTCAACTCTTGGGTTTCCAAAGGGAAACCTCCTGGAAGCAAGAAACCCGGTAATCACGATGTCATTTGTCGGTTCCTCTTATGCGCTCTTTCCCCCGCGGCGGGCAAGTCAGGGAGTAGAATCAGCGGAGGGGATCATGGGACCCCACATCTGCCATTTTCTTTCTGCAGAACTGAGTGCATGCATCTCCTCAAACCTAGATTACTAGTCTGCTGCTATCCAAACTTCTTATTAATTAAAAAAAAAAAGGCTGGATCTGTTATTTCAGGGGTAATTACAGTTTCTGCTCTGGTTGTGCTTAGCCCGGCAGAACCATTTTAAGTATAGGTTAAAAAGCCTGGTGTGCTACAGTCCATGGTGTCACAAAGAGTCAGACAGGACTGAGCGACTGAGCTGAACTGGAAAATGCAGTGACTACAGCCCTTTGGAGTATTCTCTCCAACCCAACACACGAAGGAGTCATTCCTCATTCTCACTAACCTGCCTGGGTGCCTACATTCCCTGCACAAAGGGGAGAGTCACGTTCTGAGGTTCAGGCATCGCCCATCTCCCATCCTCAGTCAGGGTCCACCCTTGGTCTCCGGACTGTGCGTTTCCATGATGAAGCAACAGGGTTCTTCCTTCAGGTCTTTGAAGGCACCAGGCACTTTGCGGTCTATAATATTCACCCCCATTCAGCTTCCATTTTGAAAGACAAACTGCAAATATTAAATGAAAACTTATTTTGTTTTTTGTATGTATTAATCACTGACATGTAGCCCACCAGGCTCCTCTGTCCATAGGGATTCTCCAGGCAAGAATACTGGAGTGGGTTGCCGTGCCCTCCTCCAGAGGATCTTCCCGACCCAGGGATCGAACCCTGGTGTCCGCATAAATAAATATTTGTCAGCCTCCAATAAGTGGGCTTTCCTAGTGGCTCAGATGGTAAAGAATCCTCCTGCAGTGCAGGAGACCCAGGTTCAACCCCTGGATCAGAAGATCCCCTGGAGAAGGAAATGGCAATCCATTCCAGTGTTCTTGCCTAGAGAATCCCCATGGACTGTAGCCCGCCAGGCTCCTCTGTGCATGGGGCTGTAAAGAGTCAAACACGACTAACCTCCAATAAGTACAAATTAGATTCTTTTGGTTCTAAGTTATAGAATCCATGATTACAGCAGTCTATTGGCAGGATATGTGGTGGCTCAGATACAGAGAACTAAGTCTAGAAATCTGGATCTGGACAAGAGGATGGGTCAGAGAGTTTAGATCATTATTCACAGTCTTCTCAGAGTGCCACCTCTATTGTGTGTGTGTGTTAAGTCACTTCAATTGTGTCCAACTTTTTGCAACCCCACGGACCACAGCCTTCCAGGCTCCTCTGTCCATGGGATTTTCCTGGCAAGAATACTGGAGTGGGTTGCCATTTCCTCCTCCAGGGGATCTTTCCCATCCAGGGATCAAACCAGCCTCTCCTGCTCATCTCCTACAGTGCGGGCAGATTCTCTATGGCTGAGCCACTGGGGAGGCCTGCTACCCCTATTAATTGCATTTTTCTTCATTCTGCTTGAAATTTAAATTCTAGAGTCGGGACTTCCCTGGTGGCCCAGTGGTTAAGCCTCCACTGATTCGGTGTCTGGTCAGGGAACTAAATTTTTAAATGTATATATAAACAGTACAGGGTAGCGTGCATCACTATTCCATTTTTTGGCTAGGGGAAGACTAGACTTCTCGAGTAGCAGTCTTACCAAAGTTTCTTAAATGAAAGAGAAACAATTTCCCACAAGGCATGTGAAATACTAGTACTAAAATAGATACTGAATGTTAGAATGAATGAAATATGCAGTGTTACCACATACCGTCAATTAAGCTATAAACAGAAGCAAATACATTTAACATTTTCGTTAGCCTGCATAAGCTTATGATGGATGATTTTCTCAAAACAAAACTCTATTTTAACTCACTTTAAATTTAGCCTTGAGAAAGAGAAACTCAACAGTAGGAGCTCAGGAAACACGTGTATTTTTCCTGCTCACCTTCTGAGTGCTTGCTGCCCACGCCTTCTGGATGAACCCTTGGCAGATCTTGTCTTTGTCAGGCACTGTGATAAGAAAAAGCTCCCCAGTCACTTTCAGGACCAAGGGCAGTCTCCACTCAGCAATTAAAATTCCCTCTTCAGTTTAACAAATAAAACGACAAACTTCACAGGAAGTTCCCACCACGCGCTTTGTTTCCGGCGGGGTGTCTGCCTGGGGCGGGGGGCGAGGTGAATCACATTCTCGTTTCTCTCTTTCTGTTCCTCTCTCTAGCTGGGCAGCCTGAATTTTGGAATCCTTCAGGACTGCACTTGAAAACAGGATTTGGGGGTAAAGGAGCACTGACTCACTTGGCCGTGACTCTCAGGACCTGCCAACACGTTCTGTGATTGTGGGGATTTCTGTGTTGACCGTCTTACGGGGCACCGACCGGAAATGTCCATCTGTAGCTCTCTTGACTGAAAGGGTAAGGTCTCTCCTTGGGCCATCTGCTTAAGACATCCCTATCAGCTTTTGCATCCCTGCATTCTTGGCAGGATGTCGTCTCTGAGTGACCTATATTCACATGTGGTCTACAGGGTACCCTGCCTTGCCGTCAGCAGAAGGGAAAATGCTGGAGTGTGTTCACCACCACATTCAGGGAAATTCTCTTGACTTCTTCAACCTCAATCTTTTTCAGGGCTTAAGGTCACAAGATAGGCTTATCAGTTCAGTTCAGTTCAGTCGCTCAGTCGTGTCCGACTCTTTGCGACCCCATGAATCGCAGCACGCCAGACCTCCCTGTCCATCACCAACTCCCCGAGTTTACTCAGACTCACGTCCATCGAGTCCATGATGCCATCCAGCCATCTCATCCTCTGTCATCCCCTTCTCCTCCTGCCCACAATCCCTCCCAGCATCAAAGTCTTTTCCAATGAGTCAACTCTTTGCATGAGGTGGCCAAAGTACTGGAGCTTCAGCTTTAGCATCATTCCTTCCAAAGAAATCCCAGGGCTGATCTCCTTCAGAATGGACTGGTTGGATCTCCTGGCAGTCCAAGGGACTCTCAAGAGTCTTCTCCAACACCACAGTTCAAAAGCATCAATTCTTCGGCACTCAGCCTTCTTCACAGTCCAACTCTCACATCCACACATGACCACAGGAAAAACCATAGCCTTGACTAGACGGACCTTAGTCAGCAAAGTAATGTCTCTGCTTTTCAATATGCTATCTAGGTTGGTCATAACTTTTCTTCCAAGGAGTAAGCGTCTTTTAATTTCATGGCTGCAGTCACCATCTGCAGTGATTTTGGAGCCCCCCAAAAATAAAGTCTGACACTGTTTCCACTGTTTCCCCACCTATTTTCCATGAAGTGATGGGACCGGATGCCATGATCTTCGTTTTCTGAATGTTGAGCTTTAACCCAACTTTTTCACTCTCCTCTTTCACTTTCATCAAGAGGCTTTTTAGCTCCTCTTCACTTTCTGCCATAAGGGTGGTGTCATCTGCGTATCTGAGGTTATTGATATTTCTCCCAGCAATCTTGATTCTAGCTTGTGTTTCTTCCAGTCCAGCATTTCTCATGATGTACTCTGCATAGAAGTTGAATAAGCAGGGTGACAATATACAGCCTTGATGTACTCCTTTTCCTATTTGGAACCAGTCTGTTGTTCCCTGTCCAGTTTTAAATGTTGCTTCCTGACCTGCATATAGGTTTCTCAAGAGGCAGGTCAGGTGGTCTGGTATTCCCATCTCTCAGAATCTTCCACAGTTTGTTGTGATCCACACAGTCAAAGGCTTTGGCATAGTCAATAAAGCAGAAAAAGATGTTTTTCTGGAACTCTCTTGCTTTTTCCATGATCCAGCGGATGTTGGCAATTTGATCTCTGGTTCTTCTGCCTTTTCTAAAACCAGCTTGAACATCAGTGAGTTCACGGTTCACGTATTGCTGAAGCCTGGCTTGGAGAATTTTGAGCCATACTTTGCTAGCGTGTGAGATGAGTGCAATTGTGCGGTAGTTTGAGCATTCTTTGGCATTGCCTTTCTTTGGGATTGGAATGAAAACTGACCTTTTCCAGTCCTGTGGCCACTGCCGAGTTTTCCGAATTTGCTGGCATATTGAGTGCAGCACTTTCACAGCATCATCTTTCAGGATTTGAAATAGCTCAACTGGAATTCCATCACTTCCACTAGCTTTGTTCATAGTGATGCTTTCTAAGGCCCACTTGACTTCACATTCCAGGATGTCTGGCTCTAGGTGAGTGATCACACCATCGTGATTATCTGGGTCGTGAAGATCTTTTGTGTACAGTTCTTCTGTGTATTCTTGCCACCTCTTCTTAATATCTTCTGCTTCTGTTAGGTCCAGATCATTTCTGTCCTTTATTGAGCCCATCTTTGCATGAAATGTTCCCTTGATATCTCTAATTTTCTTGAAGAGATCTCTAGTCTTCCCCATTCTGTTGTTTTCCTCTATTTCTTTGCACTGATCACTGAGGAAGGCTTTCTTATCTCTTCTTGCTGTTCTTTGGAACTCTGCATTCAGATGCTTTTATCTTTCCTTTTCTCCTTTGCTTTTCGCTTCTCTTCTTTTCACAGCTATTTGTAAGGCCTCCCCAGACAGCCATTCTGCTTTTTTGCATTTCTTTTCCACGGGGATGGTCTTGATCCCTGTCTCCTGTACAGTGTCACGAACCTCATTCCATAGTTCATCAGGCACTCTATCTATCAGATCTAGGCCCTGAAATCTATTTCTCACTTCCACTGTATAATCATAAGGGATTTGATTTAGGTCATACCTGGAGGGTCTAGAAGTTTTCCCTACTTTCTTCAATTTAAGTCTGAATTTGGTAATAAGGAGTTCATGATCTGAGCCACAGTCAGCTCCTGGTCTTGTTTTTGCTGACTGTAGAGAGCTTCTCCATCTTTGGCTGCAAAGAATATAATCAATCTGATTTTGGTGTTGACCATCTGGTGATGTCCATGTGTAGAGTCTTCTCTTGTGTTGTTGGAAGAGGGTGTTTGCTATGACCAGTGCATTTTCTTGGCAAAACTTTATTAGTCGTTGCCCTGCTTCATTCCGCATTCCAAGGCCAAATTTGCCTGTTACTCCAGGTGTTTCTTGACTTCCTACTTTTTGCATTCTGAAGTGTGGTGTTAGACCACTCATAGAGGAGGCTTATAGATTTTCAAGTCCTCTATAAGTGGTCTAACACAGCACTTAAGAACGTGAGGGTTAACTTGCCATCTCATTTGGCTCTGAGTCTTTGAAAGAGCCCCATTTAAAAATGTTGATGTGTAAAAACCTAATATATTTTCTGCAAGTTAATCATGCACCAGACACTGTTAAACACTGGAAATTCAAACAAATTAAGCTTTCTGCCCTCTGGAAGTTCATAAGAAACATTTTAAGGTAGGAAGAAGCATGTTTTTAAAAATGTCCATCAGCAGATGAATGGATAAGAAGGCTGTGGTACATATACACAATGGAGTATTACTCAGCAATTAAAAAGAATTCATTTGAATCAGTTCTAATGAGGTGGATGAAACTGGAGCCGACTATACAGAGTGAAGTAAGCCAGAAAGAAAAACACCAATACAGTATACTAACATATATGGAATTAAGAAAGATGGTAATGATAACCCTGTATGTGAGACAGCAAAAGAGACACAGATGTATAGAACAGTCTTTTGGACTCTGTTTGGGAGAATGGCATTGAATCATGTATAATATCATATATGAAATGAATCGCCAGTCCAGGTTCAATGCATGATACAGGATGCTTGGGGCTGGTGCACTGGGATGACCCAGAGGGATGGTATGGGGAGGGAGGAGGAAGGGGGGTTCACGATGGGGAACACATGTATATCCGTGGCAGATTCATGTTGATGTATGGCAAAACCAATACAATATTATAAAATAATTAACCTACAATTAAAATAAATAAATTTAAAAAATTAAAATATATGGTCATCAAACATTCTTAGTAAGAGTGCCCTTGAAAAATAATTGATCCTTTTGATCCTTAGTTCCCTTACCTTAAAAAATAAGAGCATTGATATATGGCAGACACCAACACAATACTGTAATTATCCTTCAGTTAAAAATAAATTAGGAAGAAAACTAAGAGGCTGATTCCTCAAAAGGTTAAACACAGAATCACCGTAGGATCTAGCAGGTCTAACCCTAAGTACATACCTCAGATAATTGAAAGCAGACTCTGATACCAGTGCAGAGCATTCATAACATACAAGAGTCAAAAAACAAGGAGGGTCTTTGGCTTTTGTAAATAATGTGTCCATCAACAGATGGATGAACGTGTACAATGGAATATTATTTATCTGTAAAAAGGAATGAAGTTCTGATGCCTGTTACAACGTGGATGAACCTTGAAAACACGCTGAGTGAACTAAGTCAGGCACGGAAGGACTGCATTTCCTATGATTACACTCATATGACATGCCTGGAACAGTCAAGTTCATGGCAACAGAAGATAGAATGGTGGTCACTAGGGACTGAGGTGCGCCAGGAAATGGAGGATTATTGCTTACTGAATACAGAGTCTCTGCATAGAATGACAAAACATTTCTAGAACTAGTTATTGGTGATAGTTGAAAATGTTGTAAATATATTTAATGCCACATTATTTACTCTTCAAGTGGCTGAGAAACAAAATTTTGTTATGTGTATTTTATCACAATTTAAACAAAAATGATCTGGGCATGAGAAATCCTCATAAGTTCATTGGATTCTAACTCTCTAATTTCTCTAAGTATGGAAATGCCTGCTAGAAAAACTTATTTTGGGTTGACTAACTATAAATATTAATTGTCAAATTCTAATGGAAAATAAAAGGAAACTGTCTCCACCTACCAAGTTCATCTCCGCCTAAAAGGGAAGAATGGGAAATAGAGTCAGATGACGAGGAAAAATGTTTCTTCTTCTCAGAAACCACAGCTGGCAGGGAGCACTCTAATTTATTCATTTATTGACTGTGAAAACCATGGCTAAATGTCTGAGGCGCAGCTTCTCATCCAGAAAGTACAATTATATGGTGTGAAGTAAAGTGAAGAAATGCTGTTTTTTGGTGGGGCGGGGTGGGGGGGTGAAGTGGGGGAGCCAAGTTTTAAATGGATTTGGGGAAGTCAGCAGATCTCAGAGGGTGAGACCTAGAGACTGAGAAACCAAGAATGCCACCAAACTGCCACCTCGGATCTAGGGAGTGGAGTGGCTGTTTCATTTTGAAGGAAATTTCAGCAGACAGTAGCAATGAGAGCCCAGGAATTCAGCTCACCATGGAACCTGGAATTTTTACCACCCTGATAATGCAGGCAACCAGCTCCTTGGAAGATTTGACACTGAATATTTAGCAAGTCTCATTTCAAAACCTAAGTGTGTCAAGGCCACGATTTGGGGAAATGTCACACCTCCCCTCCTCCGTGCAAAGCAAGTTCAGAAGAGGCGGCTATTGAAAGCAAAATGAGCCACAGAGGGAAAAGAAAGTGGAAAATACAGACTTCTGACAACATTCCCTACAGAGTAAGGCCTGCCCAACGGGAAAAGCATTTGCAATGTTTGTAGTAAACACACCACAGCAGAAATCTCTGCTTCTTGCCCAATTCTTAGGCCCTAAATCACCTCTGCTAAATTATTTTGATCCCAGCTCACCACTGAAAGATTAAGTTCTGAGAAGAGCTTTTCTCCTAAATGAGTCACGTTAATTGGCCGGGTCTGAAAGGAAGGGGTAGGCTGGGGGCGCCTGCACTGGCCGCCTTCCCTGCGCAGAGCAGCCTCTCAGGACAGCAGGCAGGTCTGCCGTCCGTCTGCCTGCAGCATCCGCTGGGTCTGCCCCAGGACTGGCTCTGGGAGCAGCGTTACTCACCTTGGAAGTTCCACGCGGCCCGTTGGTTTTCTTTGCTTGCTTGCTTGTTTCTATCTCCACTTCCTCGCTTGCAGACTGAGCTGTGCTGTTTGTTTTGCCCATAGGTTATCTCCTTTGGGGGCTGCACACATCTTTTGGTTTTTAGTTTATTTTTAATTAGTTTATTTGTTTCTATTAAAAAAAAAATTTAGCCACACCCCTCAGAATACGGGACCCTGGGTCCCTGATCAGGGACCAGGTGTGCAGCCCTGCTTTGGAAGGTAGAGTCTTAGCCACTGGCCCACCAGGGGAGTCCCTGCAGGCGTCTTCTGGGACTGAAATTGGCCTCTGTTTTCCTTAAGGCTGCTTTCTCCTCCTGGGATTCTGCCCTTTGCAGCAGCTGCAGGGCCTTGCTCTATCTATGTCTGGCTTCTCTGCTGATTAGAAAGGGGTCCGGGGTCCTCGATGGCCTAGAGGAGATGCCGGTCTCAGCTTTCGTTTTTAACTTGATAAGCTGATTTGAAATTTTAAATCAAAGAACAAGGTTTCAGAACACAGGTTTTTGCCAGTTTTGGAACATGAGATAGTTGGAATTGAATTCCCGTCCTGTCCTTTACTGCTTTTTACCATCAAGCCACTTAAACTTTCTAAGCTTCAGTGTTCCTTTTCTATAAAACAGGGTAATCAGACATATCCTCAAAAGATACTGGAAAGAATGTAATAAAACGATCTATGTCAAATGTCAACAACAATGCAATATATAAATGGTGGGTCAGTCTTAGTCAAGGCCTGTCACTATATTGCCTGCTTTGGCAATTATTTGAAACTTTTATTTCTGTTGTTTGGTATCTGTTTTTTTTGTCATTATTCTTTTTTAATTGCTAGATTAGATGCCTGTATATACACCAAACTATTTCTATGCATAAGGTATAAGTAATAACAATATAATAATTCACAAATCAGTTTAAGAAAAAGAAAGCCACCGTTACAGGGAAGCGTATTAAATCCCCACCCATCTCATCCTCTCCTGCAGATAAAGGATTATTTTTAATTTGGAGATCATTCTCTTGCTTGCTTTTGGGTTTATGCTTTTAAATTCTTATTTGTATTCCTATGCAATAGGCCTAAGTTAGTATTTTAAAATTTTATATAAATCTAATTGTACTGAGGGTATTCTGAGATTTGCTTTCTTCATTCAGTATTTCACGCCATCCATATTATTGTGTGGGTTTCCCAGGTGGCACTAGAGGTGAAGAACCAGCCAGCCAATGCAAGAGACACAAAAGGCGTGGGTTCAGTCCCTGGGGTGGGAAGATCCCCTGGGGGAGGGCATGGCAGCTCACTCCAGTGTTCTTGCCTGAAGAATCTCATGGACAGAGGAATCTGGCAGGCTACAGTCCAGAGGGTCGCAAAGAGTCAGAGCCAGCTGAAGGGACTGAGCACGCACGCATATTTCTGAGTGCAGCTGTAATTCAGATGTGCTCACGGCTTTACGGCATTCTATTATGTGAATATATCACAATGTACTTAACCATTCCACTGTCATTGGATACGCCGATTGCTTCCAGCTATTACAGGGCTACTATAAACAATGCCACACGAGCTCCTGCTCCCCTATGAGTAGAATGACCAGGCTACTGGATATACACATTTTAAGAAAGAAAGTGAAGTTGCTCAGTCGTGTTCGACTCTTTGTGAGCCCATGGACTGTAGCCTACCAGGATTCTCCGTCCATGGGATTTTCCAGGCAAGAATACTGGAGTGGGTTGCCATTTCCTTCTCCAGGGAATCTTCCCAACCCAGGGATCGAACTTAGGCCTCCTGCATTGTAGGCAGACACTTTATTGTCTGAGCTACCAGGGAAGGCCTTTTTACCAAATGTCAGTTACCCTCTAGTGTAGTTACAAGAATTTACATACCCAGAAGCAATATAAGTTCCCTGATGGCTCAGCGGGGTAAAGAACCCACCTGCAATGCAGGGGACACAGGAGACATACATTTAATCCCTGGGCAGGAAGATCCCCTGGAGGAGGGCATGGCAACCCACTCCAGTATTCTTGCCTGGAGAATCCCATGGACAGAGGAGCCTGGCGGGCCACAGTCCACGGGCTTGCAAGGGTTGGACAGGACTGAGTGACTAAACCAACACCAAGCGTATATAACAGCCCCAGCTGTTTCATGCCCTCATCAACATCCGATCTTTATCTTGTTGAAGAAATGCTTCCTTATATCAAGGTCATAAAAATATTCCCCTACTTTGTCTTTGAACGTTTTATGGTTTGGTCTTTCATATGTAAAACTTTAAGCCACCTGGAATGAACAGTCATGTAGTGTGAGGTAGAGATTCAGTTTCATTATTTTTCAAGTGCATTACCAACTGCCTTAGCACCACTGAAGACAGTCAGTCCTTTCCCCGCCAACCAGCAGTGCCTAAAGTTTCTGTATGTCACTGGGTCTGTCTCTGGGCACTTGATTCAGTTCTGTTGCTCACTTTGTCTTTCCAAAGCATGCCAATCCCCGCAATAGTTTGTGATATGCTCCTGGTAAAGCAAGGCACCAGCTGTTCCCTCAGGAGTGTCTTGGATGTTCCTGGTCTATTGCTCTTTGATATAAATTTTCAAATCATCTCATCAAATTAAAAAAAAATCCATTGGTGTTTAATGTGGAATTCCACTGGGCTTCCCTGGTGGCTCAGTGGTAAAGAGTCCACCTGCTGCAGGAGACTCAAGAGATGCGGTTTCTGTCCCTGGGTCAGGAAGGTCCCCTGGAGGAGGAAATGGCAGCCCACTCCAGTATTCTTGCCTGGGAAATCCCATGGACGGAGGAGCCTGGTGGGCTACAGTCCATGGGGTCGCAAAGAGCCGGACACGACTAAGTACACACACACAAATATAAACTTGGGAAGAACTGCCTTCTTTGCTAATTTACCCCCATCCATCAATGCAGCATGTCCTTCATCTGCTGGCATCTTGGTAGACACGTTTCAATAAAGTTAAACAAATTTGTTCATTAAGATCTTGCTCTTCAAGAGTTTCCTTCCTGGGTACTTGATAATATATTTTCAGTGTTATAATATTGATATCTCTTATTAAATTACATTCTTTGAATGTTTACAGCTGACATATACAAAATTAATTTTTGTACACTCATTCTGTATTAGGCAGTCTTTCTAAATTCTGATTAACTCTAATGATTATTATGGATTGGGGGGGTTCTATGTACATGGTCGTATCATCTGCATATCTTCTCCAAATCTCACAAGAATCACATCGTCTTCATAAAGAGAAAATCGTGTCTTCTCCAAATCTGACTAGGATCCTCAACGTCATCTTCTTTCTACTGTTAAAGGGAATAGAATCAAACCTCATTACTCATGACATCCGTATCTGCAAATTCACTTGCTCGCGAAAACTCATCTGTAAGGCCAAAATCAATACAGTGCTTTTGCAGTCCTCTGCAGACAGGCGCAGGTGCAGAGTGGAGGAAACTTTGAGTCACCCTACCTGCAGGTCCAGAGCAAGGGCAAACCAGGTGACCTCTGGCCTTCTTGTGTCAGCTTTCATACCATAAACAAGCATTCTTTCCGTGGTGGTCTATTCAGTGTTATGCTTTTCACATTTTTGTGATCTTTGTTAATGATTCCAGTGCTTAAAACGGCCCCCAAAGCATGAAGCTGACGTGCTATCCAGTGTCCCCTAAGCGAAAGCAGGCTGGCATGTGCTATAGGGAGAAACTACGTGGAACATAATCTTTCAGACTTGCATTGTATTTCGAGTAAATTACATTTTCCTCGGAACACGTCTATCTTAGGTTTTCAAATAGAGTTGAATTTTTTACTGTATTTCCTTACATTTTCCGTCTGTGAGGGACCTATAGTTATGTTCCCTTTCGTGCTTTGAGTACTGTACTTGCGCCTTCTCTCTTTCTTATCCTCCGTCAGTGTGATGAGTGCCAGGCAATTCAGCAAAGAATCCTGCAATGCAGGAGATCCAGGTTCACCCCTGGGTTGGGAAGATCCCTTGGAGCAGGAAATGGCAACCCACGCCAGTATTCTTGCCTGCAGAGTTCCACGGACAGAGGAGCCTGGAGGGTTACAGCCCGTGGGGTCGCCAAGAGTCAGACTGAGTAACTTGCACTGCGCTTCCCTTCAAGGACCCAGGCACACAGGATGCACCAGAGAAGGAGCCCTTTCTGCTTCCGTGGTGTCTGTGTGTAGCCACCTCAGCGCCTCTGAGGACCGAGGCCCCTTTCCCGGGGGGGGAGTCCAGCTTCTCAGCAGGCCACAGACGCCAGCGCTGTCGATCTCTGACTCCTCCCCAGCCCGCGCCGGCCTTGCAGACTTCAGGTCCTAAGTCCTCCGCTGGCTGCTCACTCCACGCTGCTCACTCCACACTGCTCACAGCTGCTGTTACAAGACGGAGACTAGCAGGTGCAGCGTGTCCCCACCTGGTGACCGCTGCCTACGTTCACCCAGCCGTACGCTACAGAATTACAGGAGACCAGCAACAGGCGGAGGACCCGAGGAAGCCTCGAGCAGCGACGCCAGGAGCCTCCACAAGGGGCACAGCCCCGCCCGTGGCGTGCCGGCGCGCATGCTCAGCCGCTCAGCTCTGCCCAGCTCCTTGCCACCCGCGTGGGCTGTAGCCCATCAGGGGCCTCTGTCCCGGAGGTTTCCCAGGCAAGGATACTGGAGTGGGTTGCCATTTCCTCCTCCGGCGGATTTTCCTGACCCAGGGATCAAACTCGCGTTTCCTGCGTCTCCTGTAGGTGGAATCTTTACTGCTGAGCCACCGGGAATGCCCGCCAGTAGCTTGATTTTAGCCCATTTTGGACTGGGAGCTCCAGATAATAAATGCGTGCTCTTTGAAGTCACTAAGTTTGTGGTACTGTCTCATTAGAAAACTAATACAACATCTTACTGCTGCTATTTTGCCCACTTTTGTAATGTTTCTTCTTCTCTATTTACTTCCTTATGATTTTGTTTTAATTATTCCATTTTTCTCTTTATTGGTTTGGAAGTTCTATATTTATATTCTTTTAGGGGCTTAAATTTATCTAAAGATTAGATTATTCACTCACCTTACACTCTTAATGAATAATGGAAGGAGCTTGAAATGACCATGTACCTACCACCTCTCTCCTGAATTGTGTGCCACCGTCAATTCCCAAAATTAAATAATATGATTCTTTTCTTTATTCAGTTAATGATTGTTTAATTTATCCAATATTAACCACCAGCTTATTGTTTGTTAATGCACCTCATACCTTTCCTATAAAATCACTCTCCTAGCCAAAATAAATTTTTTAGAACTTTCTTTAGTTAAGTTTAGCTTTTTTAGTCTTAAAATAATTTTTTGGCTTTGTTATTTTTTTTCTACTTACTACTTTACTGGGGTATAATTTAAGTATAGTAAATTACACACATTTAAAATGTACAAGTCAGTGAGTCTAACAAAAGTAAAAACCTGCGAAACCCCCACCCACCATCAAGATGCAGAACATTTTCATCACTCCTTGCCCCTTCCCACTCCACATCTGTCTCCTTCCATCACTGTCTCCAGGAACCACTGATCCGTTTAACTATACATTAGCTTCCTTTTTCTGGAATTTTATATAAGTGGAATAGTATAGTAAAGAGTTGTTTGCGACCAACTTCTTTCACTCAGCATAATTATTTTGCAATTGATTCATGTTATTGCAATTATAACAATTGATTCTATTTTATTATTGGTTGGTATTCAACAGTGTGAACATGATACAATTTGTTTATCTCATCAATTGTTGATGGACGTTGGATTATGTCTAGTTTTTGGCTGTCATGCTATGGACAATCAGTACAAGTCTCAGTGTAAACAAAGGCTTTCATTTCTCTTGGGTGCATATTTAGAAGTGGAATGACATATACTAGGTATATCTTTAACTACTTAAGAACCGCCAAACTGTTTAAACTTACTTGGTTGCACAGGTCTTAGTTGAGGCATGTGGGATCTAGTTCCCTGACCAGGGATTGAACCCAGGCCCCCTGCATTGGGAGCATGGCATCTTAGCCACTGGACCACCAGGGAAGTTCCCTAGCCTTTTTTTTTAATTTTAGCCATTCTAATAGATGCGCAGTGATATTTCATTTTGGTTTTCATTTATCAAGTCCAGCATCCCACCAGAAACAGAAAGGCTACTTTAAGCTGTGTGGGTTTCTAATGAAGTAGAATTAACTTGACAATGTTCAACCATGTTGAACATGGTTCAACATTATCTAGCAAAATAATTCACAGGAATTTGCCTTAGTGACTTCAGACTGCTCAGCAGAACACTGTAGGCTTGACAGCTTAAAAACAGAAATTTATTTCTCATGGTTCAGGAAGCTGGGAAGGTCAAGATCAAAGCTTCAGCAGATCCCATGTCTGGTGAGGGCTTCTTCCTGGTTTGCAGGTGGCTGCTTCTTGCTGCATCTTCCTTCCCATTGCAGAAAGCAGAGAAAGATCCTCTCCCAGGCCTCTTCAGTAATGGCACTAATCCCATTCCTGGGAGCTCCACCCTCGTGACCTGATCAGCTCCCAAAGGCCCCACATCTAATACCATCACACTGGCAATTAGGGCTTCAGCAGATAAACTTGGGGGGGGGCATAAATATTTAGTCTGCAGCAAGCTTCTTGTTTTCTAGTGGCCTTTAGACGGTTTGATCTCAAACAGCTGCGTGTGAAGCTCTACGTTAAGAAAATGCAAAAGGTGAGAGTTCAAGTGGGCTCTCTTGTCAGCTTGCCATTTTGAGTAAACTTTTGGTAAGATGTCATGCCCTATCCCTCAGCTCCACCCCTCATCTATCCCTAGACGTAGGGACTGTTACAATAGCTTCAGACATCCACGCGTGGATGGAACGACTGTACATCTCTTTGCTTCTCGAGAGGTGAACCTGCCCAGGAAAAATAAAAGCTACTAGTCTAAACATCTTTTTCCACTCTCTGTTTCCCAACCCCACTAGTCTAAGCATCTTTAGACGGCTTTTCAAGAAACCTGGCTAACTACATCGTCCTCATAAAGCCCTTCAGGTTATGGAGTCATGGAGGGTTAGAGTTGGTGCTTGTCACTGCAGCATCTTGTTCAACAGCTAAGGATGCTGAGGTCCCAATACCTCAGCTGGCACTAAGTCTGCCCTTAAACATTGCCTGGCTCATAGCAAGCAACTTGGTGTGATTCAAGTGGACTGAACCCCAGTCCGTTCTCCTTCCTCCAAACCCCATTGCAAACAGCACTATTTATATAACCCAAGACTTGCTCTCTGAAGCTACCATGAGGGCTTTGTAATACAAACATCCCTCAGAGAAACTTCTTCCATTACCTAACAAAACACATAGAAATGTTGTTAATTTATGATTTAAAGTGAATTTCAGCTTCTATTTTAGCTCACATCTCTGCTGTGGCCACTCATAATTTTTATGTGCCATTAGTGAACTTTATAGCCCATCGAGAACCTGTTGTATAATGTGCACTGCGCATTTATGACCAATTTATAGGCATTGCTATTTTAATTAATTGTAGAGGTTAATAGTTTTGTATATTTGAGTTTATAGCACATATTTTGCCTAGCCATTATTTATTTGATATTACATTCTGGATCAAAAATGGAACCCCCAATTTTAACATGGTTCCTGTGCGAAAATATAACTTGCTTTATGACAGTCACCTTATGACAACAATTTCTAAAAATGAATTATGGTCTATATATAATGTGTAGCATCAAGTTTATGAGTAATGGAATTAGAACATGTAGCCTCGGTGTTATAATTTGAGAGGCAATGTCAATAGCAGCAGGATCTTGACTGCTTTCACTGAAATAACTAAGATTTTGTGAAAGAGCTGCTGGGCTGATGTCTGGATATAGGTGACACCTGCCGAAAAAGAAGTGATCTTGCTGTTCAGTTGCTAAGTCATGTCCGACTCTTTGCAACCCCATGGACGGCAGCACAGCAGGCTTCCCTGTCCTGCACTATCTCCTGGAGTTTGCTCAAATTCACGTCCATTGAGTTGTTGATGCCATCTTACATCTTATATACCTTCTTACATACCCAAAATAACCGAAGGCAGGGCCTCGAAGAGATATTTGTACATCTGTGTTCATAGCAGCATTATTCACAATAGCCAAAAGCTAGAAACAACTCAAGTGTCCACTGAGAGATAGATGGATAAATATAACATGGTATACACACACAGTTGGCTGCTTCCCTGGTGGCTCAGAGGTTAAAGAGTCTGCCTGCAATGCAGGAGACCTGGGTTCGATCCCTGGGTCGGGAAGATCCCCTGGAGAAGGAAATGGCAACCCACTCCAGTATTCTTGCCTGGAGAATCCCAAGGATGGAGGAGCCTGGTGGGCTATAGTCCACGGGGTCACAAAGAGTCGGACACGACTGAGCGACTTCACTTTCACTTCATACACACACAGTTAGAACTGGACATGGAACAACAGTCTGGTTCCAAATAGGAAAATGAGTACATCAAGGCTATATACTGTCACCCTGCTTATTTAACTTATATGCAGAGTACATCATGAGAAACACTGGGCTGGATGAAGCACAAGCTGGAATCAAGATTGCCAGGAGAAATATCAATAACCTCAGATATGCAGATGACACTACCCTTATGGCAGAAAGTGAAGAGGAACTAAAACGCCTCTTGATGAAAGTGAAAGAGGAGAGTGAAAAAGTTGGCTTAGAGCTCCACATTCAGAAAACGAAGATCATGGCATCCGGTCCCATCACTTCATGGGAAATAGATGGAGAACAGTGGAAACAGTGACTGACTTTATTTTCTTGGGCTCTAAAATCACTGCAGATGGTGACTGCGGCCATAAAATTAAAAGACGCTTACTCCTTGGAAGAACAGTTATGACCAACCTAGACAGCATATTAAAAAGCAGAGACATTACTTTGCCAACAAAGGTCCATCTAGTCAAGGCTATGGTTTTTCCAGTGGTCATGTATGGATGCGAGAGCTGGACTATAAAGAAAGCTAAGCACCGAAGAATTGATGCTTTTGAACTGTGGTGTTGGAGAAGACTCTTGAGAGTCCCTTGGACTACAAAGAGATCCAAACAGTCCATCCTAAAGGAAATCAGTCCTAGGTGTTCATTGGAAGGACTGATGCTGAAGATGAAACTCTAATACTTCGTCTATCTGATGTGAAGAGCTGACTCATTTGAAAAGACCCTGATGCTGGGAGGGATTGGGGGCAGGAGGAGAAGGGTACGACAGAAGATGAGATGGTTGGATGGCATCACCAACTCAGTGGGCATGAGTTTGAGTAAACTCCAGGAGATGGTGATAGACAGAGAGGCCTGGCGTGCTGCAGTTCATGGGGTCGCAAAGAGTCAGATACGACTGGGCGACTGAACTGAATTGAACTGATACACACAATGGAATTTTATTCAGCCTTAAGAAGGAAGGGAATTCTGACATACACTACAAATAGATGTACCTTGAGGACATTATGCAAAGTGAAGTAACCCAGTCTTAGAAGGATAAATATTGTATGACTTTGTGTACATGCAGTACCTGGAATAGTCTAACTCAGAGAGACAGAAAATAGAATGGTGGTTTCTAGGGGCTGGGGGGAGGGATAAGGAGGGAGTTATTGTTTCAGTTTTGCAAGATGAGGAGAGTTCTGGGCATGGATGGTGGTGATGGTTGCCCAACAACGTGAATGCACTGACTGCCACTGAGCTGTATACTTTCAAATGGTTAAAATGGTAACTTTTATATTAAGTGTATTTCACCAATATTTTTTTAAAAAGCGAAACAAAAGAAAGAAAGAAAAAGACATGACCTCAGTCCAAGCCTCTGACCGCAGTCTCCCGTCTTCTCAGGCCTTAACTGCGTTCACCCTTCTGTCTCTTTCTTTCCTGGACGCTCAAGCCCGGTTATTTTGCTTTTTGTTTTTCTTTTCTTCCCCCAGCTCTCTCTCTCTCACCACTTTCCAGTCGATATTCTTCAAATAGCTTTGTGCACTTTATGGAAGCTGCTTTTTCAGTCCCCAAACACTGTCTTCAGACTCATATCTTCTTGGCTCAATCGGCAGCCAGCCCTTTCCTAAAATGCTTTTGAGTTCTCACCCGGCTGGTGCTCCGAGCAGCCGGCTCTCCCACCTCACCCCCCCTCCTCCTTTAGACTGCTTCTGCCCCTCTTCCAGTCACAGCGACCCCCGTTCACCTGCCACCGGAGGGCTCACCCCCACTCCTCTTCAAGGCCTTTGCGGCCGCTCCCCCTGTGTTCGCGAGTGCTGGGTCTCCCACCCCAGTGCCACCCCGAGTTCTCTTTTATTCCCACTCTGGACTCTCTCTGAGTGATTGCAACTCTTCTGGCCTTTTCCATCATACGCAGCAGAGATCTCACGCCAGATCTTGGCACCCAGAGCTCCTGGTCTTCTGGACTGCTCCCCTTAGATGTCCCAGATGCATTTCAATTCAACATGCTCACATGTGAACTCATTTTGGCCCCTCCCCATCACGCACATACAAACTCCTTCTCCTACGTACGGTTGGTTGAAATGTCAGAATGGCCGCTGAGTATTCCAGCCAGAAAGTCCTCGCCATCTCCTGCTTCTCCCTCTAGCTCCTGCCCACTCCTCACGGCTATAATCAGGTCCATGTTACTGATCTGGGAAAGAGGAAATCCTCAGGTAGGCCAGTGCCCCTGAGGGGCAACTTTATAATGTTCTGCCCAGCTGGGAGGTCACTGATAGTTTAATTGTGTGTCAAAAAGAAATATTTTAATGGTGCTCTTTTCTGTGTGTTTGGAAAAAAGTTTGAGTCAATTGCCAGTCATTGGTAATACGCGTTTCGGAAGGACGTCGTAATCCTGGTGCTGAGGATGCTCTCAAAGCTGCTTTTAAAGCATTCGAACTGTGTTTGTTGTAAAAGTGTGTATTTAATATCAGCAAGAGTGATAAGTTATTTCTAGAAGTTCGGGGGAAAAACATCTGTGGTTAGACGATAAGGCATCAGTCCTAATGGCCCGAAGCCCTGTTAAGTAGCGAGGAGGAAGTCAGCTGAAGTTTGCCAGGAAGGGCGGGTTGAGGACTCCTCGTCTTCTCCTCCGAAGCCTGTTGGAGGCTGACCCAGGTTTTCAGAGCCCCTCTGAAGTTCAGGACTTCCCTGGTGGCTCAGATGGTAGAGTCTGCCTGCGGGAGACCTGGGTTTGGTCCCTGGGTTGGGAAGATCCCCTGGAGAAGGGAATGGCTACCCAGTATTCTTGCCTGGAGAATTCCATGGACAGAGGAACCAGGCCGGCTACAATCCATGGGGTTGCAAAGAGTCGGACACGACTGAGCGACTGACACTATTTTTGAAGTTCAAACACTTGGCTCACTCGATTCCTCAGGGAATTACATCATCATGTGAGCTAAGATCCCCATCCCTTCTCACACTGCTTGGCGGAAGAAGGCAATTAGGGGGTGGCGAGTAAACTTTGTGAAGGTGAAAGGACACTGCTGACCACTGAATTATCAGCGCTGTGATCCGCCCTCTTGGAGAGTGTCGGCATAGCCTCTTGTTTCCAGGATCCACGCCTGTGAACGTAAGCCGACTTGGAAATAGGTCTTCGAAGATGTCATCAAATTAGGATGAAGCCATTGGATCAGATCCTAATCCAAGGACTGGTGCCCGAATAAGAAGAGAAATCTGGACACTGAGAGACACACAAGGAAGGTCACGTAAGACGGAGGCAGAGACGGGAGTGATGTGTGTACAGATCAGGGGACGCCAGGGGTTGCCGGCAGCAACCAGAAGCCGGGAGGGAAACAGGAAACAGATTCTTCCCTGAAACATCAGGAGCGGTCTTGGTGTCAGACTTCTAGCCTCCAGAACTGGGAGAGTAAGGCATTTCTGGTGTGTGAAGCCCCCAGTTTGTGGTACTTTGCAGCAGCGGACTTAGGAAATGAAAATACTGGGAAACCCGTGGATGGGACAGAACAGGAGCCGAAAGGCGGGCGGCCGAGACCCCACACAGGCGCAAACGGCCGCCGGAGCAGCGCGCCGCCGCCCAAACAGCGCTCAGGTCCACCGCTGCTCAGGCCTAGGCCTTCCGGCCCCCTTGACTGGACTCCAGTGGGCTCCTAAACCATCTCCCTACTCTATTCTCACGCTGCCACCTCAGGGAAACCCAAACAGGCAGAGCAGTCCCATGTACGGAGAGCTGCGCTCTCGCCACTGTCTGCAGAGGGCACGAGTCCGCACCGCGCGCACACGCACAGCATCCTGGCGAGCGTGCCCTGCTCCCCGTCTCCGCCCTCATCCCGGTCCTCTGAGTGGTGCTGACTGTAAGCCCCATCTGGGGGCTTGGGCAGACTCCAGCCCAGGGGAGCTGAGTCCTTAGCCTGAGGTCGCACAGTAGAAATTGGACTCTGATCTAGCTGACCCTTTACCCTGGCCTCCATACTGGATTTGCTTGGGGGCGGGGGTGGGCGGGAACCACACTTCAAGGCTGGAAGGAGCAAGCAGAGTCCCTGAAAAGGACAGATCATCTATCTCAAACAGTCATTTGAAACCGGGAAGAAGATGCCTCATCTTCATTTCGCAATGGAGACACTGAAAGCTGAGATTCGCTTTGAGCTGGAACCGGAAGCACCCAGTTTCTACACTTTGTTTCCCGCACCAGTCCGCAGGCCCCCCGCCATCCGCAGGCCCCCCGCCATCCTCCTCCACCCCACCCCCAGGACTGTGAGGAGAACCCGGAGGGTCCCCAGAGACCCCACCCTGCTGCTGCCAGCCAGATCTCCTGGAGAAATCAAAGGCTAAGCTTACCGGCTCGATCGCCGGCTTGTTATCAGTAACTTTCCCAAGAGTGCAGTGAGAGTTAATGTTTATAAAGTGCTCTAGAAGCCTCCGATAAAAGACGTTCAATGGCGTTAACAGGTTCTGCAGGCCCCGCGTTTCACTTGGCTTGATGGATACACGTCCCTCTTACACAGTAGGTGGATTCTGCTTCCGATGAATCGAGCTCATTAATTAGGATCCTGTCTGCAGTTTATTAGAAGGCAATGACACCCTACTCCAGCACTCTTGCCTGGAAAATCCCATGGACGGAGGAGCCTGGTGGGCTACAGTCCATGGGGTCATGAAGAGTCAGACACAACTGAGCGACTTCACTTTCACTTTTCACTTTCATGCATTGGAGAAGGAAATGGCAACCCACTCCAGTGTTCTTGCCTGGAGAATCCCAGGGACAGGGGAACCTCATGGGCTGCCGTCTGTGGGGTCACACAGAGTTGGACACGACTGAAGCGACTTAGAAGCTGCAGTTTACTGTAAAGGATGCTTGGTTATAAACGCAGTTAGGACCCTCAGCCAACCCCCGGGCTAGCTGACTGTACACGAGTTGGGGGAAGGAGGTAGCCTCCTTGAACTCCTCATGCTCATAGTTGCTATATTCAAGCCCATTATCTTGTACTGACAGGCAGCTGCAGCTCTAATAAAATATGGAGATGGCTGATTGCAGCCAGGCTTTCTTTAGGCAACTGGCAGATAAGCGCAACAGTGATCAATGCATCGCTTGGCAGTCCTGCGCTATTTCCAGACAAGAGCTCGATTCTGGACCTGCAGCACCTCTATATTCCATTTCCACTCAAGATCTCATAGACATTTTAAAGCAAAACCAAGTTTCTTTACCCATTTGCAATCAAGGGGCTATTTACATAGTCAGAAAAGCTGCTGTCCTTTTAAGGCAATTCTTCACAATGCTGGTGGGACATTAGAAGCCTCTTAGGGAACTTTAAAAAATCAGATACCCAGCCCCCAACCTCAGAAATGCTGACTCATGTGCCCTGCGGCTCAGCCATCACTCTCCCAGCGTTTGTGCGTGTGTGTCTCTGTGTCTTTTCTTTCTTTTAATCAATAGACTTTGTTTGTTGAAGCAGTTTTCGGTTTACGGAAAAACTGAGCAGAGTCCCCATATGTGTTTGTTAGTCGTTCAGTCATATCTGACTCTTTGGGACCCCGTGGACTGTATCCCACCAGGCTCCTCTGTCCGTGGAATTTTCCAGGCAAGAATACTGGAGTGGGTAACCATTCCCTTCTTCAGGGGATCTTCCCAACCCAGTGATGGAACCTGGGTCTCCTGCACTGCAGGCAGATTCTTTACCATCTGTGCCACCACAGAAGCTCCTAATATACACCTGTTAGCATAGTTAAAACCTGGAACACTGACAACATCAAACCATACCCATATATCATATAGAATATTTTTCAATGCCCAGAGTGATTCACATATGCAAGCAGGACTAAGGATTCAGTTGTGTTATCATCGCCTTCACCACTGGGACTCAACAGCCTTTTAAAAAATAATTTCTGATTAAACCACAGCCCAAAGTCCTTCAGGTTTTCCCAATACCTTTCCTTAAAGTGACAGCCCATGCTTGAGAGTGGGGCTGGCGTTCACTCAATAAAGATGACGCTGCTCACCGTCGTGTCTGTGCTTTCAGATTGCATGACCAGGGGCCTTATCAGTTATTACAAGTCTTAGAGGACTCTTCCTTGTTAGATTAGAAAATATATAAAGAGATAATATAACAGAGATAATACAGTGGGTTTTCTAGAACTCTTTGAAAATGATTGATAATTTTCAGAACCGAAGAAAAATTAATATATTACTTCTAAAAAGAAGTTACTTTAATATTTTAGCATAAGTGGTCTTACTGGAAAGATAATTAAGTAGAGTGAAGGCAGAAATCCATTTGTTAGAGAATAGAAAATGTGAAAAAATGTTTTACACCATCCAAAAGACAGCTACACGCTTAATCAAGTCTTTGGGTCCCTAATCATTCATTCATTTTTTCATGAAACAAATATTTGTTAAGCACCTCCTATGTTCCAGGTTTTAGGTGCTATGGAGAATTAATGAACCAAATAGGCAATAGAACTGCTTTTATAGAGTTTATATTCTAGTGGCATATTCAAAAAGATTATTGAAATTGTCTAACAACAGTTGGATATTTTTGGAAACGTGAAATACTATGTACATTCTAAACATTACTGATATTGATACTACTGTGGCCTTTCATCACACCGAGATCAAGATACAAAGGAAACTCTAAACTTCATTATGAAATATGCTTAACTGTTGAAATTTTACTTTAGAGAAAGCTGCTATGCTTCAAGATCAGTGTGTCGTAACAGTTGGCTTGTTGAAGCATAAATCATAAATCAGATAAAGCGTGAAAGTGCTAGGTGCTCAGTTGTGTCCGACTCTTTGTGACCCCGTGGACTGTGACCCACTAGGCTCCTCTGTCCTTCGAATTCTCCAGGCAAGAATACTGGAGTGGGTAGCCATTCCCTTCTCCAGGGGATCTTTCCGACCCAGGGACTGAACCTGCATTACAGGCAGATTCTTTACCATTTCTGAGCCACCAGGAAAGTCCATATGATAAAGTAGAGAAAAGAAATGAATTCAAATTCCTTCCATAAGGCTAACAGCTCCTGCATATCTTGGGTCTACTGAAGCTGATAGACATGTTTATAAACTTGTTAAGAGGAAATGCTGTCTTTATTTATTGAAGGGCACTAGTATCTATCAGTTAGCTTATGCTGCATAACAAACTTCCCTGAAAAGAAGGAGCTTAAAGCACCCCCATTTAGCTCACAATTCTGTGCATCAGCTGGGAGCATCTTCTCAGCTGGCTCAGCTGGTCTTCGCTGGGCGTTCTCACATGCCGCAGTCACCTGGTGAGGGCCCCACTCACCAGACTGGTGGTTGGAAGACTGACTGGTTCGTCTAGGGCCCCCATAGCTGGAGTGGCTCATCTCTTCTCCATGTGACTCCTCATCCTCCAGCAGGCTAACCTGGACATCTTCACATGGTGGTCTCAGGGTTCCACAAAACAGAGAACGAGTCCCAGTGTTCAGTTACTGTTTGAGTCTGTGATTGTGTCCCATTGACCAAAGCAACTCACACACCCAAGCCCAGAGTCAGTGTGAGAGGGCAGAAAAGGAAATTATTATGGCCCTTTATGCAAGCAACTACCCCAGTATCCCATTACAGGATGTAGGTTTTTAGGTGAGAATCTCCCAGAAAATGCTGTAAGAGAAGTTCCCTTCTTTGCTCCTGGGCCCCAGCGAAGAGTCTGGGGAAGAATGTACCTTCTTGCACCACTACCCTTCATGCAGACTGGCACCTGGAGATCTTAAGCCACTTTAAAGTGGCTTCGTGAATTTCATATGCACCCCTAATCTCCATGGGAACCAAACCCCTGCACTTCTAAGAGAAGAGAATGTTGTCTGTGATTCTGTTGTGAATCTCTCTCTCCCAGAACTCAAGCCTACACTATCATCCTCTCCCTTGAGCCAAAAGCATGAGGGAATCACTGCTAGAACCACTTGTAGGGAGAGGGTGCAGATCTGGACCACACGGAGACCAGGATCAAGAAAGAGGTTCAGGAAAGAGAACAGTATACCTCCTGGGCCGACTCAGACTAGAACTAAGAGCAACTGTGTGTGTTAGTTGCTAAGCTGTGTCCGATTCTTTGTGACCTCATGGTCTGTAGCCCGCCAGGCTCCTCCATCCATGGGATTCTCCAGGCAAGAATACTGGAGTGGGTTGTCATTTTCTTCTCCATGGGATCTTCCCAACACAGGGATCGAACCCCGGTCTCCTGTATTGCAGGTTGATTCTTTACCATCTGAGTCATAAGGGAAACCCAAGAGCAAGTATAACGAGGTAGGTAAAAACCCAAAGAATCTCCTCCAGCACCTGTATCTCTTTATTTGAAAATTACATTTAAAATTTTGTTTCATCTGGGCTTTGTTACTGAGTTTGAATATTTTTTTTTACAAGTAACTCTCTATCCTTGGACAGGAGGAGTATAGTCCACTCATTAGGAGGGCAGACCTCACTTCCTCTCCCTCCCTGCTTCTACCACTTAATACTTATCATCTGTGTAACCTTGAACAAGTTAGGCCATGTGAGCCTCAGTTTCTCCACCTGTACTAGGGTTCTCCAGAGAAATAGAACCAATATGTATATATATGTGGATATGAATATAGACACAGATATTTTAGAGAGAGAGATTGTAAGGAGCTGGCTCACACCACTGTGGGAGCTGGCAAGTCTGAAATCTGTAGGACAGGTTGCAGGCTGGATTCTGATGAGTTGATGTTGAAGTTAAATCAGGGCTGTCCAGGGCAGCAGGCTGGAAACTCAAGCAAGCTTTCTGCATTGCATTCTTGAGGGTGATTTCTTCTTTGAGGGTGACCTCAGTTTTTGCTCTTAAGGCTTTCAACTGATTGGACGAGGCTCACTCAAATTATGGCAAATAATCCACTTTATTCAAAGTCTACTGTTTTAAATGTTCAGTTTAGTTCAGTCATTCAGTCGTGTCTGACTCTTTGTGACCCCATGAATCGCAGCACGCCAGGCCTCCCTGTCCATCACCATCTCCTGGAGTTCACTCAGACTCACGTCCATCGAGTCCATGATGCCATCCAGCCATCTCATCCTCTGTCGTCCCCTTCTCCTCCTGCCCCCAATCCCTCCCAGCATCAGAGTCTTTTCCAATGAGTCAACTCTTGGCATGAGGTGGCCAAAGTACTGGAGTTTCAGCTTTAGCATCATTCCTTCCAAAGAAATCCCAGGGTTGATCTCCTTCAGAATGGACTGGTTGGATCTCCTTGCAGTCCAAGGGACTCTCAAGAGTCTTCTCCAGCACCACAGTTCAAAAGCATCAATTCTTCGGCGCTCAGCCCTCTTCACAGTCCAACTCTCACATCCATACATGACCACGGGAAAAACCATACCCTTGACTAGACGGACCTTAGTCGGCAAGGTAATGTCTCTGCTTTTGAATATGCTATCTAGGTTGGTCATAACTTTTCTTCCAAGGAGTAAGAGTCTTTTAATTTCATGGCTGCAGTCACCATCTGCAGTGATTTTGGAGCCCCCAAAAATAAAGTCTGACCCTGTTTCCACTGTTTCCCCATCTATTTGCCATGAAGTGATGGGACCGGATGCCATGATCTTCGTTTTCTGAATGTTGAGCTTTAAGCCAACTTTTTCACTCTCCTCTTTCACTTATCTACTAAGGGATTCCCAGGTGGTGCAGTGGTAAAGAATCTGCTTGCCAATGCAGGAGACACTGGAGACGAGGGTTTGATCCCTGATTTGGGACGATCCCTTGGAGGAGGAAATGGCAACCCACTTCAGTATTCTGGCCTGGAAAACCCCATGGGCAGAGGCACCTGGTTGGCTACAGTCCATGGGGTTGCAAAGAGTCGGACACTACTGAGCGTGCACACATCTAAAACGTACCTTCAGAGCAGTATCTGGACTTGTGTTTGACCAAACTGATTATCACACCACCCATCAGCAGGGAGAAAAGTAGTACATACATCGGAGAACTGCGATGCCGTGAAGCATGCAAAGCAGGGGGGATGACTCAGCACTGATCATGGCCATCGTTATTCCTGTCCATGTGCTGTGTTTACAGGAAAGCTGGCCATTCATGTAAATCGGGGCTCTCTAGTTTGAGGAAGGGGTGAGCAGAAAGCTTGGTGGATTTATGACAGGTTGCTTTATTCCTTACAGAACAAGAGCAGGGCCTTTGGGGTTGGTTTGAAATTGATGTTTGTTTTCAAAAGAAAAGGAATTTTAAAAGAGCTCTGATCCTCTAAGACTGAACGATTGCTTTAGAGACCCATCACCTAGCAACAGAAAGATAATACCTTCTCTCCTCCAACAGGTAAACCTCTGGCTTATCTAATTGAAATTTCAGGCTTCCTGCTGTACTCCTAAAAAAATGATCACTTTAAAGGGTTCAAACCACACAAACCAAAGTCAGACTTGAATGTACCACTTTTCAAATGGCAGGCTAATGAGATTTTCATTGGGAGAAGAGATTTGAAGCTTTACAGCTCATAATTTGAGCAGCTTTGTTCCACTGGCATTCATTGAATTTCACCAAAAAGACTGCAGTCAAATTCCTTTTTTGACTCCTGTCTGGGGATCAAAGATAAGTGTTAGAAAAAGCAACAAATTATAAATTGTAAGAAAATAAAGAATTATCTAGACTTTTCACCAGGTTGAGTCAGCTGTTATTCTTTCTTCCCGATCCCCTCCCGTCCCCTCCCATACTCATTACGAACACCACCCATTCTACCCCTGAAATGACTGCTCCTTCCCGCTTTTCCATTCCACCGCCACTGCCGTTGTCAGAGCTCTTGATCCGTCTTCCTGACGAGACGGTCCCCAGTCGCACCTGGTCTGCACACACTTGGCTGGTTTATTCTAAGACACGGGCTTTCCTCTTTCTACTCTGCTTAAAAGTTGCATTGCTTTTTCCCCAGCAAGTTCAAGCTCCTTTACCTAGCATTTAAGACCGCCTGTGATCTGCCCTCAGATTTTCTTTCCTAGTTTATTTCTATTCTTTCTATCCAGCAATTCTATCCAAACACAGATTTCTTGTCCTCCCCAAGCAAATGCGATGCCTTTTTGACTCCGCACCTGCTTGTACTTGGACATTGCCAAATGCCCTCTCCGTGAGTCCTAGCACAGTTGACCCTTAAAAAACACAGGTTTGAACTGCATGCGTCCACCTGTATGTGGACATTTTTCAAGAGTCAGTGCTACTGGCAACACTATATAGTCTGCCACTGGCTGAATCCACGGGTGTGGAGGAAGCAGATGGGGAAGACCGACTATACACTACACAGAGATCGACCCCCACACTTCTCGAAGGTCAACTGTAATTGAAGGTCATCCGGCCCAGGTCAGGTGCCACACCCTCCTTGACGTCCCTTCTCCCAAGTAGTGGACTCACCTCTTGGTTACAACTCTGTTGTGATGTTATTCCGTTTAGAGAAGTCAGCGGGCCACCATGGTTAGGAGCACAGCCTTGGAGGTGAAGAACTGGGTTTGGGCCCAGCCCCGCTGCTTCCTAGCTGTGTTAGCTTGGGCAGACTGCTTACCTTCTCTGAGTCCCACCTCCATGTTTGTCTATTTTGAGACCCAAGGAAGCCCGCGATTGTGAATGTTGAATAAATTATGAAAAGTGCTTAGCACAAAGCCTGGCGTGTGCTTGCTAGTCTGTAACTTAACTCCTATTTTATAAAAACACATTTAACCTTGACTATAGCCTGCATAGTCTCCACCTCCTCCAATGGCTGTAAAATCTCTAGGGAGTGCAAACTGCACAGCAATCACACCGAGTCCTACCTCCCACAGTGCCTGCCACGCACTGGTACTCACAAAAAGTGTTTATTCCAAATCATGCTCCCTGCAGCCTTCCCTAGGTGAGAGAAAGGTAGGCTAAGACTTGCATGTGAGAGAGGAGCTCGCATTCCACGGGGCAGAGCAGACATGTGAGTTGAGTGACGCCAGTACGGGAGAGAAACCTTAAGGCCACGTGCCCATCTGCTGTGTAGGTGTGCAGGGACCAGGTTATTATTCAGATTATTCAAGAAAAGTTAGAAACCCAGATGTTTGGAAGAAATAACCAGATTTTTAAACACTGACAAGATAAACAGGGTTGCCGGTCAAAGAGAACAGTTTCTGGGGACTTCCCTGGTGGTTCAGTGGTTAAGACGCCATGTTTCCAGTGCAGGGGCCATGGGTTTGATCCCTGGTCAGGGGAACTAAGGTTCCCACATGCCACACAGTGTGGCCAAAAAACAAACAAACAGCAACAATAGCAACTTCTGGCCGAGCGGGACGACTGTCCTGCACTCTGACCAGTGAAGCTGGCGGCTGGAGGGAAGTCCATTCTTCCCCTGTCCCTGAGCCTCTGCGTTTCAAGTGGCTCTGGTTTTACTGCATGCAGAATGTATTTAACCCTGGTTAAACTGATCCTAGATGTCACGCATTTACTTTGCATAATTCCTTACTGTTGAGAGGATTTTAAGATATGCATCCCCCCCATTAATTTTGCTCTGTCAACAGTAATTGTCCTGAGCAGTCGCCAGGCTGGTCAGAGCTGTGGAAGGGGGTGGCCTGTGATTAATGAAACTCTGTTTGCCGAGAGCAAATGGCAGAGCCCTCATCATGCCTGAGGCCTCTCTGGCTGCCTTGGGAGAAAGCTCTTGTCCAGGATTATGAAACTGTTATGGCATTCCTCCTCATTTACACTTTATTTCTTTTTTCAATGATGGGAAAATAGACACCATATTCACGTCAGGAGCCATTGTAAGCTGTGACGTCAGGGGCACTCAGTACATTCACGCTGCTGTGCAGCCACCAGCCTCCATTTCCAGAACTTTCTCGTCATCCTAAAGAGAAACCAGTACCCATGAAACCGTGGCTCTTGATTCCTCCCTCGCTGTCCCTGGGAGTCTCTGTTCCACTCCCGTCTCCATGAACCTGCTGCTCTGGACCCCTCGGGTGAGTGGAGTCAGGCACCTCCCTGCTTCTGCGTCTGCCCTGTAACACATGGCATAATGGTTTCAAAGTCCACCTACGTTGTAGCAAGTACCTCATCTACTTTTAATTTTGCTCTTTCCCCCGTGTTTCCTTCACCCCTTTCCCTATTTTAGTGGTAAATATATTCCTCGTGGCTCAGATGGTAAAGAATCTGCCTGCAGTGTGGGAGACCTGGTTTTAGTCCCTGTGTTGGGAAGATCCCCTGGAGAAGGGCACGGCTGCCCACTCCAGCATTCTGGTCTGGAGAATTCCATGGACTATGTAGTCCTTGGGGTCACAAAGAGTCGGACATGACTGAGTGACTTTCACTTTCATATACAAAAAAAGGATATTGCTTTAGCATAAAACCCACTAAGGATATAACATTCAAAGCTTTAATCCTCTTAAACAAAAAGAATCTTGATTTGAACCCTGGCACCACCATTAACTGGGGCAGCACTAGTGATAAAGAGCCCACCTCCCAATGCAAGAAGAGATCCAGGCTCCATCCCTGGGTCGGGACGATCCCCTGGAGGAGGGTGTGGCAACCCACTGCGCATTCTTACGTGGAGAATCCCATGCACAGAGGAGCCTGGCGGGCTACACAGGGTCGCAAAGAGTCAGACACGGCTGAAGTAACTTAGCACACATGCACCACCACTGACCACTTGTACGGCTCCAAGAATGTTATTTGACCTTTCTGTTCTTTTGAATCCTCATCTGAAAAACCATGGTAATAATGTGTGTGTGTTAATATCCGGTGTTATTCACAAGCGTACATGAACACTGCACACCCATTTATTCCGAAGACTTTTAGTAATTTCATTTTCTCAAAAATTGGCTAGGGCTGGTCATATACGATACGCGCGTTTTATATATATATATATATATATATTCCAAATAATCTCTAAATAATCTAAATAATTTCCTTGACTAAGTCCTTGTCAGTAAACACTGACTCTCTACTATGCAGGGACAGAGCGATCCTGGGCTACTAGAGGCAGAGAAGGAGCCCAGGCGTCCCCCGAGGGGCAGACGGTGGTCCCGTCCTGTCCTCACACTGAAGGCTGGGAGCGGAGAACACACCCAGGCAGGAAGGGTCGCGGTGACAACCGTCAGTAGGGAAGTTGAGAGGAAGACCTGGAAGGGACGAAGCAAGGGTGGGAGAGACGAGCAGAGGGAGCGGGGGCGGAAATCCCGGCTCCCGTCCAGGAAGCCCCAGGGCCACCAGCGGCCTGCAGAGCCGACCCTGAGCGAGGAGCCCGGCGGCCGCTCTCCCCGGACCCCCGCAGGCCGCCCGCCGCCCGCGGAGGGCAGAGCGGCGTGCGGGCCAGGGTCCTCCACGAGCGCCGGCGCCGGGGCCCAGAGGCGCCCGCCGACCCGCTCCCCTCGGCCAGGAGACCCTCCTGCCATCCGCGCCGCCACCCCGCGAAACCGCGTGGGAGCCCCGGGCAGGGCAGAGCGGCGGGCCGCGGAGCACCCTTCACCGCTGGGGCCTGCGAACCCGCTGGAGAGGCCCTGCGTGTTGCTGGACCAGGACCCGGTCCCAGCGACGAGGCGGAGCCGGTGGAGGGCTCCTCAGTCAGGCTCCAGGACGCACGAGCTTCAGGAAGAGGGTGCGGAGCTCGCGGGAGAGACGGAGCAGGAGGCAGGGGCGTCAGCCTTGGCTGACGTCGACGGGAATCTCCTGAAAAGCTTCCGAACTGTGGCATTCGTGGCAAGGATGCAGAAGAAATGTAAGCAAATAGAGTGCGTCTTTATTATCCTTTCTGGCCTTCACAGTCTTTTCACTCAGCAGGTGCCCGGTGAGCATCCACTAGTAACCGAAGTCTGCCACTAACATATGACCTGTGCTCAAGCTTTCCGAGTCATTTTCACAAACTTCCCATCAGGTTTGCTCCCCCGGGTACCCATGTGAGGTAGTAAATAAGTGTTATTAGACCATCTGACAGATGAAGAAACTGAACATCAAGAGAGTGAACTTAACTCCCCCCCCACCCCCGCCAGGGCCTCACAGATACCAAGCTGCGAAGGCTCAGCTGAGACGCAAATCTTCTCACTCTGGCCCACGGGTGCCTTCCAACCCCACCCCAGGACGTCATGCTGCCGTTCAGTTGCTCAGCCGTGTCTGACTCTTCATGACCCCGTGGACTGCAGCATGCCAGGCTTCCCCATCCATGACATCATAGTCCAAGGCAATCTCCCTGTTTGGGGATCCCCAGGAAGTGAAAGTCTGCCTGGCAGTGGGCTCTCTGTCAGGGGAATGGAAAATTTTAGGGAAAGGTAAGGTTTAGCAGTCTGTGGAATTCTCTGACCCATTGCTCTAGACACAGATGGGAAGGAATGCAGAGCTGTTTCTGGTTTGTTTTTTCAACAAGCAGTGAGCCCACTTATTTGCACACGGCTCTGGCACACTTGAAGCTGTTTAGTCGCTCAGTCGTGTCTGACCCTTTGCGACCCCATGGACTATAGACCGCCGGGCTCCTCTGTCCATGGGATTTCCATGGACAGAAGACTGGAGTTGGTTGCCATTCCCTCCTCCAGGGGATCTTCCTGATCAAGGATCAAACCCACATCTTCTGAGCCTCCTGCACGGGAAGGCGGATTCTTTGCCACTGACCCACCCGAGATGCCCCTGGCACAGTTAATGACAAGGATTTATGGGGCCTTCCCTGGTGGCTCAGACGGTAAAGAATCTGCCTGCAATGTGGGAGACCCAGGTTTGATCCCTGGGTTGGGAAGATCCCCTGGAGAAGGGAATGGCTACCCGCTCCAGCATTCATGCCTGGAGAATCCCATGGACAGAGGAGCCTGGCAGGCGACAGTCCTTGGGGATCACAGAGAGTAGGACACATGCCTAAGCAACTGACATTTTTTACTTTTTTTCAAGGGGTGACTTCTCTCCCTGCTGCAGGAGTAAATAAATATCTATAAAGTCTCCACGTTAGATGGAAAGGCTGATTGGGCTATGAAGATCTGTCTTGATCACTAAGGGAAACCAAAAAGCATTTGGTGACCCCTTTAGGCTTCATTTTCTTTCAATCTCCTCTGCCATCTGCCGCGCTGGGAGGGGAGCTGGTGTTCAGCCCATTTACACTCTCGCTGCATTTGGAGTCTCCACTCACCTGCATCCCTGACATGAGTCCCTTCAAAAAGGCAAAGTCATCTCTTCCCCTCTTGCTCTGTTCATCATTTATTTGTGGCTCCCAGACCTACTGTGAATGTCAAAAGATGTTTTCCATTCAGAATCAAATCTGGCTGATCCCACACCTGTATTTAAATGAGCAGATCTCTGTTTCCTTGCTGCAGAAAGGGGTATTTTCAGTTTAGAGAGCTCTTTGGGCTGAGCACCCTACTCAAAGCCACACTGTTCTGATGATGCTTTTCTAAAATCAGTCCCTTTATCCCGACAGACGGGATAAATGGCCTCGAGACACAATGAACCTCCACCCCCCACGCCCCTCCCACCCCTATAAGTTGTCAGAGCAAACAGCCTTAAGGAAGGTGGTTGTTCAGCTGCTAAGTCGTATCCAACTCTTTGTGACCCCAGGGACGGCAGCACGCCAGGCTTCCCTGTCCTTCACTATCTCCCAGAGTTTGTTCAAACTCATGTCCCTTGAGTCACTGATGTCATCCAACCATCTCATCCTCTGTCGTCCCCTTCTCCTCCCGCCTTCAATCCTTCCCAGCATCAGAGTCTTTTCCAATGAGTCAGCTTTTTGCATCAGGTGGCCAGAGTATTGGAGCTTCAGCTTCAGCATCAGTCCTTCCAATGAATATTCAGGGTCGATTTCCTTTAGGATGGCCTGGTTGGACCTCCTTATGTTGGCAATTTGTTTCCTGAACTTTCACGGGAGAGACTGCTGAAATCTGGAACCTAGACCCAACTGCATCAGTGGGGAAAGCCTGGCTGGAGAAAAAGTACCTTAGAAATCACCCAGCGGAGTAAACCCCGAGTTCGTTTCCTCTAGCAGAACTCCTTTCAGCTGGAAAAACATGCACTTGCTGATTGGCCTGGCCATTCTTACCCTGATCCTCCCCTGCTGCCTCCCAGGGGTTCACCCTGGGAGGACTCTTCACTGCAGGTCCACTTCCTCACTTTACAAATAGGAAAACAGAGGTGCGGCGAGAGGACGTGACCTGCTCCAAGGCCGACAGCCAGCGAGTGACGAGGACAGCAAGCTGCCTCCTGAGTTGAGGAGGGACTTGAAAGGAGGCCCAGGGCCGGCATCCTCCTTGCTCTTCACTGGCTCCCATGTCAGCGCCTTTCTCCTGAGTGGGAACCTCTGGTGGATCTTCAAGCTGGGTTCCTCTCTGGTTTGTTCCTTTCTGATCCCCTCTTCATGGAGACCTCAAAGCAGGTTGACCTCCTAGAGAGCTTCCAAAGCACAGCGATTCATCCACCTCCCAGAGCCTTTCCCTTTGTGAATCATAAAATACGGCGTAGACAGCGGCCAGGGCTTTGTCGAGTGGTCAGGGGCACGCGTCACCTCTGGGTTCCCGCCCTGGCCCTGCGAGAGCCTGTTTCTGATGCCCGCCTCACTCAGGGATTCCTCCTGGTGTATGTCAAATAAAAAGCAAGCAGCTCGAACCTAAAATGTCAGGATCCAAGCAAACTGCAAGACTAACCTGCTTAACCAAGCATTTCTGGGACGGAAGAGCCCTTTTGACGAATGCTTTTAGACTGTCTGCTCGCTCCCCATCCATCACCAAGCTCTTGTTTGCCAACCCCGAGCAGATCATTTATATGCGCTCAGAATCCTGGGGTAATGGGCGTGCTGTCGAAGTAAATGGAATAAACAAATTAGTGCTTGAGCTTCTCAAATAAATCCAGTCGCATTAGACACACCTAAAGTCACTCAGTCTTGAAGAGAGCAAAGTGGAGACTGTCATGAAATGAGAGACAGGTTTTTGTTTCAGAAAAAGCAAGAAGAGCAGAAAAAAAAAAAACAACCCTCACTCAAAAGGCATGAAAATGTTCAAGAAATAACGCGGGTCATGTTTTCACAGAGAGATAGTCATGATTATTTTTGAGGCCTTATCTTCCAACTGCCTTTTTCCGTAGCCTCAACTCAGCTTATATTTCTAGAGCCTTCCACTGAGACTTGCATCGCAGGTCTTTTTAAAAGCGACAGTGACAGTTACTTGACAATTACCGCATGTGCCCAAAGAGAAGATAAGGCTGTTGCGCCTCAGAAAGTCACCCTTCGGAGAGCAGGAAGTAGAGGCCATTTTCACGTCCTTATCGTCTTTCCTAATATACTTCGACTGCGAGTTTCTGCTTGGCTTAGACACATGAGCTAGGGACACACATACCCAGGCATATAATCACGCTTGGTTGAGACCCCACAGTATACCAGGCACTGTTCTAAGGCCGCTGTTTGTATTAACTGTTTTAATTCTTACGACAGCACTATAGATCGTCTTTATCACCCTCATTATCATATGAGGAAACTGCCAGTTTTAGACTCTTAAGAGGTCACCCGAGAGAGCTGTTCTTTTAAGAGGCAAAAGAGAAAAATCAACAAAGACTTCAAATGTATTGTACAGTTAAGGCCAATTACGTTCAAAGTAAACATTCAGGGAATTCTCTGGTGGCCCAGTGGTTAGGACTCCACGCTTTCACTGCCGGGAGCCCAGGCTCTGTCCATGGCCAGGGAACTAAGATCCTGTAACCTGTGTGGTGTGGCCTAAAAAAATAAATAAAGGAAATATTTGACATCTAGGCCTTTAAAAGTTTATATATTTAAGTTGGCCTAAACTGCATTTTTCTTTTTTAGATCTTTCAACCGGGAGGATAAAGTGTGACCTTGTAATTGGGATTATTTTCTACTTCAGCATACGCAGTCTCGACTGAGCACAAACCATGTTTGGAAGACCACGTTGGCAGCAGTAGGGAAAACTAGAGATGTCATATTTGGATGTTACCACCAATCCAGTCTCATCCTTACCCAGACCATGCCCCCTCCTCTTCAGTACACACCACATGCTCAATTTAATGCAACAGAATACAGCGTGCTCACATATTCCTGTAAACGGACTAGGAGGGACACACACATCTCTAGGTGGTCAGAGTGAGAGGGTTGGTGCAGACTTGGCATCAGTGGATTCTGATTAGCAAGCGAAGCTGCCAAGCCAGTCAGCCTTGAGCAGGAACATTTCAAGGAAGAGGATATGACTTTATTGCAGGAAGACAGCTGAACAGGAACAACTCATTAAAACGGGTTTGATGGGCAGGAAGGAGAAAGCGAACGATCCTCCAGCGCAACAGAAGACTCGAAGTGCAGAAAGTGATGAGCTCTGCAAAGAAGAGAGCCCCACCCACCCCGGGTGTCCCAAAGGTGAGGGTACACGGAGCCCAGGGTCACTGAGTCATCTCAGCAGACAGGTGACACACACCCTCCTCCACTCAGCCCCTCCCCATGGAGCAATGATCGCTCCACCAGGCGCTGGGTGCATGGCGTGTGCAGAGCATGGGCAGCTCCCCAGCCCACCAGGGACAGACCCCAGGCAGGGTCAGCGGGATCTCCCGGGTCAGTGGCACCGGGGCCTGAATCCCTTTGTCTGGTGTACCATGCCTGCCAGCCACTTAGGAGCCTTCTCGGTTATCGGATCGACTCTCTCAGTATCAAACTGCTTCTGATCAGATGACTCTTATTTTACTTAACAATGACCCCAAAGGCCAAGAGTCGAGATGCTGGCAATTCAGATGTGCTGAAGACAAGCCATAAAGCGCTTTAAGTGAAAATGTGAAAATCTTCAACTTCACAGGCAAAGGTATGCTGAGGTCGCTGAGATCTACAGTAAGAATAAATCTCCTATCCATGAAACTGTGAAGAAGGACAAAAATTTGTGATAGTCTTCCTGTTGTATCTCACACTGCAAAAGGTATGGCCACAGTGCTTGATAAATGTTTAGTGAAGTTGGAAACGGCACTAACTTTGTGCAACAAGGTATTTTGAGACAGAGAGGAGAGACCACTTTCACATAACATTTCTTACAGTACGGAGTTGCGATTGTTCTGTATTATTGTTATCCTGTTTAATAATAACAGAACTGTTCCATTATTATTAGTTGCTGTTGTTAATCTCTTACTGTGCCGAATTTATAGATGAAACGTCACCACAGACGTGTATGTGCCAGAAAGTGCAGTCTACGCACGGTCCAGTGCCGCCCATGGCCTCAGGCTTTCACTGGGGGTCTGGAACGTACTCCTTCGCTGATAATCAGAGACTACTGTATTACAACTATTGATTTCATTCTGTGAAATGTATATTTCTAATTAAAATAATATTCTATGAAATGGAAAAAAAATTTTTAATTTTGTCTTATGTATGTTTGTAAATTCCTTTGTTTGCCTAATTCTCTACCCAGTGGTTCTCAAAGTATGGCCCTCTGCCCACTGTGGGGCCAAGAGGTCTTCCTCATGGCTGGCCTCCTCCAACCCCAAAACTTTTCCTTAAATACCTGAATGAGAGCAGCTCATTAATAACTGCCTCTATGTGTTTCGATAAGCTCAGTATTTTTAAACTGAAATTAGTGCTTTTGCGAGTTGAAAGAGTTTATGCATGGCTCCAATTCAGTGTTTTACTAATTCTGTGTTTTATTAACATCGCAAGGCTTCTGCTGCACACGTGCGTATGCAAATACCCGAATTCCTGCCATTTGGGGGAAGGATGGGCGTTCATTATCAGCACTGCCTTGAATGATCATGGTTTTAATTGCTGCTCTTCTTGCTTCTTAATAGCAAATTGTTGTTCATTTTGCTCATCATTATCAATTTAGTTTGTTGTGGGTTGTTTTTAACCCCGCAGTACGTAGTAATGAATATGTATGAATTTTTAGGCTATAATTTTCCAGACTCTCTCTGGTCTCTAAGCACTGGTTCGAGTATGAATCACCCATCCCTTATTATCACAGCAGATGTATACGCACTCCTCCCTGAGATTGGCTAATGTGAGAATATTTCATTGGTAATGTGGGCAGTACATGGAATTTTAGCATGCAGATTACTCACAATATACTCTCAAGGTAAATCTAATACAAACACTGGCTTATTTTACACTTGTATGTAAAGTAATTGTTTTAAAATTTAAAAAGCAAACATGAGTTACTGTTTTAATTTTCCTACATAATGTGTGCTCAGTTGTGTCCAGCCGACTCTTGCAACCCCATGGACTGCAGCCTGCCGGGCTCCTCTGTCCATGGAACTTTTTCAGGCAAGAATACTGGAGTGGGTTGCCATTTTCTCCTTCAGGGGATTTTCGCAGCCTAGGGACTGACCCTGTGTCTCCTGCTTGCCACGTGATTTCTTTACCACTGAGCCACCTGGAAAGCCTTATTGCATACTAATGAGCACTTAATGCACTTATAAAACCAGACTTTGATGATGTGGGGTAAATAAAAATTGTGAATCATTTTCAAGATCAGAATTCCCCAAACTGTGTTCTGACAGATGTTAATAGATTTTCTGCAAATAATGAGTGTTCACTCAGCCAAGTTGGGGCTAAGTGATGTGCGCTGCCTTCCCCATTTGCAGATCTGCAAGGCCCTTGAGCATCTTGTGATGGTTAGTTTTATGCGTTAGCTGGGGTGGGTCACAGTATCCGGATATTTGATCCAACATCGGTTTTGATGTTACTGTGAAAGTATTTTTTGTAGGAGATTAACATTTAAATCAGTAAACTGATGAGAATAAAGCAGACTGCTTGCTCCCTGTACTGTGGGTGGAGTTGAGGGGCATTCAGTCGGTTGATGATTTTAAGAGAAGAAAGACTGGCTGCCCCTCAGGAAGCGGGGGTTCTGCCAGCAGGCCGCCTCTGGAGTCGGCCCGCACTGTCAGCTCTTCTCTGGGTCTGCAGCCTGTTCCGAGCATTAGGGACCTGCCACCGCCTCTGCAGTCCCTTCAAGTAAACCTCTCTCTAGATGACACGTGCGGACGTACAGGTCTGTGTATACACACGGAGGTCTGGGTGCATAACTGATGTGCGTATCAGTTCAGTTCTGTCGCTCAGTCGTGTCCGATTCTTTGTGACCCCACGGACTGCAGCAGTCATATATGTGTACACAATACGTTGTTTCTGTGTGTGTGCGTGTGTGTGTGTGTGTACACAGAGAGAGAGACCTCATGTAGATACACATACACTTATATGTTTGAAAGGCAAGGGTTTCGACTTATACACAGATTTTTCAATACGTGTTTACTAGGGGACTATATTGGAGAAGGAGATGGCAACCCACTCCAGTATTCTTGCCTGGAGAATCCCATGGACAGAGGAGCCTGGTGGGCTGCCATCTAAGGGGTCGCACAGAGTCGGACACGACTGAAGCGACTTAGCTGCAGCAACAGCAGCAGCAGGGTACTCTACGATCTGGTGATCCAGGGTTTGTTAAACCCACAAATGGGGAAACTGCAGATACGGAGGGCTGACTCTAAAGTTACAGACAGATTTTCAAATGAGTGGAGGGTCAGCCCCTAACCCCTGTGTTGTTCAAGGGTCCATATCAAGAGAGACAGAATACACACACACACACACACACGCACACACACGTGCGCGCACACACACACACGCACATGCGCACACACACATATTCTGTTGGTCCTATTTCTCCAGAGAACTAATACACACGTTAAGTACCTGAAAAGTTCTACAATTTTCTTTTGTAGGAAACCTATTTCACCTGGTATTTTCCCATCTATTCAAATCATAGAACATTTTTCATATAACACCTGCTAATCTCTCAAAGTATAACTTGGGGAATGCTTTGATCAGTTCTTACCTTAGGCTGTCAGCAGTACCGGACTCTGAATCCGTTTGATTCTGAAAAAACAGTGTCGGGACACAAGACCCCACGTCGTCTTTTGCACGTGGTGAGGCAGCGGGAAATAACAGTGTATCGCGTGAGCACAAGGAGATGGAATGTCCACGCGGCGATGACAGGTGAAGATGCCTGCCCGCAGGGTGGACCGCACGCCTGCGCTTTTGTCCAGGGCTCCTTGGAGGATGTTCTCAGGGACCGGGGTGTCATCCTGAAATACCATCAGTCACAGTCCAGCAGGCACGAGTTAGTGCTCCCGCGGTGGGGGCCTAACAAGAAGAGCCAACTCTGTCCCCATAAAAGCCCTGCTATCTCCTCTGTCTCCTATTGTCCCTTCCTGAAAGTGTTGCCACACACAGTCCTCACTGACCCCGATTTATCCTTCAGATCTGCCTTTTCTGGACTACATCTCCTACCCCGAACCCACCAGGTCAGCCCACCCACCTTCCTGCTTCAGCCCATACCTTTGCTTTGGACGGAAACATTGTTTGTTAATGCCTGTCTTCGCTACTAGGCTGTGAGGTTCAAGAGGACTGGGGCCCATTCCCATCCCGTTGGTTTTCAGCAGCCCCAGTGCTCGGGGACCGTCAGTGGGAGCTCTGAGCGAAGGAAGGGCGGCTGCAGGGGCGGTCCCCTCTCCTCACTTCTCTCCTGACTCTACCCACGCTCGCCTTTCTTTGCAGCCAAACCTGAGTGCTTTTCTCTCCTCTTTCTCTAAACATCTTCACTTTTTCAACCTTAAGAAAAAATCTATACCAAGAGTCTCTGAACTGTTCATATATGTGCGTGTGCACACACATACCCAGGCATGCTTGCACACATGCGCATCGGCACACCCAGTTACTCCAGCGAATGATGGTGGAATAACAAGGCTTCCCCAGCGGCCCCAGGGTTAGGAACCCGCCTGCGGGTGCAGGAGACGCCAGCTCGACCCTGGATCCAGGAGGATTCCCGGTGCTGCAGAGCGACTGAGCCCACGCGCCACAGCCGCCGGGCCTGTGCCAGAGAGCCCAAGAGCCGCAGCGCCCGGAGCCCGGAAGCCTGCAGCCCCTGTGCCCCGCGGGGCGCCCACCGCCAGGAGGACCTGCACCCCGCACCTGCAGACCAGCCCTGCCCAGTGCAACCGGAGAAGAATCCCCACAGCAGCGAAGCCCAGCACAGGCAAAAATAAAACAAAAAGTAAAAATTTTAAATAATAATACAACAATCATTTGTCAAGTATAACAGAGTGAAGAGAGATGGGAGTACAGGGAGCAGTACGTCTGGGGAATGAGAGAGGCCAAATCCAATTACAGCTGCGTCACTTTCTGGGTCAAGTAAAATTGTGCAGAAGTTTTCAAACCTACAGAAAGAAAAGCCGCGGCTCGTCTGGTTCCCGACCCCCCAACCCTGGCGGCCGTGAGCTCCGCCGCGGACGCTGGACACGGGCTCCTCCTGCAAGAATCATCCCTGGAAACAAAAGTATTGAGAAAACCAACGCAGTGGCGAATGGACAGGCCCTCATTTCAGGAAATGTGGCTGCTGGAGGGGTGACGCACGCGAGGACTGAAGGTGAGGCTGGCTGCGGTGGACACCGGCCCGGCCCCACTCCCGCCGCGCCCCTGGGACCTTGGGCTTCTCACACTCAGTCCCCCTGAGTCACAGCGGGAGGGTGAGGACAGCAAGGGTCTCGGAGCTGACGCAGGCCCACCCTGTCCTTCCAGTCCTGCCCCTGCAGGCAGGCCACCCAGGCCGCCCAAACAGTGTCATCAGAAGAGGTTGCAGGCGTGGGCTATCCCCAGATGAGGCGCACACGTAGGGCTCTCCCGTGATCCCCTCTGCCTTGCCCTGGACCCCATCAAGTCTGCAGAGAAGTCTAGATCAGACTCCAGATGGGACCCAGTCCTGGCCAAACTCCTGGAGGAGCTAAGAGCATTTGTATGCCTTCAATGCCCTCTTCGAGTCAACTCTTTCTCTAGCTGATACAAAAGCTCAAGCAAGAGCAAGCGCCTCTAACAATAATAAGGAATCCCTCGCTGGCCCCAGCACGCACGCGCATGCACGCACGCACGCACGTGCGCGCGCACACACCCTCTGTTTGAGATCAGGGAGATCCACACCAGAAATTCAAATATGCTAATTCAACTTTTATACTTTCAAACATCTGGACTCTCTAAAAATCTTGCTTTTTTGGTACAAGAAATGGACACTGAAGCACAGTAATCTCTCAAGTTTAAACTTAATAAGGATCACTTTTTAAATTTCCCAGAGAGCCAGGGCATACCAACAGTAGCATTCATGCATACGCGATCATTGATAACCCCTTAATTAGGTCACCTGTTCAACTGAACTGCAGTTCACTGATAGGATACTGAGTTATTCAAAGACAGAATGCTTTTTATCAAAAAAAAAAAAAAAAAAAGGCTCTGCAAACACCCTCTGTCCCACTGAAGAAAACATTTGTTTTGCTTTGTTTTTTGGTGGTCTGTGGGATCCTATTTCCCCCAAAGCAAAGATTTAACCTGAACCTTTGACAGTGAACATGCAGAGTCCTAATCACTGGAAAAATGTGTTAAAAGGTACTTTTCCAGACACAGAGCCAAGAGACCAGGTCATGGTGCTTTTCACTACACAGGGACCTGCATGAAATTGTTCTGCACAAGGTACATAAAGATGGTCCAAACAGCATCATTTCTAGATGGTACAGGATGAAGGTGGGGCCACCAGAAGTCACAAAAACCCCAACTGCACGAAACACACTTGGACTTACTCATTAAAATGCATTCTTTAGCTTCTCAGAGGAGCCACTTGAAGGTCACCTCCACTTAAAATCCTTGGCTCAGGAGTTCCTTGTTGCTTTATGACCCAAGTCTATTAAAATTCTTAGAGTCTCTGATGATGAAAATTCCAGCCAGCTTTTTTTTTTCTCTCTTCGTGAGGTTGGGGGGAAGAAAACCAACACATGAGTCTATTTGAAATCATTTCATGAATTTTAATCATAGCAAATGTGTTTTAACAGTAGTCATAAAATCAACATCACCACATATACAAAGGACAAGACACCAGATTGGCTTACAAAAATACCATATATTAAAATCGGGTTCATTGGAAAAACTCAGGACTTGCTAAGACACCACCTACAACAGAGACAGCAAGCAAGAATGCTTTTAAGACATTCAGATTTATAAACAGCAGCTTGATATCCCCCTTATGAAGTCAGTATTTGGCAACATTTGGACAATATTCTCTACACAGCCCAGCAGCTCATTTATCTGTAGGGCTGTTTGGCCCCTTAAAAAAGATTCTAAAATAAATAATCCACGGAATTATAAGTGAAACATGTCAAGGACTTGAGTTAACAGCCTCTGAGCAGCATTAACCTAGCCATTTGACTGGAGTACTAGTTATCAAGAAGGCCAGGAACCCCACCGGTGGAGCCGTCCAAGGGGCAGGGCCTCAGTGCAGCAGCTGTGTGGCTTATGCTGGGAGCGTGTAACCGTCCCAGGCTGCAACCAGCCTCCTGCAACTGCCAGTGGGGCGAAACGGGAACTAGTGGCAGAATAGAAATATAAGGAATGACCACAACCAGGAGAGAAACCGAAAGGCTCTTGAACGAGCCTTCCCAATACTATTAACCTACTCAAGTCAGGTTACATCCACAGGCGTGGCTCTGCACTCCTCAGGTAAGAGGACATCATTGGAGTTTGTCTGTAATGACTGAACCGCCTGCCCGAGGGCAGGTCCTGAAACTGTATGGTGCCGACTGACACCCAGTAGGGCCTCCTCGGACGCTCCCATCAGCTGAGCACCTTCCCATGTCTTCAGCTGACACAGCCTGAATTAAGTTCGGTGGGCCATACTGGAATGACACATTGTGCTTGGCTAAGTTAATTCCCACTCTTCTGTGTTCTTTCTTCAGCTGGTTTCTGCCACGACTGACCTTCAGCTTCTGCTTGGTTTAGGAGCTATAGTCTCACTAGGGCTTCTTCCCTTTGTGCCGCTGTCTTCTCACTTCCTGGGCGTGCCTGGCTCTCTTTTGCTACAAACTCCAGGTCACATCCCCACCTCCACCACACAGGGCCTGCCTAAGAGTCCGCTCGTCTCTCAGTCAGGAAAATGCAACCGGGAGTTTCTGCAGCGCAGTGTAAGACACCAGCTCCTGTGTCCGCCCACTTTCTAAAGAGAGATGACATAGATGCCTCAACTTGTTCCCTTCAAGGGGCACCTGCCTCATCTATTTCCTCCTTTTTCAGCCCATGCTCCTTCACTGCCATCATATCCAAACGTCTACTTCTGGATTCTCAAAATGCAAATGTCAAATTAAAAACTGAGCTTCCCTTTGGAACACTCTTATTAGAATAATCCAATAACACAGCCCACGGAGAGCAGAGAAGACCTTCACAGGGGCTACCAGCCGTGCATCCCATGATGGGCTGACAGCAGTGTTCTAGAAGAACCAGGCCAGCTCTAAGAGAACATCCCTCAGAAAAACACATGCTATTGCAGACTTCAAGAGACCCCTCAGTACTCTCCCCCAAATATTACTGATTGTCTCTAAAAAAGATCATAATATGAATAGTATCAAAACCCTTAGACTAGAATAATAAAGTCCAGCTAACGAGATGAGTGTTTTCAAGCACCACTACATCATAAGTGAGATACAGAGAGTGGGATACCCCAGGCAGTGAATCCTGAAAGAAAAAAAAAAATCATTGGCCCGACTGTGCAAGGAAACTTGTGCAGAAAAATGGAGCCATATGGCAAGAGTTCAAGAATAATGGTGCTCTACTTGCGACCACCTGAGCAGAGCCAAAAAATAAGTCATTTGGAAGACAGAAACTAAATGCCCCACCCACTAATGTTCTTCATATGGTAGAACTCACCTCCTCATGTATATGAAGTCTTGAGAGCTGAGTTATATAGACTCTCAAAGATAGCTGGTTTAACAAAATGGATGTGGCCTATAGCATTTGTTGAAAAATTAATACCTAAATTCAACATTATATAACCCACACTGGAGAACATGACAAATATTTCACTTGATTTTTTAAGCTTCAGTTACAGCTAAATTGTGTGCCTATATATATGTATATATTTATACCTATATGTATAGATATATATCTTTACACAATGAATCAACTGTGTCAACGAAGTCAATGGCTTGAATTTCCACTTATTTTTTAAGAAATGTTTCATGTTTAACAAAATTCAGCAACTGGTCATCATCTCTTGAAACAGACTATCACTTTCAAACAGTTACTGAGTTATCTTGACCGCCTCATTCTCCTCTGCAGTTCCCGTCCTGGTAAGGATTGCTTTGTGGCTAACGTTTTCCTGAGAATGATGACAACGGTAAGGGACAGCTTCTCCTTCTGGGTCAAGGATGACAGATTACCTGACTGATGACACTCCTCGTGTGGAAACGAAATGCTGGCTAGCTGGCAGCATCGCTTTTCTAAGAGAAGGTGGAACTCAGACCAGTGCATCTCACTCCTCCCATACCAGTAATCTTTGGGCCTTTAATTTCCTCATGAGTCTAAAGAAAACCTATTATTGGGCAAAAAAATGTAATCATTTTTAAGGATGAACTAAAGAGTCCTGCTTATTGACAAGTTCTATATTTAAAAAAATCTGCTAAATTGAAACAAATGCATTTGATTAACATTATTTTGGCCAATAAAAAGCAGGTTAACCACTTTAGACACACTGCAAGTTTTCAAACAAAACTATGAGCTCTTTAAATCAAAATCTAGACTGGAATAAATACTATCAGGAAGAGTCTAATCAATGAAAATATATCTCAAACTGAATTTTCTGCTTCCCTTTACTCACTTAAAAAGCAATCTTAGTAACTTTAATAACCTTCAGGTCTTCACATTCCATGGGCAACGTTTTCCTGATGTCAAACAAAGTGTCACTGTGCAAGGTTTCAAATCTTCAATTATTTCAGTGATAACGAAAAAAAAAAGATTAAAACAATGTCAAATCTCACTCTAAAAATAGTACCTACATTTTAGTCTGGCATCTGAAAAACGATGCCCACCTATGCCCCCCTCAAATACAAGGATGAGCTGGCAGACTTCAAGGGCAAACAAACACTGCCTGTGAACACTGCAAGACCTCCCTGCTCTCACAGCGCACAGTCCTAAGGCAGTGATGCAGTCTGAGTAAGATGCTGGACGTGAAGAGGGATTTCATTAGGCTGTTTTCTTTTTTTCTGTAACATTTGCTTTTTGGCCACAAGACCCTAAACACAATTTCACAGTACAGGTCATGCAGGTCAAACATTTTACAGCTACTGTCTAACTACTTACTATTTTTGGACAATAGATTCACATGCAGCTAATGATCCCAGAAAAGGGGCTTCATCAAGCACTCTTTTAAGCTTCACTGATTTTTCCTTGGCCCAGAGTATCTAAGTAATAACCCCAAAGGGCAATCAATGCATTGTTACTATCATACTTGAGATCATTTATTTTTAAGCCCAGAAAGGAAAAAAAAATTTAAGTCAACTGCATGTTACTAAACCACAAGTTGCCTTCTCCACCTTGCCGTTTACTCCACTAACATCTTGATCCTACTGCACAACCCTCCAGAACTCCGTTGTCCAATAATGGTACCCACTTGCCACATGTGAGTGGAATCAATTTAATTAACTTAAAATACAAAATCCAGTTCCTCATTCAGACTAATTTCATTTCAGTTGCCCAGTAACCAATGTGGCTACTGTACTGGACAGCATAACCTCTAGAACATTTCAGCATCACAGAACATTCTGTTGAGCAGCGCCAATTGTGAAGATCCCAAGGGCTACACCAGCACAAGGTTTAACCATCAATAACCACTCTTAAGTCATGTGCAAGATTAAACTTAACTATATTCTTCAAGGAAATATCTTATAGGCTTCTGATCATAAAGTATGATTGGAACTTAACTATATTCTTAAAGGAAATATCTTATAGGTTTCTGATCATAAAGTATGACTGGAACTGAGAACCTATTGCCTCTTCATCACAACCTATGCCTCAGGTCATTGTACAAAATTTTCCAAAAACAATGCTTTTTGGTAGCATACTTGACTCTACTTAGCATATTCAGCATTCTCTTGAGTATGTCAAGATCATTAATAAAGAAAAATCCATGCTTCTTAGAGTTTACTATTTACATAATACTCACTGCCCTTTACAGATAAAGTGGGAGGCAGGGGGGAAACCAATGTTTTGCAACTCAAAAAATTCAGATCACATGTTCTCTTTGTCTATACTCATCCCTAAATCAACCCTCCTTTCATTTCCCAGAGAGGTAGATGCTAACTAAAGCAAATATATAAATCTACAAAAACAAAGACCTTAACAACAGTTGAGTTTGTAAAGGGTATTCATCCACCCTGAAAGGAGATCGCAGCCCAACAGAGATGGCGACAGGTCGAGGAAGGAGCAGGAGGAGACTGCCGTGCAAAGTCCTGGTCCCCCTTTTGCTGCAGAACAAGCTGTCTTGCATCTCTGTGGGCCTGAGTGGAGTCATCTAAAAAATCAAGCCACCAGAGGTTGCTTTCAGATCCAACTTCCTGTGCTTTCCGTTCTGAGTTTTTTCACTGATGTGAACTGTGAGTTCTGGCTGATGGTGTCACTGGGCTTGCATCATCTGGGGTAGACGTGTTCTCAGGGTCATGAGTAAGTGCCAGAGCGCCGGAGCAGTGGATGCCGAATAACATTAAACAACACTAAGCCTATAAAATTCTATCCGGCAGGCTGAGATGCGGACACACATGCGCACACTCACACACGGGATTGCACGCTGATAAGCAGGTACACAAATAAATAACTAGCAGGCAGAATCCACTTAAACAATGGCTTTACATCACTAAGACTCACACAAAAATTCTGATTTGGGTTGCTATTGTACCTTAAATTGTAATGTCAAGAATCTATCATAGAGCCGATTAATTTTGCACTGCTAAACTGCAATTGGGATTGTTTTTCAGTAAAAAGTATGTGGACATTTGTACTCTATGGGTTTGTGCTAAGAAACACAGTATCATCACGTATGTCAGTGTCTATATATAACCTACAGACCATGTAAAATTCTATCACACTACACTCCAGGGCTAGTCATGTCATATAGGACATAAACATATGTAGGTATCATTCACAAAAATAATTTGAATACGGCATGACTTAGCATTGCAAGGGTAAATTCCATCCGAAATGCAGAATCCTTAGTGTAACATTTCTGTGGGTTTTTTTCCCAAGAGGAATAGAAATTAGGTCAGACATGCATCACGGCAGCCTGGGAGAGTTTGAGAAATTGAAACTAACCCAACAGTATATTAGGTTACGTAATAGAGGATAGTATTCAGCTAATATGATACCTAAATTATTAATACCAAACAAATCCTAGATTATTTGTTGTATAATGCCCAATAGCTTACACAATAAAATGGCATTTTAACCTAATTTCTAGTCTGAGATTTCAAATACATTTCCTAAAGGGCTAATGACAAATTTGAAAGATTTGAAAAACCCAAGTTCATATTTTTATATCAAATTCTCATGTCAATGAATATTAGCTTGGGATTCGATTCATTATATTGCCATTTTATCTCAGTTAATGCCATAACTTTAATGTGTATATTTTGTGCTGCTTGAAGGTAAAAGTCAGCATGTAGGTAAATTAAATTATCTCAGTCTTAAGGATTATTTCTAGCCTTACATTTTGGAGGCAGTCACTGCTTATTTTTCTGTCCCATTTTCAGGAATTCAGTGGAACATGGACATATCCGTGAATGGGGTGGGGGCAGGGGGGCTTGGCACGCACCACTTGCTTCATGAATTCCATAAAAGAAACTAGAACTGTAAAGCTCACAGCTATGTCTGAATGCACACATATTCAGGCACAGAACGCGTCATTTAAAACCAGCAGATCTTTCTTCATGAGCAACTGTAGGCCATTAAACATTTAAGAACATTTGAGAATTTATGATGAACTGGTCCACTTAAACTGGGAATATGAATTGCTAGTTCACCTTGCCATTTTTCTCAATAAACACATATCTTGAAATACAAGAGAAAACCTCACTTCTACCAACAAGAAGAACCTGGAATGTGAAGTGGTCTAACTCTCGTGGAGCAACCTCTTTGAAGAAATAAGCATGGGCTGTCTTCAAATGCCAGCCCAGGTTTGTCAGCAATCACCAACACTCACGGCTGTTAGAACACATCAAAGCTGGCAGAAAAGGCAGAATCTTCCGTATTCCCCGTTTGTGCCTTACAGAATACAGGACTTGCACACACAGAGAGGAGCGAGTATGGAAGTGACACGTCTGTGACACCTCGCCGGGGGGGTCCAGGTGGCCGCAAGGTGGCCGCCGTTTCAGACTCTGGACTCACTCACGCCTACAAAGTCTTACTCCCGGGATTCTTCTGAAAAGATTCGAAACCTGAGGTAAATCAAATTACACACACACACAAATACACAATATTTACACTGGAAATTCTTATTTCGTGAGATGGCTTGAGGAAGACTGGCATGTAGGTTTCCTGTGGGATTAGGCATTTCTCACCATCACTCAGGTTACTGCTCCCCTGTCGGGCCTTCGGTTTAATAAACACACAGCGAGCTCTAATCACAAGGGAAGGGACCCGAAGGTATGTGGCAAAACACACCACACTGGAAACACGCCTTCGGATGCTTTCCTGAAAAGACAACTGTCCGCTTAACTGATTTTACTTTGGGTGCCATTCAAAACGGTATAAAAAGTCACAGCAACTACATGGAGACCGGGTCTCATTTTCTCAAAGAAAAAGGAAAGAAACCAGCACGTCATGTTGCAGTTGAATTTTTACATGGATTTTCAGGTTTAATTCTACTTGTATGCAGAGCATCTTTGTTTTAATCGACCACATTTAGAGAAGATCACACGGTATGCACTTCCAACAGTTTAACGTCTAAGTAGAATAGGTCTATCTCGTAACATGATTTGGAGAAATGATAAATTACAGTCCATTTAATCGGTGATTATGAGGATGCATGCAACCGTCTTCGAAGCTGTCGCCACCAGGAATCAGAGCACTCCGCCTGCTTTCCCGCGGGGACCGCGGGTCCTGCCCTTCGTGTCTGTCTGTGGATAATCAAATGGCAGCCCAGGGCCCCGGGGCCAGCACCGGGCTCCCCGGGGTCAGCGGGCCCCCCCCGCCTTCTCGCTGCGATCCCCCCACCAACAGCTGCTCAGCCCCGAACGGGCACCCACGGAGCCTTGCCCACAGCCCCTTCAGCCGCAGGATATCACAGTGAAGCGCTTAGAAATGCAGGACATGTTGTGGAGCACGATGCCGAGGAGGAAGACCAGGACGCAGGCCACCAGGATGACGGTGCACACGCCGGACCAGGTGGAGCTCTTGGCCGCGCCGCGCCGGTCCGGCTCCTCGGCCGCCGCCTCGCCCGGGGCCGCGGGCTGCAGGGGCTGCTGCTCGGCCGCGGGGACGCTCACCACGGCCACCGCCTTCGGCTGGGCCCCGGGCAGCAGGCGGCAGCCCGCGTCGCCGGGCAGCAGCGCGCGCTCCTTGGAGACGGGCAGGGGCAGCATGTAGCACCCGTTGCTCGGCAGTCTGATGAAGACCGGCGTGTGCTCGGAGGCGTGCGGGATGGCAATGACGCCCAGCACCTCGGGGTCGTCCGGCAGCTGCGACACCGAGAAGCCCGGGGGCAGCTTGGTGGTGCCCCGGCACCAGGGGCAGCGCACGTCCTTCTGGCTCGTCCGCATCTGCTGCAGGCACAGGGAGCAGCAGGTGTGCCTGCAGTCCAGCAGCTTGGGCCTCCGCCGGGGGCTGTACTGGTTGAAGCAGATCTGGCACTCCAGCAGCGCGTCCTGCGAGGGCGCCTCCATGGTGAGCGCGGGCGCCGGGCCGGGTCTCGAGGCGGGAGTCCGCGCTCAGCCCGCCTCCTCCGCAGGCGCCGGCCGCAGTTGCCGGGGGCCGAGGCGCTCACGGGCCTCCAGCGTGCTCAGGCGTGCGCATTTCTGAAGGAGACAAAAGCGCACACACAGTAAATTACTTTCAGCAAGCCGAGACGGACGCACCGCACTGCTCCAAAGTCTGGATGTCAGGCGAAGTGAGTACAAGCTTCCCGCTCCTGAGACTGGGAGAGTCCCGCGATGTCCAGTGGACAGTGAGTGAGCGAGTCCTCTCCTCCGTTACTTTTCTTATTTCTAAAGAAACAAGTATTTCTACAGGGTAAGCTGCTGCTGCTGCTGCTGCTAAGTCGCTTCAGTCGTGTCCGACCCTGTGCGACCCCATAGACGGCAGCAAGGCCGCCCAAATGTTCTACAGAGGGAGCCTGCTGTTTCTGTTTTATTGTTCTTCTGAACTGTTCTAAACACACTGCAGAAATTCTCTCATTTCCAATAAACTTCTAGCATTTCCTTTATTTCTTTCCTGAGCCTCTGACCTTCTTTTCCTGACTCTGCTCACCATTCTGTAAGTGCTCATTGCCAGATACAGGCACCTCTACCAATCTAGGTATGTCACATAACCAGCTCACGGGATGGATGTGGGTTAGGACTACTCCTCTCTCACAGGTTATTAAAATGGTGCCACCAAACAAGCACACGCAGGGATCGGTTAGGTTATCTTTTCCACCAAATCTCCTGAACCAAGGCAATTTTTGTCAAATGGCTTTAAAAAGAGTCAAAAAATAAAAAAAATAAACAACCGCCAAATAACAATAGTGAATCTTTAGGCAGTAAGGGTCACAGAAATACCCAGGATCACTAGTATGTTTCAGTCAGGTCTTTTAATTCCATGATTATTTGGGGCTGCATCAACAGGACCAAAAGCAAATACCATTAATTCACTGATTATAATCAAGTATTATTGCCAAATAAAACTGGCAAACAGCCTTCACCAAAAGAAAGAAAGAGGAGGAGAAGAATGTTAGCCTTCTGGTATTGACGGGAGGCAGGATAACTTAGTTCAGCTTAACTGGAGTTTAAGGAATCCATCAAATGTTTTAATAAAGGCTGCCCAACACCATTTCCTATTGAAAGCATCCGAATTACGTGTTCTGAATGGAACCGCGATGACTCTGGAAAAAACTATTCAACCATGGTTGTAGAAATAATTGCTAGTCCTAGATCCCCACCTGCACCCAGAAGCAGGCGCTGATGATATAGATAACCTCCCTCACAGTTTCCTTAAAAAGAGAACCTTCTTTTTCTTTCTGATTTCCTTTGTGAAATTATGAATACACCCCTCTGCGGTGATTACGATTTAAGATCAAAATCAAAATGTAGAAAAAGTTTAAAGTCAGAAATACTCACTGATAAAAATTAATGCTGACAATCAAAAAAGAAACATTTTAAAATATTTTGCTGTGGTTCAGTTCAGTCGCTCAGTCATGTCCGACTCTTTGTGACCCCATGGACGCCAGGCCTCCCTGTCCATCACCAACTCCCGGAGTCCACCCAAACCCATGTCCATTGTGTCGGCGATGCCATCCAACCATCTCATCCTCTGTCGTCCCCTTCTCCTCCTGCCCTCAATCTTTCCCAGCATCAGGTCTTTTCAAATGAGTCAGCTCTCTGCATCAGGTGGCCAAAGTATTGGAGTTTCAGTTTCAACATCAGTCCCTCCAATGAACACCAGGACTGATCTCCTTTAGGATGGACTGGTTTTGGTATAGCAAGAGGACTTAAATTATTGAAAATAAAATATAGTAACATAGCATTCAGAAAGTACATATTATAATCAACTGCTCATCTATCCACTAATTCAAGAAATAGTTGTGAAATAATAGAAATCTTCCAAGTGTAGAACTTAAAATGTTCTCACCAAAAGAAAAAAAAAGATTAAGATGTGAGAAGATGGTTGTGTTAATCAATGAGATGTAGGGAGCCCTTTCACAATGCATACTCATTTCCATACTTTAAAGTGTCCATTTTAAATGTCTTACAATCTATTTTGTCAATTATACCTCAATAAAGCTGAAATAAGAAATTAAAAAAATAAGTATCTACTGAGTATCTATCATGCAAAAAGTACAATACTAGCCACGGTGGATTAATAAGATGAATCAGACCCAAATACCACCCCTAAGCTGTTTAAAGTTAGGCAAGAATGAACTCATGAACATATTTTCTCTTCCATTCATTTATTCATTCAAATTCTCACTGAATATTCACCATGTGTCAAGCATTATGGCAGTTATTTCTGTCCTTTGTAACAAAAGACCTTGGCACCACCCATAAGAAACTCCCAGACTAGAGGTGCTTACACAGCTATGCAATTAAATAGTTATAAATATAGTGATGCTTGCCTTACTGGAGCTGCATGGAGCAATCAAACAGGCTCAGTGAAGAGTCTGGATTATGGAGAGGATTTAGACAGGTAAAATCAGGGGCAGGTTAGTTTCAAGTTCAGAAATCAGCATGAGGAAAGGAAAAGAGGTGAGAATTAATTACAGAGTTATTTTTATACTCTAGCTGTGACACTGGCTAGGCTTTTTCTAACACAAGAGTAACTTACAGATGCCATCTCTAAGAAAAAGCTTCACAGTTTTAGGCTAGAAGTGTAGGTCTTTGATACAGACACCTTTGACTTTTTTTTTTTTTAAGCCTTTATTGCTTCTGTTTTTGGTTTCTTGGCTGCGAGGTGTGTGGATCTGAGCTCCCTGACCAGCCATCGAGCCCACAACCTCTGCATTGGAAGGCGAGGTCTTCATCACTGATCCACCAGGAAGTCCCCGGATGCCTTTTAAAGAAACGAAATTCACACAGAACCTGCACGCACCTTCCCGCAGGCCCAGCCAGGGAGAGCAGAGCCCACAGGGAGGGGAGAGGTGGGTGGACCCAGGCCCGGGCCACAGACCCCAGACCACAAACTGTGGACAGCCCCAAGTGCCAAAGACGTGGGATTCGTCACGGAGCCACGGTCAGGATAGACTGGAAAGACCTGCTGGGAAGCTACTGTAATATTAGACAAGGGATAAGGAGTGTGTGCGTGCGTGTGTGCATGCGTGCGTGTGGGTGTGCATGTGTGTGCATGTGCGTGCGTGCGTGTGTGCGTGCGTGTGGGTGTGCATGTCTGCGTGCGTGTGGGTGTGCATGTGTGCGTGCGTGTGTGCGTGCGTGTGTGCGTGCGTGTGGGTGTGCATGTGTATGCGTGTGTGCGTGCGTGTGGGTGTGCATGTGTGCGTGTGTGTGTGCGTGCATGTGTGCGCGTGTGCATGTGTGTGCGTGCGTGTGTGCGTTCGTGTGTGCGTGCGTGTGGGTGTGCATGTGTGTGCATGTGTGTGCGTGTGTCTGAAGTCAACAGTGGTGATGAGGATGAAGAGATCAGAAGTGCTGACAGCTCGTACAGCAGTCAAGTGGGATCTGGCCACGTTGACAACAAGGTTGTAAGGGGAACAGGCAAAGCCAAGAGAGAGGAGGGTGAAACGGACACGAGAGAAACAGGGAAGGTGGAGGGAAATACGAGGAGTCCTGTTTGGGCTGGACTCCATTTGAGGCACTGGGACGGTCTAAGAGATCAGTTACTCAGGAAGACGCTAAAGAACCAACAGGAAGCTGAGAACATGGGTCTGCTATCACAGAGCAATGTCAGGACCAGGCCCGAGAGAGCTAGACGGCACCTCCAGAGAGGAGATCCCAGCCAGAGACAGACACAGCAGACGGCAGCCAGGCGCTTAGGGAGCGCTTACTGTTACGCCTGGCTGAACAGAAGAACGGGGTTGGGTAGGAGGAGACCCAGGGACCCCTCCCAGCACGTCCCTCAGACGAAAACGTTCCAGGCAGCCTGAGACTGTGAGGAGTGTGAGTGCTCAGTGGATTCCGACTCTGCGACCCCATGGGCTGTAGCCCGCCAGGCTCCTCTGTCCATGGGACCCTCCAGGCAAGAATCCTGGAGTAGGTTGCCATACCCTTCTCCAGGGGATCTTCCTGACCCAGAGATTGAAACTGGGTGTCCTGCATTGCAGGCAGATTCTTTATGGTCTGAGCCACCAGGATATATATATACACACACACACATACATATATACACACACACACACACACACGTGGCTGAAGGTTTGCGGCTGAAGGGCGAGTTCAGGCATGGCCAGACAGTGAAGGGCTAAGGGGGCCCTGGTGCCAATGCCTCCTTCCTTCCAACTTGGACTCTGCCCGGTGTGGGCGCGATCTGCCCAGGGCACTCCTGGCCCCTGAAGGGCGGCCGTGAGCCACAGCCTGGGGAGGAGGAAGGCGCGGAGTCCCCTGGCTCTGCCCCAAGACCTGCCGCACCACCATTTTTCAACAAAACCAACACGCACTTTATTCATGAATTTATGTTCCAAGTAACGTTCACTTAATTGGTGTCGAGCTCCCTTAAAATTAGATTATATGACTCAATTTTCAACATATCCAAGTTAAAATTTCCAACTTTATCCGCGAGCAGGCCTTAAAACACAGGCCAAACACAAAAGCAGAGGGGAAACAGTTCCTCCCCTCCCTGCTCAGCTCTTCAGTCATGCTGATGACAGGACAGCCTCTTGATTTACACGCTGATTTGCTCTGTGTGAAGCCAGCCTGTTCTGAATTCCAGTTTATTTCCTGTCTCATAATTAGTAATGATGATGATTAGTTAGGTAAAGAGAAGGAGATTTATGAGGCTCTGGACCAAAGCTAATGATGAATCATTCTTCTCCCTTTCATCTCCCTTTCTGCCTTTCATAAACCCAAAAGATGTGAGTCAACTATTAAAAAAAAAGGGTCCACATAAGCTAGAAAAGAAACTCAAAATTCAAAACTCAAGCACAGGAGACGCGAGCACCGCGGGCAGCCTGTCTGTGCCCGTCCTGCCCTTACAGGAGCGAGACGCGGCACCAAAGTCAACACTCAGAGTCAGAAGGAAAGAGCGTTTGGGCAGAAGGCACAGGAGCAGGTGTCAACTGAAATACACTGGGATGATTTGTAAATGTCACCACAGTTTATGCTGAAAGAAACAAACATAGAAACCAACCAGGCCGACCACAAGAAGAGCAGTAACAGCTCAGGGAGGGCCTCTCGGACTGACGTGGTTTACGAGACGCAACTTCCGGTCAGACATAGCTTCCCTCGTAAAGCAGTAGTTCCGGCACTTCCCTGGCAGTCCCGAGGCTGGGGCTTTGCGCTTCCCCCTGTGGGGGCATAGGTTCAATCCCTGGTCAGGGATGCTGCACACAGCAGCTAACCACAAAAAAAGTATATCCCTTAATTTTAAAAGCCTTAAAAACAGTTTCATAAACAATGTCACCTGCACAATATACAAATGAAAGGCCCTGAATCATCATTGAACTCAATGCTAACTCATGCCCTGGTTTTAAAAAGCAGCTTAAAAAACTGAGATGTGTCTAAATGGAGGAAGGTGTGACTTGGAGGGAAAGTGCCAAGACCAGAGGGGTGTGTATACTGTCGTTGTTGTTCAGGGTCAATCGACACTCGGTGCTTTACAATACCAGGATATTTTCACAAAAGAAAATTTCTTCTTGTTAAAAAACTACATAATTTGAAGCATCTTTATTAAAGTGTGGGTGTGATCAAGTGCTCCCATGAATTTAGTGGGTGGTAAAAAGCAAAGGTCTTCAACACTGAATTTTTATAGTTCAGTGGCTTTCAGAAGTCCAGGCACATGAAGATAAAAAAACTGATAAAATATATCCAGTCATCCCTCAGTGTCTGTGGGGCACTGGTTCCAGAATCCCCTCTAGGACGGCAAAATCCAAGAATGAAAGAAGGAAAAAAAAAAGATCCAAGAATGTTCAAGCTCCTTATTTAAAATAGCCCAGGATGCTGGCCCTCTGTATCCTCAGATATGAAACCCTCAAATATGAAACTCTAGGGTATGGAAGGGAGAAGGCGATGGCACCCCACTCCAGTACTCTCGCCTGGAAACTCCCATGGACGGAGGAGCCTGGTAGGCTGCAGTCCATGGGGTCACTAAGAGTCGGACACGACTGAGCGACTTCCCTTTCATTTCACTTTTCACTTTCATGCATTGGAGAAGGAGATGGCAACCCGCTCCAGTGTTCTTGCCTGGAGAATCCCAGGGATGGGGGAGCCTGGTGGGCTGCCGTCTATGGGGTCGCACAGAGTCGGACACGACTGAAGCGACTTAGCAGCAGCAGCAGCAGGGTATGGAAGCTGCCAGCTACAATCCAGGTAGTTTTAGCCTGCTCATACTTTCACGATTCTTCATACACTGTGACTTAGGTTTGCGACCGTGACATCAAGTATGAAGCCTCTCCCCAGCACTGTGACGTGAACTGATACTGATTACGTCTGACTGAACTCGATGGTTCCATCTGTGGTCCACATGAGGATCTTAAATTCAATGGTTGCACTGAAAAAAACCTGAAGTCAGAGATTAAACTAGTCACTATATGCTTTTCTCACTCTCTTAAAGTAGCATGTCTTTTTGATACAGGTCATTTACTTATTCAAGAAAATGTAAATATTTGAAATGAGATTAGAGAAAATAATTACAATTCCATTTAATCTGGCATTTTGACTGGCAAGACCATTTAGTTATACTGGATCTTGGCAAACGCTCTGATTAATGGCAAGAATGGGAATGGCTTGGCGGGGACACGTGTGTGGCTGACGTTTGGTCCTCTGGTAGCAGAGAGCAACCCTTTCAGGACACGATTGCCTAGTGTGTGTAAAGTCCAGTTTGTGTAACAACTGTCTGTCTTCATGGAGAAGGCAGTGGATTCCAGGGCTCTAACAAATCTCAAATGAGGATTCTATCAGCCCAAACTTTAAAAAAAAGTTATCCTGTTTTCTCCCATGAGCATCATGGTTTGCAGTATTTGATGATACAGAAAACCTGGAGAGTAAGAATGGTTACTTCAAAGTCTCGAGCAGGGACGTCCCTGGTGGTTTAGTGGTTAAGACTCTGAACTTCCACTGCATGGGGGACGGGCTCAATCCCTGGTCAGGGAACTCTGATCTCACAAACAATGTGGTGTGGCAAAAAAAACAAGTCTTGAGTGACCAGGGGGTACGGGGCAAAGGATGGTGTCAGGGCTGGAGGCAGATCGGCCCCGGTAGCAGAGGCAGGTGGGGTAGGACAGAGGTGCAGCGGACCCACCAGAAGGCAGTGGCCACCTGGGGACTCACCACACAGCCGAGGGGCTGGCCTGGCCAGCACGGCCTCACGGGGTAACCACGGGCCCAAGGGGCACGGCCACAGCCTAGGTGCCATGCCCGCCACACGCCAAAGCTTCTGCTGCAAAAATCCAACTAACCAAGCAGCTGAAACGGAACCACAGTCTCCAGAGATGTATTTACTCAGGAGTATTTCATTTAGGCCAAGGTAGGGAAAAGAGGGATGGATCGGACCCATCCACAACTTGGCGATAGACATCCAAAATCAAAGCATATTGGAGTCAAGACACTTAGGAATGAAAGCCAGATTTCAGTATAACAAGCACAGGGCTTTGTTGGATTGTTTGCTTTAGTGTCTGTCAGCCAATCACTACTACTAGGAATCGGGAAAGAAAGCGTTTAGCCCCAGTTCTGCCCTTAAGTCGGTGGGTTACCTTAAGCAAGTCGCCTCTCGGTGAGTGCAGGGTCCTCTCCTCCAAGGACACTGGACTAGATGGTCCCTCGAGTCCCTTCTGGGGAAGACAGCTCCACGACCTGGGTAACTCTAACCACACTCGGGTTTTCAGCAAATGACAGCGTCAGGCTGTCTGTTCTGTAGTCATTCTCATTATACGGACAGATCACCTGTACATGTTGCTGCCAGGGATCCCACGCACGTTAACAAGGACATCTAAGCTAATAACATCTAAAATGCCCATCTACAGTGGGCAACTAAAATAAACAGGAAAGTTAGACGGTTCTTCCCTGCTGTGTGGCATAGGGAACTCTGCTCACTGTTCCGTGGCAGCCTGGATAGGAGGGGTCTGGGGGAGGATGGATACATGCAGATGTCTGGCTGAGTCACTGTTGTCCACCTGAAACTGTCACGACATTGTTAATTGGCTATATTCCCAATATAAAATAAAACGTTTTTTAAAAAAGAAGTTTCTTCCTTTACGCCTTGAATTTAATGAATGAGTATAAAGAGAGCTAACACCCTAACAGAAAACAGCCACAACTTTGATTTGCAGCAATAATCAAAGGAATAACTATTTTATATCTAATCATTAACCGTCTCAGCTCAAGCAAGATATCCCCGTTATCCAAGCTTGCTACTAGGTGAGGGTGAGGTTCCAACTGTCCCTTGAGGAGACGCCTGCATAACTGTCTGGCTCATACAGAAGCTAAGGTTAACACTGGCCTCAGACATACAGCTGCACCTTCACTTGCTCTGATCACCCAGGGATGGTGAAGAAAGAAAGGCGCAGACGGTCACAAAGGTAGGTCCCCATGACCACACAGATTCAGCTGATCACGCACAGGGCTCAGACAGAACCACTAAGCAAAGAGCTATCATTGCCTGTGAGGGCCAGAGGATATCGGAGCCCAAGTAACCTAAGCTGGCCCTCTATTCTTCTGACTCCAGACACTGGAGAGCAAGAGTCAGCGAGAAGGACACAGAAATATTCTTTATTTGATTAAGCACCCCATCTGACCTGTGCCAGCATTATCTCAGATAGCGAAGGCGGTTCTGAGCTCACAAGGCTCAAGAGATTTCGGAGTTTAAGGTGGTATTGCAAGGCGAAGTCTAAAGACAGCCCAGTGCCAAGGAAACACATTAAGTCACCTTCGGGGTGAATGGCTTGAGGGCCAAGACTGTGCGTTAAGGATTGAGGGGCTGTCAGAGGGGCAAGTGCCCCGGAGAGCAGAGGCCTCTCTCTGCCAAGGGCCCCCGCAGCCCCTGCTCTTCATGTGCAGGGGACAGAGAACCTCTGAAGGCCCCGACAACAGCCAGTGTAAATATGTGCACTTTCATAAAACGAATCACATACGCACAACCTCACGCCTGTTTCTTACCAAACCACAAATTTCAGCACAAACTGAAACCTTGAGGCAATTTGTTTTTTTAATGTTTTCCCATGATAGGTCATCTACTTCAGGGCCCACAACCTTCCTCTGTAGGGCAAATGAGGCGTCTTTTAGGCTTTTGGGTTCATGCAGGCTTTTTCGCAAATATTCAGCTCTGCCATCAAAGTGTCAAAACAGTCAGATCAAACGTCAAAGAGCAGCTGAGGCTGCGTTCCAGTAAGACTCCCTTTACAGAAACAGGCCACAGATGGGATCTGGCCAACAGGACATCATTTGCTGACCTCAGGCCTACATCGTTTCTCATCAGTTCTGCCCTTAATCCCTGAAATTCAGTATATTACTCCGGAGACACCCATCCTCAAATCAGCTTATTGCTCTAACATGAGCTGTCTCACCTGAGTTTTCTGTTGAGCCACGGAATGCAAAATATTTTCGTAATTATTTGAGGAAGACATGAAGGGAGTATCAGCTTTACAACTGCATTGTCCTTTTAAATGACTATTCCCAGACAATAGGAGGAAAGAGCTGAGCAAAGAACGCTGCCAATGGCCAACATCTGCTAGTCCCACCAACAGCAGATATTTACTAAGGCCATTAGTGAGAACTTACAGCTAGGGCTCCGAACCTTCTCCACACTGAAATACGTGGTTCTACTGCTTCAACAAATACGTGATGGTTCCAGAATTCCTTATGACAGCCCCAGATTAAAGACAACCCTGCATCTGATGGAACCTCACAAAGACGCCATGATAATGCCTCCTGATGGTCTGAACTTTGGACACAATTCTTGTTTTTCATCCACATCGTCCTGCAGTAGCTCAGCAAATTTAAACTTGGCCAGGTGAGTCCCAGCCCTGTATGGAAGCCTCTGCTGATGGTTCAACTTTTGGATACATTTCCCAAATACATGGGCATCCCTTCAAAGTGCGACAGAACATGTGTGATTCACAATGAGAGAGCCATTCATCTGAGGCCTCTGAAGGCTGGAAGGAGATACAGGGCAAGAACGTCTTGGCTCAATTTTTAAAAAACCACCTAATTGTTAAGACTCTCCTATTTTCACACATGGAAAACAATTTAATAGATATATTTCTTTTTCAATTAATTTTTATCGGAGCATAATTGCTTTCCAGGCTTTCCAGGCGGCTTAGCGGTAAAGAATGTGCCTGCAATGCGGGAGATGCAGAAGGCAAGATTCAGCCCCCAGGTGGGGAAGCTCCCCTGGGGAAAGGAAAGGCAACCCACTCCAGTGTTCTCGCCCAGAAAATCCCACGAACAGAGGAGCCTGGTGGGCTGCAGTTGATGAGGTCGCTAAGAGTCATGGACGTGACTTAGTGACTGACACGCACACCCAGTTGCTCTGCAATGCTATGTCAGCGTCTGCCGCACAGAAAAGCGAGCCAGCTACATGGACACACGTGTGCTGCGTCGTCTCAGTCGTATCCAACTCTCTGTGACCCCACGGACTGTAGCCCGCCAGGCTGCTCCGTCCATGGGATTCTCCAGGCCGGAATGCTGGGGTGGGTTGCCATGCCCTCCTCCAGGGGATCTTCTCCACCCAGGGATCGAATCTGCAGCTCCTGCGTATTGCAGGCAGATTCTTTACCGCTGAGCCACCAGGGAAGCCCTGTAATGTACATACATATCGCCTCTTTTTTGAATTCCTTTATTTCTTAAGAGTTGCTTCAAGTTACCTGGAGAACATTCTATATTAAACATCTGAAAAAAGGACAGCACATTAAAAACCTGGTGGGTTTGATGGCCATCACTTTAAATAAGTCTATTCAAAAACCATTCAGGAGCTTATTTTCTTTGAGCAGGGAGTGTTTATTGCTTCAGTCTCCCTACCTACCCTCAATACTGGTGATTCATCGCATGAATTAAGCCTCAAACTAAAGTTTCAAAGAATTCCTAAAGGCATCAGCACTAAACTTAAGCGCCACAGGGAGTCAGCTGTCAGTCCGTTCATTTCTTCTGCTGTCTCTTGCTTCCAGCTGCAGTAACTCAATGAGCGCTGATTTTCCATTTAGGCAAGGTAAGGAAAACAGAAAAATGTACAAACCCCTAAACTAGACATTGAACGGTGCTGCAACCAAAGGCTGTCATCACTACTTCATCCTTCCAAACCAAAGGATAAATCCAAAAGATTTTTCCGCTTGCTTTCTGATATTTTTAAGTCACTTTGAGGTAAAATTTATCAATGATAAAACGCACGTTTTAAGAGTACAGTTCAATGAGTTCTGACCAGTGAGAAGCTGTGAAACCACTGTGCCAATCAAGCTATTTCCACCACCCAAAGGGGCCCTTGCCCTCACCCAGCCTGTCCCTCCTACCCCCACCCGGACCCCCAGCCCCTAAAGTCACTGCTCTGCTTTCTATCTTTGAATCTGTTTGTGTATTTAAAGCCCTACCTGTGGGTTTTGACTTAGGGGAAAGTAGCAATATTCTGAGGATACTTTCAGATTGTCCCAGGACCATGACTTCTGAAAACAAGGTGTTTATTCAACTTCACAGAGAAAACCCTAGAGTGACAAGCACTGCTATGAACGCATGCATTCAAACACGCGGAGTAAGAGGCACTGTTCTCCGTCTGAGGGGTGGACGAGGAAAAACAGGGGGCCCATCCTTGCAAAGAAGCCCTGCTCACAGCCACAGGACCGCGTGACCTGGGCTTGGGGCGGGCGGGGTAGAGGATCCGGTAGACACGGAGAAGGAGCCCCTGTCCGCCTGGGGAGCCAGGACAGGCGTCTGCAGGAAAAGACAGCATCTCCACTCCAAGCTGAGGACACAGCGGAGGCAAGAGGCAGAGTTCCACGTGGGGCAGATGAGGGTGGTCAGGAACACGGCCAGCGCCTGGGTGCCAGCACGCAGCTCCAGGACCCCTGTAAGAGGGGACGGGGACAGCCCACCGGCCGTGCCAGCACCCGGGAAGCCGTCGGTGCCCGCAGCTGGCGTGACCGCGTCCGGGAGGCGCTCCAGAGAAGGCGGGGGCGCCCCTGCGCAGGGCGGCGGGCTGGGGGCGGCGCTAGCCAACCCCCCACCCCGGGCTCCCAGCTCAGCCGAGAAGCGGATGACCAAACGGGGTAAGACACGACCTTGGCCACACGGTTCTAAAGCAAGACAGGAGGAAACAGCTGGGCCCCGAGCCGAGGCCACTTCCTCTCCCGGTCCTAACGACTGAGCTCCTGTCCCCTGGGGGAGACGCGAGCTCACCAGGCGGCGAGGCGCAGGCAGCGACACAGGCCGCAGGGAGGCAGGGCCGAGACGGGGGCGCGCTGAGCAGGACTGGGGGCAGGGGCCCCTCCTTCCTCCTACACAGAGGCTGGGTTTTATCTGGGAGGTGAGGGGGCTTGTGGAGACTTCATAGGAGAGTTGTCATCCAGTCGCTCAGTCATGTCCGACTTGGCGACCCCATGGACTGCAGCACGCCAGGCCTCCCTGTCCATCACCAACTCCCGGAGCTTACTCAAACCCGTGTCCATTGAGTCGGTGAGGCCATCCAACCATCTCATCCTCTGTCGTCCCCTTCTCCTCCTGCCTTCAGTCTTTCCCCATCAGGGTCTCTTCAAATGAGTCAGCTCTTCCCATCAGGTGGCCAAAGTACTGGAGCTTCAGCCTCAGGGAGAGAGGTTCCCAACCATAACTGCTTCATCACGGTTATGCTGAGCCATTTTAAAGAATATAGCATGCAGTACATTTGTGAGACTGAGTACATTCATAGAGGCGATGCATCCCATGATCTATTTCCAGAACTTGTTCATTATCCCAAATAGAAACCCTATAGCCATTAAATAGGAACTCCCTACCTTCCTATTCCCCAAGCACCTAGGAGCCTCTCTTCTGCATTTTGCTCCAAGGAACTACCTATCTAGGTAGGACCTCATGTAAGGGGAATCACGCAATGCTTGTCTTTTGCGTCTGGTCTATTTCACTAAGCATGTGTTCAAGGTCCGTCCAAGTTAAATTAAAGCAAGTTTCAGAATTTGTCCTTTTTATGGCTGAGTAATATTCTACTTTTGTTGTTGTTGTTGTTAAAGCTTCCCAGCAGTGGGGATGAATTGGCAGCAGGTCAGCTGAAAGAAAAGAAGGCTGGAATGAAAGCTGTGGGGATGGAAGAAAAGGGAAGCGCAGATGAAGGGGACTTGGAGATGGGATAGCAGTGCGAGAGGAGAGCAAGGGGGAGAGCGGAGGAAGGACGAGCCAAAGACGCCCAGCTTCTGGTTCAGACCACTGAATGGAGGTAGCGACTTTGAGGAGCGTGGCCCTGCTGAAATGCAATGGGTGGGGAGCGTGGCCCTGCTGAAATGCAATGGGTGGGCTGGGGCTGGGGGTGGGGGGTGTGGCTGGAGGCCACAGAGAAGGCCAGTACACTCTACATTTTGAAACTGTCTAAGCACTGGAGTCCTGACTTCCATGGGATGCTTAGACAACTATTGGGAAACTAGCTTTACCACATACTTTTATTTATATGAAGTTATATTTCACCAAGTCAATTATTAGACAACAAAGAAATAGGTATTTTCATTAATAGGCCCTCTAGAAAAAATGGAGGCAAGGGAGGAGAACAGTGAATCACAAACGTTTAAGTTTATAGAGATTAAACCTTAACAGTATTCCCATTCTTTTCACCTTTGAAAAGCTACAGTCAAATACCCGTAAGGGGGAGTGCGGGGCCCAAATGATCACCAGGGCATCACGTTGTCAAGAAGACTGTCTCTGGGCCCACAGCCATCCCTGGCCTTGTAAATCCCTTTCTCACTCAACACCAGGCTGCGATCATAAAATCGACGCAGGGAGACGCTGGATTCAGCTTCTCTGCCTCTCATTTATTCACCAGCGCTCCTTGTCCCTCTGTAAACAGACACGCCTTTAAATGGTACAACCGTAGATGGTGGGCACTTCTTCATAAATGACACGGCATTAAAGGGCAAACCTGCTCTCACTCCTCTCATTTTCTCTCAACTAAAACAATTCAGCTTTCCAAGGAGGGGCAAACTGAAATGAGAAGTTATGAATGAGCCAAACCTTTATACCCAAGACTGTGCACAAAGCATTTAAGCTGGCTGGAAGGAAAAAAAATTAGCAACTTACGACACAGTGTTCACCCCCTACTCTCACCAAGTACCTTCAAAGCAAAAAACCACTGTAAAAATACAGTCTCTGTCAGATAAAAGCAATAACTCATTTTATTTTAAAACTTGACATGTAAATGACTTCTGTAATTAACAAAAATTCTTGTTAAATATTAAAGCTTAGAGGTCTCATCATCAAATAAGGAACAATTTACTTCCAAAACCTTTTTGAAAGTTATGTAACCTTTTTAGAATATAAATACATATTCTAAATATAGCATGCATGTGTGGCAATATATATGTGTCATGGTCTGTTAGGATATTTATATATATATATAGGTCACATAAGATCCAATCCATTTTGTGGAAACTAACAGAGACAGACAATTCTTAAGTCAAACTGGTTTTGTTACAGAATTACTGCAATTTTTCTCCATCACATCAAATACATTCGATTCTAGGGGAAGTAAAATATTTAAGCCAGATTTTTAAACAACTGATAGTCACAACATCTGAGTTAATCAGTAATGGCCAACACTTAAAAACAATTTCTACCAATGCCTTTTGCAATAACCTTTTCATATTTGTTTGGTTTGAATTAAGTCATCCTAGAGTATTTTGGATTTGAGTAAGTAGGGAAGTTGGCATTGTTAGTCACAATATGTGGATTTTTTGTGTTAAGTACATATGTATAGACATAATACTTAACTAAAACTACTTGAAACATAAAACTGTGTATCTTTATAGGACAGAATACTTATTTTCCAAAGCTAGCTTCCCTGTTGGCTCAGACGGTAAAAAAATCTGCCTGCAATGCAGGAGAAACCTGGGTTTGATCCCTGGGTCAGGAAGATCCCTAGAGAAGAGCACAGCAACCCACTCTAGTGTTCCTGCCTGGAGAATCCCATGGACAGAGGAGCCTGGCTGTCTGCATCCATGGAGTCAAAAGAGTCAGACATGATTGAGCAACTAACACATTCACTTTTCACACATGTATAGACATGTTACCTAATCAAACTACTTAAAACATACAACTATGCGAAAGAATGCTCAAACTACTGCACAATTGCACTCATCTCACAGTCTAGTAAAGTAATGCTCAAAATTCTCCAAGCCAGGCTTCAGCAATATGTGAACCGTGAACTCCCTGATGTTCAAGCTTTTAGAAAAGGCAGAGGAACCAGAGATCAAATTGCTAACATCCGCTGGATCATGGAAAAAGCAAGAGAGTTCCAGAAAAACATATATTCCTGCTTTATTGACTATGCCAAAGCCTTTGACTGTGTGGATCACAATAAACTGGAAAATTTCAGACCACCTGACCTGCCTCTTGAGAAATCTGTATGCAGGTCAGGAAGCAACAGTTAGAACTGGACATGGAACAACAGACTGGTTCCAAATAGGAAAAGGAGTACGTCAAGGCTGTATATTGTCACCTTGCTTATTTAACTTCTATGCAGAGTACATCATGAGAAACACTGGACTGGAAGAAACACAAGCTGGAATCAAGATTGTCGGGAGAAATATCAATAACCTCAGATATGCAGATGACACCACCCTTATGGCAGAAAGTGAAGAGGAGCTAAAAAGCCTCTTGATGAAAGTGAAAGAGGAGAGCGAAAAAGTTGGCTTAAAGCTCAACATTCAGAAAACGAAGATCATGGCATCTGGTCCCATCACTTCATGGGAAATAGATGGGGAAACAGTGGAAACAGTGTCAGACTTTATTTTGGGGGGCTCCAAAATCACTGCAGATGGTGACTGCAGCCATGCAATTAAAAGACTCTTACTCCTTGGAAGAAAAGTTATGACCAACCTAGATAGCATATTCAAAAGCAGAGACATTACTTTGCCAACTAAGGTCCGTCTAGTCAAGGCTGTGGTTTTTCCTGTGGTCATGTATGGATGTGAGAGTTGGACTGTGAAGAAAGCTGAGCGCCGAAGAATTGATGCTTTTGAACTGTGGTGTTGGAGAAGACTCTTGAGAGTCCCTTGGACGGCAAGGAGATCCAACCAGTCCATTCTGAAGGGATTTCTTTGGAAGGAATGATGCTAAAGCTGAAACTCGAGTACTGTGGGCCAACTCATGCCAAGAGTTGACTCATTGGAAAAGACTCTGATGCTGGGAGGGATTGGGGGCAGGAGGAGAAGGGGACGACAGAGGATGAGATGGCTGGATGGCATCACGGACTCGATGGACGTGTCTGAGTGATCTCCAGGAGATGGTGGTGGACAGGGAGGCCTGGCGTGCTGCGATTCATGAGGTTGCAAAGAGTCGGACACGACTGAGCGACAACTGAACTGATGAACCTTTATAGTACAGAATACTTTATTTTCCAAAGCTAGCAGCTCAGTTAAATAAAGTAATTGATAAGTCTTATTTGGTGAAAACGACTAACACAATTCACTAAGGCAAATATTACATTTACCAAATAGTCGTGGACTGATACTACCCTGTTACCTCAAGTCTATTTAATCTACCAATAACTTATTATAAGAGTTCCAGTTTCATTTAAGAAAAAAATTCTCTGTAACTTATCTTTCTTAGAATATTCATAAAATGTATCCAAAAACAGGAAGCTAATATTTTTAAAATTACCCAAACTCTTTCTTTGAGTTTCAAACAGTCTGATTAGTAAACATTCATTTAGTAAGTAGAAAGCAAATTAAAACAGAGTCTTTCAGACCAGAAAATAACACTGATGGGATTTTAGAAGCCACCTCTCTATGGAGCCCACCTATGCTATAGGCTGCCTGGTTTTCAAGCATTTGTTTTCAACGGCTGCTAAGTCGCTTCAGTCGTGTCCAACTCTGTGCGACCCCATAGGTGGCAGCCCACCAGGCTCCCCCGTCCCTGGGATTCTCCAGGCAGGAACCCTGGAGTGGGCTGCCGTTTCCTTCCTCAGCCAGGAAGTGGTAATTGTGCTTCATATTTCTGAGCTGTTGTCATTCTGCTCTCATTTTACGAGAACCTTTAATAACACAGTAAATCTATATCTGCTTAATTCAAGACATTCTTTAAAGTGAAGAAATGGTTAAGCATATTTCAAATCTTTATGCCAGGTACACAGTGGCAGCCAGCTTCCTCTGTTCCTGGTTCTATGCTTCTTCTACTAAACTCAATGACTTTTACCAACAGAGAAAATAGCTGTTTCCTTGCTTTATGCATATTATGACATTTTTCATAGAGACATAATAATAATAGGAATAAAACAACAAATACAGATTTAAATGAAAATGGACGTCTCGCTGGCCATTAGCTGATGTAGGTCATGGGAATCAGATTACATTGGTTTATTGAGACAGCCAGTCTATTTCAGAAAATAATTCTCTAATGCTCTCAAACCACCGAGTAAGTTAAAAGAAGGTCAAATTTAACCTACGTCAAAAGGAGGGAAGAGGGAGCAAAGCCTTAAGGAAATTCAGATGTAAGGTGATTCACAGGGACCCACCGCTATAGCTGCAAACTCAATCCAGCTTCCTCCAGAACTCCTGTCCTTCAAATGGCCGCTTGAACTGTTGCAACTGCTCGTTTTCCAGTCTAGTGGAATGTCAATGAGACTGCCGATCCAGACTCGCACACAGCACGGCTTCCTGAGGAAGCCACCCCGCAGCTGGCATGCTGAGCCCGGGCGCTGTCTGTGAGTCTAGCCCGTTTGTTTTTCTTTAGCTGATGGGCTCTCGGGGACAAAAGGACTATGCATTTTTAAAATGCCATCTATCCCTGAAGCTGGATTATAATAAGCAGATAAAGAGACAGGAACATTGTGAAAACAATTGGAAGAGATTTTTCTTTCTGTCCATCAATCCAGAATGGGGCAATATATCACCCAGGTGACCCTTTCCAATCATGGCTACTTTCAAAATCTGATTGCCATCTGCATTAAAAAAAAAATCAACTTTATTCATAAGATCAAGTATCAAATACACTGGGAACACCAACTCCTTTTATCTTGAATGTGGTTAGCGAAACACTCATGCAAAACTGTTCCGTTCCACAAATCAGCAAGTCATCATTCGTGCGATCAGCCATCCAATGATTTATTTAACACCCACTATGCGCCATGGCAACCCACTCCAGTACTCTTGCCTGGAAAATCCCATGGACGGAGGAGCCTGGTAGGCTGCAGTTCACGGGGTCGCACAGAGTTGGACACGACTGAAGCGACTTAGCATGCGCCAGGCGCCGGAGCAGATGATGCGGCCTGTGGGCACGTACACAACCTTCTTTCTGTCGTGCCTGGCTTGAAGCCCACACTCTAGCCACTTGGAGGCACTTGCGTTTCTCTAAAAGCTAATTCCTCTCTCACTGCTGAGCTTTTGCACACACAGCATTCTCCCAGCTTGGGGTGCTATCTCTCCCTCTTTCAGTAGGGCAACACTCAGCCCAAATGCCCACCACCAACTCCAAGAAGCCTCCCCTCATCTTTCCACTTGGGTTAGATGCTCCTGCTACATTCTCTAAGGAGCCCTTTTTATAATGATCATATTTCGTTTACTTGTGTCTGCCCCACTGGAAAGGGAGCTCCTTAAGGGCAAGAACCTACATGCAGCCCGTATTTGGCCAACTGAGGGGCTCAGTGGCCCCTCTTCCACCTGCCTCTCCTCCAACCGGAATGAATGCCCTAAGACAGGACCTGACCTTGTATTCTTTCCTAGTATCTAGGCAACGGCTAGCATTCAGTGAGTGCTCAGTAAATCCTTGCAGAATGAATGAAACCTAACTGAAAACAGGTCATTTTTGAAAAATCAAGGCTACATGGTCACCAATACGGGTAGGCAGTTCAGAAACCATGAGCATGATTGGATTCCCCCATTAACAGTAGGCTTGCAAGTTCTCTTCCCACAATGGTGAGAATGGCGAGTTCACTGAAGAAGAGAGTCACTACGTCGGTAACTAAACTTAGACGTTGAACTTGTACTTCGACAAAATAATTTAAATCTATGCCTCATAATGTCCACTGGAGGCCGAAGAAATGCGTTTCTGGGGTTTGTGGTTCTCAGGCAAATATCTGCAAAAGCTCCCTGGGTGATTGTGTCGTCAAATAAGGGCCGAGAGCCATTAAAAACTCCTCACTCTACCTGAAAAAGGGCTCTAATCATCTACCCCAACAGGCACACTGCTCTTGAGAGAACAAATCAGGAGGGGAGTGTGTCATCTCTATAACGCTACTTTTGACTTTACCTTCAACCCAGTACTTCCACTTTTAAATATTCACTCTGAAAATACACCTCTAAAATACAAAATAACATGTTCACATGGTAATTCATTCATTTCATCATTATCTGCAGCACCAATATGCTGGAGGAAAAGTCATCTAAATCCCCGTTCATGGAAACTAACTGGTGTCTGTTCCCCAGTGAGTACCATGTGGCCACGCAGAAGGGCAAAGACACTATGAGCTGCTCTGGATGAGGCGGAAAGAAAGCAAGGTGGGAGAGTAAGAAGGAGAGTAAAAAAAATTTATTGCTTATTTCTACACAAACAAAAGAATAAATTCATTAATGTAAATGGCCATCAGTAAGTGGACAGGTGGCAACGGAGAGAAAGGATACGGGGCTGCGGCCTCTCAGTGTATCTTTTATACAGTTGTGACTCTTAGGTCATGTAAACATTTTACACATCCCTCAAAATAATTAAATTAAAGAAGATGGGGTTAAAAGTCAACCCTAAAATTAAATATAAACAGAAACAAGGGAGCTGATCTCAGATGGACAGCACAGCGACATTCAGTAACTACTGAACATAAGCTCGTGGCCCCCGCTTAGGAGGATACGTTCTTTACTACGCGTGGCCCCGCTTAGGAGGGTACGTTCTTTACTAAGCGTGGCCCCACTTAGGAGGGTACATTCTTTACTAGTGATGATGACGACGACGATGCCTGTCAAGCAATTTTGAACTTTACTTAACTGGTTTGTTGTTGGTATTGGTACCAGTGTAGCAGGAATTCTGAAACTATTCTGTACATACGACATGCTAAAACAAATAAGCAATTACATTGCTGTTGTTAGGAAAGGAGGTTTTCACACTGTAGGAAAAGGGGATATAAAAAAAAGACTGAAACCAGGGAAGGTAAAAAGGGATCAGTGGTGCTGAATATAAACTGGAACCGCAGGCATACGATCACACTTTAAAACAGTATCTATGTGTTTCTGAGTTTAGTCCACCGTAAAAGCCTAGAGACAAGGGCAGCCCAGTAACAATGGGCACGCTCAGCCCTACACCTTGGCTTCTGAATGCTATTTCTCACTAAAGAGAACCGGAAATCCTTGGGAAGTGGCTGATTTCAGGTCCAGGGAAGAGAAATACAAAGTGAGAGCTGGGATCATCCCACAGTGCCATCGAGGAAGAGTGATGAGGTGTCAGAAGCCACAGGGTTAGCCTGAAGGTGCAAACTGCCACAAACCTGGCAACATCCGAACACGGGAAAGAACGACCATCTGAATGTTGGTGTCTCCCTGAAACTGAAGCTCTAAACCCAAGGTGATGGTGCTTGAAGGTAATTAGGTTGAGATGAGGTTGTAAGGGTGGAGCCCTCATGATGGGATCAGTCCGCGTTCTCTCCACCAAGTGAGGACAGTGAGAAAGCAGACGTCAGCAAACCAGGAAGAGAGCGCTCACCAGGAACTGAACCTGCCCAGCCCTTGACCTTGAACTTCCCTGCTTCCAGACGGAGAAATAATTATTTGCTGTTCATGCCACCCAGTCATCCAAGATGACTAAGATAAAGGAACATTTTACAAGACATTGGATTATAAAAACGATCCATGACTCCACAGTGATACTCAAATTAAAAAAAAAAAAAAAGAAAGAAAGAAAGAAAGAGAGGGGAAAGAAAGAGAGGAGTTAGGGAGGAAGACTGTTGTTTTCTAACTAACAAATGCTAGTTTATAGATGAAAAAACCATTGATTAAACCTAAAGAACACCATTTTCCCATTTTCCCACAGTGCCTGATTTAGGCAAAGTCCATCAACAGATACTAAAAATCACTGGGTGAAAGGTTGCTGAAAGACAGCGTATTTACTTGCCTCAAAGGATCAGCGCGGGGATTGCTTATTAAATGGCGAAAAGTCATCCTTCCAATGTACAGATTGGGCACACAGCTCCTTTAGCCAAAGAGCTGACTCAGCACACGCGTCACGGTCCTTCAGTGGCGACGCAATGGAGTATTATTATCATCAGAATGTCACCCACTCCCAGAGTTCACTCAAACTCATGTCCATTGAGTCGGTGATGCCATCCAACCATCTCATCCTCTGTCGTCCCCTTCTCCTCCCGCCTTTAATCCCACATCAGGGTCTGGATGGACAGGGAGGGCTGGCGTGTTGCAGTCCATGGGGTCACAAAGAGTTGGACTGAACGACTGATCTCAATCAAAATGTCATCTTGAATTTCACCACGAGGGTGCAAGATATGTAGGCCTGGTATGGGCTCCTCGGAACTGTCAATGCCGTGGAAAGGCAAAAAAAAGTGGGGGGAGGGGGCAAGGAGACCATTCTGTAACAGATCACAAGAGACTAAGAAGATGCGGTAATTAAATACGATGCCTGAACCTTGATGTAACCCAGGACTGAGGTGGAGGGGGAATGCTATGTGATAAAGGATATTGCTGAATATGGACTGTCTATTTAATGACATTACCAAATTAATGGAGAATTTCTTGAGTGTGATGATTGTGATTTTGCAGGAGAATGTCCTTACGCATGCTGGGTTGAAGTCTCATGATGCTGCAAACGTGGCGAAACGTTAAACTCACCCCATTCCACCTGCTTAGTTCTTTTATTTTACTTAGTCCTTTTATTTCTAAGATTATAGGTGAGAGACAGCCTCAGTATAGCTATAGCTTAGAAAAGCTGCCAATCGCCCTTTAGAAATTAGCGTGGTGATCCACAAAAATAAAACTCCTTGACTGAACTCCACCAAGATTCAAACATTAAAGTCTTGACCCTCAGCACCTCAGAGTGTGGCTGCGTTTGGAGAGTCTTCAAAGAGGTGATTCAGGTAAAATAAGCCCACTAGGGTGGCCCTAATCCAATGCGATGATGCCCGTATAAGACAGGGGAATTGGGGATGCGCAGGCATTCTGGAGACCGTGCGAAAACACAGGGGAAAGACAGTCATCTATGAGCCAAGGAGAGAATCCTCAAAGCAAACCACCCCGTGGACACCCTGCCTCGGACTTCTGGCCTCCCGAATGGTGAGAAAATAAATTTCAAGCCACCGAAATCTGCGCTTCTCATTGCGGCATCCAGAGCAAACTCACCCACTGAACGTGGCGCCTGTCTTGATTAAGCTTCTATTTTGCGAGGCAAAGGGTCTAGAGCAGCTCCTAGCTCACAGCGCCCAAACTCTTTCCCTCAAGACTCCTCAGGGCTGGCCCGCAGGGCCCCTCCATCCGGCCCGGTTAATCACATCTCCCCCCACCCCCAGGCTCCGGGACGCCCTCCAAGGCCTGGTTCGTGCCTCTGTGCCTCTCTGAGGAGATATACACACTGGTCCTCCTGCCTTGAAGGTTTTTCTTCACAACCTCTGCAAAATCGGAGGCTCTCTCCTCCTCAGTCCCTCAGCTCTTTGTCAACCCCTAGTAAGATCCTTCCCATGAAGCATTAAAACTACATGTTCACTCACAACTCTTCCCCAAACTCTGGGGCCTCTAGAGCAGGCGGTGCATTTTCTTTATGTGTAAACCACAGCATCGGAGCACACGCTAGGCATCCATATCTTTAACAAATTAAGTTAACACGAAACACAAACAATCCTATACCGTCAATTTCAGCCCCGTCTGGCTTTTCACTTACTGGGCATGTTCAAGTGGCGGGAGCAGCAATCACCGAAAGGACTCCAAAGATCAGGCCCCTGACCAAAGGCAGAGAAGTAACACTTAAATCCCCCAGCTGCAGCCTGTACTTGGAGCCAGCCAGATTTTCATTAGCGTTAACAGAAATGAACCTCAGAGAACTGAGATTAAATGAAACATATCTCAGTGTGAGCTTGAACCAACCTCTCTTTCCAGAATAAACTGCTGTAATCCTTCTGAAGTGCCCGGCAAACCACTTCTCCTGTCCAAACTGGCTGCAGAACAGCTACGCCCAGCCAGAGTGCGTCCCCGACAGCTGTGCCACCCCGGCAAGGACGGGCTGGGGGAGCCACCACCGACGAGGCCGGCCCTGGGGGGCACAGTGAGGGCAACATGCAGACTGGCGCCCAGACTCTGTTCAGAGCTCACCTCCCCGCCCCCCAACCCACCCCAGGCCCCTGCTCTCATTCCACATCCAGATCCATCAGGGTCTTAATCCACCTTTTCCTCGTGTCTCAACTCCTCGCCTCCCAACGACTCCCTCTTGGAGGACACTTGCCATGTTAAAGCCTTTTACAGGTTGATGCTCCTTAATCCTCCACTGACAATTTTTCCCATTTACTCCTTCGTTCTTGTCCCCACTGGAATACGCCTTTGTGATAAAGACAGCTGCTGCTGCTGCTGAGTCCCTTCAGTCGTGTCCGACTCTGTGTGACCCCACAGACAGCAGCCCACCAGGCTCCCCTGTCCCTGGGATTCTCCAGGCAAGAACAGTGGAGTGGGCTGCCATTTCCTTCTCCAATGCATGAAAGTGAAAAGTAAAAGTGAAGTCGTTCAGTCGTGTCCGACTCTTAGCGACCCCATGGACTGCAGCCTGCCAGGCCCCTCCATCCATGGGATTTTCCAGGCAAGAGTACTGGAGTGGGGTGCCATTGCCTTCTCCATTGCCATCTTCTACAACTTCAACAAACATAATGACTATCCACCGTGTTGCAGAATACCAAATAACTTCCCCCCCACCTAAATCACGTGCAAGTTTCAGACCGGAGGTCCCATTACCCTCATGTACTCAACCTATTTCCTAATTCACTGCAGTAGGACCACGGACATCGGGAAATTAACACTGACACCCTACCACAGACCACACCCACACTTAATCAAATGTCCTAATAATACAAAAAGATAGGACCCAGAGTCACAGGCTGTATTTCCACGTCATGTTTCATCCTTCTTCTTCCATCTGGAGGAGTTCACAGTCTTCCCTTTCTTTTATAACCTTGACAATCCGAAGATTACCATCAATTATATTTTGGAGCACAAAACAAACAACAGTCGCGTCCGATTCTTTGAGACTCATGGACTGTAGCCCACCAGGCTCTTCTGTTCATGGGATTTTCCAGGCAAGAATACTGAAGCGGGTTGCCATGTCCCTCTCCAGGGAATCTTCCTGACCCAGGGACTGAACCCGTGTCTCCTCCATCTCTTGCACTGGCAGGCAGGTTCTTTGCCACGAGGGCCCACCTGGGAGTTGGTCTGCTGTTTTCTCAGGAAGAGATTCAGGTCATACATTTTTGCGGGGAGAGGGGAGATATTACAGAAGCGATACTATCATTTTCCCCTTCTATCTTAGCAAGTGATTGGATTATAGTTACTTGATCACTCCTGTCAAGTAAGTTCAGTTCACTTCAGTCGTGTCCGACTCTTTGCGACCCCAGCACGCCAGGTAAAGCTACTCTTTAGTCCCTCCTTCTGTACTTAACAAGCATTTTGTGGAGAGACAGCCTGAAGCTACGTAAATCCTATTCCGTATCAAGCTTTAACTCGCTGATTCTGTTTTCATTTCTCTCCTGAATTAACCGTTACATGATGATCACCAGTGATGATGTTGATCCTACCTTTTATTCTACATTTATTATTATCTATCTTTGACAGAATGTCTTATTTTCCTTATTAATTTTATTCATACTAGTATGGATTCACTGACGTTATATTACTCAATGAATCGTGATCCGTTACTGCTGTTTATTTTGATGCTGAAAACGACCCAGGTTTGGCTGTTGGGAGCTTCTTCAACCTGACTGCTATGTCCTTTTGAAACGACCCCACCATTCTTTGAGCACTTCCTTACTTTCTGGCACAAAAAGGTGTTTTAGGCTCTTCTTATATTTCCCCTCCCCCAGGCCCAGAAGGGCGTTTAGAAACCAAGACTCAGCTAGTAGGTGTGCTCACAGCCCCTGGACATCTCCACTCTGGGGCCTGTACGTAGACACACCTAGAAAACATGTGACCTCAGAGCTCTCCTGGAATGCTCAAAGTTTTGCTCCTATGAAGTAGAAAATCCTCAGCATCAGTCAAGCCTCCTGGAACCCTGCAGCCTGAACTGGTCTGTCCTTTCTCTGTAGCCCACAGCCCTGAGGATCTGAGCCTGCAAAGTGGGGTCCGTCCCTCACAGCTCCCCCTCCTCTTCCAGAGCCTCACACTCCGGGGTCAGAGCCGCCTAGCTCCACCTGATGAGTCGGCCTTGGTCTCGCTCCTAGGCGTACACTGTTTACTTCTAACTCCTTGACTTCACAGGCGAACTTTCAGAGTCCCTGGGTCCCAGGCAGCCCGAGAGCCAGGCTTGCACTGAACACAACTCCATTCCAGCTTCCAGAATCCAGCATCTCAGCCACCTGTTTGCTTCAACCCTCGTTGAAAATCAGCACCAAAAAATATTTAAATTCTTAATTGTAATCCACCTTAAACCTACACTAGGGGCTTCCCTGGTGGCTAGGAAGGTAAAGAATCTGCCTGCAATGCAGGAGACCCAGGCTTGATCCCTGGGTCAGGAGGATTCCCCTGAAGAAGGGAATGGCTACCCACTCTAGTATTCTTGCCTGGAGAACTTCACGGACAGTGGAGCCTGGCAGGCTTCAGCCCCTGTGGTAGCAAGACACGACTGAGTGCCTAACACTTAACCTACATTAATCTCTAATGGATAAAAAAAAAATTTTTCAATTGTGAAGCAAAATATCTTTCTGGTTTGTGAGGGTGATATTTTGGATCCAAGGTCGGTGCTCCTCAGATAGTTCCGAGCTTCTTTTCTTTTTCTACCTCTGACACCCGGTTTTCTAAATCACTGTTATTCCTCCCTCTACTGACCTGCACAGCTTCTATCCCCGGAAGCACATGCCTGTCCAGGTAACCTTGAGATGACCTGTAAGCCTTCTGGCCCCAATACCTACTGCAGGAGCCTGATTAAGGGTGAGAAAGACGCAGGGAGCGTGAGAAGCAGCCATTCATAGGAAAGGCGATCAGCAGTCAGCCTCAGTCCATTTTAGATTCCATCTTCTGCCTTTTAGAAATTCCTACAGGGTTCTCTACATGATGGATGTTTAATAACATTGTCAGGCTAACTAGCAGTGATTTCTAGTGGGTATCCATAAAAAGTCACTACGAAGGCCTATAATTTTGGCCCTTAGAGCTTTCATTTTTCCAAGGTGGGAGAGTCAGGTAATAAATATCTTCAGAACCACAATGTGATATGACAATAGCTATTAGGGCTCAAGGAACCAATATCCATGATATAATCCCTTACCCATTAATAACAGTTACACAGTGTCACAGCCTGCAACTAGGCTGGGCTGCAAACCTTCCATCTTTGCTGAAGAATAAACAAGAAGCGCCAGCTGCGCCTGGCTTTCCTTGGTGTGAAGTAGTACGATCTTTGTTCTATCACTGCAAACATGAATCCATGAATTCTGAGTCAAGGCCTCCCTTTTCTAGCCTAACGATTCTCAGTTTTGGAGGGTTACAAATGACTTTGAAAAAGAGATGAAGGGCACGTATCCCTCCACGTCTGAGAAGGTAGAGAGATGCAGAAAAACACGCATAAGCGCACAAGCAGAGCTGTGCCTCGCTTCACGGAGTCTGGCCACTGAGGCCCCAGATAGAGAATGCCCTGGGCCATCACTTCTCAGACTTCAACGTGCCATGAATCACAGGGCTGATCTGAGTGGCTATGCTCTAGCATAGAAGTGAACATGCTTTTTTCTGTACAGGGAGACATGGTAAGCTCTTCAGGTACTGCGGATCTTACTGTATCTGTTGCAATTGTTCAGCTCTGCCACTGTAGCAGGAAGCAGCCATATACAATAAGCAGCCATATACAACACAATGCCTGTGTTCTAATAAAACTTTATTTATAGAAACAGGAGTCAGGCCGGATTTGACCCAAGGGCTACACTGGAAGGTATTACTTCAAAGTCAGAACAAAGACAATAACAGCAACTCATAGAACTCAACTCAGTTACTTTTTGAAGGGTTTGCATTCATTTTTACCACGAATCTTGTCAGAGTCGCTCTGCTATTTACTTACCCAGCGATTCCCATCGCTGCATGTTTTCCTGCTGAACAATGTGCTATGAACAAGCCATTGTTCCATTTTTCAACCGACACAATAAGGATCAGAATGATTCCACATTAGGAACATTTCCTGAAAGACCTCTTGCGGCCCAGTTCTCTGACTCGCAGCGAAGTTCTGTTAACTGACAGCCAACACGGGCACGACGCAGAAGCAGAGCACGCTCCCTCGTGCTCCCAGCCGCCCGCTGCTTCTCTGCTGTCATTTCTTTAATAAGCCGGGCGGCTGTCAGACTCAGGCCAAGAGTCACAGGGCTGTGCTTCCCCGGAGACTTGTTTTCATAAAAATTAGGGCCCACAGGAGGCTCCTCTCTGGCCGAGCCTTCCTTCGTGGCCAAAGGTTAAACGCGTGGCTACGGAGTGCCTTCCCGGGCGACCGTCACCCAGTCACCTTGTTTCCTGATAGGCTCTGGAAGGACCCGAACGGGCGTCCTGAGCATCCATCAGGCACAGCCACCCGACTCCTCAGAACGGGAGTGGGTGAGGTGGGGTTTCCTCCCAAGTGTCCTGCATCGTAAAGCTCAGACCTGGCTAGGCGCTGGCCGACCGGCTACGGAAAGGATGGTAGAGTGGCTCACGTGGGCTTCTACCAGGGGAACGTGGACAACCATTTCTGAGCGATTGGTAAGACTATTTTCTTTAGAAGTCATGCACACTCCCACAGAAAAACCAGCTCCAGCTAGAAATGACTTAGGTTCCGAGTGTTACTTCTAGCCATTTCTACTGCTTTCTCAAGTCAAGCCTCACCAAATTAGTTATCAACTTCCCTTAGGAATGGCGCTCTGGCATAAAAAGCCCTAGATGGTATTCTAGGTGTCTAAAAGGCACAGTAAGACTCTGCAGAGCACAGATCAGGCTATCACTTCATATGAGACCCAAAGTCAAACTCATGAGCAAATGTCTTTTATAAAATCCCAAGTAATTCAAGGAGGCATCAGGAACAGAACGCTGGAGATAATGAAGATGACCCCCTAGCGCCACCCTTCACGTGGCAACGGCCTGGCGTGACAAGCCACCCCGCGCTGGCGGGCCCTGCACACTCCTTTTGCTGTCCGGTGTCAGAGACGTGCTTGGGTCTGCTGCGTTCACAGCAGAACGTTTTACCTGGAAGGGAAGCTCCCTTGCCTACACTCCCAGCACACACAGTCTACCAAACTGCTCTTCTCGCATCTACTCAGTAACTCTGGAGGGTGATGAGGAGTAAGAGGTATAAAGCAACTCCAATAATATATATATATATTTTAAGGAGTATTGAAAGCACGGGTCTGTGGGTCATATGTGCTTAAAACTTTTACCTCCAAGGAGAGCAGTAAGATACAGTGAAACTTGTTCTCTCAAGGGAATTTGCAAAATGCATATTATCCTAGTTTTTAAAGCACTGATGACCGCTTTAGATATTCACAACGGCCTTGCAAAAAGGCATTTACTCACCTTTCTCACCCTAGTGATGAACAATTTATGCAAGGCAAGTAACAAAGGGCCTATTCCATTCATTTTATCCCCTCCATTCCTCCCAGGGGCCAGAAGTGGATCTGAGGGCAAAACGATGCTGGTGACGCTGTAGGATTTTTATGCCAGGAGAGAGGCTGGGTTAAGAAGATTTTCTTGTTCATTTTCAGGGGTGACAGCTCTGGCTGTGCTGTGGAGGAAGGGAAATGCTAGGGATGTGAGATAAAACTCGGTGAACAATGAAGTTGACTCAGAGTGCCAGCTATCTCGCCAAGCCCTCACGCCAGCCCCATGCCCGCGGGGCATACAGAGCATGCCCTTCAAGCTGCCACTCAAACCAGCCACATGGGAGCGTCTGTGCTAGAAAACATCAACCTTTCATCTAATTCGGCGCTGAAATTTAACAGTTATAGTCAAAAAGTTTCCTTCCCTTACAACAGGTTCTGACAGTTTTTCTCTCAGCTCACCTTACAGGGGTAGATACATTTATCTGTACTTGCAGACACTGCCCAGTTTGGGTGGCTGCCCTCTAAGCACTCACGCCCTGCTCCTTGGGACACTGGCTTCCTATAGCAGAGGCAGCTGGGCTGGCAGCCTTCCCAGCTGAAACCATCTCCTAGTGATCTCTGCATATGGTGAGCTTGTCCATTGTTGTTTAGTCCCATGAAAAGTGGAAAGTGTTAGTTGCTGAGTCGTCCAGCTCTCTGCAACCCCACGGGAGTGGGTAGCCATTCCCTTCTCCAGGAAATCCTCCCGACCCAGGAATCGAATGGGAGTCTCCTGAATTACAGGCCGATTCTTTACCATCTGAACCACCAGGGTAGCCTGTTTAGTCTCGAAAGCCTGCTCAAAAAATTTAGCCAATGCACACTTTATAATTCTCAGTCCAAGAGTGCTGGCTCTTATCCTTCTAAGCCTTTTTTTAAAATCCCCAAAGACTATCTTGAAAAGTGGCGACAACATCAGGAACTAAAACCACCAAAGGCACAGGTCAGTCAGCACCAAGGAGTGGACCGTCCCCACCTACCCCCTCCGCCTCTCCCACCACTATGCCCGCACAATCTCATTTCATCCAGTCTCAGCCCAACCTCAGGCCTCACTTGGTGCTGTTTCTACTGCAAAGAGGCTTTTCACCATCTCCTTGGCTGGACACCTCTTCAGCCGAGAGGTTGAGGTGGGGTGAAAGGTGGTCCCAGGACACAGGCACACTCTCGGAGCACAGCCTTCCCCCGCCCGCCACGCTTGTCCCACGTCTTTCCTTACGCGACGTCTGCTAGAATGGAAGCCCCCTGAGGACCCTCCTCGGTAGGAAGGCAGACAAAGCGGTGCGCTGACACCCAGGAGCCGTGAACTGTCCAAAGAGAGAACTCAGCTTGGCCCGAGCCGGGGCCCTGGGCCTTGGAAGTTCACTGTCCAGAACCGGAAACTCAACTTCTGCGGCTACTCAGCTTCAGGCCTCACTGCTTTCAGGTTCCTTGTCTGACACACAAAAACACCTACACCTATCTCAAAATGCTGCTCTGAGGATTACACGGGTTAGGAAGGCACCCGGTGGGCAGCCTGTAACAGCTGCTCAAGAAACACTGGCGCTTCTCCCAGACGCATCGTCTAACTTCACTTTAGGAGCAACGGTGACATTGCCAACAAGAAAACAGAACTTTCAGAAATAAATAAAGAGAAAGAAGCGAGTGGAAGGGAGCACAAGGAAGACATAACAGAATAACGCTGGACAGAAAGAACACGCCTTAAGGGCAGCGAAGCCTTCAACACACCAGCCACCCGGCTTCGCTGAAAGAACGCTTTCCATGTGCAGAGCGTCTGCTTTTGCGGCTGGCTTGAAACCCTCTGCTTGATGGCATAACATGCGGCGTTCTCTAAAAAGGTTTGGTGTCGTTATAGTCAGGTTGGTAAAAGTGCCAAAAGTCTCTTGGCTCAGAACAAATTCCTACAAGTGTCCTGAATCTGTTAACTACACAAAGATGGTTTTGCATCAATGGAAAATACAGGCACTGCATATTCTGCCTTGAGGCTTACTCTCGAAATCACTACAGCCACGGTGTAAATATTTCTTTTTCCTAAAACATACCTCAGAGGAAGCCAGCCACCAAGGGTGATATAATTTGAAACGAAAAACTGCCATTCAAACGTGGACAACAGTCCCATCTGAGTTCACCACGGGGGTTTCTCATAGACTTCTCATGGAATGGAATTCTTGCCCCCGCCCCCAACTCACCCACAAACCCGCTCTCCCCACAATCCTCCCCATCTCCGTTACTGACTCAGCTGACTCTGTGTCCCCAGAGTAGCTCCGTCCTTCCAGCAGCTCAAGCCAAACCCCTCAGCATCCTCCGGGTCGCCTCTCTCGGACACACCTCATATTCCATCTACCCCCCTTCATCTTTTTAAGAAGGTCCTAAATCTACTCTCTGCTCCACTGAGCCCACCTTGGTCCAAGCTCCCACCCTCTCATCTGGCACACCGGTCCTGTCCCTGATGGTCCTGTCCCCTTCTTCACTCCTGCCGCCTGCTCCCAGTACCACGTCCAGAGGTTAGCCGCTCAGTCCTGTTAGCTTAGTCTTGTCCTATTCTTTGCAACCCCACGGGCTGTAACCCGCCAGGCTCCTCTGTCCATAGGATTCTCCAAGCAAGAAGACTGGACTGGGTTTCCATGCCCTTCTCCAGGGGATCTTCCCCACCCAGGGATTGAACCTGGGTCTCCTGCGTTGCAGGTGCATTCTTTACCACCTGACCCACCAGCAAAGCCCAAAGGGCGTGACAACAGAAGTCAGCAAGGGCTTCCCTGGTGGCTCAGGGTCTGCCTGCTGACGCAGGAGACACGGGCTCATCCCTAGTCAGGGAAGACCCCGCATGGCTTGGAGCAAGTAAGCCCGTGCGGCACAACTGTTGAGCCTGTGCCCCAGAGTCCGGGAACTGCAATCACTGCCCACACACCGCAACCACAGAAGCCTGAACGCTCTGGAGCCCGAGCTCCTCGACAAGAGCACAGACCCACCCTCTGCAGCAGAGAAAAGAAGGTCCAGCACAGCCAAGAATAAATAAAGAAAAACTAAAAATGTCAGAGTAAGCCGCAATGACCACCTTCCAGAAGCCCCACAAGGGCCGCTCGTGTGAGAAGCAAAGCCCAAGCCCTTGCATGGCCCGCAGGACGCCGTGCCGTCCGACCCCACCGTGCGCCAGGGACCCCCCCTGCCCACCCTGCTCCCTCCGTCCCGGCGGGCCCTGCCCTCTGCGTAGACTTCCCCAGACGCACGTGCGTCCCCCCACCTCGGCTCCGGCAGGTCTGTGCTCAGCCCCCTTCTTAGACAGCCTCCTCTGCTGGCCTGAGCACAGATTCCAATGCTCCCAGCATCCCCTTTCCCCCTCTTTGGTTATTTTTCCCCAGACACGTACCACATTCTAATACTTCATGTAAGCGATTTACTCGGTTTTGCATGGAGTCTAAGTGCCCAGAACATGAGCTCCCTGTTCTTCTTACTTGGTTCCCCAGCACCCAGAACCACGCCGAGCACACCCTAGACGGTTTGCTAAAAAATGGCTTCAGGCTTCTGTCACATCAGCCAACTCAAGTCCGAGGAGACGGCAGGAAAAACAGGGTCCCACTGACTTCGTCCCAAGTCTCTCTCTGTCCCATGACACCAGTTAGTTTCAAGATTTTTCAACACTTGGCAAGAAATATCATTGCTTCCACAATTTTTCTGGCCACTAATAATGACACCACGTTTGAAGGACCCATACCTTCTATGTCACATATAGGCAAAGAAAAAAGTTAATACCACTCCTTGACCATCATCTTCCCCCAAAGAAAGCTGGAAGTCAGTGACCGAACAGTGAGCCGCATCCACGTTCTATTGAACACACAGGGACCTGTCCGTGTGTGGCTGAAGCTGGGCACGGCTACGTCTTCCTAAGGAGGAGAGGGTTAAGGAAGGGGCTGGGCAGGGTGGCGGGTTCTATCAAACCCCCCAGGGATCAGCCTCCACGGGAGACCCCACCACCTCCGGGGCTGAAGGGTGAAAGAAGCGTGCCGTCAGCAGTCTCAGGAAACGCTTGTCTTGTCGTCTCCCAGCAGCCGGCGAGAGGCAGGGACACCGGGCTCAGGCAGGGCCGGAGGGGGCCAGGAGACGCGTTCTGACACCTCTCTTCTCTCGTCCTTCCACCTCCTGACAGTGGCCCGGCTCAACCTCAAGCCAGGGGGCAAGGGATCCCGGAGGACACAGCCCAAGAATCTGGGAAGATCAGAGAATGATCCGGAGGGAAGAAGGGGGAAGGTCCAGCACACCCGTGTTAGCCCACAGCTCTCCTGGAGTCTGGCCCAGGGACGAGCATGGAAGGGGGCTTGAGCTTTCCGCACCTCCTCTCACTGCGAGCTGCTGACCCACTAGGACTTGGCAGCCAAGCCTTAGGAGGGAGGTCCTGTCTTTGGAGGGAGTGGGGGGCTATTCACTGGCTCATAACCTAAGCGCCAGGTCCCTTAGCCAAAGCAGATGGTCTCCAGCACCCAACACCCAAACACTGAGAAGGAAGCGCTCTGCGGTATGGCCAGAGTTTCCTTTCTAGAAAATCTCCATTCCTTCCACCCTGACGTTGACCCTGAAGAATCCCCTAGACCCACGACTGTTGTCCCAGGAGCCCTGCTCTCTCTTCCAAAGTTGTTTCAAATGCAGAGTAAGTGACCAGTCACGGAGCAAATGCCCACAGGGTTCCAGAAGGCCATGTGCACCTGCTCCCAACAGCCCCTCAAAGGAACTTCCACGCAGACGCCAAAGCCTGTGCAGTTTTCCAAAGCGGGAAAACAAAAGGAAGCTTTAGAAATGACTCCAAATTGAAAATTCTTAAACTTCTGACTTGAGATGACCCAAAGAAAACCAGATCTCTGTCATCCACGCAGCTGAACCACTGTAGGCTGTGCAGCTGAGCAGACTGAATCCCCATCGAATGAGGCGGAGGAGCCCGGCCTCTGGCTTAAGTTCTATCAATGATTTACTTTGAGGCCTCAGGCAATGCACAGTTTCTCAGCAGCTCCGTGTCCCTAACTCCAGGACAAATATGATGCTGCCTCATTCAAACCTGCCAGGGACAAACTGAGGTGAGTTAGCTAATATATCCCTCCTGTCTCCTTCAGAGGATCTTCGTTCCCAACCTCCTAACTGTGGATTTTTTCCCGAGGCAGTAATACAGCAGTATGGAAGGCAAGTCTGAGTCAGACTCATCTGGAAATAAAATGCTAGACCTTTCACTGACGAGCCATTTGAACTTGAACATCATTTGAACTTAAACAATACATCCAGCCCTGCTGTGCCTTAGTGCCCCTTCTCTGTAAAAAGTGAAAACTAAGAAAGCACGACCTCATATGACTGCTGGGTGATAGCATGAGAGCGTGCGTGCAAAGCCCTCAGGACACTGTCTGGCATGGAGTAACCACTCGAAAGCAAATGTAATCATCGCAATCATTACCATCATTATCATTCTCCTTATCATTTTTCATAAGCAGCTCTAAGTGGGTCTGGTGAAAGTACAAACTTTCCTTGAGCATTCTCTAGAATTTTTCTGTCTTTAAAATAATTCTCTTCTGGAAAAGTGGAGTTGAAAATAACACACACAGTTGTCGTGACCCCACCAAACTTGATGAGTAGCTCGAATCGCTAACGAAACCCAAGTTGCTGAAAAGCAGGACCAAGCTCCAGAGGCTTGATTATGGCACAAGAAATGCATACCAAGGAAAATCTTGGGAAAAGAAGACTTTGTTTCAGACCACTTTCTATGAAAAAAAGACAGAACTCATGTCAGTAAGGGAAATCTGTTTGTGAATGGCACCTAAAAAGGTACGCTATAAAATAAACAATTTCATGAACCATAAACTAACCAAGTGCTTCTCTGAGCTCAGGGGTCTGGCGCAAGCTTCCTGAAGCTCCCACGTGGCAACTGTGCCCCACCCCTCACCCGTGAGGTCTCCTGGCACTCAGGGATTTCCAACTGGGCAAGGACCAGGGACCCCAACAGCTGGCGCGGCACCTCACAAATGGAGATGCCCAATCACCCGTCTGCTTTGACACATGATTGACCACACAGCCAATCAGATCAGAGAACCACGTCCACTCCAGGGGACCACCTGGAGCACCAGCAATGGGCCAACAGTCTTCCTCTAACCTGTTCCCTAAGTCTCTCAATGGCTACCCATGATTATAAGAAACAGCCCTTCCTCAGATCCTCAGCTGCCTCCCTGTCTCCCTCCTATAAGGAAGCTGGTTAGCTGCTAACTCGTATACAACTCTTTTGCAACCCCATGGACTGTAGCCCGCCAGGCTCCTCTGTCCATGGGATTTCCCAGGTGAGAATACTGGAGTGTGTTACGAGGGGGGGTCTTCCCGACACAGGACCCGAACCCACATCTCCAGGACTGGCAGGCAGGCTCTTTACACCGAGCCACCAGGGAAGCCTTGTGAGGACCCTGTGATTACATTTGCTGTCCAGTTGCTCAGTTGTGTCCGACTCTTATTCAGATAACGCAGGGTGACCTTTCCGTTTCCATACCCTTAACTGCCTCCACAGAGCCCCTTTACAATGTAAGGCAACATTCATGGATTTCAGAGATTAGAACAGGACATCTCTGGGGGCCCACGTTCAGTCTGTCAGAGTCAGGCCGGCGTCACCGCCATCCCCACGATGCTCACCCCTCTGCCCACCATCGTCACCTTTCAAAGGAAACTGAGGCTCAAGGCTGCATGCCTTACCCGCGTTCCCCATCTGGAATGGGGCTGAATTCAAACCTGATCTCGTAATTCCAGGGGCCACTTCTTGCAGCCACCCCTGCTGCCTCCCCGGATAAGGCAATGTTTGCGATATTATTTTCCAGGCTCTCACCACCCCGTTAACAAGAAGTGTTTCAACTCTGCCCCGTCTGGAATGGGGCTGAATTCAAACCTGATCTCATAATTCCAGGCCCCACTTCTTGCAGCCACCCCTGCTGCCTCCCTGGATAAGGCAATGTTTGATATTATTTTCCAAGGCTCTCACCACCCCATTAACGAGAAGTGTTTCACCTCTGCCCCAGTCATTATCACTGCTCCTCAGCCGTGAATGCCGAGTGGAAATTTCCAGTTCTGTTCACCCTCACTGGCAAGCCTGCCTCGAGTCTGACCCCTTCCCTTTGGTCCAGCAAAACCAACAGGGCACGGAGGCAGAGATCCATTACACAGACCCATCGGACAGACTTTCAGAAGAAAGTCTATGGGAGAGGAGGACTTCCCTGGTGGCCCAGTGGTTAAGACTTCTCCTTCCAGCGCAGAGGGTGTGCGTTTGATCCCTGGTTGGGGAACGAATGGCCAAAGCATAAAACGGAAGCAGGAGAATAATAAATGCAGCAAAACTCAAAGGAAGAAAAGAAAGTATGTGGGCAAGGGACCCAGCCCTCAGTTTTAAAGGAGGAAAACAATCCGAACTTGCTGAAGCTGAAGCTCCAAAACCTTGGCCACTTGACGCGAAGAGCCGACTCACTGGAAAAGACCCTGATGCTGGGAAAGATTGAGGGCAGAAGGGGGCGAAAGAGGATGAGATGGTTGGATAGTGTCAGACTCAATGGACATGAGTTTGAGCAAACTCCAGGAAATACTGAAGGACAGGGAAGCCTGGCGTGCTGCGGTCCACGGGGTCGCAAAGAGTCGGACACGACTGAGCGACTGAACCACAGCAAGACCTACTCACACCAGGAACAGCCTCCAGTGACACAGCGAAGGGCTTCCGTTTCCCCCATGTTTGAAACGATCTATTTAGAAAATACAGAACACTGTCCCCTTGGCGATCATCCACGGTTCCTTCTCTCTTTCTCTCGAGTGAGAGAGCTAGCGAGGGCTGAAAGCGAAAGTCGCTCAGCCGTGTCTGACTCTTGTGACCCCGTGGACTCTGCAGCCCACGGGTTCTCCAGGCCATTGTGACCCCGTGGACTCTGCAGCCCATGGGTTCTCCAGGCCAGAACACTGGAGTGGGTCACCTTTCCTTTCTCCAGGGGATTTTCCTGACCCGGGAATCAAACCAGGGTCTCCTGCATTGCAGGCGGATTCTTTTCCAGCTGAGCTTTCAGGGAAGCCATCAGAGAGGGCTGAGGGGGTGGTATTTAAAGCCTCATGGCTGGTCCCCTGGTGCGCAGTGTGACTGCAGCTGGGTCATCAGGATATTCTAACACGGTGAAGCCTGGGATCTCCCATCCCCTCCTCACTCACACATCATGGAGGAGAGAACCTGATGTTGAATCATAGGCAATTTAACAATGGGAGGAAATAAACAAGCTAAGCCAATCTCACTGCCAAGCTTATACCTTGCCTGTGTCTGTGTTCAATTTAATGTGAAAACAGTGGTGACGAAAAGAAAACTCAATGTTGTATTTTGCATCAGGATGCAACTGCTAGAGCACCAGCAACCTACATGGCTTTCCTGACTAAGAGAGCTCATTGTCTCTGTTCCCACAACTATAACACAGCAGCAAATCAGGGCTTGTAAAGGTCATGTGGAAGAATTCAAACCGCAGAGGTAAAGAATCCTCCTGCCAAAGCAGGAGACGCGAGAAGCTCGGGTTCGATCCCTGGGTCAGGAAGATCCCATGGAGGAGGAAATGGCAACCCTCTCCAGTATTCTTGCCTGGACAATTCCATGGACAGAGGAAGCTGGTGGGCTACAGTCCGTGGGGTCGCAAAGAGTTGGACTCGACTGAGCACCAGGCACACCCCTCCCAGGGCCTCCCTACTCCACACTCCACATGACCACACAGTGTTTCCAGGCCGTTAAGGAGCCCTAGGCCCTCGCCCTGACTCTGATCACTGACTCACTGCAGAACCTGGACCCATCATCACTCAATTTCTTTGAATCTCAGAGTTCTCATCTGTACAGTGAAGAGGGCTGGTTAAGATGACCTCCAGGGGCTCCTCTAATTCCAACTGTAAAAGCTTTCCAAAGATCCATTAACAAAATTCACTGGCTGACTTCTATCTGAAATTAGATTCTGATTGAGTTGGTGAGTAAAAAGAAGAAATGAAGCTGACGCCCGAGACTCTTCACAGCTGAAAGCTGGAGAACACAAGCAAGCCGGTGAGCCAACACGGTGGAATCACCAGGTCCCTCTGCTGGGAAAGCCACGGGGCCTGGCGGCACTGAGAGGTTACCCGCAGGAGGGCCTTCACTGCTGCCTCTTGCACTCAGCGCCTCCCGAGCACCAGCTCGGACACCAGCTCGGAAGGGATGGGTCAGGGAGGTCATTCCCGGGACTCAGATCCCGCACAGACATCTTCACTAGGGCCCTTCTGGCCACTGAGCACAGCATTCAAGGCCACCCTGACCCAGGGATTCACTGGCACCAGAGAAAGGGCATCACTTTCCTGCTGTCCACGGAGAGGGGAGGCGACCTCTGTCCTCTCGACCCCGGAAAAGCAGCCACAGGAAAAAGAAAGCTGATTGAAAGAGCTGTTGAGCTCTCTCAGGACTTAGCTCCCTGAGCTGCTAGCTCCACGGAACAAATACACCAGCTTAAGTGGGAAAGCTCGGGGTGGGGGGAGTGACAGGAAAATTGAGGACTTGCTATAAAACTCATCTTCAAAAAGCCGTAATCATCACAAAAGTGTGCCACCTAAGCACTGTCTACAAACATCCTTCCGCACAATCCCCGTGTTTGAACCGCCCTCATCTAGAGACACCGCTATTACTCAGGATAGCGTTTTAAATCAATTAAGTAGCAAAACGAGGAAAAACCAGGATTTTTCGATCAAAACTCTGCCGTGAATCTAATTAAAACTGACATAGGGAAACAGGTATCAAAGAGAAGGAGTCTGACTTTTTCACCTTCATGCTGCTAATTCCTACTCATCAGCTGTACAATTCAGTTTTCAAAGACTGTTTTCTGCACGACTCGTTGGATAACCCTCGATACTGGAAGGGGAAGACGGTGTATTAGAAATGGAAATTCTTATACTTTGCTGAAGAGAAAAAGGAGACTTAAGGATATTGAAAGGTGAGCCCAAAGTTGAGTCACAATGACCCAGATCGCCGAATGCCTTACTTCAAACACTCCTCCGGGACACCACCCAGTGCCTCTCACCGACTTCATTTCCATGGTGAAAGCTAAGTAATTTCTATATCAGACGCTGTCATATATTTTGCCTGGGCTTTGCCTTTGAACTTCAGGGCCTCAGAATACTCTGATTTGAATCTGGGCAAAGTGAAGTAAAAGGGCAAAAGACTTCCCTCATGGCTCAGCCAGTAAGGAGTCTGCCTGCAATGCAGGAGACCCGGGTTCGATCCCTGGGTTGGGAAGATCCCCTGAAGAAGGAAATGGCAACCCACTCCAGTACTCCTGCCTGGAAAATCCCATGGACAGAGGAGCCTGACAGGCTACAGTTCATGGGGTCTCAAACAGTCAGACACAACTGAGCGACTTGACTTCAGTTCAAAATGAAGTGTATTTCCAACTGCCAGGTAAATGAGACTTTTCTCTCCAAGCAGCTGCAGGTCCCTCGCATCTATCGTTGTTCCTGCAGCCCGCCTCCTGACCCACTAGTACTTCTTATAAACAACCACGCCTACCGTTCGCGGTCGTGTTCTAATCACACAGAGGCAAGAAAGTAGCAAATAATCCCACTCTCCACTTCCAGGCCCTGGCCAGCAATCAAAAATCTGACTGTGGGTCTTTGTTCATTCTATTTTTGGGTGATAGCATATCGCAAAACACCTCTCAGCCTCAGCCCTGTTGATCAATAGTCGTTTAAAAGTAAATTTGTCGTGGAAGTGTATAAATATCTACATTCAATAGTGTTTGCCAAAGTAATGCATTTGCCCCGTGATTATAAATGATCAAATAAGTAAAACAACACAGCAGCAGCAAAAACTGCTCCAGTCTGATAGAGAGCAGGCTTCTGGACACGGGGCGGGACTGGGGGAGGAGGGGGAGGGCGGGGCGGACAGGGAGAGGAGCGTGGACACGACACCCTGCCATACTCGAGACAGCCAGCCGCTGGGAGCCCGCTGTCTGACTGGGGAACTCAAACAGGGCCCTGCAACAGCCTAGAGGGGCGGGAAGGGGAGGACGGAGGGAGGGAGGTTCAAGCGGGAGGCGACATACACCTGAGGCTGATTCACGCTGATGTTTGGCAGGAGCCAACACAATATTGTAAAGCAGTTATCCTTCAGTTAAAAATAGTTTTGTTAAAAAAAAATAGTTTTGGTTTTTTTTTAACTGTTCTAGTCTGTGCTGAGGTGGTGGGTAGGAGCCTGGCTTTATTTCTGGGGTCTTCACTGTTACTAAATCTACTGAAATAAATGAAGCAGGGCTAGAACCCAGAGCGGAGCCGGGTAGGCAAATGCTCTGCCCCAGACATGGTCTGTCCCAGCCCTCCTCTCTCACAGCCAGAATCCCCTCCCCCAACCCAGCCACCCCGGTTTCCAGGACCAGCCCCACCCTCCGCGGAGACACCGGGGTGGTGCTGGTGCAGCCCCCCGGGACCACCCCTCCTAGGGCTGGCTCCGCTGTGACCTCCTGCCCCGGCTCCGCTGCCTATACCTGAACCCTCTCTTGGTTCCTTAGCCCTCGGCTCTGAAGCTCACTGGACTCCTGGCTTCCTCTCTGTCCCTCAAGCCACCTGGACCTGCTGTCCCCACAACCACGTGACTCTGAAAGGAAACCAACTCCAAATACTCCGGACTGATGCTGAGACTGAAGCTCCACTACGGTGGCCACCTGATGCAAAGAGCCGACTCACTGGAGAAGACCCTGATGCTGGAGAGATTGAAGCAGGAGGAGAAGGGGACGACAGAGGATGAGGTGGTTGGATGGCATCAGTGACTCATGGACACGAGTCTGATCAAGCTCCAGGAGCTGGTGATGGACAGGGGGGCCTGGCGTGCTGCCGTCCATGGGGTCACAAAGAGTTGGACACGATGGAGAGGCTGCACAACCACTGTGTACCCCAGGACAGGAGCCTGTCCTGAGATGCTGGCGACTCTAGAAGCAGTCTCCAATTCTGTCCCCTCAGCCTCCTATTGCAGCCCCCTGCCACACACACCCCGCCCCGACTCCCACTACCCCCTTACCACCCACCCACAGACCTCCTGCAGCTCCTCCAGTTTATCTGGAAGTGGACTTCCGCCCACGGCCCTCACCAGGCACTCCTTCCAGCCAGGCCTGACCCTAAGAAAAGATCAGTAGCTTCTTCTCAACCACTGCTCTGCACTTCAGACCTTGTTCCTACTTAAGTGCCTCTGTCTGGGCCTAACGTCTATTGACTCGTGGAGACGGAGCTCGTGAAGGCTGTCCTCTTCACCATCCTCACCGTGTACCTGGGATCGGCCAGTGGCCTGCACATGGCCATCTATTAGCGGCCTGCACACGACCATCTATTAGCGGCCTGCAGACACTGTGAGCAGCAGACTGCACTATTTTCACACAGAGATGAGAAACCTGGGATCCCGTTTTAATAAGAAATGTGCGTAGATTCTGCTGGCAAGACGGGGGCAAAAGCAGGACGAGATGCAGGCTGACCTGGCTTCCTTCTTACTGTATGAATCCTATCTGGGGAAACCCTATGCTGGGTCAGTTACTGAGTGCGAGAGCACAGGGAGGCACTTTCTAAGCCACGCGGCCTGCTCTTATGCCCCTCGGACACGAGCCCATTACTGAGGGGGGCTGGGGCTCCCTGGCGTCTGAGTCACCTGTGTGCCCCGTTGAGAAGCCGTCTCGAGCTCATTTCACCTTGCAGAGCAGGACAGGGTAGGCATTTGCTCAAATTCCCACTTGAGCACTTCCAATAAAACCAACTGTTTCAAGTAAAACTGGAAGGGCTTTTGCACTTCCCACTGGCACCATCTAAGTTCCGGGTTTCAGGCTTAGTTGACGTAAGCGAAATTGGTAACAGAGCAGGAAAGGGCTGTTTGGGTGCTGATTCAAACCCTAAGCTGCTGCCGAAGTGCTGCGTTCCTCTCAGAGACCGTGTTCCCAGGGGCTCCACGACACAGTCATTAGAGACGCTCCATCACAGCTCCCAGCTCTGGCAAGCTGAGCTGCGTCCCTGTCCAGGGGGGCATGTGCTGCCCTCTGAAACACGCTTGAAGCTGTGGCCTGAATGAGCATCCGGCTGTCTGCTGGGGGAGAAGGCAATGTTCTGGGTTGAACTGTGTCTCCAAAAGAGATGTCCGAAGCCCGGGAGCTCAGAATGCAGCTGGACTGGGGAACAGGGATGCTGCCTGCGTCATCAGCTAAGACGGGGTCACACTGCATCAGGGCGACCCCTAATCCAAGAGCACCGATGTGTTTAAGGGAAGAAACACACGAGGAAAGGAGGCAATGAAACAACAGAGGAAGAGACTGCAGGCGATAGCAGACACGGGCAGAGGCAAGCAAGGACCCCCCTCTACAGGTTTCAGATGAAGCGTGGCCCTGCCCACACCTTCAGCGTGGACTCCCAGCCCCCAGAAGTGCGAGACAACAAGATCCTCCGGTGTGTGCGACTTCGTTACAACAGCCCTAGGAAAGGAAAGCAAAAGGGGAAGCGAACAACTGGGGCTCACAAAGACCTCTTGACTGAGACGCAGCACCAAGGAGGAAGGAGGAAATAGGATTTGGAGGACGGTTCGATTCAGGAGTTTTTGACTTTACAAGGGAGTGAAAGCAATGCGCATTTGGGAGAAACCAAACTTTGGATTTTGGATTTGCTCTTTCCCCAAGCGAGCAACTCCCGGTCCTCTCTGGTGGCGTCAGGCAGTGGCGCTGAGCACGGCTGCACGTCAGCCGCGACCACCAGGGCAAACAGCCACCCTGTACCCAGATGGCCATTCTGTCTTTCTCTCGGTACAGCGTTCAGGACATCACAGGAGACAGTCACACTTTGCTACAAAACAGGTTTTGTGTGGGGCTACCCTGGTGGCTCCGATGGTAGAGTCTGCCGGCCATGCAGGAGACCCGGGTTCTATCCCTGGGTCGGGGAGATGCTCTGGAGAGGAGAATGGCTCTGTGTTAAATGGTTTTGCCCAACAGCGGGCTCGTGGAAGTGTTCTGAGCATGTCTAAGGTGGGCGAGGCTGAGCTACGGTGTTCAGCAGATTGGGTGTATTCAAACCACTTTTTACTATGATATTTCTGACGTATGATGGGTTGATTGGGATATAACCTGGTTGTACGTGTTTGTGACCAGGAACACCTTTCATAGTGTGGCCACCTACCTGGCTGAACTGGAGGAAGACAGACATGGCCCAGCATCCCTGGAAGGAGCCTTCCTTCCCCTAAGAACCTAGACCATCTAACTCAGGCGCCAAGGAGGGGAAGGAGCAGGGCAGGGTTGGGAGCAACAGAAATGGAAGGTTTTACTCCTCCCACTTAATCCAAAACCCTGCCTCCTGCATCCTGGCCCTCAGTCCCTTCCGTGCTCACATGCTCACAGAAGGACACGAATGGGTGTTTTCACAACCACGATCTGGGGTAATCTTCATACAACAGCGAAGGAGGGAAAGTATTATCACTCCCATTTTACATACAAGGAAACTGAGGCTCACACAAGATCACAGATGCAAAGACCATCCTGCAACGAAGGTCAGTTAACAAAGCAGAAGGCATGAGAGTGAGGCATGGGGAATGGGGAGAAAAAAAAGCTCTAAATTTCATCTTAAAAAGAAAAAAGATGAAGTCAAACAAAAGTTCCAAAGGGAATCAGATCTGTTGGCCTTGAAAAGTAGACCTTTATCTTTTTCAGTCGTTCAGATGACGTTGCTGTGGACATGATCCGCTGATTCTCTGACCAGATCGGTCAAGTGTCTTTGAGGAGAAACCCCAAACACGTAAGAACCCTGGCCTTCTGTCTCATTCGGGGTTTCCCCGTCTTCAGAAGTGTCTGTGCAAGCAGAGGACCTTTCCATAAGCATCACCCTGCGCAAGCCAGACCTCAGGGAGTGAGAGGCTGGAGGACAGCAGACTCGTGTCCATCAACCTGTGATGACGGGACGGACCGGACCCTTCCCCAAAGCATCACTGAACAAGAGCAGAGCTGGCAGGGACGGAGCGGGCTGGCAGCACCCCAGGAAACGACAGGGCTGAAAGGGTTAGGCCACAAAGCACTGGGGAGAAGAGTTGGATGGAGAGCTCTGACTCCAATCAGCTGACTCTTCCATATATTATAATCCTCCCCCTCTGGAAAACACCTGTCACTGGTCACCGAGAAAACGTGCCTTTCCCCCCCTCCAAACCCATGGCCAAGAAGTCGGGCAGAGCCCTCAGGAGTCACCACTCACCACCCTGAGAAATTTCCTCTGCGAAGTGCCTTCGCTCCCCATCTTGTCAGCTTGAAAATATTAAACACCACTGAAGGAAATTTAAGGTTTCTTTTTCAGATTTAAATGTCTACTTATTTCAAAATGAATTAGTAGTTCTCTGGGTTTCATAATGTTTAATTCATTAATGATAACTACAGCTCGAGAATTTGAAAGGGAAATTGCTTCCAGGATAAAATTAAATGTGAAACGCTGAGCGGTGATTCACGGCTGTTCCATCTAAATTACTAATCCATGTGGCAAACCTGGTTGGCAGCACAGAAAAGCAATACTCTTTTCCCCCACTGCCTCAGAGACTTTGCCGAATTGTTTTGCAAACCGTCTAAACCCAAGTCCTAAATAATCCCCTGCCAGCCGCCTCCATTTCATTGCAGAATCTAGTTCTTAGCATCTCTATTGCCTCAGAGAGGTTCAGGATGGACTAATACTTCGGTGCCTCGGAAAAAAGACTTTTCTCCACATTCGAGTCTAGACGTACAGTCCGATGAATTTCCAAGGCAACTCTTTTTAAATTTAAGGCAAATATCTAGGTGGTATCTGTCCATGTCTTCCTGGAAGAAACCTGCATAAAACTCTAAAAATGAGAGCTTTCTTTTAGTTTGCAAGGAAGGCTGGCCAGCTGAGAGTCAATTACATATCTCCCTGCTGGAACAACTGGGAGCTGGAACAAACCCTGTGGTCCAAAAGACAAGATAATATGAAGTTTCCAAAGCTGCCTGCAGCCCAGGTTATGCTGCCTCCTAGAATGTCACCTGGGTCTGCCCCTGCAGCCAGCACCAGGGTTCACACCCTGACCAGGGTGGAGAAGCAGGGATGCTCCTGACCACGTGCCCCCAAAGGAACTCAGAGACCAAGGTCCCACAGGGCACATCCCCCTGGGAACCGCGGTCCAGACCACCCTGAAAGCCCGAAAACTGGATCCCCCATCTCCAATCTCCCCCTCACTCCCCCCACCCTGCAAGCTGGTCCTCAGTGGCCAGTCAGACCCCAGGCCGCCCTCAGGAGTGCTCCTCCACGCCATGGCTTTCATACGGTGCTGCCTTAACCCGGGGGCAATCCAAGGAAGGCGCCCTCAGGGCGCCCGTACTGCAGGACAAGGCAAGTCAGCAAAGACATTCGATGCACTTGCCCAAGTTACAGGGCAAGAACACGGCAGAGCCAGGACTCACACCACACTTTCTGCCCAGTTTCCCACGCGGTGGTCTCTCTGATCACGCCACCCTCAGCTTCGAATATCCGACTCACTCCTTATGACCAGGCAGTAGAGCACGCACGCCTGCCGAGGTCTGCAGACACGTGGGCGGTTTGGTTCCACTTCCAGCTTCTCCATTTTCCCCACACTCTGGCTTCTCCAGACTACGCACCTGTTGTTCTCCGCCTCTCCTCCCAGGAGGGCCCCCGAGACCCCTTGGGTATCTCCCCCCGAGCCCACTTTCTGCTTTCACGACTTGCTGTTGACACTGGGGCTTCCCTTGTGGCTCAGCTGGGAAAGAACCCGCCTGCACGGCGGGAGACCTGAGTTCAGTCTCTGGGTTGGGAAGATCCCCTGGAGGAGGGAAAGGCTCCCCACTCCAGTGTTCTGGCCTGGAGCATCCCAGGGGCTGTACAGTCAATGGGGTCACAGAGAGTCGGACACGACTGAGCGACTTTCACTCTCACTGGGGGCACACGTGGGTCTCCCCCTCGAATCCACAAACGGCTCCGGGGCAACGGCTCCGGCTCTTCCCTGACCGACCCCCGCACGCGCAGCAGGGCCGCCGAGAGGTGGTCCCTAAACCTTTGGAACTGACGAATGTGCCATGACGAGCATGTTCAAAGCCAAAGCAGACAACAGACGCAGGGGCTTGGGCCAAACTGACTCAGGACCCTCACGAGTGGGGAGGAAGAGACGCGCAAGGGGGTTTGTGCACTTTTTCAAAGCTCTGCCTGTCAAGGAGCTTTTTTTTTCCATCAAGCATTCAAACATGGCAACCACGTGATGGAGAGAACACCTAGCTGTCTGCTCACTAGCTAATGGGTTTATGAAGCAAGTCTGTTTCCGATTTTAAATCGGCAAGCGATAGTCTTTAGAGGGGGAACTCAACAGTCACCCATGTGTTACAAAAGCAAAGAGATGACAAACAATCCCCAGCTCCAACTGGCTTTTATTGTTGCTTCCTGGCAGCAGAAGGGAGGGCATAGAGATACTTGGAAGCAAGGGGTTTGTAGCTGTCGGCATTTTTAATTTTAAGGCGGGAGTGTATCCACTCCCCACAGCTCCTCTGTTGATCCTTCTGCAAGGGTGAGTTGATGTAAAGCAGCCTGGACTCCCCACAGCACCGGTCTCAACCATTCAGGTGTCCATTCCTGACCACGAACTTGGCTCAAATGAACCCCGATGCCAGGACAACACAGAGAGCGAAAATAACAACTGCAACTCGTGGTCATCGCTTAATTATAATGTTCCTAAACGTTCCTCAACCCCGTAGACTAGCTGCAAATGTCCAGTGCATGCGATTTCTCCGAGGTACTGTCAAAACACACACAGATACACCCTACTATTCCGTAAATGCAACCTTCAGCTCATTCCCTAGCTCAAACACACACTACATTAACTCATTTTCCCTCACCTTCTCAGAACTCAAGGAGCCCCTGGGGGCATTCTGGATGCCCGGGGTCTCTTCCATGAACAGGCCTCCAGAGCAAGCTCCTGGCCCTCGGGGTCGGCCTTCCCCGAAGTGTTCCCCTCGGTTCACAGCAACTCTCTGCGCTCTGTTCAGGGGTGTTGCTCCCAGGGAGAAGCATTTGCCAAATACTTTCTAACTTGTCTCTTTTCTTCCCCGTTTACTCAATGTCTCAAGAGCAGCCACGCTTGCTCAGAGTCAGCTTGGAGACCTCAGGACAGAGGGCAGTCCAGCCCAGACACCCTTAGCTGACCCTGCAGGGCACCCACTGCCCTGGGCATCCAGAGAGGCCACCTCAGGTCACCAGGATAAGCATGGGCTTTAGAAGCACCTTCCAAGTTGTCCACTAGATGGATGTGACGCGTGCAGCGTATGGTGCCTTGCGGTTACGCAGAGGAAGGGTGCGAAGCAGGACGGTCAGGACCAGGCGCTCCAGGCGGTTCCACAGAAAGGGCAAGGGCCCACAGCCCTCTTCCCAATGGACTGAGAAGCAGGCAGAGTTGCCCATTCTTGAGCTTCTTAGGGTTCCCACTTTAATGATTAAACGAAAACCTGAAAAGCATCCATTGTTCATAAAAGCAACCTTCCATAAGCAGGTCAGGTTCTCAGAAAAGGTTTTCAGAACATTCTAACATCTTGGTTAAGCTTGTGTGTTCTAGGAATATCCTAAGCTCTCCATTTCTTTGTAGGAAGGACTAGTTCAAGGAACTCCAGTCCTGACCATTTCCATCACCACAAAATTCTAATGAGGGAAACCCACAGAAACGTGAAACTTCTCTCAAATTTTCAGCTGCCAACAACACAAGGAACAATGAAATAAAGTCAAAATGAGAAAGTGTATAAGCAGAGGCACCTTTGGACAGGAAGCCACGAGAACAGTTGTGTAACTGGGCTTCACGGAGAGCATCTGTGTTCCGTGATACAGACTTACACACTGAGCTTGTTCCTTCTCAGCTCAACTCAGGAGGGAAAAGCTGAGTCCCACCAGCTCGAGTCCAGCCTCGCCATCTGTCCTTCCTACCACATCCTCCCACCCCTCTCAAGCCTCTCCTGGAAAGAAAGAACTGAAAATACGGAAACAGCACCTTACTGGACCCGCAGCTAACACGAGTGCCCTGCTTTCAGGATCACACAGCTGGGGAGGGGTGGGGTGTAGACAGCACAGCAGGAAGCCTTCAGTGGCCAGATTTCACTGCAGCTGTGACGTGGCCTCTGCACTCCAAACAAGCTTTACCATCACAGCCTCTGAGGATGGGATTTTTTCTTGCAAACACACACAAGCAACGGCAGTTTAAAAAATCTTCCTGTGTGTGTGCTCGCCTCCCACAGAGCCCGTCTCCACCAAGTGCTCTCACCTGCTCTGGTCTCTTCCACCCAAGGACGAGAACACCCTCCCCCTCGACCCAGCTGTTCCTCACCCCTGCTTTTTCACCACTGGCAAGGCCCCTTCATGCCCCTGCCATCCCCCCAAAGTCACGCCCCGTGTGTCTCCCCAGAGCCACTGCCTGGAGATTCTGCTTCAGGACATCACTTGTCTCTCCTTTAAGGATGTGGGAAGAAGAAGACTTCTTTTAAGTTTAACCAAGAAACGGAAAGGATCAAAGTCCTATCTTCCCATCAGAAAGTTTGCAGGCCTCACTCACTCAGATCTAAGAGAGAAATAAGTCAGGCCAAAGTAAGGGACCAGCTCCACCCCAGGCAGAGAGGCCCAGCTGGAGCTGAGCGCCCCCGGCCTTTCCGTATCTGCCTTGCATTGAAGCTCCCCTTACTCCTCCCACCACCCATCCTCAAGTCTCAGCATAGCCTGTACCAGCCGCCTCACATTACTCCCTGCGTCCTCTTTCTCACCTTCCCTCTGTCTGACCCCTCCGCTCTCCTCCCCAAGCCCTGCACCCGCTTCTCAGAGGGGTTGGTAGAAGCCTGAATCACAGGGTTAGCTACTACACCCTTACGGAGGTGAATGTGTAACCCTACCCAAGGGCACTCACGTTTTAGCAAAGGGTCTTGTGGCTCAGCTGGTAGAGAATCTGCCCGCAATGCGGGAGACCTGGGTTTGATCCCTGAGTTGGGGAGATCCCCTGGAGAAGGGAAAGGCTGCCCACTCCAGTTTTCTGGCCTGAGAACCCCATGGACTGTGTAGTCTGTGGGGTCACAAAGAGTCGGACACGACTGAGTGAGCTTCACTTTCATGGACATAAAACCCAAAAGGAACAAACAACCAATTTATACTGATTGTCGGTCTCAAACACATCATTAAATGTCTCTGCCTACTTCAGATTCCTCCCTCGGCCTTGTTCTGAGAATGGGTGAGCTAACATGTGCATAACCCTGGAAACAGCACCCAGCACCTCACGCGGGCCACGCGCTGGGTCACCAGTATGAACCTGCACAGCAGCGACCCCGCCAGATGAGGACGCGGACTGACTGGCTAGGATCCCAAGGCTGATCACAAGGAGCAGAGCAGGGATACGGCTCTGAGTCCACAGGAGCCAGGTCATGCCGTCTTCTCCACACCGCAAGGACTGAATCTCTAACCCTAACCCTAACCAAGGCCGGCAGGCGGCGGGGTGAGCGTGCGCTGGCGGCTTCTGCTGTGCGCCGGCGGGAGGCGGCCAGAAGGAAGCGTGGACGACCGGAGCGGGCATCAGGCGATTCCCGCAGCGCGGCCGGAGCCGCACAGCCTGAATGTCCCATCAGGGCTCACCCGCGCCGCCTCTGAAGCGCAGCGACCTCAGGCTATCAACTCACCCCGTGTAGACCCAGATTCTCCTGAGTATAAAATGGAAACGGCTTACTCGGGAGGGCATAAGCCCCTTTCACCGTGAAGTGTTCATGGCAAAAGGCTAAAGTTTTCATGAGGGAGCTTCCAGAAAAGGGTCTTGAGGTCAGGAGGGCACCAAAGCAGTTGGTGTCCGTCACTCCCGACATTCAGAAGGGGGATTCATAGAGCAGCATGCTAGAAATGAACGTTTATTTAAAAAACTTAATACCAGAGCCAAAAAATATTGCTAATGACCTTGATACATATGGGTACATTTCTGAATGAACTCTGAGCAGTCTGACTTTTAATCGCCAAAACACTGCTGAAAACCTACTCGTTTCCATCGATTGTTACAAATCCATAATCAGGCCTCCTTTCTCTCTGGCTTGTCCTATGTCGGAAAAGCACTGACTATTCCACCAGAGGAGACTTCCCTCAAAATAACCTCAATATCCTCAACTGTCACATAATTCAGCAGTTACTCACTGCACTATAATCTTCGGATGAATTGCTGATATAGAAACAAAATAGCTATAATAAGATAAATTCTATCATAATAAGGTAAATTACAATTCTACCCTGACCGGAGCACAGGGTAACTGAAATGGAAACTAGATTTTTAGCATTTCACATGTAATATTATGTTCATTGAAGGTGCTTGTTGTCAGTATATTTTGCTTCTGATAGCGGTTATTTTTTCTTTTTTTGGATTTTTTTTTTGATGTGGACCATTTTTAAGGTTTCTATTGAATGTGTCACAACACTGCTTGTGTTTCACATTTTGTTTTTTTTTTGGCATGTGGGATTTTATGTCCCTGACCAGGAACTGAGCTGCCTGTTCTGGAAGGCAAAGTCTTAACCTGGGAGACTTTAACACCAGACCACCAGGAATCCCGACAGCAGCTGCTTTTTGTTGGTATTTTCCAATACTGCGGAGTTTCGCGAGGTCACTGTATCATAGTGGACTGGCGCGCCGACGCTGCCCGAGCGTCCATCCTGCCAGGGACAGCGCAGCTTTGAGCAAGATGCTCCATCTCTCTGTGCCTCAGTTTGGTCATCCAAAAAATGGGGACAAAACCTGTTCCTAAATTACTGTAAGGATTACACTGGGTGACTTGAGTTTCACAAGACACCAGACAGTGACTGCCAAGTACACAGTCAGACCACCTGACCTGCCTCCTGAGAAACCTGTATGCAGGTCAAGAAGCAAGAGTCAGAACTGGACATGAAACAACAGACTGGTTCCAGATAGGGAAAGGAGTGCGCCAAGGCTGTATATTGTCACCCTGCTTATTTAACTTATATGCAGAGTACATCATGGAAAATGCCAGGCTAGATGAGGCACAAGCTGGAATCAAGATTGCCGGGAGAAATATCGATAACCTCAGATATGCAGATGACACCACCCTCACGGCAGAAGGCAAAAAAGAACTAAAGAGCCTCTTGATGAGAGTGAAAAAGTTGGCTTAAAACTCAACATTCAGAAAACTAAGATCATGGCATCCGGTCCATCACTTCATGGCAAACAGATGGGGAAACAGTGGAAACAGTGACAGACTTTATTTTTCTGGGCTCCAAAAGCACTGCAGATGGTGACTGCAACCATAAAATTAAAAGACACTTGCTCCTTGAAAGAAAAACTATGACCAACCTAGACAGTATATTAAAAAGCAGAGACATTACTTTGCCAACAAAGGTCCGTCTAGTCAAGGCTGTGATTTTTCTGGTAGTCATGTATGGATGTGAGAGTTGGACTATAAAGAAAGCTGAGCACCAAAGAATTGATGCTTTTGAACTGTGGTGTTGAAGGAGACTCTTGAGAGTCTCTCAGACTGCAAGGAGATCCAACCAGTCCATCCTAAAGAAAATCAGTCCTGAATATTCATGGAAGGACTGATGCTGAAGCTGAAACTCCAATACTTTGGCCCCCTGATGTAAAGAACTGACTAACTGGAAAAGACCCTGATGCTGGGAAAGACTGAAGGCGAGAGGAGAAGGGGACAAGAGAGGATGAGATGGTTAGATGGCATCACTGACTCGATGGACATGAGTTTGAGTAAGCTCCGGGAGTTGGTGATGGACAGAGAGGTCTGGTGTGCTGCAGTCCATGGGGTTGCAAAGAGTCAGACACGACTGAGAGACTGAATCTAACTGAAGTATATAGTAGCAATTTTTTCACTTGTAAGAGTACAAATCCAATTCAAAAATATTTAATACTTTACCCACAATTCTGCAGTCTCCATACTTAAAGACTGGCAGGCCTTACCTCTTACAGCACTGGGGCCAACGCCCTCACTTGCTTCTTTCTCTTCCAACGTACCAAACTCTCACTGTTCACAAGTTAGTTACCATCATCAGCCCACTGAACACTCTCTGAAGGAGTAAAAGTTCTTTCTCCGGAACCCAGAGAAAGCGGGCTTGTTTTCTGAGAAAATGAAATAGGCCAGAGCCCGAACCAGCAGATTCCAGTTAATCAGTACTACCTGCTAGGAGTTTTTGAGGCTGACGGAGCCAATATTCTATTAGTAAACAAACCTCAGGAAAGGAAAATTAAAGCTGCTTTGCTCCCCAAAGTATTTTCCTAATCTATCTTAATAAGCATAGTTTCATTCTGTTTATCCACAACCATTTTTCATACCATACTAAATGAATTTTGTCTGATTACGTTCATTTTATAAAAATATAAAAATGAATTTCATGCTTCCACTACTATTTGCACCCACTTGGGCTCTGAGTATATTTTGTTCCCGGAAAACCTAACTCAACATCTTACCTTAAACCCAAAGGGAAAACCCCTGGGTTGAACAAAAAGTTCATGGCAATGTGCCCTGAGACTGTCCTTGCAGCCACAACCTAACACCACATCAAGAGAAGAATGTATCAAGATAGTCACTACGTCTTTCCAATACTAGACAAGTATAAACGAAGTCAAAGGTAGTGACTAACATATTACACTTCTGAGTGCAGACACAAGATTCAGCTGTCAAGATGCACTGTTCCCAGAGAGGAGACTTTCTGAGGACACTGCCTTTAATCGACCAGAATCCATGAAGATATCCAAAAGGGCATGGGAAATACAAAAAAGAGTTGGAGCTCTGCTCCCTAAGGAGACTGCTGCTGCTGCTAAGTCGCTTCAGTCATGTCCGACTCTGTGCGACCCCACAGACAGCAGCCCACCAGGCTCCCCCGTCCCTGGGATTCTCCAGGCAAGGACACTGGAGTGGGTTGCCATTTCCTTCTCCAGTGCATGAAAGTGAAAAGTGAAAGTGAAGTTGCTCAGTCATGTCTGACTCTTTGCGACCCCATGGACTGGGGCTCACCAGGCTCCTCCGTCCATGGGATTTTCCAGGCAAGAGTGCTGGAGTGGGGTGCCATTGCCTTCAGGCATAACAGTTCACACTCATATTTACTGGTCAAAAAAATAATAAGTTAGGTCATCAGAATGCAAAGAAGAATAAGGTGGACCCAGCCCTCAGAGAGCCCACACTCACCTTTGGACCCCAGCTGGCCATGCCCAGGACCTGCACTAAGGTCTGACGCACATAGAAGGCAGTAAAGGTCATTTTTAGGGGCCATTATCAAGGCTTCCAGGGGGTGCAATCAGTAAAGAACCCACCTGCCAATGCAAGAGAGGCAAGAGACATGAGTTCAATCTCTGGATTGGGAAGATCCCCTGGAGAAGGAAATGGCAACTCACTCCAGTGCTCTTGCCTGGAAAATCCCATGGACCGAAAAGCCTGGAGAGCTCCCGTCCACGGGGTCGCAGAGTCAGACAGGACTGAGCACACACACTGGAGTAATAACTGGGGATCCCGTGAAGGGACTTTGAATGACAGGATGGAGCGGGATAGAGGAACAGGGAGCGTGTGCGCGCAGCTGTGTGGGACGCCTCGTGGCCCCGTGGACGGCAGCCCACCAGGCTCCTCTGTTCGTGGGATTTCCCAGGTGAGAATGCTGGAGTGGGTTGCCATTTCCTTCTCCAGAGGGTCTTCCCCAGCCAGGAGTGAGACCCACATCCCCGGCATCTCCTGCACTGGCGGGCGGGCTCTTTACCACTACTGCCCCCTGGGAAGCCCAGAAGAATAGAACAGGACAGAATTGAACACAGGAGCAAGCAGGTTGGCTGGCCCCAAGCCAGGGGTTGGTGAGTTTCCCAGCTGGTGCAGTGGTAAAGAATCCACCTGCCAACATAGGATCCTTGGGTTGGAAAGACCCCCTGGAGTAAGAAATGGCAACCCACTGCAGGACTCCTGCCTAGACAATCCCACGGACAGAAGCCTGGTGGGCTACAGTCCATGGGGTCACAGAGAGTCATGCATGGGGGCCAGAGCGACCCGGCTCAGATGAGGAGAGGGTCTTCCACCAGGTTCCCCGTATTCCGGGCAGGGTCCCACAGACAGCAATCCTCACGCACAGTCTGTAAAACATCTTAATCGGAAGAAATCGTAACCAGTCTGGGAGTAATAAACAGAAATCAAGCTGTGTGACCACCTGAAGTCCTGCACTGCAGGCGGATGCTTTACCTAACATGGAGTCACAAACCACTTTCCGTTTTCAACACATTCAAGCATCCTCTGCTCCAGGTAACCTTTCCCTTGTTCCCACCATTCTTCTGACCCCTGTCCTCTCACAGCCAGCCCCCGAGAGGGTCTCTCTCCCACTGGCGACACGGTTCAACCTCAGACTCGTAATGACCATGTGGATGTGGGTTACCCTCCAAGCAGTGCTCTGACCTCACTGCTGAATTTCCACAGTGGACTCTTGATGTCTCCCACGGCGGTCCTTCCCCTCAGTTTTACATTTGTTACCACCCTTCTTCACCCAGGACCTCAAACTTGGAAACCTGTTTCCCTCTCACCCCTCATTCAGTCGGTCTTCGAAATCCTATTGATTCTGGCTCTGGAACGCCTCCCGTGTCCACCCGTCCCGCCCACTCTGCTCTGGCCCCCAGTGTCCTCCCCACCTTTGTCCTCCCCGCCGATCCACACTCACCGCGGCCAGATTAAGCTTCTGAGAGCACAGCTCCACACCTCGTCCTCCCCGGCCCCACGTCATCAGTGGCTTCCTGCCAAATAAATCCCAAAGCGCCTCACCATCAACCATTCTAATCCTCCCCTACAAGTCCTGCTTACTCCCCACTTCAGTCAGAAAGCATCTTTTGTTGTCCAGAAGAGAAGATCCACTCTCCCTTACACCTTGTTGCTGCAGAACTCCACGGCACCTGCCCGCCTGTCCGAACGACTACCCCTCTTCCCAGGGGTCGTTAAATGCCACTTCTTCCAGGAAGCCACTCTCTGGCAGGAAGCCATCTGTCCCCCTCTGAATTCCAAGGCCACTTCGTCCAGTTACCACCCGGCATTTGAGTCCCGTGCATACACGTTGTACTTCCTCCTACAGAGGTAGCCTCCTGTGTGTGTGTGTTAGTTACTCAGTCGTGTCCGACTCTTTGTGACCTTAGGGACTGTAGCCCACCAGGCTCCTCTGTCCGTGGGAGTCTCCAGGCAAGAATACTGGAGTGGGCTGCCATTTCCTTCTCCAGGGATCTTCCCGACCCAGGGATCGAACCCGTGTCTCTTATGTCTCCTGCATTGGCAGGTGGGGCCATCAGGGAAGCCCCACCTCCTCCATGAAAACAATCAACACGATGCTCTAAATTAGCACTTTCTTACAAGGAAGCATTTGTGCCAAGAGTTATGGAAGACACAAGACCATCAGCTGACAGCTCAGCAAGGAAATGATGCTCAATCCATGCAAAAAATAATGCAATAACATCAATAACTCTTTTTAATTATCATATACAGATGTTAGTTGAAGTCATAAAAATACAGGACATCTCAGAGAAAGTGAGTCATCTTAACAGAATGGAAAATCTGCAGCAGCGTGCTGCAGTGGCTTATGGCATAAACCCTGGGGCCACCGGTGGCCGGGTTCTAATCCCAGCTCTGGCACTGACTCCTCTTGTGACCTTGGGTAGATCACTTAGCCTTTCTGAGCCCCAATTTCTTGAAAATGGAGAAATTAAATTAGAGATATTAATAGTAGCTTCCCCTTAAGACTACTGCAATAATGAGGCACATACTGTATGCGAGACACATAAGAGCCCAGCACAGAGTTGGCGCCAGCTGTATCAGCCTGTCATCCAGTCGGCCAGTCGTGCCCACCTCTTTGCAACCCCATGGCCTGCACGCGCCAGGCCTCCCTGTCCCTCACCCCCTGTCCCTCACCATCTCCAGGAGTTTGCCCGAGGTCATGCTCACTGGAGCGGTGATGCCGTCCAGCCACCTCATCCTCTGGACCCTCTTCCCTGCCCTCAATCTTTCCCAGCACCAGCGACTTTCCCAGTGTGTCGTCTATTGGTATCAGATAACCAAAACGCTGTATTAGCTACTCTTATTCTTATTATTGTGAAAATGTTTTATATGGGATGAAAAACAGAAGAATCAAAAATATTTGGTACTTAAGATGCCTAGCAGGATTTCTTCTAGAAAAAAGAGAGACTTTACCAACTTAAAGTCCACAAGCCAAATCTGCTCCATCTGCTGAGTGGGAGTGTTTGATTGACAGGAGAGGTGACATTCACCGGGGGTGGCTCTTTGTACAGTGGACTGAACACCGTGCCAACAGGGCAGGCACGGAGACCACTGACCCCAACACGAAGGCTGCAGCCGACGAAGGGCTCACCCACAGTCCGCCGTTGTCTCCTGCAAACAAGCCCGCTGTTGACATCCAGACGAGTGCCAAAGGAAACCGTCTGACTTACGCATTCCGGACAGCGGCTCGACGTAGACACACCACAAATACAATCAGCGGCTTCAGAGGAAACCCAGTACGAGGCGCTGACTCTGGTCTGATAAGCGAGCCTTTGGGGTCAGCTTTTTGAAGAACACGACTCCACTGCATTAAGCAGCACAGAAGCACATGTGAGTCCGTTCTCCAAGTCCATCGCAGCAGACAGCGATCCACTTACTAACGGTGTGGGGACAGCTGGGACTGCAGGGGATCAGCACCTGTCATCCCCCGCCCCTCAATATGAAGATGCAGTGAACATAAATTGCCACAAACATTTGAACTTGAACTTGTGTTGCAGACACATATTCCTACCTGGGGAAATGAGAACTGCTGGGACATCTGATGTTTTATTACTTTTTACTGAAAATATTTATAGCTCAGGGCTGCTTGTTATTCACAGGTCAGAATTATTAGACTGGTGGAATAATAAATCCACGTTTATCACCCTCTTATTTTCTGATAAATTTTAGAAAGCAAAAGAATTTTAGCAGTAAGACTGATGTTACCTACACAAGAACAAACAAACAAATAAACTCTCATTGTCCACGGTTAGAATGTCTGTTTTTACTCACTACCTGGAATACTGGCATGGCTGCCCCAGCACAATCCCAAGCGTCAGGGAAGGTTAGGGAGGCAGCGGGTACGGCTGTTTAGTCGCTAGGCCTGTCCAACTCTTTCCACCCCACACACTGCAGCCCACACGGCTCCTCTGGCCCTGGGCTTTCCCAGGTGAGGATTCGGAAGTGGTTTGCCACTTCCTTCTCTGGGGGATCTTCCTGACCCAGGGGCTGAACCCACGGCTCCTGCATTGCAGGCCGACAGTTCTACCCTTGAACGACCGGGGAAATTCCCTAGGGAAGGTAGACTGACTGTCAAAACACGTGCCCCCAGGCTTCCGTGGCTGACACCGTGTGGTTTAACGTCTTCACACTGCAGCCCAGTGCAGCCTGGCATGCGAGGCTCTGCTCCACACGGTCATTCAGGACCCAGGCTCCTTCCCCCTGTGACTGCCCCGTACCCCAGGGCTTCCCGGTTTCCCCAGGCCCCCTGCAGCCGGCCAGCAGGCCAGGAAGAGAGCCGATGGGCAGGAACACCCCACCTCTCGACGCCTCTAATTCGCACACACGTCCTCTTGGTGAGAACCAGTCATGGAGCCCCACCTCAATGCGGAAACTAACCCAGGACCGCAGGTGTCAACTGGGGCAATTCTGACTCTCAAGGGGCACGTGGCAACATCTGGAGACGTCCTTGGTTGCCATAACTGGGCAACAGGCACCTAGTGGGCAGAGTCCAGGGATGCGTCCCCCAGGGCACAGGACGGTCTCCCCACAACAGAGAGTTAACCAGCCCCAAACGGCAATAATGCTGAGGTTTTGGTAAGCATTGAGCCAGTCGCCAGAACCACACACACATCAGTGCTTGGACCCCCCACCATTTCCCACTAGCACACACTCTCACCAGTCCCAGCCAGTCCACGCACAGCCTGCCCACCCGCTGCTGGTTGGCCCCTCCATTCACTCGCCCAAGCTCCTAAACAAGACAAAGTCCTACAGTCAAAGAGAGGTGAGGCAAGCATATGCAGAATGATCAGACATGGGGACAGGTGGGATTTAAGGGAAAAAATGGAAGGAAAATTCAATTTTGCTTGAGAGAGCTGGAGGAGAATCCATAGGGCAAATGGAACAGGAAAGATGTCTTGAAGGAAGCGTGCACTCATGGTTTTCCATCAGAAAGCTGTGTTTTTATTGGCAGGGGGAGGTGGACAAAAAAAGTGGTTCCAGGAAAAAGGGAACTGCAAAAACAAAGGAACGCCACTATGAAAGGATATGATCTACTCCCTTTTTGTTTGGGGGGAAAATAAGAACGAGGAGAGGAGGTGAGTAACATGCACCTGTTTGCTCAGCGTTCTTTAGCAATGTCTTCATGAAAGTCTCGAGTTCCCAGCCACACACACTGGCTGTCAGTCAAGCGGCCTTTAAAGACACACTTCCCACCGTCAGACTCCATAGGAACTTGCTAGCACAGGGTAAAGTCAGGTAATAGCCGGAAACCTCACTGCACATTTCCCAACAGGACCTGTCGGGGAGTCCTCCAAACCACGCTGCCTCCAAGCCAACATGCAAGCTGACTCAGGCAGATGGCTGACCAAACGCGTCCATCCTTGTTCCCAAGGACAGGGCAGAAGGCGGATCCCCTCCTAAATCACACTGCACTGAGCCTGCTGGGTTAAAACAGAAAAGCGTTGCTTCCTCCCATCTTTAATCCCAGTTGCGAAGTGGCTCCCAGCTCCCCAGCAGTCTCCCCGGGTTCATATCCCGGCTCTGGCGTAAATTCACTGTGTGGCCTTGAAGAAGTTACATAAGTTTCCGGAATCTTAGGAAACTTCCCTCCCAAATAATATGCTTAAAACTCTTAGCACTTCACCTGAAACAGATAATAAACACATCCACCGTAGCCATCTCCTCCCCCAACCAAAACTGCCTTTCAATTGTCATAAAATACATTGTAGAATCCAGCCGAGCTTGGGAAGAAAAGCACCTGATGGATTTTCATGTCGTTCTATATATTATTAACAGCAACTTCAATTCGCTTGGGCAAGATGCTATTAATCACAAACCAATACCACCATGTAAACAATGGTGGCTCTTATTTTTAAAGCTAAAATTAAACTTTTAAGAATACCACAATCCAACCCAATCATTCACCCTCATTGTTCTTTTCACTCACGTTCTTCCTCCCTCAAACTGCTGTCTCCTTTTTTCTCTGCAACCAGCTCTGGGAAAACAAAGTGTATCTAACTGTACCACAGATTATACTGAACGACACCAGTCACCTAGCACTAAAAAGCCTCATAAAAGGAAGATATCTGCTTCTTTTCAAGTCAGAATCTTCTTCTTTTCAAGAGAAGTTAAAATGGGAAGGAAGCAGGCTGCAGAACCCGGAGGAAAGTCAGCCTGTGCAGAACCGCTTCCTCCTACGGTGAGGGGAGGCACCTCGGGCCCAGGCGAAGTCGATGCCGACCACGTTCACGAAAAGTGGAAACAGAAGTGCATGCGACGCCTATTGCAGTCAGTCAGGAACAAGGGATAAAACAAAAGCTGAGCCAACTGAAGACTGAGGCTGAATCACGCTTAGACTTCAGAATTGATTATCACTGCCCTCCTAATTTACAAGGAATTCTAAATTGTCTGGACAGCATCTTCTTCAATTTCCACTGCAGACTGGACTTGACCCCGAGAGGATGCTATTCTAAGGAGTACATTAAAGAGAGGCTTGGCATCTGCACGGACAGATTTCACAAACAAGGTATAATCAGTCTGGAGTCAAATCCGAAGTGTTTTTTTAACTTCTTAGTAGAAACATTTTTCCTTGTACGTCAATGAACTTCTTGTAGGGAAGTATGACTGGCCTGAGATGCAATTCTCAAAGACCTTATTTATTATTCTGATATAAACTTAAGGTGTATGAACAATTAATTTTTTAGAGCTCTGACTCCACTGTTGGGGAAACAAAAAGTAAACTATAGATTCTGCAAAGAAACACTAACTGTCTGAACTAATATTTAGCATTTTGTGTGTAGAAATAAACACAATTTTAATAAATGAATTCTGTTTCCCAAAAGATTCCTCTTCCATAGATAAACTGCTTACCTTCTTCTTAGGTGAAGTAAGAAACCATGAAGAAATCTGTCTTATCAGGCCCATAAGGGAATATGAGTTCTCAGTGCACACAATGATGAAACGGGAGTCTGATGGGAAGGTGATGTAAACGTCTGACGATTGCCCTTGGGTGCTCTGGGCTTGAGATTGACAGAACTGGCAACCAGCAAGCTAATTACTGTTTCTGGCAGTTTGTTGCAGGTCCTAACATCCCCAGATAAACAGTTAACACTTCTCAAGAAGAAATAGAAAACAAAGGATTACCACTTGAAGCTGCAGCTTAAAAACTAGAAAAATCTACGGCTTATCTAAGAGCCTGATCAGGTTGCCACCAACCAACTCCCCAAATGAGTCATGAAGATTCCGAAAGAGGGAACACCGTCCAACAGAAGCCCAGCTCTGGACACTGCTACCCAGGACCGTGGAGCCAGGCCTGATCCCCTTCCCACCCGCTCTTGGAATTAAGACTCAGCAGCAGATCCCTCCCAATCGCTGGGAGGAAAGCTCTGTGTACACAAACGCCCCCATCACAGCCCACCCCACCATCACGGTCACACACGGGCACGTTCCAGAAGCGTCCCCGCTGCAACAGCAGACAAGCCAGCTGGCCTGCCGGTGTCCGGCGTGTCCACCAAGAGGAAAAAGAGGCAAATTGAGAGGCGCCTCAGCTCCTAGGTGTAACAGATGCACTCGGGATATCAGCGCGATAAGGAAGCCAGAGCGTTAGGGCCCAGCCTCAAATCCAGCCTGAACTGGAACCCAGCTCTCAAAGCTGTTTCTGAAGACTACATTGATTGCAGCATTCCTCCAGCAAGTATTTATTGAACGCTGACTATGTACCAAGCTCTGGGCAACAGCCCTACCAGGCACAGCGAACACCACTGTCCAGGGGGAGCTTTTTAAAGATTCCATTAACTTTACAGTTCACACTGTCCAGCTTTCGTGGCTTTATTAGAGCGCTCTCTTCTTTAAAGTAATACTAACGCTAATAAGAGTCTATCCAAAGAGCAGATGCCTGGATAAAGAGGCTGACCAGCCACGCGGCTTGCTCCATCCTTCCCCTGTCCGGTTCTCTCCTGCCCACTCCCTTCCGACAGCCGTGTCTCTAACGACGTGAAAGACCAACAAAGCCTGCTTCAGGATGCAGGTGACGACCGCGGAACAAGGACAGGACCCGAAGTAGGGTGACCAGCTGGCCCCAGGTTCTGGTTTTTAAAATATAAGTCCTTCCACCCAAGTACCCTCTTCGTCCTGGACAACCGAGTCGGTGGGTCTCCCTACCCCCAAGAAAGCAGACCCCAGCAAAAGAAGGTACGGATGTTACCGGAGGCCCTTCAACTGCCTGAGTGAGGCCAGCGGGCAAAGACTTTTAGCTGGTGCCCTGTAAGGAAAGCCTGTGGGCTATCTCAGATCCTCGTGGCCTCCTCAACATCCTCCTGAGAAGGTCTGTCATTTTAAACACCACGCCATTTAAGTAAAGCTTCACAAAGACTTTCCCATGACAAGACTCCAATAACATGATGTACACAAGAAATCCTCATATAAACGCTGTAGCTATAGGGATGGGGGTACTTCCCTGGCTAGCTTCAGAGTTCCTTGACTTTATACCGTAACTATTTATCCCAAGATTTCTGGAATCCAGCAACGACTGGGGGATGGTAAATACTGAATAGAACAGACCTTAACAATAGCTGCCACGCTGCAGTGCTCGGATGTGCAGGACGACACGCTGAGCACTTTACAGGAATGGCCTCATGTATACTCACGGTTACTTAATGAGGTTGGCTGACCTGTTTTCCAGGTGAAACCAAGGCTCAAGGTCATAATGGCAGAGTTCATATTTGAACCCAAACTATTTTGTTTCAAAAGCTCCATGTTTTCAACACTTCCGCTGAATTTAGTTCAAGTAAGGTGGGCATTGAGAAATCTGTATGCAGGTCAGGAAGCAACAGTTAGAACTGGACATGGAACAACAGACTGGTTCCAAATAGGAAAAGGAGTACGTCAAGGCTGTATATTGTCACCCTGCTTATTTAACTTACACGCAGAGTACATCATGAGAAACGCTGGTCTGGAAGAAGCACAAGCTGGAATCAAGATTGCCGGGAAAAATATCAATAACCTCAGATATGCAGATGATACCACCCTTATGGCAGAAAGTGAAGAGGAACTAAAAAGCCTCTTGATGAAAGTAAAAGAGGAGAGTGAAAAAGTTGGCTTAAAGCTCAACATTCAGAAAACTAAGATCATGGCCCAGCAGATGGGGAAACAGTGGAAACAGTATCAGACTTTATTTTGGGGGCTCCAAAATCACTGCAGATGGTGATTGCAGCCATGAAATTGAAAGACACTTACTCCTTGGAAGAAAAGTTATGACCAACCTAGATAGCATATTTAAAAGCAGAGTGACATTACTTTACCAACAAAGGTCCATCTAGTCAAGGCTATGGCTTTTCCTGTGGTCATGTATGGATGTGAGAGTTGGACTGTGAAGAAGGCTGAGCGCCGAAGAATTGATGCTTTTGAACTGTGGTGTTGGAGAAGACTCTTGAGAGTCCCTTGGACTGCAAGGAGATCCAACCAGTCCATTCTGAAGGAGATCAGTCCTGGGATTTCTTTGGAAGGAATGATGCTAAAGCTGAAGCTCCAGTACTTTGGCCACCTCATGCGAAGAGTAGACTCATTGGAAAAGACTTTGATGCTGGCAGGGATTGGGGGCAGGAGGAGAAGGGGACAACTGAGGATGAGATGGCTGGATGGCATCACTGACTCAATGGACGTGAGTCTGAGTGATCTCCGGGAGTTGGTGATGGACAGGGAGGCCTGGCGTGCTGCGATTCATGAGGTCGCAAAGAGTCGGACACGACTGAGCGGCTGAACTGAGCTGAACTGAAGGTGGGTATACACATATATATATGTAGTAACAGACCAAGAACTGAGGGGAGAGTACCAGATACGTTTCTTTTATTCTCTCCACTTTTAGTTTTGCCACTGCAAGGAAAAAAAAAAAAAAGGCAGAAAACCAAGCCAGTTATGAGTGAAGCTCGTTCATGCAGCTGAGGCAAGGGTCTCAGTTAGAAGAGCAGCACCGTGCCGGGCAAGCAGCAGACACTCAGCACTCGGGTGAATGTAATAAACAGGACCACACCTAACATAAGGCTCCAGTTACTGCTGCTCAGTGTTTCCAAGGCTACTTTACCCCCCACCACAGGTAGAAGGACCTCTGCCAGAAGCTTCTCAAGGGGGAGCGTGACGGAACAGGAGAGGGACAGGCACTCCCCCAGGCCCCAAGGGCTCCCTGCTGCATGGCTGAGTCAGCTGTCACTCACTTAGAATGATGGTTATCCTCATGGCTCACACAACAAAGGGGAAATTCTCTAAACACAGTACAGAGATCTATCCTCACGATCGCCAACCACTTTCAATCTCATTTCACCTCAAAGGAAGCAATCTGCACACCTACAGAGCCGCACAACTGCAGAAGAGTGTCACACTAAGCACTTTGGTTTTGAGACATTTGTCTCCCTTCCATTCATCACCTGTCACACGGAGAACACCATGTTAACGTTAATGTATTCCTGGCCATTTCCTCCAACCAGCTGAACACACTTCCTCTTTCACAATAACATAATCCATAATGATCAAGCATTCCTCTCATATGAATGAGTATTCCAAAACCTAAAGAGGTGAGGGAAGCCAGATGCTGCTCCCAAAGGCACTTATGGCCACAAGTGAGCTAGGAGCCAGGTGAGTAGCCAGCTGTGGGCAAGGGCCACCCACTCATGTCAAACTCAGACCCAGTGTCGTTGAGACTGTGGGCCGGCCTGTGAGGGTGTCGAGTTCTAATGCTTATGACTGTACGTCACCAAAGAAGAGAGTGTTTTGGTTTGTTTTATTGTTGTTTTGGAAGAAACAGGCCAACTCACGCTGAAAACAGGCCACCAATGACGATTCGTTTTGTTAGAATGATGACTCTCTGTGAGAGTGCTCGCCTCCCGACCACTGGGACGCGCACACTGCAGGCTGGCAGCTCTAATCCAATTCAACACTTACTCATTATTAATGCAAGCTGGGGAAGCTCTTAAAAATTAGTTTCCCTCTTCTTAACTTCCTTTAATTCTACAGGCCAAAAGCATCTATAATTCCTTTATCCCAATAAGTCAAAGTCATTTCTCTGCTATTAATGATTTAATATTTATTGAGCCCTTACTTTCTGCAAACATGGTGGGCAATACAAAATAGGGTCAAACTTCATCGACTCTTCATCTTCAAGGAAATTATAAGAGAACTGAAATTCTGCTGTCTCAGTCTCTATGCCTGCCAGCCCGCAGACCCCTTGGAAAGAACTGCGCCCTAACCCTCTCCCCCAGCTGAGCAATGACTCGTGATATGTGGTCTGATGACAAAAGGCATCCTGGGACATCTTTTCAACACATCTCCTGTTATACAAACTAGCTTGAGTGGGCCTCTGTTCTCTGCAATTAAACAAAGAAAAAGACACTCCAATCTTAGGTGATGGTACAGGGCAATCGTGACAAGCACCCTTTGTAGAATGAATGAGGGAATACCGAGTGAAATGAGAGGCAGGCCATTTTGCCAAAGGGCACTGTAGGAGTCAAGGACCACCGTGAACTGAAATGATGGCGTTAAACCTTTTAGGGGAGTTAAGAGTTGAGTCACCTCTAATGATGGGGTATCATGTGGGAGAGGACGTTGCAGGCCACAGAATATTCCAGAATTAAGAAACAGGCTATGGAAAGCATTTGGGGGACTAGTAGGTTAACCACTCCAGCTAATGTGGTGTTTTCAAGCCAGGCAGGGCGACAGTCACAGTTGGACAGGAAGTTGGGGGTGGGAAAGCCAGGCGAGAGTTCTCAGCTGGGAGGGAGAAATCAAGGAAGATGTGGGAACTGTCACTAAAGACGCCCAGTTCATCTGCTAAACAGCAGAACACCAATGACCCTATTTGCACAGCACGTATTTCCACAGTATCTCGCAAAGCTTTTACCCAAATCTCATCAGTTCCTATAGAATCTCAGTGAGGAGTACATGACGTGTGGTTATCTGGATTAACTAACGGAAAGTGAGGCAGAAAAGTTACATTTCCGTTGGTAGGTAGGAATAAGATGGGGATAGGGGGCATAGAAAGAGACAAGGCAAGCACAGAACACAGTGTCCGTAGATTCCATTCCATCATGACTTCGCTCCCACCAGCAGCCCATCTGCATCTGATCATCCCCTCCCTTGCCTGAAGGCTGCTCCCCCAGGAAGCCCATGTGATGTTAGAATAACCTTTACCACGCAGGATGTTGCAATGAGCTTCAGCCATGCAGGGATTTATAAATCAAGTGGAAAATAAGGCATCCTTTCCACTCACCCCTGCACTCTCAGCAGACCACAGACATCCCCCAGCACTGCCCCCCTAACACACACACACACACACACACACACAAAACTCTACAAAGAATGTGCTCCCAGACTGCAGCAGACACATCAGGGCTCCACCAGGAAATCCCAGGCCTCAATAACTACCCAAAGGAAATGCAAGTCCCATTTACAGAGGAGGACTCTGTCCTTAAAAATGGCAGTAAGTCAACTGGAAAAAGAAAACCCTAAACCATGTAACAAGTACTTATTTCATCCTGGAATACGCGATGCGGCTCCCAAAGCCCTGAAGAAGGGTCTGGAACCCCAGCACCTCCTCCCTTCCAGCTTCCACGACATCGAGGCCCACCGTGCCAGAAGCCACACGCCCTCCACCAATGTCTTCGACCTGGATGGCCGACTTCATGGTGAAAGTGAAACAGTAGGAACTCAGAGGCCAAACATGATTGAGGCATGTACTTCAGAGCTCCCCAGAGACCTTTCCAGGCTGGTCCCGAGGGCTTCACTCCCCCCTGGCTCACTCTGCACCTTGCCCTTTGCTGGGTCCTGGGGGTCTCGGGTGAATCTGCACCGATCTCCCACGGGTTTCTCACCTGCTCATCTCCACTTCTAAGCCCTGGTGGGTGCGCTCCTTTGTCCCTCAAGGGAGCTGGACTGGAGAGCAGCCTCTAGACTTTCAGTCAACACCGAGGTCCTCCGGTCACTGTGACTCAGGGGCCAGCGGCCAGTTTACCACACCACTTGTCTGCAGAGTGGCTTTCGTTCCGTCACGTCCAACTCTTTGCAGCTCACGGACAGCAGCACAGCTATGGAGAGCCGGCTGTAAAGACGACCTCGAGCACGTGATTAGTGACCAGAAGCAGCACTATCTCACTCAGTCCCAGACTTATGCTAAAGGGACCTGTCAAACCCTAAACATCCTAACGATGAATTCATTCAGGCCCACTCTTGCTCTTTTTTGACCCTCAGCTGCTCCAAACAAGCTCAGGAAGGCTTAGACAAGAGGCAGATGGCGAGGGAGAGGGAGTCTGGGAACTACGCCTCTCTGTTACATAACGCTCAGCACAGAAACCTCCCGGAACCAGCCTTGGGGACACCTCCTGGCCCATCACTTCAGAATAAACCATGACTCAAAACAGGCAAAAAGATAAGACAATTGTCACGTTGGTATTTGATGACCAATGTGCAATCCTACTAGCAAACAGAACATCAACACATTAATGAAAACAGGTTTGGGTAGGGTCAGATTCTTTAAGAGACATACCTTTGTTCATTCAATCCACACGCATGTAACTCTCAACACCCTAGCCTGGACCCTGCAGGAACACGTGAGGCCTCTTGTGGAAGGTCGTTGGTGCCGCTCACCTAGACCCCGTTTCCCCTGTTCAGTGCAAGGAGCAGCCGGTTACGGTTAAACGGGGTCACAGGACGAGTCCGCCGAGGCAGTGTCAAGTCACTTCCTGGTGGGAGCGAGATCCCCAGGGCTCCCCGCCCTGTCGTGGGGACCTTTCATCTGGGCCCCACCAGGATCACCTCCCACGAAGCTGGGTCCTCGAGGGACTGCCAAGAGCAGGCCCAGCTGCTGAGCGTGCTGGACACGCAGCGTGGGACGGAAAGAGCCGTGTGCAGCCGTGAGATCCGGAAGGCACTCGTCACGGCCGTGCGACCCAACCTGTCTTGCTGATACCTCACTGCTTCAAAACGACTGAAGCCTGCCAAGGTCCCCCTTCCCCCCATTTTCTAAGATAGAAACGCAGAATTTACTTCAAAATTCAAGTGCAGCAGGGCCCAAATAACACGTTGAAATGTAAAGGCTGCCAGCAGCACAGACTGGCAACTAACGGCCTCTGAGAGAGCGAGCAATGAGAACAGCATGGCCACCAACACGGGGGAAATTCAACCGTCCGCACGGAATTCAGCAGGGCTGCAACACTGTGAGGAAAAGGTCCCCTTCCGACCACAGGCCCACTCGCGTGCGAAGCAGTGAGCGCCCTCGTGAAGAAACACTCAGGCAGAGGCTGGACGGCCGCACGGGCCGCCTCCTCGGAGGCCCAGGACCCCGCTCTGGTCCCCCGTCGCTAGCATCCCCTGAGCCTCGAGTCAGGTCTGCAGCCCTGCGTCCCCCCCGGAAGCTCCCTGGAGGTGGTTCACTTTTGCGGCTCCACACCCCACCCCAGGCTGGCCCTTGACAGCTGTCACCGAGCCCAGCACCCATCAGGTACTCGATAAACATCTCCCAAATGAAGTCAATGAACACGTAGGAAGAGCTCAGCTCTGCAGGCCAAAGCCAGTCTCGTAACCTCTAGGGCTCCTCCAACCTAAAAACAAAAATGCACCACTGCCCACATCTGGGAGTGGGGAGCCTGCGCTCAAAAGGACAAGTCAAACATCAATGTAACGCTTGATTAGGAATTATTACCAGACTCAGTTGAAAACCAGCATGAAAGCTAACCCTGAGCCATGGCTCTCTGTTCTTGGACGTGCGTTTACATGTGCAGGCAGCCGTTTTTCCCACGTGGAATTTTATGTTGTGACGTATTTATTTTTTCTATTAAAAAAAGCCACACCCTCTGTTTCTATTGCATTATTACAGTCCTTATTATCCCATCACGTGGCTTTTCCTCTCGGGCACACACCCTGCATTATTGCTGACATCAAAATCACTTGTCAAAATACCTCTACCCTAGCCCCATTACACCCCTGACCTTTCCAAAGCGCAGGTCTCTGTGTCAGCTGGGACAGGGTGGAAACTCATCTGCTTCTCCCAGACACCTGAATGCTCTGAGCAGAAGGAAAAAATGCCAGGATCACCGACACCTTTTGAAGTCACCTTTCCAAACAAAACTACCCTAGAGGACAACGGCAGATCTTTGAAGCTTTTAAATTCTATTTTTTTTTAAGGGATTTGGGGGCGGGGGGAAGGTGAAGAGAGAATGAGCCACAGATGTCGCGTGGGGACTGCAGTCCTCACCACCCCTTCCGCCTACAGAAGAAATCCTGATCCACTCCTAACCATTCTTCTTCCCTGCTTCTCCCGGAGGACGCCCCAACTCTGCCCTCCAGGACACAATACCCGCACCACTGTGTCCTGAGCCATCTGAAGGTGAGGCTTTCACAGAGCCTTATCAAGATAACCCCAGGTCTGGTTAGGTTGCCATCAAAACAGAACTATCCTTGGAAAGAAAAGAACAGGCCACAGTTTTTGGAAAAGAACCAACAACCTAAAGATAAAAGCAGACTGAGGGCCTAATGGTTCATGGCTACATAAATGGAAACTTCACTGAAGCTCCATTTTCCCTTCTCTTTCTGCTCTCCCAACAGCCCTCCCACCCACCTCCCAGTAACTTAACTGCTGGCACATCCCTCCTGCTGTTCAAACGGAATTACAAAGAAGAGATGGGGGAAGTGATAGCGTTTCATAAGAAGGTTACTACAGGTGACCAATGCTCCAACAGAGCGCTGGCCAAATTTATAATCAGCCTTACAACGATACCTTTCCAACGCAGGACACTCCGTTTACAGGCTGAAGCCAAAATGAATTTCTACCGATAGGAAAGCGGACACATTCAAACCCCACATTCCCATACAACCGCCGATTGCATCAAAATTGCCCTAAAGGGAACCGGGTGGAATTTATACAACTCCAAAGGCAGCCTGCCCTCAATGACTTCTTCAAAAGGAAGGTTTAAAGTCATTTGTAATTTCTTTCTCTGGACCAGGAGTTTCGGCGGTGCCCTCTCCTCCACACAGACAGGAATGGACGGTGTGACGCGGAAACCATCCGAGCTGCCCCTTGCAGACACCGCTGACCCAAACGACCCGGGGACACCCAGGCGCCTACCCGGATTATCGGGGTTTACCTGCATCCGTCCCCGAGGCCCTTTCACCCCCTTCTGCGTGATGACATCAAGTGGAAATGGCACGCGTTTGGGAGGCAAGAGGCTGACGAGCAGGAATCACAACTGAGCCCGAGCTTTGTTCAGCCTGCAGTGAAATACACGCAGGAAAGGTTAGACCCGCGCAGCAAAGAAACGCAAGCGTCCTCCCGGGCAGAGCGGCGGAGCGGGGCACCGGGCCGGTGCAGGAGGCGGGGGTGTGGCGGGCTGGGCCGCCGAGGGGGCGAAGCGCGTCCTAATTGTCTTCACAGGATCAGTGACCACCGCCCGCCGGTCCTCTGCAGTCTCCCCCGCCCCTAAGTTATCCTCCGGGGGTAGAGCCCCAACTAGCAACGATAACCCATCGGAAAGAAAAACAAGAGAAGGCGCAGGACAGCATCGCGGAGCACGAGCAAAAGGCCCTAGGTAAACCCGGGTACGCGGGGGCGCGGGGCGCGCCGCCCCCGCCCAGGCCGACACTCCAGCGCCGCGGCCGCGAGCATCCTGCCCCGCGCCGGGTCCGCCGCCTCCCCAGCTCACTGTCCCGCTGCTCCGGGTCTCTCCTCTCTCCACCCCGGGCGGCGCTCCCCGCCCCACGCCCACCCTCGGCGGGAGGGGCGCTGGCCGCCTCCCGCGCAGCGGCCCGCGGGTCCGGCCGCCTTTGTCCTGCCGCTGCCCTTCCCGGAGCGAGCGCTCCGGGCGCGGGGTCGGCACAAAAGACCCCTAACATCTGGCCCTTCCCCGCCGCCTCTCCTCCCGGGAGGGGCCGGATCTGCAGGGACAACTTCAGGGGGCGGGCAAGGCGCTCGACAAAGGCGCCCCAGGGGCGCATCCCCGGGGGGCGCGGGGTCGGGGCGCAGCCGGGGCGCGCGCACACGCACGTGCACCCCAGGGGCGCGCGGCGCGGGCCCGAGACCTGCTCCCGGGACCAGGGCTCCAGAGGGCATCCGAGGACTCGGCGGAGCCGCCGGGCGCGCCGCTCCCCGCCTCGGCCGCCGGCCCGACTCCGCCCGCGCTCGGAGAAGCGCACTCCGGGGGCACCTCCCCCGCGCCCCGCGGCTCTGCCCCCCGCTCCAGGGTCCAGAAGACGCCCCCCGCCGCGTCCCCGTAGGCGCCTCCCGGCTCCCGCTGGCCCAGCTCGGGGACGGCCGCTGCGAGGGCGCAGACATCCCCTGGCGCTCCCCTCGCCGCCCGCGACCCCGGAGGGACAGAGCGGAGGAACAAACCGAAACTCACCGACCTCTCCCCGCGGCGGGCTCGGGCGCTCCCTCAGAGGCGGCGGCGGCGGCAGCATCGCCGGGGTCCCCGCGCGCTCGCCCCCCGCTCGGGCGGACGCGCGCCCCGGGTGCGGGGCGGGCTCGGGGGGCGCGGCGGCGGTGCCCGCAGCCCCGGCTCCCGGCGCGGCCCCTCGGGAGGCGCCCCACCTGCCCGGCCGCCCTCCACGCTCCGGGCCGGACGCTGCCGCCAGCGCTCGGCTCCGAGCCGGAGCGTGTGGCGTCCCCGCCCGGGCTCCGGCCCCAGGAGGCCGGCTCGCTCCCCGTGGCGCCGCCCCTCCCCGGCGGCCCCACCCCCCGCGGGTCCGCACTGTCCGTCTGTCTGTCCGGAATCGCCGACCACCCCCGCGCTGAAGAGCTGCCCGCCCTCCCCCGCCGCACCCCAGGGGCCCAACCTCGGCGGGGACGCGTCGAGGTCCCTTCTCTGCGCGCGCGGGACCCGGGCTGGCCCGAGTCAGGTGTGAAGGAGGCCGGGCTCCGCCGGCGGGGGCGGGCCGGGGCGGGGCGAGGCGGCGGGGGCCGGTCCGCGGCGCGGGCCCGGACCGCGCGGGGCGGGAGACCGTCACGTTTCCAGAAACTGCGCGTCCGGATCCGCGTCGGTGCTGGTCCTTTCTGGCCGCCCCTGCGGGTTCCTGTGGCCCAAGCGGGGCGGGCCCTTGCTTTGGTGGAGGAGAGGATGCGGCCACAGAAGCCGGAATGACACCCGCCACCTGGCTCCCCAGGATTCGGGGCGGGGATGGGGGGACGGGGCGGGGGGTAGCAGGGAGGGGCACGCTAGGGCCGTGGGAACCAGCGGGACCTGGGAACTGGGGGTCCACCCTATTTCTCCACCTCTAAACGTAACTCCTACCTTAGGGACAAGCTTTGCATGTCTAGTTCCTCTAAGAAAATCGAGGCATGCCTGTGGTGTTGATTTCAGAATAGGAGATCCGAGGAGGAAGGTCGCTGGGAGAGACGTCTACACAGACTGGAAATCCCGAAGTCTGTCCCGTGACTCTGGCCAGCTTTCCTAGGTCTCCCTCACCAGGGTTCAGCTGAGTGCTCCCTAGCCGTCCAGCGAAGCAGGCTTGCTGGGGTTTGCCGGCTGCTGGAATAGAGATGTCATTACGTCCTACCGTCTTGTCCAGGGGGCAAGGGCCTCTCCCACATCTTACTGAAGTGCTTCTGCCAAGAGGATGGAATGGAGGGCCTGCGCAGCACCCTATGTAACCTACTAAAATTCACAATGCGCTCAACAGACCCTTCTTGTCTGTTGAATGAAACCTGTTAATAGTGTTTCCAAATGTGCGGTCACTCAGCACAGGCAGAAATCGGTCAAAGAGAAGCATAAAGCTTCACGGGTGTCAGCCCTAGGGTCCCAATTAAAACGTTCTCCTGGCTGACCCACGTCCTTCTGTTCCCTGAAGTTACATCCTCTGTTGCACACCTGGCAGGAGTGAAAGTAGTGTGTCTGTTTTAAGAGCAGACGTAAATCTTCGCAGCAGAAAGCTTCAGGAGTCTTTATTTCCAGGCTCAACTTCAGGAGCCTGAAAACAATTTTTTTGTCCTTGTTTTTGTCGCTTTAATGAGAAGCTAATGAGCGTATTGAAAGCTCTGATGTTAACCAGCAGCTTCGAATAGGATGGTGAGTGACAATACAGCAAGATTTTACTAGAAAAATTTAGCCTAGAAATATTATCGTTATACAAAAGTGACATTAAAAGCTACGTTGAAGAAGCTACTTTCAGGGGTGGGTAATTCTTCCAAAATGTTTAAAATCTTTCTTTTCAGCTGCTTTCCAAACAATCCTTTGGGAGGATTCAAGCATTCAGCCCGTTGTACGGTAAACTCTTCCACCCTCACTCATTCATTCCCACTGGCTGGTCTTTGGATTCACGCTGCATCATGGGTGTTCTGCCCTCTGTCCAACCTTGTAGAGAGCTATCACACAGGGAGGGTTAATTAAGAGTGGGCAGACTGGGATAGGCCGTTCTTAAGATTAGTTGGGGGCCAGCGCCAGGGCAGGGGAGACACAGGCAACTACATGTCGGAGAGGGCTCTTCAGTGAGACGCTTGCGAGAGTGAAGCAGCTTGGAGCAGGTGGGGTGCGGGGTTCAGAGCCAGAGTCGGCAGGCAGAGTGGTCGAAGCTTCAGGAAGGCATCACACCCCAGACAGAGGCATTGCCCACATGTGGGAGTGAGATGCGACCAGGGTCTTCAAGATCCCAAACCTTGAAGATCCACGGTTATCAGGATGAGGGCCTGGCTCTGGGGAGTCAGGTAAGGATCAGATGTTCCCGAGCTCACTCAACAAATGTTCCTGGTGGCTGGCCTTTGCCCCCAGAGCCCAGCCGTCGCATCAGGACAGAGAAGGAAACAGACCCAAACCCCCACCCTCACAGAACTGTCATGCTGATGGAGGAAGCCAAGAACACACGAGATAATAAACGAGTACAAGAAATTATGTGCTGGGGAGTGAAAAGCAGAAGGGGGCAGATCAAGCCAGAAGAGGGGCGTGGAGATTTTGCGTTGGATGAAAGCTGAAAGTTTAGTTTGGTGGCTGCGAGGGCCCCCTGAGAAAACGCTTTTGAAGAGGGATCTGAGCAAAGGTTTCCTGTTATCAGACAGGGTGCAGGAAGGGGGCTGTAACCCACCCCCCAGCCCGCCACCCGACTCCCTGGGTGGAGGCTGAAATACTGGGACTGGGTTACAAGGTCAGTCAGACCAATAACACTGATGCTTAGTCACCTGAGGCTGAATTACCGCTGCTAAAATCCAGGCAGGGATGAGTTATTCATCTTTGTACCCACAGCATCAAGCACAGATATCCAATAAATGTTTATTGAGCTGAACCCTTAAATCTCTGAGAACATGGGGTGGGGCTGAGATAAATGTGACCCCGTGATTCCCAGGACAGCCTTTCTATCAGGAAGATACTTCCACAAACAATTCGATAATCTTTTTTTATCCCTTTTCATGACTGTCTTCCTGATCTTCGAGGGCAGAGATTTTATTTCAGCTTGTTCCCTGAGTGCCTGACGCTCTAGGAGGGAGGCAGAGATGAAATAGCACTGGGAAACAAACAGACCCTCCCCGGTGCTGATGGCCCCTAAAGATCCCAGTCCAGCCCAATAGTGAGGGTGAGGTTTTTGTTTAACATGTCTGAGTTTTACATATTAAAATCGCATCTTGAAACTGAACTATGGTGATAGCTGTGCACTTAAAACAAGCAGATAGGATGGTGCATACTTTATACCTAGTGTTGTTTTAAAACGTTGAAGTAGGAGCCACGTTCAGACTGCTTTCATGTGCTGTAAATAACCCCAAGAGACATGTTGAACCAAACAGATCATCGTCCTTCCTAATCACTGTTTGAACCAAGTTGACGTGGATGAAATACTAGGGAAAAGTATATATTGGTCTCCACCTCTAGTTCCTGGCACAGAGCTCCCAAGTGATACGAACACCAGGAGCACCTTGTGGTCTAACATTTGGTCTCTGGTGCTGGTTCCTGACATCACGGTGATAGCAGTGTCTTTTGTTCTGATGAGGTGACCCTGGGTGGGCTCCTGGATGAGGACTGGTCACCAGAAAGACCAAGACACGATCAGAAGCTTGGAATTTCCAGCCCTACTCCTTATGCCCTGAAGAACTTTGGGAGAGAGGCTGGAAATGCCGCTACTGATGGATCATGCCTGCCTGATGAATCCTCCGTATAATCGCCAAAGCGCAGGGTTCAAAGAGCTTTCGAACGGTGAGCACGTGGGGAGGGGCGGGCCTGGAGGGCACGTGGACGCTCCGCCCCCTTCCCGCCTGCCTTGTCCCCTGCAGGTCTTCCATTTGAATGTCTAACTGCCTCCTTCTCTGTATTCTTTTATAATAAACTGGTGAACAGTGAGTAAACGGTGTCCCTGAGTTCTGTGAGTTGCTCTAGCAAACGAATCAAACCCAACGAGGAACCTCGGGCTCATTTGTAGCCACGGGGTCCCGGTCGGAAGCCTGAAGTTGGGAAGGGCTGCAGTCCCCCAGGACTGAATCCCCTCACTTCCGGGATCTGACATCATCTCCAGGTAGATATGTCAGAACTGAGCTAGCTGATGCTCAGCTGATGTCAGAGAATTACTGTCTTGGAGGAAAAAGCCCACACGTTTGGCAACCGGAAGTGTCAGAAGGAGGCGTTCTACGTGAGAGGGAAGGAGAAACACCCGGGAAAAGTGAGTGTTTCCTCTGAATTTGCAAATTTGCTTTTCCCTTGTGTGATTCTCGCCACCTTAGAGTATACATAGTCTTTATAAATGTGTAGGAAACCGTCTTCAAGTACATATAGTCTAAGATATTTTACCGTTAATGATTGTAAAGTTAGTGCACATTTCAGGACTGATTTTTATTTAGGGGCTGTACATAAACCAATCTCAACAGACTAATTACACCAGTAAGGTGTTCTCTGAAAACAATGTCTAATCTCTTACTTATGTAGAACCAGGTATAATCTATGGACTACGAGGCCTCATCTGGAATGAAATAACTGAAGTATTCTAAAAACTCCAAAGGATTTCATAAGAACCATATCCAGACTGCTTTTCTAACAGTGGCAATGGGTTGGACGATGCCATCTTTTTGCTTAACCTCATCTTTAATATGCACAATGCACATTCCAAACCTGCTGGCGAGAATCACGTGGCCATTAGCAGGGGTGATACTCGACAGCTACAGGCAGCCGCCAGTGTATCTGGATGATGGTCGTAGACGATATGGCCATTTCAGTGTGTCCTGGCAGTGTGTCAGCTGCCAATAACAACCCGGGCCTCTGGACCCCTCCTCACCCGCGGTATCTGCGGCTTTCTCATCATATTTACAGGTTGTGTGTTAGTTGCTCAGTCGTGTCCGACTCTTTGCAACCCCATGGACTGTAGCCCGCCAGGCTCCTCTGTCCATGGGATTCTCCAGGCAAGAATAGTGGAGTGGGTTGCCATTCCCTTCTCCTGGAGATCTTCCTGACCCGGGGACTGAAGCCGGGTCTACTGCATTGCAGGCAGATTCTTTACCGTTTGAGCTACGGGAAAGTCCTATTTACAGGCTGGGATTGAATAGGATCCTCACTCCCTCCAGGAAGTCAGCAATGTCTCTGCTGTAAGCATGGCAGAGGGAAGTCATTATAAACTGGACCCCGTTCCTATCGACGTGAGACACTCCTCACTGCCTGGCAGGTGGCATCAGCCAGCAAAGGCACGGCGAGGGCAGCTCCCTCCGCGTCCCCGCCCGCCACCCACGTCATCGGCCCTGTGCTCTCTCCCTCCACGCGCGCCCTCCTCTCCGCCATCCGGGCCGGTCCCATCTCCTTCCCTGCCTTTTCTTCCTTGGGCTGTAAGGCTCCTGGCACCCATCTGGCTCCTCCTCTCGTGTGGCCGCTAAACCTGCGGCTGCAGCTGCAGTTAGTGCGAACGTGCAGCTGTGCGATGGAAGGAAGACGAGAGCAGAGCAGTCCCACCACCATTTCTCAAGGCCCAGGTCTGGATCCAGGGCCTTGCCCAGACCCCCAGGACCCACTCCTCTGTCCTCGCCTGCGTCCCCCCAGGGCTGGCCTGGCGCCCCCGCCCCCGCCCCCGCCGCAGGCCCAGACCCGGCCCCCCACCCTCTTCTTCCCGCAGGCTCTGGTCTCAGCCCCCTCCTGCCCCAACCATTCAAACTCAAAGGACCCAAACGTGTTTCTCTGCTCCTGGAGCCGGAGGACCAAGTCGGAGCACCCTCTAGTGGTCAGGAGGAGCGATGGCACCTCTGACGTCTCCCAAGGTCAGAGCTTTAGAGGTCAGTGCAGGATGATGTCAAACAGGACCTTCTTCAGTGCTTCTTACCTCTTCTTACTTTCGTGCACGTCGTCTGCTGTTACCGCCCTCTCTTCCCGTGGGTGGAGTGTGCTGGAACGGTTGCTGGAGTAAAGCATCCCTTCGTTGTTCAGTCGCCAAGTCGTGTCTGACTCTGCGACGCTATGGACCAGCCCTCCAGGCTCCTCTGTCCATGGGATTCTCCAGGCAAGAATTCTGGAGTGGGATGCCATGCCCTCCACCAATGGGATCTTTCCTACCCAGGGGTCAAGTCCACGTCTCTTATGTCTCCGGCATTGCCAGGCGGGTTCTTTACCACTAGCGCCACCTGGGAAGCTTGTCAGCAACCCCACCCTTCTGAAACTACAGAAGAAATGGAGACTGTTACTGTCTTGATCCTTATCACATACCCCTGCCTGGCTGTTTAACTTCTTTCTACTCACCAGGGAGGGGGCAAAGTTCTTGAGGTGCTAGCTAACTGTGTTTCCCCTTTGCCTGGCAAAGTAATAAAGCCACTCTTTCTCTGTATTTCTGCTTGGCATTGGTGCACAGAGAGCCAAGATGTGGGCAACATTCTGACCTCCCCCCCACCCACCAGCTCTGCCTCACAGTGTCCACAGCAGTTTGGCAAGGTCACATAATCACCTGCTTTAAAATACGTCAAGGCTGTATATTGTCACCCTGATTATTTAACTTATATGCAGAGTACATCATGTGAGATGCCCACGCTGAGTGAAGCACAAGCTGGAATCAAGATTGCTGGGAGAAATATCAATAACCCCAGATATGCAGATGACACCACCCTTATGGCAGAAAGGGAAGAAGAACTAGAGAACCTCTTGATGAAAGTGAAAGAGGAGAGTGAAAAAGTTGGCTTAAAACTCAACATTCAGAAAACTAAGATCATGGCATCCGGTCCCATCCCTTCATTGCAAATAGGTGGGGAAACAATGGAAACAGTGACAGACTTTATTTTGGGGGACTCCAAAATCACTGCAGACGACGACTACAGCCATGAAATTAAAAGACACTTACTCCTTGGAAGAAAAGTTATGACCAATCTAGACAGCATATTAAAAAGCAGAGACATTACTTTGCCAACAAAGTCCGTCTAGTCAAAGCTATGGTTTTTCCAGTAGTCATGTATGGATGTAAGAGTTGGACTATAAAGGAAGCTGAGTGCCAAAGAACTGATGCTTTTGAACTGTGGTGTTGGAGAAGACTCTTGAGAGTCCCTTGGACTGCAAGGAGATCCAACCAGTCCATCCTAAAGGAAATCAGTCCTGAATATTCATTGGAAGGACTGATGCTAAAGCTGAAAATCCAATAGTTTGGCCCCCTGATTAAAAGAACTGACTCAATGGAAAAGACCCTGATGTTGGGAAAGATTGAAGGCAGGAGGAGAAGGGGACGACAGAGGATGAGATGGTTGGATGGCATCACTGACTCGATGGACATGAGTTTGAGCAGGCTCTGGGAGTTGGTGATGGACAGGAAGGCCTGTCGTGCTGCAGTCCATGGGGTCTCGAAGAGTCGGACACAACTGAGCGACTGAACTGAACTGAAGGGTGTTTACGTTACTGCTTCTCACAGTGACCCCCTGTCCCTTTAAAGCTCATTCAGATTTCTCCAACTAGACTCATTTTTACCTTCTGTGCATGAAACCCTGTGAAGCCCTCCAGGTGCAAAGCCTTTCCACATCCCCCTGTTTCCTGTTTATAGAAAATAGGCTTGCTTCCTTCAGCCTCCTGCACCTTCCAGAGTTCCAAAAGGCTGATTCAGGACGTGAGGGAATGCTTAAGCAAAGGAGGAACGGTCCAGAAACAATACAGCAGCAAGGGGGGCAGGTCCGGGTTCCTGGAGGCTGATGACCTCACGCCCAGCACCAGGCGCCTGCCAATCAGAAGAAAGTCAGACACCCCACAGCCCTCACCCCAAGTTTTGCCTAAAAGAACTTCTCTCCCCAGCCCATCAGGGAGTTGGGGTTTTGAGCATGAGCCATCCGTTCTCCTTGCTTGACCCTGCAGTTAACCTTTTCTGCTCCAGACTCCGAGGTTTCGGTTTGTTTGGCCTCTGGGTCAGGCACGTGAACTTGGATTTGACAGCATGCACTCTGACGATAGTTCAGGAGATTTTCACTGCAAGTGTACCTGGGGTGGTTTCCATTCCCTCCGCCAGTGGAGGGACAGGGAGGCCTGGCGCGCTGCAGTCCGTGGGCTCGCCGACAGTCGGAAACGACTCTGCGGCTGAACAGCAACAACTCTTAAGACCCAAGCTTCCCAGGTGGCTCTAGAGGTCAAGAACTTGCCTACCAGTGCAGGAGACGTAAGGAAGGCAGGTTCGATTCCTGGGTTGGGAAGATCCCCTGGAGGGGGCACGCAGCCTACTCCAGTACAGAGGAGCCTGGCGGGCTACAGTCTGTGGAGTCGCCGACACACCTGAGGCTACTTAACACGCTCAACATCAGTAGGTCCCGCAACCCTGGAACTCCCTCATCCGCCCCATCACACACACATGCCGCAGCATCCTGAGGAACAGAGAGCCCGAGCCGTGCGCAGTCAGCGCTTAATGAATGTCCAAAAATGACCCAACAGGAGTTTCTTTTGTTCCTTGCAGAGTCTCGCGCCCCCTATATCCCCTGTCAGGGGATTTTCTCTATGTTGTTTTTTTACAAATCTGTTGCAACCCAGTTATTCCAGTTCAGTCAGAGTGGGCTTTAGGGTCATTTCCAAATCGATTAAAAAGAGAGAGAGATGTTTGGCTGCACGGGGTCTCAGCTGCAGGACTGCCGTCTTCATGGCCCCCTTCAGGACCTTCAGCTGCAGCAGCAGGACCTTAGGCTGTGGCCGGGGCCCTCTCAGCGGCGGCACGCGGGATTGGAGCTCCGCAGGTCCTCTGCGGTCTCCTGTGAGTGTAGAGTCGCTCAGGCGTGTCCGACTCTTTGCGACCCCATGGACTATAGCCCACCAGGCCCCTCTGTCCATGGGATTCTCCAGGAAAGAATACTGGAGTGGGTAGCCTATCCCTTCTCCAGGGGATCTTCCCAACCCAGGGATTGAACCCGGGTCTCCCGCACTGCAGGCGGGTTCTTTACCAGCTGAGCCCCAGCGGACGCCCTCTGGTTTCCTCTCGAGGTATCTGTGCTTCTTCCTGGGCCACTGACCCTGAACACCACGCTCCTCACAACCTGTCCACAGTGGCTGCTGGAAAGTCTTAAAACCAGATTCGTGAGCAACTTCCAGCAGCTGAATGTTTATCTTGGTTTTAATGTAATAAACTAAGTCCAGCTCCATTTTAACTTCCTAACTTTATTTTCCCTTTACTTCATTAAAAAGACACTTAGCTTCCTCCATTTGAGTCATCTTTTATGCTGCCTTAAATTCTTTTTTCAACAATAGAACGAAAATAACATAAATGAACAATCAGACATTGTCACTCGCTACCAGCACTGCCTATGCAATTTGTAGGGTTGAATAGTAAATGAAAGCATGGGCCCCCTGCCCCGTGACAACAGAGCATTACACCAAGCATTGCGTTCTGCAGAGTGTGGGGCACAGGTCACGTGTCCCTGAAGCCAGCCAGGAAACAGACACCTTTTATTTTACCATTTAGTAATGACATTTATGTTCGCTTATCTCTCAAAGTTTGTTCAAGAACCATTTAAGGCCCAATTTGCATTGTGTACACAGGTGCATCGGAGGAGGCAGAAGCAGAGAGTTGAGAAAATTAAAGGTGTCCTTGGAGGTTACGTTCAACTAAAACTAATTATCCTATGAAATTATTCTCAGCCAGCTTCTTGGTTCACCTATCTCTGATTCATCTTCGCATTTCCCCACAGGCTGATGCCACCGTCCTATAGGAACGCCAGCATTTGCTAGCTGGTAGCTGGATACATATGGAAGGTTAGGAAAGCACTTTGGGGTTTGAGCTGAGGATGTCTGAAGTTGTAGATTCAGTTTGGTAGGCAGTCAGTTAAGGAGGATGGCGAGAGAGGAAGACAGATTATTTGAGATGCTGGAAACATTTCATTTTGGTGGGAAAAATCAGCAAGCAATTGGAGACGTGAGGTTGATTCACTAAGGGTTGGTCTGGTTAGATGTTAAAGCAACCTAGGTAGAAACTGGTGGAGAAGACAATGGCAGCCCACTCCAGTGTTCTTGCCTGGAAAATCCCATGGACGGAGGAGCCTGGCGGGCTGCAGTCCACAGGGTCGCCAAGAGTCGGACACGACAAAGTGACTTAGCAGCAGCAGCAGCAGGTAGAAACTGATGCGAATGAGATCACCAAGGAACTTCACAAAGACAGAGAAGAGGTTTAAGGACCAAACCATGCAAAATGTCCTTCAGGGTTTGGGTGAGAAAGAGGAACCACACAGGTGCTTTCTGTGTGGCCAGCACCCCTCCTGACTCATCTCCCACCAGGTTCTGGCTCTCATCAAAGATGAGGTCACTGACCCCATCCCTATTTCCTGAATACAGCCTTGACCATCCCAGCTCCTTGTTCTGTCTCCTGAAATACTATTTCTCTTCTCCTCCATGCCCAGTTCTCTGCAAGGCCCATCTCAGATGGCCTGCCCCTTCATCGGAGGCTTTGACCGTCCTCCCACGGGGACAAGACTGCTCCTTTCTTTAACCCTTATTGCGCCTCTTTGCAAAACCCTATTGCACTGTAATAGTTGTGAATTGAGGTAACAAATTAGTCCCAGATTTAGCAGCTTAAAAAAATATATTATCCCCAATACTTCCTGGGGGTCAGGAATCCAGGAGTGGTTAAGTCAGGCAGTTCTGGTCCAGGGCCTCTCATGTGGTTGCAAGGTATTAGTGGGGGCTGAGAGGGGCCAAGATGGGGCCCCCACACACCAGGCTGGGGGTCCAGAGTGTATCAAAAAGGATGGCGTCCCTCACACTGGGTGGAAGACCCAACAGATTATCAGCCAGACTTCTGACTCTCCTTCCCTGGGTGCCAACTACACCCCGCTGCAGACCCAAGCGTTTTCGGCAGCTTCATGAATGGCTCCCCATCCAGCTTCACAGAGATGAGTCCTGCCCCACACGCTTCTGCCCTCGAGGCCAGAGTTGCTCAAAGCCATCAGGCTTCCCCACCCCGACTCTCCTGGCAAAGATGAAAGAAGCGAAGGGTACAGTAATGTCTCTACTCAGAGAAGCCAGTCCTCTGTCTTTGCCATACAGCCTTCCTAACTAGCCTTGGTATGAAGCTGGCTTCTACCAAACCAAGTCCAAGGACCTTGATGGGAGCTTGATGGGACTCAAACTCACTGCAAACTCTTAGAGGATGTGGGTCTCACAGGTCACACCTCTCCGCCTACCTCAGAGTGGGTCCTCCCTGAATGTTTAAAGGTCTGGCTTTTTTCCTTTTACTTTCTTTCTTTTTCAATATATATATATATTTTTTTTGGTCACACCAGGTGGCATGTGGGATCTTAGTTCTTTGACCAGGGATCAAAGCCATGACCCTTGCTTTGGAAGCTCAATGTCTTAACCACTGGACCACCAGGGAGGCACTTTCTTTAATTACAGAAAAGTTGATTTGCAATACTGTGCTAGTTTCAAGCGTATATCCAAGTGATTTGCTTATACGTATGTATGTGTATATCTGTCCTCTTTGTTTTTTCATTCTTTTGCTTCATAGTTTATTATAACATATCAAATCTAGTTCCCTGTGCTATACAGTAAACACGTGTAGTTTATAAAGGTTTGAATTTTTACAAAGTGAAGCGGGGCTCAGCAGTGAGATACTGGAGTCAGTAAGTGTAGCTGCCACTTCCGGGCATTTATCAGTGCAGGTAATGGTAAGCCAGGGCCACCTGGAGGGAGCGGCATTTTTGAGAGAAGTTTCCAAGGCTGGTGGAAGCTTCGGTGTGTCTGTCCACTGAGAAGGAAGAGGACACTGTAGAGCTACGGAAGAAGTCTAGGAATTATTTATTTGACTGATGTATTTGCTTAAGGTGGACTTAAAAACTGATTTGTTTAGAATGTAAGTGCATGAGCATGCGAAGGACACACGCATACATATGTGCATATGTGTTCACCCACCGACTCGATGGACGCGAGTCTGAGTGAACTCCGGGAGGTGGTGGTGGACAGGGAGGCCTGGCGTGCTGCGATTCATGGGGTTGCAAAGAGTCGGACACGACTGAGCGACTGAACTGAACTGAACTGAACTTTACATGTATGTATACATATATGTATGTCTGTACATGTATGTATGTATACACGCACACACAAATAGCTAAATATATAGTAAGAAAAAAGATAACTTCAATCAAATCCAGGTAGCACAAATTGTATGTCATATTCTCTTACAACAACAATCAATGCAAATAAGAAAAAAGTTTAAATGAAAAATACTCCACTATCTGACAACAAATATACTTCTTATTCTGTTACCATAAAAATACAACTGTTGAGAAGAGACAGAAATTTGAACCACACAAATTAAAACCTAAAATATTTCACCACAATTTTGCCCAAAAACAAGCTCCAAAGTTTTAAAAGCTCTTACTGTTAGTCAAGAAACGTTGAAAGAGAAAATATAACCCTTTGAATTTGGAAGCTAGAAAAAGATCATATAATATCTATAATGAAGAAAAGGAAGAAACTAAGAGAGGCAGAAATCTCTAAAAAGATTAGCAATTGGTCAACAAACTCAAAAGCTTTATATTTGAGGAAAAACAAGCAAAATGGGTTGCTTACAAATTAAATGAAGAAAAAAATAGAAATGGCACAAGTTTAGAAATGAAAAAGTAAGCAACAATTAATGTGGAAGGAAATCTAAATAGATTAGCGTCTACATGCATACCCAGTTCTCTCCCCATGTTCAACTCTATGCCAATAAATTTCAAAATCTGGCAAATTTGCTGGAAAATGTGCATTTCCAAAGCTGATACCAGAGATGATTGATGGGCTAGAGTAACAAAAATAAGACAAACCGACAAGAACTATTAGCTGCTTCCGCCCGAAAGTTCCAGGACCAGATCATCTTACTAACAGACTCTTTCTCAAGGAGTGGAAATTAATGTCCTCCATGACTTGTTTCATGTAAAGAATGGAAATCTCTCCATTTGTTTTATAATCCCTCCCTTCGCTTTCTTTTATCCCATCTTTCAGCATTTATTTATTTTATTGGCCTTTTACACTCAGTTAACCTCATATTCTATCAAACTTGCTGCCTCACAAAAATTGTTTAAAAACTCTTTTTGCTTCTGAGAAGCTTTTAATAGGCCGTGAAACATGTTTATAGATAAGAAGTAAACAGGAAGATGTTTTCTCATCCTTTCCAGAATCCAAACTTTCAATAATAAATATCTATAATGTGGGTGGCTCCTACCCTGGCTTTTTAAGAAAAGCAAATGGTTTGTGAATATTATCCTGTCTTTTTGTATTTTAACTTTAATATGTAATTTGCTTGGATTTGTTTAGTTTAGTTAATGTCTTTCCTTTTTAAAATCTCTGCAGATACTCAAAGGGCTATGCCAAAATCTCCACTTTCCAATTCTTCCACTTGCACTGACTTTTTCCCAAGAATGTTATGTCTTAGCAGTATTTTCCTGAATACCAACTGTTTAATAGTCTAGATCAGCTCTTAATAAACAAGTCAGAGTTATGAGCAAGGGAAGAAAACTTCTGACTCCAAGAAGAAGATAGCCATCACGCTTGGCACACTTGTTGGAAAACTAAACAACCTGGAAACCTCAGAAATGTTTCCGATTTGCAGAGCTGTGTTCACCAAGTTCAAGGACAAAACTCGGAGGAAAAGTGTGCTCCTGCCTTCTCTGCTGTGCCTCTTCTGTGGGGGCTGCAATAGGAGTACTTTCTCCACCCAGCCACAAAGATCTGAATCTCCCCGAAAGGAGAGGGGCACAGATTGACTGCCGGCTCTCGTGGCTAACTGGGTGCATCTGAAGTCATTCATCTTCGAACTTCACAGCACCTGGACCGCAGATAGGTATTCCCTTCCCTTTGAATCCTGTTCTTTCTCACGGACCCAACTGCATTCGTGTTAACACCCACGCACACACATGCACACTTGTACACACCTACATACACTCTAGATGTTTGCTGGAAGGTTCGGCTCCACTTTTTGTTCCTTGGGGCCTCGCACGGTAAGTAGCACATAGTTTACACTGAGCAAATGTTCTTTCCAACTAAATCAAGTCAAATGGAGCTGAGTGCAGCTACAGTGGAAGACTGGAGCAGAGCAAAGGCAGCAGCAGAGGAAAGCGTTTCTACTTCCGCCTGGGGGAGTGAGGGAAAGCCTAAACAGAAACAACACAAAAACATGTTCTGAGGAGCTATACCAACCGTTTCAACACTGCGATTTAATTGCACGGAGCAAACATTTAATTTCAATAATAAATGCTCACACATTTTTTTTTAACACAGCGTTTTAATCTTTGAAACCCTTCCAGGCACTAAATAATTGAATTTTCTAGATTACATTCTTCAAAATTCATGCACATTGATTTACTGTTCCCAGCAGAGCAGTCAAATGAAAATAGAAGCAAATTAAAGACAGCACAAAGCTCAGGACTCCCCTCCGCTTCATTCAGACCACCCACTTCCGAAGAGGTAGCTCCGAAGAGCGACAGATGGCCCTGCTTCTGTCTCAGAGAAGTAGGGAGCACTCGTGCCCACGTGGACACCAGCCTCACCTTCTGTGCCCAGGGAGATGGTCCAAGAAGACCTCAGCTCCCCTGGGCCGTAAATGCAAAGGGGCGGCCTCGGAGCTCAGCGTGGGCTGTTCTTCTTAGCACTTACTTCTACAGTCATTTCTTTCTTTCCCAGTAAACTGAAGAACTTCCAAGAATGATGCTGCCTTTGAAGAACTCTGATCCCACGCAGCGAAGTTTCTACCCTGGACTATACCGGTGCTGCGGTCTATGTACTTGTGAGCAGATGTTTAACGGGACTTTCCTTGTTGACAAATATTGTGGGCAGCCCCAGGCTGAGAGCAATCCCTCCATCCATCTGTGGCTTAGGTGAGCAAGACTGGCAACAGGAAAGGGTAAACCAGAGAGTTTACCAAGTGGCGGAGGGAGGTCTTCCTCCCACTCCAGGCCGGAAGTGGGGGCCACTGAGAGACTCCCAGACAGGGGCTGGGGGTCTTGAAGAAGATGGGGGGCTTCCCTGTGGTCCAGTGACGTAGTCCTGAGCTCCCCATGCAGGCGGCCCAGACTCAGTCCCTAGCAGGGAGCTAGACGCCGCACGCCCCACAAAGGCCAGAGCTCTCCTGTGCCCCAGCTGAGACCTGGGCAGCCAAAAAAAAAAAAAATCAATTGACTAAGAAAGAATAACAAGGAGAAGAAAATAGTGGGAGGGCTAGGAAACGGCAAAGAAGGGAAGGACCCAAGCCCTTCATGACTGTCCCTGAGCAGAGGGTGAGGCCAGAGGTGTGGAAGGAAGAAGCTTGTGGTTGAACGGGAGGCTGAAGCTTTGAGTTAGACGAGAGAAGACATTTTAACTTTTGAAAAATGAGTCACCGCTTCCCAAGTGAAATGACTCTTTTAACTGAAAGCCACGAGACTTGCCCTTGGAGCTGAGAGAGCCATAAAGGGGGACATGGATATCGCCACATCCTGGTTAATCCACTGAGATCGTCCCCGTCAGCAAACTGGCTACGTCGCCTTAAAGCATCACCTCACGTGTCCTGATGTGGCCAAAATGAAGATGCTGCTACACGGCCTATTCTGCCCACTGTTGTGATGACCCAGTTGGCGTAACTACCTGGTATTCCAATAGAAGGGTGACTGGCTGCCCTGAGATAGCTGCAGCTTTAGGCCTGTTTCCCCTTTTTCTCGTAATGTAGCTCTCAATAACACTGAATATTGACATTTAGATCAAGCTGTCATTAACTTGACATTACGACTTATCTGGATAATCAAAACCTGGCACACGCTCAGCGTAACTGTTGTTTTAAAACACTTCCGGTTCACACTTCCGGTTCTCCACTCGGAAGCAGGCCGAGGGACTAACCTCCATGCTTAATAAGGACAAAGCTTAGCTGGAGAAATAAATTTCAGCCAAGCCTTCAAATGCCCTGAGCTTAAACTACTTTTTTTGCAAATTTTTTTTTTTTGCAAGGACAGGATGCTTGAGTGACATATTCCAAAGCCCTAAGTGATGGTGGAAATGGACTTGATTTTGAATCACTGAGACATGAAATGCTCAGGTCTCATTCAACACCTGTGAGGAGCCGGGAAGGAGCTTCTTTCACTGTGAACTGCTTTCATTTTCACCTCTTGGAAGAGTCAGCAATCTGACCAAAAGGAAAAAACAAAACTCTAAACTGATCAGGGGACGGCTACGTAAATTAACTAATAAAGTCTGAAATGCTTTGTAATCGTATGATAATGACAGAGTGTACAATAATAAAATGGCTCACAATTTGAATTTACAATCCCTACTTACTCCTTAAAGCCCTAGCATTTTAGAGATGAGATTATCTATTCACAAGGCTTCTGCCCAATTCATGTAAGAGGATTCTATTATGGGTAAACTGGAGATAAAATGAGAGTTTTAATATGATAACAGGTCAGTGGTTTTTGAATTGTTAATGTATAAAAGACCCCAGAGGCATATGCTGAATATATAGTCCGTGAAAGACAAAATTAAATAAACAAAAAGCAATTTACAAGCTGGAAAACATTTTTTAGTTCTCATGGAGCGTTAAAATACATGTCCTCTAGCATCCAACTTAACAGGGCTGAGCTGACACCACAGCAAAGAGGCGAGTGAATCAATTTCTCTTCACAGGCCCAGAACCTGGAAGAAAACGGTCTGTGGGAACACATTTCAGAATTGAAAATGTGAAACACGGGGCAGACACAGGACTCCTGGGGGCACAGAAGCTGCTTGGAATGCGATTCATCCTGGTGATATCGCAGAACCACGAAGACGGGGGGCACTTACCCACGAAGACGGGGGGCACTTACCCATGAAGACGGGGGGCACTCACTTATGCATCCGTGTTTGCTGTGCCTAACCCACTTCCTGAAGCGGGTTTGTAGTGAATGTGAAAATTCCGGGGAGGAGAGGGCATCTTCTCAGTCTGGATCAGGCAGTATTTTGAACATCTGCATTGCTGCAAGGCTGTCTTAATGAGTGTGGTGCCCACGAGAGATGTTACAGGCCGTTTCCCCTTTACCTGTTCAAGGATGACCTTGGCTATGTAATTAACTTGCTTGTTTTCTTGACTCTTGGACCACAGTTGCCCATTAAGGCCGTTGACCTCTCACCCTGAAATGTCTGTGTGAAAACGGCATCCAGAGCAGGAAGATGCCCCCTTATCAGTGTCGCTGCATAGACGCCTCTCCAGGCCACTGCCGAGAAGCCTGGGAAACTCTGTCCCACAGACAGTCGGCGGTTTAGAAACAAGAGACGCAGTGGCGGCTGGGGACAGGGGGGTGGGGTTGCAAAACTTACGAGAAATGGTCCTTATAGACTCTCCGATTCTCTGGTTTTCCAGCACCAACTGGGCATCCAACAATTCAATTCCATTCTGACACCAACTACCCAGAGTCAGTTCAGACCCCACAGGTGAAAGGGCTCAGTGCCACAAGGCCCCTTTCCCTTCTAAAGCGGGATTGATGGCAGGCTGTTTGCACTTCTGATTTGGCTGCAAATTCTCGGTTCCCACATTCTGCTCTCAGCTTTGGCTGTTTGCAAGAACAACTCACAGAACTCAGGGGAAATGCTGCGCTTACCATCACGCTTCATTATAGAGGGTGCAAGTGAACAGCCTGCCCATGACGAGGGACACGGGGCGAGATCAGAAGACTCCCGAGCACACAATTGGAGTACACTACCCTCCTGGCACACGGGTGGGTAGATCCCAGAACTCCCTCATCTGGAGGTTTTTATGGAGGTTTCATTCCACAGACATGATTGATTAAATCACTGGCCATCAGTGATGAACTCTCGCCCTTCTCCCCTTCTCAGAGGTTTAGGAGTGGGCCCCAGAGTGCCAGTCTTCGAACAAGGACTTGACCTTTCTCACCACCACCCCTCACCCTGAAGCTCACCGCCCCTAGGAGCTCACCAAAAGTCGTCTCGTCTGCAAAGATTCAGGCTGAATGGTTGAAAGAAGCTTCTCGTGGATGAACAAAGACACTCCTAGGACTTCCCTGGTAGTCCAGGGGCTAAGACCCCGCTTTCCCAGGGCAGGGGGCCCAGGCTGGACCCCTGGTCAGGGAACTAGATCCCCCCCCGTGAAACCAAAGATTCTGCATGCTGCGACCAGGACCGGTGCAGCCAAACCGAAACAAAAGAGGTGATCCCGTCTCCCCTACACTCAGGGAATTCCAAGAGTTTCAGGGGCTCTGTCCAGGAATCTTGGACAAGAAAACAGAAATTTATTTCCTTTCATACCACCCAGGCGCTATAGCATTAAGCTTAGAAGGCTCTGCGAGACCCCCTCCAAACCAACTTTCCCACAGTGAAATAAAGGGAGGCTCATTCCCTTCTTACGTCCAGGAACCCCGCAGCTCATTTAGTGGTCATTTCAACTTTGTTCCATAAACATTTCCCATAAGCTAGCTGTGAATGTCGGTCACTGCAGGGGTAGTGGACATGACCTCAAGCTAGCCCATGTCACAGGCTGACATTTGGATGGTACACTGAAGGGCTCTGGCCCTGCTCTATCCCATCAATCCTGTTAACTATCTTACGAAGGAGGGCCCATTCTACAGATGAGGAGACTGAGGCTTGGACAAGTTAAGGAAGGCCAAGGCCGCATGCTAGAGTGCTGTGGAGATGTGATTTGCACTCAGCTCTGTCTGACTCCAGAGTTCAAGTTCTTCACTCTGCACTACTCTGCCTCCAAATCATCAAAAGAAAGCAGACTGCTGTGGAAGGGACCACAGGAGTGGGATTAACAGTCAGCGGCAATCCCAAATAACGTAAGAGAACACTGCAATACGGTACAACATAATGTAGCGATGGCCCTGATCTGAGACCCTCACAGTGAGCCGTCTCAGATCCTCTGACTGGCGTTTCCAGTCATTGGTGACATTGTGGGTGCAACTACAGAAAATTTCATATATTCAAAACAAAATTAAAAAAAATTTTTTTTAATTTCTGGCCGTGCCATGCAGCATATTGGATCCTCCTCAACCAGGGACTGAACCTACGCCCTCTACTTTGGGAGCACAGATTCTTAACCATGGAGCCACCAGGGAAGTCCAAAACAAATTTTTTCCCCTTTCCATTATAATTTAATATTGTGTCCTTATAATTCTTACACTTCTTCGTGCTTTTCAAAAATTTTTTAAAAGGTAAAGTTTCATTCAAAATAAAACTGAGCTGAATTTTACTTTTGCAGACACTTTCTTAATAAATCAAGAGATTAACTAGTTGTATGAGATTTATATTCATTGTTGGGCTCTGGAGTACTTCATTATTTTATTATTCTCAGTTAAAATTCTGCATTGCTACTTTGACTATTTTTATTAAGTCCTACTTGCAAAACTTAATAAAAAGCAAAATATAGTTCCTAGCATATATAATATAGAGTGTAGAAATTAGAAACGTTTATGCAGTAAACATTTACTTTTCTCCAAAATTTGCATAATCAGTTTAGCAAGTTCCTGTTGTTTGGTGCATGCATATAGAAAGATCTATTCTTTCTTGGTATAGTCAACATAATCCTTACAAAGAATGCGGTTAGGATGGTTATTTCCTAGGTGATGCTATCTTTTATAGTAAAAATCCAACTTCTGAGACTGCAGTAGTATTGGGATTTAAAAGTTATTTAACAATAAATATCCAGGGACACCCCAAGTGTTCTTTCAGGCTATAAAGTGTTCAGTTGCTTCATAAGAACAAACAAATAGTCTTCTTTATGGAATATTTGCTAGATTAAAGGATTCCTTTCTCCTTACTTCAGTTTCATGTGAGATGTGAACCTCTATTTTTAGCCAGGGAACCACATGGACATCAGTGGTCCATCCAGATGGGCGTCTAAAGACTTGAGATAAATGCAAATACGTCTGAGTGGCCCTATAGCAGATCTTACTAAAATGAAGTTGGGTTTTATAAAAATAGAAATAAAAATTAATATCAGAGGTTTAGCAGTGAAAGAAGACAACGATAGCAAATTTTCCCTGGGAAGGCTGCCCCAGGGCGCTGAGGAGGTGAGCTCAGCGAGTGAGCTCGCTCCGCTGACGCCGTGGAGGCCGCCTGTGAGGGCTGACGCCACCCTTCCTTCAGCTATCGCAGGCCCTGATTACAGAAAACCTCCCGATTCAGGGTTGGCAAATCTGAAATTTGAGATGCTACATGGCACTGTCACATGTAAAGGCTGAGGGGTCTGAGCAAGTCCATTGTCCAGTCTCCTCATCTCACAGATGGTGTCAATGAGAAACTGGCTTTCCAGATGGGGCCAGTGGTAAAGAACCCGTCTGCCAACGCAGGAGACACAAGAGACGCACATTCAATCCCTGGGTCGGGAAGATCCCCTGAAGGAGGAATGGCAACCCGCTCCGATGTTTTTGCCAGGAGAATCCCAGGGACAGAGGAGCCTGGCGGGCTATGGTCCATGGGGTTGCAAGAGAGTCAGACACGACTTAGACACTAAACAAGAACCAACAAAGAAGAAGAAACGGAGGTTTGGAGAACTTTCAGGAGTTTGAGCATGGTCAATGAACTGGTAAATGCTGAAAGGTGGGGATCAGATCTGGACCTGGAAACGTGTACCTCTAAATCCCCATTCATAAGACCACCTCGGGCCAACTGCATGCGGCAGGTCAGCCTGTGCCCTGAACACCCCAGAGGTGGCAGCATGGCAGTCGTGCCCGGGACCGTGGGAATGCAGCCACGGCGAACAGTTGTCTAAGAGGGACTGCCAGACACGGGGGAGGCTCACACGCCGCCAGAACACCAGATAACAATCTGACCGCACAAGTTCGCCCTCCGCCGAGCATTCCTCCGCATCTGCACAGCCCGGTCCACTTGTTCTTTCTCACAGTAAACACACTGCGTGCTTCATAACCCTCAGCGGCCACTCGAACAGTAGAACAGTGACTTTGCTCTAATAGAGCTTATAGGGACGTGGTAGTTGAAGTTGGAAACACTTTAGTTCTTGCCTGAAAAAGTCAAGAAACTTCCTTGTGGTTTGTAGACACTAGCTGGGCATGAATTTAGGATTTTTCCTCTGAAGTATTAGAATCGTAGCTCAGAAGACCCAGGACAGTGACCACTAACTGGACCTTGTGAATTTTTTCTCATTTACCCGAAGGCTTGCAAATGAAAGCTCAGAAATGGGAGGCAGAGACAGAAGAGGATATTTCTGAAGCATGCTCCACAGAGGAGAAAGAGAGCTTGGTTCTGTGTTCCTCACAGTTGCATTTTAGGGGGCAAATGAGTGGTTTCTGTGTTCCTCACAGTTGCATTTTAGGGGGCAAATGAGTGGTTTCAACAGGTACAGAGGCTTAGAAATCACAGAAGCAGACATCGGAGGCATGAAAGTTCATGGAGTGTGTGAGAGCCGTGAGGCTAACGCAGCCAAAGCAGTGTGTGTGTGCGTGTGTATGTGTGCGTGTGTATGTACACGTGGGTGTTCACCCACATCCAGACGTGTACACACGTGGGGTCATCAGGCAGTGCTGGCTGATGGCACAAGAACGGTAATGGGAGCAGCTGAGCTCAGGCGTTCACTGCAAAGGCTCACACGACACGCTGTTTGGGAAGGAGCTGCTTAGAAGGCTGGTGGGGAAGAAGCCCTCAGACATAGACTAGTCCTGCATTTTAAACAGCCCCAGCCCTGGGGGGTAGAGGTAAGCTTTTCTATCTTAACTGAGGTTTAAATAAAGAGGCTAGTAGAGGCCTTTCCAGTTATGCTAATATCTGATGCCAATGATCATGACAGCCTTAGTTTTAAACCTGATCTTTCTGCCCTTCTGTAGTCATCATTCATAAGCTGACTCAAATACAGAGAAGCTTCACAACTTTCATTGCCAAATACATATATATATATGTTTCAATTTTTAAAGTTCTTCTATTACAAAATTAAGATCACTTTTATTGTGAATTTTTAATAGAAAAAGAATTTTCCCCTAAACATATCCATGTTATTAGCTTCCACAGAGAGAATTCTGTGATATTCAGTGGTTATCTCTGGACTAGAGGTTGGTAGACAGTTTCTATTCGATAGCAAATATTTTAAGCTTTGCAGGCCCTACCGTCTCCATCATATCAACTCAAAGGTTGTAGCAAGAAAACAGCCAGAAACAACATGCAAATAAGTGAGTGTGGTTGTGTTTTGATAAAATTTTATTTAGGAAACAAGGCAGAAGCAGATTTGGTCCTGGGGCCACAGATCGCTAACTCCTGCTCTTGACCGACAGTTTTCTTTACAATCCGGAAACGCTTCACCCATTTTTGTAACCGGTCAATTTTGCTTGTCTTACTGTTGCGTTTTCTCTGTACTGACCATCTGGATTAGCCTTGTTATGCGTATTTATGCAGTCATCACTTCCTCCGCTCCTGGATTAGTACTGTGTAGCTTAGAAAGCACTCAGAAGAGGGGTTCCTTCTCGGTCCAGCGGTTAAGAATCCACCTGCCAATACAGGGGACACGGATCCAAACCTTGGTCTAGGGAGATCCCACGTGCCGCGAAGCAGCTAAGCCGGTGAGCGGCAACTGCTGAGCCCAAGGCCCACAGCTTCTGAAGCCCGCGCACCCTATCCCTGCTCTGCACGGAGAAGCCACCGCTGTGAGAAGCCCTCGGTCAAGGGAAGAGCAGCCCCCGCTCACTGCAACGAGAGAAAGTCTGCACAGCAATGGACTCTGTGCAGAGATCAAAAAATAATTAATCTTTCAAAAGAGCGTTCAAAAGAGTAGTTTCTACCATTTTACTTTCATTTTTAACAAGACACTTACAGAGCTCCTTTAGCTCATGAGAGTCTTTGTAGAAAGTGTGGGTAGGCGTCCACACTCACGGCCCCCTGTGGGGGCAAGTCCACAGAGAGACGGTCTGGCCAGCCTTGGCTTTGTATTTTAAGATTCTGTTGAAAGCCTGACTGGGAATTTTCTCTGCACTTTTCAGTTAAAGGGCCACAATCCCATTATTCTACTCTAAAAATATTCTTAATCAGGTAAGCCAAGAATATGGTAGCCATTTACCTTATAGAAGCAAGAGAATTCATGTCTCAGAGTCAAAAATATCTCGCCCATTATCTTGTAATAACCTGTAACAGAGTATAATTTGCAGAAAATGTTGAGTCACTATGGTTCACACCTGAGCCTAATACAACATTGCGAATCAACTACACGTCAATTTTCCTAAAAAGTGTCTCAGATATTGGTAGGCCCCAGTTATCTGTAGACCGCTTGAAGTACAAGAAAATGGGATGGGCACTTTATGGATGTGAAATTAGGCACAAGAGTGAGTTTTACTCTAGCTCAGAAAAGAAATCTCAACAAATAATAGCTTTTAAACTCCTAAAAACTCAGAAATACTATACTCATTTTATTTCAGATTACTTTCAGGATTTCCACTAAGATACTTCCTTCCTATCATATTTAAAATTTTTGGCTGGTTAATAATTATGGAAAAATATTTTAACCAAAAATTTTAAAATGCCCAAAAGCAATTCAAATTGCCCTTGCATTGTATATTGTGTATTTGACACGTGTTACCGAATTATTCTCAGTATAAGAGTTTTTTTCTAACCCTTTAAAATAATTTTAGAGTCACAGGAAGTCACCAGAGTTTTGTTGCCGGGACTTTTTTTGACCATTGTCACTTGTTTCTTTAGATCACTCTGCTGGGTTGGTGGTGATTCTGCTACTTCATCTGGAACCACCGAACTTCAGCAAGACAAGACGCGTCAGAAATTTTTGACTTATCCCAACTCAAATGCACTGGGATACACAAAAAAGATGCAGCTCCACACATAATCGTATGTGTCTCTAGCACTACCTGCAAGCACGCGGAGTCACAGACTTGGTTTCAAGAAAGTCCCAGAAAATAATGAAGTTGTAGCAGAAGTGGTCTTCATTCATTGCAACACAAAGCCCCACACACGTAGAGAAACGTGTGGTCACGCAGGCACAGTGCTTGGGCTTGAAAGGGGCCTCGAAGCTTTCAGCTTCCTCTGCTTCACGGGAAGCCCACCTCTGACCTTCGAAGTCACTTAGTTTAGGCCTCACATCAATCATGCGTCCCCAGTGGTTAGCCAGCCTCTGTACAAACATCCCCTGTGACATCGAGCTTATTACCTCCAAGGCAACCCAGTCCACTTTCAGACAGTGTATTAGTCAGGGTTCTCCAGGGAACAGAGCCAATGTATGTGGAAAGTGAAAGTGAAAGTGAAGTTGCTCAGTCGTGTCCGACTCTTTGCAACCCCATGGACTGTAGCCTCCCAGGCTCCTCTGTCCATGGGATTTTCCAAGCAATAGTATTGGAGTGGATTGCCATTTCCTTCTCCTGGGGATCTTCCTGACCCAGGGATCGAACCCGGTCTCCTGCATTGTAGACAGATGCTTTACCATCTAAGCCACCATATATACTAGGCTTGCAGAGGATGGAGGTCAAGAAGTCCTGTGACCTGCTGTCTGTACACTGGGGACCCAGGAGAGTGGTGGTAAGAGTCCCTCTGAGTCTGAAGGCTGGGGACCCAGGAGAGTGGTGGTGTGATTCCCTCTGAATCTGAAGGCTGGGGACCCAGGAGCAAGGCAGGAAGGATGACTCCACTCAGTTGGAGAGTGTGAACCCGCCCTCCGTCTGCCTTTTTGTTCATTCCAGATTCACGATGGATTGGTTAATGCCCACTCACCTTGGTTTGGGCGTCTCCTATACTTGGTCTACTGATTCAGATGTGAATCTCTTCTGCAGAGACCGTCACAGACACACCCAGAAATAATGTTTAAACAAATATCTGGTACCCTGTGACCCAAACAAGCTGACATATAAAATTATCATCACGGGCTTGAGTTATTATAGAATTCTTCCTTATGCCAAACTAAAACCCACCTCCTAATATCCATTAGCTAGAAGGTGATGGCAGCCCACTCCAGGACTCTTGCCTGGAAAATCCCATGGACAGAGGAGCCTGGTGGGCTGCAGTCCATGGGGTCTCAAAGAGTCGGACACGACTGAGCGACTTCCCTTTCACTTTTCACTTTCATGCATTGGAGAAGGAAATGGCAACCCACTCCAGTATTCTTGCCTGGAGAATCCCAGGGGCGAGGGAGCCTGGTGGGCTGCCGTCTATGGGGTTGCACAGAGTTGGACACGACTGAAGTGACTTAGCAGCTTAGCAACTTAGCAGTGGTCTTAAGTCTTCCCTTTGAACAATAAATCTGAATCATTCTTCCGCATGATGGTCATCCACATATTTGACAACCTGTTTGTGTCATCCACTGTCTTAACTTGAGAGTCCTACTGACTCAAAGAACATGAGTTTGAACAAACTGGGATTTTGTGAAGGACAGGAAAGCCGGGCATGCTGAAATCTATGGGGTTACAAAGAGTCAGACACAACTTAGCGACTGAACAAGAGAGAAGCTGACCCTGTTACAAAAGCTTGCTTCGGTGCAAAGTTTATTTGGGAGCTGCTCCTAGGAACCACCAGTAAGGGAGCAGGGAGTTAAGCCAATGGAGTGTCTGTTATCAGCTACTTACCCTCTGAGCAACCTGGGCTCATTCCTTCCGGGAGACTCTGGAAGTCAGGGTAGAACTTGGGCCTCAGAGTTATCCCATCTAAAGGGTGAGGGAGCTGGGGATTTATACACTAACCCCGGGCAGTTATTACCTGAGGGCTATTCTTGACAGAGATTAGACTCCAGCTTCCAGAGAAAGCTCTTAAACAGGGCGATGCCTAGGCTGCCAGGTGGGCCCCAGCCAGCCTGCCCGCCCCTATCAGAGGGGACATGGAGGCACGCTCTCCAGGCCGTGCTGCCCTGCGGCCTCCGAGGATTCTGCACACCGCACAGCTAGGGTCTCTTCAGTCCTATTCCGTCAGGTGGTCTTGGTTTTGCCATTTTTTTTTTCTTTTTAAAACTGAACACAACACTCCCTGTATGGTCCCTCCCTCATTCACCCCATTCCTAGTCCCAGAAAGAAACAAGCCCAACACAGAATAGGCATCATCATTAATCGAAGATGAAAGAAAACATAGTCAGGTTCAGTCACGGAAGCAGCTGCAATAGCATCTAAGCAAATTCGGTGACAGTGGGGTAGGCCTGCTGTGGTCCTGGGCCAGAGTGTCCACCGCGGCTCCTGAATGGCTTTGCTAGAACCGTCTCCAAGTAAGCCAACTGGGAAATTCTATTTCCTTTAGAAATTCCAGACAGACTCGCTCTCTCCTAGTCCCCTGTTGCTGGTCTTTAGTGCTCTGCTGTATATGCAAAGAGAGCTCAGCCTGAGACTAAACTATGGAGAAGGCATGAAAATTGTTTATGCTGGAGAATCAAACAGTAAGCTCTTTGCCGCAGAGTGACAGCATTCTTCCCGATGATTCGTTGCCGCAGCAGTTTCAAAATATATTCACACTTCTTTGCTGCTCCTATCTTCAGAAAGTGGGTCCTAATTTCCCTCCCCTTGAGTGTGGGCTGTACTTTGGTTCTAACAAAGAGAATGGAAGCAACCACAGGAGATTCCTGACGGGAGGTCCTAAAGCTGTTTATAGCTTCCTCGAGGTCACTCTTTTACGAAGATGAGGGAGCCGTGTGGTAAAGGCGAGAGAACAGTCCTCTGGAGATTCTTCCGGGCAAGAACCTGAAGCCTCCAGCCGAGAAGAGCAGTGGGAATGAGTCATCTTGAAAGCAGGTCATCCAGTCCAGGTCAAACCTGCAGATGACTGCAGCTCTGGTTGACTTCTTGGCAACAACCTCATGAGAGGTCCTGACCAGATCCATGAGCTAAGCCACACCTGGGCTCCTGACTCTCAGAAACTGCTGCAGCTGCGGCTGCTAAGTCGCGTCAGTCATGTCCGACTCTGTGCAACCCCACAGACGACAGCCCACCAGGCTCTCCTGTCCCTGGGATTCTCCAGGCAAGAACAATGGAGTAGGTTGCCATTTCCTTCTCCAATGCATGAAAGTGAAAAGTGAAAGTGAAGTTGCTCAGTTGTGTCCCACTGTTCAGGACCCCATGGACTGCAGAAACTGTGAGACCACGTATATTTGAATTTTCTTTTTTAAGCTACTATGTTTTGGGGTGATTCGACTCACAGTTTAGATAACCAATACTTGCAGAATGCATACATGGCTAACCGGTCTTGTTAGATAAAGAAAAATTATCAGCTTTTTGGCTAAAAGTGACAGGATTCTTGAACCATGAACTTGAATACATGAACTGTGAACATCCAGATGTTCAAGCTGGATTTAGAAAAAGCAGAGGAACCAGAAATTAAATTGCCAACATCTGCTGGATCATCAAAAAAGCAAGAGAGTTCTAGAAAAACATCTATTTCTGCTTTATTGACTATTCCAAAGGCTTTGACTGTGTGGATCACAACAAACTGTGGAAAATTCTGAAAGAGATGGGAATACTAGACCACCTGACCTGCCTCTTGAGAAATCTGTATGCAGGTCAGGAAGCAACAGTTAGAACTGGACATGGAACAACAGACTGGTTCCAAATAGGAAAAGGAGCACGTCAAGGCTGTATATTGTCACCCTGCTTGTTTAACTTACATGCAGAGTAATCATGAGAAATGCTGGGCTGGATGAAGCACAAGCTGGAGTCAAGATTGCGGGGAGAAATATCAATAACCTCATATATGCAGATGACACCACCCTTATGGCAAAAAGGTAAGAAGAACTAAAGAGATTTTCGATTGAAGTGAAAGAAGAGAGTGAAAAACCTGGCTTAAAACTCAACATGCAGAAAACTAAGATCATGGCATCCAGTCCCATCACTTCATGGCAAATGGATGGGGAAACAGTGGAAACAGTGTCAGACTTTATTTTGGGGGGCTCCAAAATCACTGCAGATGGTGATTGCAGCCATGAAATTAAAAGACACTTATTCCTTGGAAGGAAAGTTATGACCAAGCTAGACAGCATATTAAAAAGCAAAGACATTACTTTGCCAGCAAAGGTCCGTCTAGTCAAGGCTATGGTTTTTCCAGTGGTCATGTATGGATGTGAGAGTTGGACTGTGAAGAAAGCTGAGTGCCAAAGAATTGATGCTTTTGAACTGTGGTGTTGGAGAAGACTCTTGAGAGTCCCTTGGACTGCAAAGAGATCCAACCAGTCCATTCTAAAGGAGATCAGTCCTGGGTGTTCATTGGAAGGACTGATGTTGAAGCTGAACCTCCAATACTTTGGCCATCTGATGCGAAGAGCTGACTCATTTGGAAAGCCCCTGATGCTGGGAAAGATTGAAGGCAGGAGAAGAAGGGGACGACAGAGGATGAGCTGGTTGGATGGCATCACCAACTCAACGGACATGAGTTTGGGTGGACTCTGGGAGGTAGTGATGGACAAGAAGGCCTGGGGTGGTGTGGCCCATGGGGTCACAAAGAGTCAGACACGACTGAGTGACTGAAGTGAACTGAACTGACAGGATTCTTTCTTGTGATCCATTGTTATGAAATCTCCATTTTCCTCCAGTTCTTAATGAAATTTTAAATCATTTATCAATCACTTTCCATGACCACTTCTTGAACTGCACGTTTTTGCCTATCTCACCTCCCTCCCCTCGAATCTCAATAACGTAAATGTGGTCGAAGATCGCCAAGCTGCGCTGTGCGTGCGTCACTAAGTTGAGTCCAAGTCCTTTGTAGCACCATGGACTGTAGCCACCAGGCTCCTCTGTCCATGGGATTCTCCAGGCAATGCTGGAGAAGTTGCCACTTCCTTCTCCAGGAGATCTTCCCAACCCAGGGGTGGAACCCGAGTCTCCTGCGTTGCAGATTTTTTACCACTGAGCCAGCTAGGAGGCCCCAGAGCCGCGCTGCCAGGACAGAAGTCCCATCAGTGGCTGGCCTCCACCACCTTGCCCTGAGGCGCACAGAATAAATTTCTTCCTTGGAGTGGAGAATCAGTGGGCATCAAAAAGGCTTTATTTCGATATGTTCCATCAATTATCTTTTTATCTTTCTTTTCCTCATCTCTTTCCCAATTTTATAATCTTAACATCTGAAACTCTCAATCTGATTTTGACTTGGCCCATAAAAATGCCTTCCTGACTTTGGTGCCTTGTGAGCAAAATAGTCAAACAACCCAGCCAGCCCATGGACTCTGGACAATTAGTGTTTCAGCAGAGTATTTCTACGTAAGGCAAGGGCTCCCTGTGCCTTCCAGACTGCCACGGGGGAGTGATAAGACAGTAGATGGGGGCTCCCTGTCCTTCCCCTCGCCACGGGGGAGTGATAGGACATAGATGGGGGCTCCCTGTCCTTCCCCTCGCCACGGGGGAGTGATAGGACATAGATGGGGGCTCCCTGTCCTTCCCCTCGCCACGGGGAGTGACAGGACATAGATGGGGGCTCCCTGTCCTTCCCCTCGCCACGGGGGAGTGATAGGACATAGATGGGGGCTCCCTGTCCTTCCCCTCGCCACGGGGGAGTGATAGGACATAGATGGGGGCTCCCTGTCCTTCCCCCTGCCACGGGGGAGTGATAGGACATAGATGGGGGCTGGGAAAAGAACCCGACTGTCCTCTGTGATTCTGTTTCTCTGACCAGAGCCAACAGGCTTCCCTTTGTGGTGGGTTGAACTCTGTTTTTTTTATCCCCAAACAGCTGCAATTGCGAGTTATTGCTTGCCAGAACTTATGTTTCTCATACCTGTTCAAACAACTATGAGTGAGAAAAAGCTGAGGAAAGCGAAAGGATACTCCACTGTCCTCAAATTACAGGTGACGAAAGAAACGAATTCATATTGATATCAGAATAGGATCAGGCACACTTTTTTCCCCTAGTTATGTCAGAACTCGAGAGTGAAGCACAATGCTGGTTGTGGGTCTATTGCTCCATCTTCTTTAAAAGAAGAGGTGTGCATGGTTAGGAACTTCCAAGTCTCTTAGAGCATGGCTCCCCACAGTCAGTGCACTGTAATTATCCTTCAGAAGAAATGCATGTTCTACCTGGTAATCAAACTTCTCGGGGTGAGTCAGTGAAGTCATGAGTATCTCAGCTGGTGGGTTTGCACCTCTGATCTTAGCCACTCAGTTCAGGCAGTTCAGTCGCTCAGTCGTGTCCGACTCTTCGCGACCCCACGAATCGCAGCACGCCAGGCCTCCCTGTCCATCACCGACTCCCGGAGTCTACTCAAACTCATGTCCATTGAGTTGGTGATGCCATCCAGCCATCTCATCCTCTGTTGTCCCCTTCTCCTCCTGCCCCCAATCCCTCCCAGTATCAGGGTCTTTTCTAATGAGTCAACTCTTCACATCAGGTGGCCAGAGTATTGGCGTTTCAGCTTTAGCATCAGTCCTGCCAATGAACACCCACACTCAGGTGCCCAGAAGTCCAGACGCCACTGTCCCAGGGCCCACTTTGAATCCCTTCCATCTGTGTGCTTTTGCCTTTGGGTCTTTCTTACCTTCTCAATTCATACCTTAAATTGAGATTTCATAAGCCAAGCCAAATTGGTGCATTTCAAAGGTTTACTCTAATCTCTTCCATTGTCCTGTAATTATGAGTTGGGTCCAAGCAATTCAGAATTGTGTGCCAACCCTGAAGTTATTCCAAATTGCTTATTTTGGGAATTAGTATTAGAAAGTCTGGCACACAGTAGGCATACAATAAATGTTTATGGAATCCTGGTGTATATATACATGTATTTTTTTAAAATCTGAGATGAAATCTACTTTGAATAGACGGTAGAAGCAAGATGCTCCTGGCACATGACAGACTGACTCGAACTGTCTGTGACACGAGGGAACACTGGACAGAATTCCTGGAAGAGGCGTGCTCGCTCAGCTTCCTTATTATCATGTCATCTCCCACTCTTCATTGATTTTCTCAAACATCCAAAGACATTAGAATAAATTATAGAGCCTTACAGTTATTTAGTCCATGAGGATATAGAATTCAGGAATCTATCCAAGACTTGTCACTACCTGAGCTAGAAGGGCCTTTAAAATATACTTTGATGGACTCGAGTGCTAGTATGATAGATTGGCCCTAAGGGTTTTCTTTTGATAAAATGAAAGAGAAAGAAGAAGAGGGAGAAAAAAGGGGGGAGAAGTGAGAGAGAAGGGGGTCATCCAACCCCAAAACTCAGCATATTCACATGAGCATATAAGACCAAAAAGATGCAATGTCAAAATTAAATTTGAAAAATTCCATCCTAATTTCATGGATGAGGAATCCTCTCCCCTGCCCCCGTAAGATGAAGGCTTCCTGTCTCCTTATTCTGGTGGGGGAAAAAAATGAGAAAGATTGATGAAGGCACCTCTCTTTCAAAAGTCCTCTCTTTGAGTTCAGAGCAAGGGAAATTATCACCAAGCAAGTCCATCCATCACGGTCCTGCCTCTTGCCTCCTTTCTATCTTTCTTCCACTTTCTAGATTACTAACTTCTCAGTGACCTTGTTTTCGCTCCCTGTCTGATGGTGAGCATGTTTATAATACTTAATATCTGTTATATCCATAGATGCTGGTACTTCAGCACTTAATGTTTGCCATATACATAAGAACTCAAAGAATTCATGGATATTCATTTGGTGTCCCAAGCTGTTTCAGAAATAAGAGTAAGGAAAGTGAGGCTTAGAAAATCAAAAGGATAATTGCTATCTTGAGTGAAAACTTGAGGGCTTCATCTGGATGTGGGGCCTTCAGCACATTCCATCACCAGCTACATGACTGTGGGCAAGAGTGTCCGTCAGTGTGAGTCAGGTTATGCTGTGGTAACAAAGAGCCCCCCAAACTCAATGGATTATAACAATTCAGCTTTACTTCCCTGAATTCCCACATCCATCACAGGGTGGTCAGAGCTCAGTGACAGAGGGGAAAGAGGGTACACGTGGCAGATAACACGCTGGCTCCAAACTCTCCCCGAGAAGCGGCCCCTGCCATCTCCACGCACAGGCCGACGGCCCGAGCAAGGCCAGTGACTCGTCAGTGGGGCAGCACAGTCTTCTCACCAGGAGAGGCAGCAGGTCCTGTCAACATAATACAATCGACCCCAGTGAGAGACCTCACTTGCTCAGCTGTGAAAAGTTGGGTCTAAGGTATCCCCCAGATAAAACTGATAAGGTAGTAATTCAGAATACTATTTGGCAATAAGGTAGGGCAGTACTGTCATTATTATTCATATCTGCCCACTATGCCAACACTCTAAATTCAATGATTCCTCATAAAAGCAACAGAAAAAGTTAGGAAAGGCTTCTTGTTCAGTCACGCTTGGCCCAGCTTTTCTGGAAGATGCTTCCCCGAGACAACCAATACAGGAGCCCCTTCCTTACCCATAGTTTTACTTTCCGCGGTTTCAGTTACCTATAGGCAACTGTGGTCCAAAAATGTGAAAAGGAAAATTCCAGAAATGAACAAATTGTCATTTTTAACTTGCACACCCTTCCGAGGAACTGACGGGAGCTCTGGTTGTCCCATCCTATCCCGCCCAGAACAAGAGTCATCCATTTGTCCAGCGCGTCCCCCCATTAGATGCTTAGCAGCCACCCCGATTATCAGAGGGACTGTCAAGGTATCACACCTCTCGTGTCCCAGTAGCTCTTACTTTACTCAAAAACGACCCCAAAGCGCTAAAGTAGTCACGCGGGCAGTTTGGATACACCAAGGAAAAGCCGTAAAGTGTTTCTTTAAGTGAAAGGGTTAACGTTCTCCACTTCATAAAGAAAAAAACATATGCTGAGGAGGCTAAGATCTACGTTAAAAACAATCCTGTATCAGTAAAATTGTGAAGAAGGAAAGAGAAATCCATGCCCATGTTGCTGTCACAGCTCAGCCTGCAAAAGTTACAGCCACAGTGCGTGAGCAGTGCTCTGTTAAGATGGAAAAGTATTAAATCTGTACAATAAGATATTCTGAGAAAGAGAGAGCACATAATTTTATTATAATATATATTTATAACTGCTTTATTTTATTATTTGTTACTGTGCTTAGTTTCTTACTGTGCCTAACTTATAAATTAAACTTTATCATAGGTAGGTATGCATGTATGTATAGGAAAAACATAGTGTACATAGGGTTTGGTACTATCCATGGTTCCAGGCATCCTCGCGGGTGGGAGGTCTTGAAATATATCTGCTGAGGATAAGGGGGGTGGGGGTGGGGGTGTTCTTTCCAACCCCAATTCTACGGATACTCTTAACATAAAGGGGGTCAGCAAAGTACAAGAATTCTGTGAAATCACTCTCGCCACAATTTTCTTTAAAATGTATCTGCTTCATTGAGTTCAGTTCAGTTCAGTCGCTCAGTCCTGTCTGACTCTTTGCGACCCCATGAACCGCAGCACGCCAGGCCTCTTTGTCCATCACCAACTCCCGGAGTTCACCCAAACTCCTGTCCATCGAGTCTGTGATGCCATCCAGCCATCTCATCTTCCATCGTCCCCTTCTCCTCCTGCCCTCAATCCCTCCCAGCATCGGAGTCTTTTCCAATGAGTCAACTCTTCACATGAGGTGGCCAAAGTATCAGAGTTTCAGCTTTAGCATCAGTCCTTCCAAAGAACACCCAAGAATGATCTCCTTTAGAATGGACTGGTTGGATCTCCTCGCAGTCCAAGGGACTCTCAAGAGTCTTCTTCATAGTTATACCTAAAATTTCAAAACACTAATCTAGGGACTCCTCGGGTGGTCTAGCGGTTAAGAATCCGCCTTCCAGTACAGGGACCGTGCTTAGCTTCTCAGTCGTGTCCGACGTTGTGACCCCATGGACCGTAGCCCCCCAGGCTCCTCTGTCCATGGGATTCTCCAGGCAAGAACACTGCAGTGGGTTGCTGTTCCCTCCTCCAGGGGATCTTCCCAACCCAGGGATCAAACCCAGGTTTCCCTGGCAGGCTTTACAGGCAGATCCTTTACCATCTGAGCCACGAGGGAAGCCCATGACGGGGACTCAGATGTAATTTCTGGTCTGGAAACTAAGATCCCACACGCGTCAGGGCAGCTGAGCCCATGCAGCCGGGGCTCCACCGCGACCCAGCGCAGGCAAAATTTTACACACACACGCACACACACGCGCACACACACACGTGCACACACGAGTGCGCACACGCACACACACTCACGCACGCACACACACACGCACACACAAACACTAAGTCTGCTAAACTTCTCACTGGAACTCTTTGCCCCTGAAGTTATTTTACCGAGAAGGAAGTCATAGAGCCCCATCCAGGCCTGGCCTGTGCAAGGAAAACCATGAGTTTCTGGTTCCCATTCAGTCTGTAGCGAGCGAATCATATTCTTTACCTGATTGATATACCAAAATGAGAAGCTGAGCCTAAATACTCACAATCCTTTTTTAAAAAAAATTCAAAAACAGGGGTTGGGAGAAGGAAAGGGACTAAAAGTCACTAAGGGATTTATAGGCTACAGGTCCAGAATGTCTCACTGGAGATCCTTGGAGTGTGGCATGTTTCAGAATTCAAACTTTTCAGGTTTCAGGAAGGTAACAGAGTGCATGGATCAGATATTAACACCATCAAGCTATATGAAGCTGAACTCATAATTAAGTATTCTAGCATCAAATATGTATCAAATATAAACACACACAAGTATAAAAAATAAAGACAATGAATAACTTATGTGTGTTCAGAGCTGATTTTTTTCCAAATGAGTTTTCTGCAAGCTTATGATAAATTATGAAATTTTGCAAATTCAGAATTTGGAAATTGTAGATAAAAATTTGGGGCTTTAATTTTACTTCACATTTCAGTTCATTTCAGTCGCTCAGTCATCTCTGACTCTTCGCAACCCCATGAACTGCAGCACGCCAGGCCTCCCTGTCCATCACCAACTCCCGGAGTTCACTCAGACTCACGTCTATCGAGTCAGCGATGCATCCAACCAGTTCATCCTCTGTTATTCCCTTCTCTTCCTGCCCTCAATCTTTCCCAGAATCAGGATCTTTTCAAATGAGTCAGTTCTTCGCATCAGGTGGCCAAAGTATTGGAGTTTCAACTTCAACATCAGTCCTTCCAATGAACACCCAGGAATGATCTCCTTTACGATGGACTGGTTGGATCTCCTTGCAGTCCAAGGGACTCTCAAGAGTCTTCTCCAACACCACAGTTCAAAAGCATCAATTCTTCAGTGCTCAGCTTTCTTTATACAGACTATAATCTATATAGTCTCACATCCACACATGATCACAGGAAAAACCATAGCCTTGACTAGACGAAACTTTGTTGGCAAAGTAATATCTCTGGTTTTCAATATGCTGTCTAGATTGGTGATAACTTTCCTTCCAAGGAGTAAGAGTCTTTTAATTTCATGGCTGCAATCCCCATCTGCAGTGATTTTGGAACCCCCAAAATAAAGTCAGCCTCTGTTTCCACTGCTTCCCCATCTATTTGCCATGAAGTGATGGGACCAGATGGCATGATCTTTGTTTTCTGAATGTTGAACTTTAAGCCAACTTTTTCACTCTCCTCTTTCACTTTCATCAAGAGGCTCTTTAGTTCTTCTTCCTTTCTGCCATAAGGGTGGTGATATCTGCGTATCCGAGGTTATTGATATTTCTTCCAGCTTGTGCTTCTTCCAGCCCAGCATTTCTCATGATGTACTCTGCATATAAGTTAAATAAGCAGGGTGACAATATACAGCCTTGACGTACTCCTTTTCCTATTTGGAAGCAGTTCTAACTCTTGCTTTTTGACCTGCATACAGATTTCTCAAGAGGCAGGTCAGGTGGTCTAGTATTCCCATCTCTTTCAGAATTTTCCAGAGTTTATTGTGATCCACACAGTCAAGTCTATTTCACATTTAACAGGCTCCTGTTTAGTGATCTGTAGCATATATTAAGTGGAGAAAACCATGAACAGTATACTACCTTTACCTGGGGCAGGGTGATGAATACTTACTTCTAATTCTTAAATTTACTTATACAGAAAAGAAGAAGAAGAAAACGTGAACTGAAAGCTGAACGACGGAAGCAGCAGACAGGATGGAGAGCACAGGGATGAGAGCCAGGCTGCTCTGAATATGCCTTGACTGCAAAGAAATTTTTAATTTAAGAATGTGTAATCCTTAAAAGTCTTAAAATGAAGCAAACGAATGGGCTAGAGCAGAATCTGGCTGGCAGCAAAACCACACCAAGAAGGATGATTTCAGTGACTCAAAAACACAGAATCTAAATGAACATCCTTTAGTAAAATGCAGCCTAAGTGCGGCTCCCCAGGTGGTGCTCGTCGTAAGAGCCCTGCTGCCAGTGCAGGAGATGCAGGCTTGCTCCCTGGATCGGGACAATCCCCTGGAGGAGGGAATGGCAACCCGCCGCAGCATTCTTGCCTGGAGAATCCCAAGGACAGAGGAGCCTGGTGGGCTCCCTGGGGTCACAAAGAGTCGGACAGGAGTGAAGCGACCTTGGCACACAGCAGACCCGGGGCAGGAAATGAACAATATAAGCTTGAAATACTTCTCATCCCAAAAGACAGGTCAAGCACTGGTGCTCCGTCAAAATGAGTAAAGCGTCAACTCAAAGATCCTCCCAGTGGCCCCAAACAGGACAATTTCGGCGTCAGTAAGAACACAGTGGATTGGAACCCATCAGATGTGTCTAAGTCTATGAAACCAGCTCACTGTCACCTTCACGGGATGCTGACAGCAACACAGCATTTCTGAAAACAGGTCAATAAAAGGACGGAATCAAGCATTTAATCTACCTTCCCTCTACAATCTATCTCTGGGTCATCACAGAGTTGACGAGGAAACATTTCTCTCTACAAAAAAAAAATTATCTCTCTAGTAAACACAGAAGGAACGATAGAATTAGAATGCCCTTCTTTTGTAATTACTAGTTAAATAATTAGATCAGCCATCGCTCTTCAGTGGCCGTTGGCATAACAAAGAGATAATTGTATGTTTTATTTTTTTCTGATGGAAGTCGTCAAAAATAAAACTTGAATCCAATCAAGCCTCCAAATTTTGTTTCCAATTTATAGCAAATATAGGGGACAGAGAAAGATACAAAGCGCCGTGAAAGTGAAATCTGCTCCGCCATGTCTGACTCTGCGACCCCATGGACTATCCAGTCCCTGGAATTCTCCAGGCCAGGATACTGGAGTGGGCAGCCGATCCATTCTCCAGCGGATCTTCCTGACCCAGGAATCAACCTGGGATCCCCTGCACTGCGGGCGGATTCTTCGCCGACTGAGCCAGCAGGGAAGGCCACAAAGCGAGAGAGCAGGGGTGCAACAGACAAAATCTCACGTAATAAACACATTGATTTCTTCTAGTGTGTTGACAACTGGGGCCTTACCAACCACGGGAAACTGCCCTCCCACGGCTAACCAGCTACTAGAAATAGTAAAGAATTCACGCTTGAGCACACCTTTATATACACACTGGCCAATCCAGAGTCAACCCCCCAGCCCCTCAACTGGGGCTCTTACACTCTGCGGCAATATTTTTCTGATCTATTACTCCAGGGCCAGGCACCCGACAGCTGGAGCCTTATGGAGCCCACCGAGACGCGAACTGGCCAAGCTCTGTCTTTTCGCTACCCCGGGCCTTCGCCGCCGTGCGAGTCTTCCTCTCGCTGCCGTGAGCAGAGGCTCCTCTCCAGGTGCAGCGTCAGGCTTCTCACTGCGGGGCTGCTCTTGCCGCGGAGCTCGGGCTCCGGCGCTCGCGGGCTCAGTGGTCGCAGCTCCCGGCTCTCGAGCATGGGCTCAGTAGCTGTGGGCCCACGGCCTTAGCTGCCCCATAGCCTGTGGGGTCTTCCTGGACCAGCGACTGAACCTTCGCCTCCTGCAGGCCAGGCGAATTCTTAACCCCTGGGCCACCAGGGAAGTCCCGCAGTAGCCCCCTTCAGCCTGCTTGGTGCCTTGCCGGCCTTTCCGTGGAAACTGCAGTGACAGCTCACGTCCTCATCTCCTCCCCCCTCGCCCCTGACGCTTCCTCACGAGGCTGCCACGTCCTCTTCCCTGAGGAACTGTGAGTCACAGACTCTCTGTTCAGTGGCAATTATCTCTTGATCTGTTAGCCTCATCCTACCTGAACAGTAATAGAACCCATTCTTTATCTCATTATTTTTGGCCACAAAAGAGAAAGTGTTAGTTCTTCAGTTGTGTCCAACTCTTTGCGACCCTATGAACTGTAGCCCACCAGGCTCCTCTGTCCGTGGGGATTCTCCAGGCAAGAGTACTGGAGTGGGTTGCCATTCCCTTCTGCAAGGGATCTTCCAGATCCAGGGATGGAACTCGGGTCTCCCACATTGCAGGCAGATTCTTAACCATCTGAGCCACCCAGTGGCTTGCAGGATCTTAATTCTCAGCCCAGGGATTGAACCCAGGCCCACAGCAGTGAAACCCAGGAGTCCTAACCCCTGGGTAGCTTGGGAATTCCCATGAAACCTACATTTTAAAACGCCTTGACTGTGTGAAAACTCAGCAAGACAACAAACAGATTGCAAGGAAATTTATCTCAGTTTTAAAAAAATAGCACAGGGATAAAATAAGAGCGAGAAAGAATCTTTGGTTAAAAAACTCATAAGAAACATTACCGAGGTCCAGCCCCGGTGGATCCAGGGTGATTCGAAGGTGGGGGGACGGAGTCGGCGTCTTTGGAAAAATACATATTTAATCACAGATATAGAGAGATTAGAAATGGATGGTGTAGTAGGAAGATCAGTGGAGAAAAGGAGGCTGAATAACTTGGGTTACGTGGAATAGCATCCATGCTCCAGATGGGAATTCAGCCAGAAAAATGGGGAGCAGAAAAGAACGACATGAGGGAATCAGTCTTTCCGGAAACTGATCCGATTTCTTTATTTTTGGGTTTGCTTATATACCTCTTGTTACACATAGGGATGAATACAGAGTCACGTGGGAGTCGGCGGTCCTGACCTTTATCAAAATCAGGTGCTTCACATAAATGCATAAAAAAGGTCTTAGGGATATTACATCATCTTCTGGCCATGAGTGAGACCTGCTAACATTTTATGATCCTTTCTTTCTGATAACCAAAAAACTTATTTTTTCCAAGGGTGTTTTTTCTTAAACCAGGCACCACCCTCCAAATAAAGTTACATTCCTATAGGGTGAGGGTGTAGTGAGTTACAATCAAGAAAGGAATTTATTTAACCCAAGGTTAACATGATTAGTCTTAAAGGTTAATACTTATTTCTCCTATATGCTTAAAGGTTAATACTTATTTCTCCTATATGTTAGTTATATTCATTATAAGGGTAGGGAATATGGAGATTTAGCAGCAAATATCAGCCCCATAAATGAAAATCCTTTCACCAATGCTCCCCTTAAGATCTATTTAGTCTTAAGATATGATAAAGTTACATTCTTACATAGCAAGGACACAATGTTTTATAACAAAGTACAGTGATCTATTACAAAAGAGAAAATCCATTAACTCAAAAAGTCTAGTATCACTAACATCAAAAACTACTATATTTCCTTTGCTATATTCCAAATACATTGATTAGTATATTCCCAGGTGTCCAAGGATATGGAGGCCTGGCGGCAATCATTGACTCAATAAGAAGAAAAGGTCCTATGCTAATTAAGACTCTCAAAATACTCCAAAACTCTCTGTGCTGTTTACAGTTGAGAGGTAGTAAACAATCATGTGCCTAGAGGCAGCAGTATGGATAATCCTGTCACACAAGCTAGTCTGTCAGCAGAGAGGTTTGACCTGAGACATCATTGTCCCACCCAGAGCAAGGAATTAGCAGCAATTATTGACACAACAAATGAAGGACCCTTCACCAATATAATTCCTAACCAACTATACTAACAATTTCTAACTCCCCAAAATAATTTGCCTTTAGTAAGTCTAAAACATCTCATGCCTCTCAGGTTGGGAGGCTGTAAACAATCACATGTGGCCGGACAAACCTATACAGGTGGGCTAGATAACCTTCAGAGGAGTCGGCAAGCTGAAACACTCTTGTCACGCCCAAGAATTTTTATTGCCTTGGAGCTGCACGTTTACTCCTTCTCCGAGAGAAACAGTTATGGGGGAGAGCCCCCCGTAAAGTCAGAGGTGTAGGTGAGAGCATAAAACAGACTCTGGTTTGGGGGTTAGATGCTCGGGAACAGGGGGTTTCCTGAGGCTTGATCACGCCTTTGCGTATGCCAAGCCTCCTTCCTCAAGACCTTTGCCATGGGCGGAGTTCCTCACGCTGGCCCCCGGCAAAACATCAACTAATTTCTAAGAATGAACCATGTTTTATTCTGAATTTGAACCAACTCTTCAAAACATTATGAGACTAATGGAGAAATTTGAATGCTGACTAGGTAGTGATATTTGACATTATGAAATGAATGATCATACTTTTAGGTATCCTCATGGAATTGTTATAGTTTTAAAGGGACACTTTATCTTTTACAGATTCATACCAAAATATCTGGGCTTCCTAGGTGGTTCAGTGGTAAAGAACCTGCCTGCCAATTCAGGAGTTGCAGGTTTGACTCCTGGGTGGGACAGTGGGGGAGGAGGGCATGGCTACCCATTCCAGTCTTCTTGCTTGGAGAAGCCCCATGGACAGAGGAACCTGGCGGGCTACAGTCCATGGGGTTGCAAAGAGTCTGACAAGACTGAGCAACTAACACTTCACTTCAAAAATCAAACCTAATACTAATAAATGTCTAAATAAACAACCTTCATGTCTCCCCCTTACTCAGGGCTAGAAATTGCACTAAAGGCTTTAGGAATAGCATCCTTTTAGTCCTCAGAACAAGTCCTTCAAAGGATGAAGTTTTGCCACCTCTAAGCATGTTCACAGGGAGCTCAGGAAAGGGATTAGAGTAGAAAGAGATTAGGGTAGTCCTAAAGTCTGAATTAACCTCGACCACGACAAAGGATTAGAAGCCTGGACACTAGTGTGAGTCTCTAGATACGACTCGGTTCTGTCATCTGTGACTCCTGAGATCACCCTCAAGGAAAAAGACCCTCTGAATGTCAGTAGCCTGCCCTCTCCGATCTCCTTCCAGCAACGACTATCAAAAGCAAAAGTGAAGTTGCTCAGTCGTGTCTGACTCTTTGCGACCCCATGGACTACAGCCCACCAGGCTCCTCCGTCCACAGGATTCTCCAGGCAAGAGTACTGGAGTGGGTTGCCATTTCCTTCTCCAGGGGATCTTCCCGACCCAGGGATCGAACCCAGGTCTCCCGCATTGTAGGCAGACGCTTTACCGTCTGAGCCACCAGGGAAGTCCCATCAAAAGCAAAGCACCCTATGATTCTGTTCTTTCTCTGAATCCAACATTCCCCACCAGGGACTGCACAGCCTTTGTGTTAGCATCTCACATTACACACACTATCTGGGAAAGCCAATATATTCAGAACTCGTCCTGAATTTGCCTTTGGGGTTTCTGCATGGAAAAAATCACAAGGACATAAAAACGCAACTAGGAGACTGTTCACTCCTCTCTGCTAATTCTTTTTGCCCCTGCCTGATGCCAGGTCCACTGTGTGGTGTTTGCCAGTTTTCTTCACACAAATATCAAATGTCCACCTGAACACAGCAGCTGTAGCCAACTCCAGCCTCCGTGGGGCAGAGTGAGCGCTGCTTTCTCCTCGGAGAATTTCACCTGACGGACTGAATTTAGAAGGTTATCCATGCCTTAAAAGGGTTAGGGTGTTCTTGGATTCAATTTCCTTGTTATAAACTTTAAACTGTTTCCTAGTTCTGGTGTACTAAATCCTGGGCCTGGAAAAAAAAAATTTGCCCCTGATGTAAGTGTTAAAAAGAAATGTAGGTCTGGACTGTACATCACTATTTAGGAGTCAGTACTTTCTCCCCTCCTCTTAGCCAGGAGGACAGAAATAGGACAGAAGCCATAATCTTAAGTGAGTTTAATCCTTCCAGTGCGACAACCGTCTTGCTCATCAGACGCCAAATATGACAGCATCAGAGGTCACACTCAGAAGACCCTCATCACCTATCACTTACATTCCCACTTCAGAATTAAATGCACGAGCAAATCTTTGAAAGTATTTGAAAAGCAAGATGTTTTCCTTGTTTGATGTACAAGTGTTATTGTAAATAATCCCCTTAATCTATTATTTGTTATGAGTTTGACCCCTATTCCTCTGAGAGGTTTATTTCTTTTAACTGTAAATGTCACAGCTCTTCCATTCATCCTTTAAAAGCCCCCTAGTTCATCTTTCCATCTTTTGTGATTAATTTCCCCACCAACACACACACACACACACACACACACACACACACACACACACGTTTCTTTGGTCTGCAGACCTTAAGAGCAAATGTATCATTTAGGCTCAATCACTTAGCAGCAAGTTGCTTCTGTACACATTTATTACTTCTATTCATAATTAGTCATGATTAACTAGATTGGAAACTCTCCAAGGGCAGAAACTGTTTTCTCTATTATTTTATCTTCTAGTGCAGGGCCTGGCTCTGAATAAATGATCAATTAACACACAGCAATTAATGATTTGGGCCAGTGTCAAATGTACGGAGATGATGGTTTAATTATAATCACCTGCAATAATGACAACACTCATATCACCTCTAAGTCCTGTCTCTACTGGCTAACTTCTTCCAGAAAATGCTTATGAATTTTGCATAATATTGCTGGCATCTTGACATTACTGTTGCATGAGATTTATAATCTTACAAACCATTTGTCACCGAAACAATGTGGAAGATAAAAGTAATTTCAGTAATACATTGAAAATATTCTGCTGTTGAAATGTTTGTACATACATCATACGAAATGAGGAGAGACATGTTTTAGAAATGTCCTAGGCTGGTGACAAGATTGGACAAAGCAGGGCCACCATGCCCTGGGCAAGGATGCCAATAACTTGCAATGCGCCAATTTTCTTGGGCTCCAATTAAAGGTTAACTGGGGCTCAAAGGGAACAAAGGGACCTGCTCACCTCTTCCTCTCAGCTTCTCTGGGGGGACTGGGCTCAGGACTAGTCACCAGCCGAGAACACCTGCTCCCCACCCAGACCTCTTGCTATGTGATAATCTGTTGGAACAAGAGAGACACACTAACTCCAGGAGCCAGAGCCCACGATGGCGGAGTGGGGCGTGGCACCGCTGCCAGAGTCCCCTCGCAGCCAGAACGTGACTGTCACTCACTCACAGCAAACGCTCCCTCCAGTGTCCCATCGCAGCCGGAACGTGACTGTCACTCACTGCGGCCAGTGTCCCCTCGCAGCCGGAACGTGACTCTCTCACTGCGGCCAGTGTCCCCTCGCAGCCGGAACGTGACTCTCTCACTGCGGCCAGTGTCCCCTCGCAGCCGGAACGTGACTCACTCACTCGCTCACTCACAGCGAACGCCCCTGCCTGTGGCCAGGCACCGCTCGCACTCCTGATGCCTCACAGAGTGGCAGAGATGACATGTACCAAAACAAGTGCCACAAGTGGCAGGGGAAGCCCGCCTTCCTGAGCCCAGGCCACGGTCTCCGAAGCAAGTTTAGAAACTCCAACAATGCTTTAGCATGAAGCATTTATGTTCCCAAAATCCAGGCGCTCATTCCTCATCCCCTCAAAACCCTTGGAGATGAAATCCAATAATAGAGCATTGCCTGAAGCGTATCCCAGGACCACGAGGTCTGCAGGGTGACAATGGCTGTCACCCAAGGGAGAAAAAGGACAGAGAGGCTAATTCCCGATCAGCGAAGCCTAGAAACTGCTGATTTAATTAATGTCGGATTTTTTTTTTGTTAAAGATCCTTTAAAATGTTAATATCTTTATGAGTCACTAGGATAGGATAATATTCCCCGGAGGTAGACAAATGACAATTTCTTTTTTCAATGGACGTTTTTCTCATTGTACATACTTCAAGATTGTTGTCGAGCTTCCCCTAGGCCCATTCTCTCCCAGGTGGCTTGATGGTAATAGAATCCGCCTGCCAATGCAGGAGACACGGGTTTGATCCCTGAGTCAGGAGGATCCCTGAAGGAGGAAATGGCAACCCACTCCAGTATTCTTGCCTGCAAAATCCCACGGACAGAGGAGTCTGGCGAGCTACAGTCCATGGGGTCACAAAGAGTCAGACACAACTGAGGACTTGGCACACACATACACATTCTTTCCATATCCTCATCCAGGAGGAAGGCAACAGGCTGAATATCAGCACAGTACAGAGGGGATTATCAAAATATGTTTATCTCCGTGGTCAAATGTCAAGGTCCTCCAGGAGGGTATAAATGCATTTCAGATAACCTGGACATCCTGCTGCACAGCACAGGGGACTCTGCTTGGTGCTGTGTGGCAGTCTGGATGGGAGGGGAGTTTGGGGGAGAATGAAGACACGTGTAAGTATGGCTGAGTCCCTTTGCTATCTGCCTGAAACCATCACATTGTTCATCATCTATACTCCAATACAAAATTAAAAGTTTTTTTTAAAGGATATAAATTCATTTCAAAGATCAAGAAATGATGAATGGTGGATTTTTTCAATGCTTTCTTCCTAGTTCTAATACGTGTAGACAAAACTACTTTTCCCGTCTCCTAGGACTGTTCTCTGTACTGACCTTAGAGGGCTCGACTTTAAGTTTACAAATTGGAATACAAGCTTGGTTTCCTGTTTCTCCAGCAGAATTTGGAAAATATGTTGATGCAGCTTAAAAAGCATCCACAATAAGGCAGACGCTTAAGTGGACTAGCTTTCGGTAGATCAAACCGGCCTCTGCAAAACTCAGTGCTATAGACGTGAGTTCTTAGCCATGGCTGCATACTCGAATCCCCTGGGGAGCTTACAACACACCCGGATGCAAGCCTGCCCCAGATGAACTAATCAGATTCTCTGGTGATGAGGCCTGAGGATTGTTATTTTTTAAAACTCCCCGCAGACACAGAGAACAGACCCGTGGACACAGCGGGGGAGGAGAGGCTGGGACTAGCGGAGAGAGCGGCGCTGAAACGTGTACATGACCGTGTGGGAGACACACAGCTGGTGCGCATGCGCCGTGCAGCGCTGGGCGCCCCGTGACAGCGGAGGGGGCGGGGGCGGGGGCGGGGCGGGGGCGGGGGCGGGGGCGGGGCGGGGGCGGGGCGGGGGCGGGGCGGGGCGGGGCGGGGGCGGGGCGGGGGCGGGGTCGGGGCGGGGCGGGGTCGGGGGCGGGGCGGGGGCGGGGGCGGGGGCGGGGCGGGGGCGGGGGCGGGGGCGGGGCGGGGGCGGGGGCGGGGGGTGGTTCAGGAGGGAGGGGACACGCGCGCTCCTGTGGCTGATTCATGTCGATGTAGGGCAGAAGCCAACACAAGGTTGTAAAGCAGTTATCCTCCAATTAAAGCAAAACTCTCAAACTACCGCACAGTTGCACTCATCTCACATGCTAGTAAAGTAATGCTCAAAATTCTCCAAGCCAGGCTTCAGCAATATGTGAACCGTGAACTTTCTGATGTTCAAGCTGGTTTTAGAAAAGGCAGGGGAACCAGAGATCAAATTGCCAACATCAGCTGGATCATGGAAAAAGCAACAGAGTCCCAGAAAAACATCTATTTCTGATTTATTGACTATGCCAAAGCGTTTGACTGTGTGGATCACAATAAACTGTGGAAAATTCTGAAAGAGATGGGAATACCAGACCACCTAACCTGCCTCTTGAGAAATCTGTATGCAGGTCAGGAAGCAACAGTTAGAACTGGACATGGAACAACAGACTGGTTCCAAATAGGAAAAGGAGTACGTCAAGGCTGTATATTGTCACCTTGCTTATTTAACTTCTATGCAGAGTCCATCATGAGAAACGCTGGACTGGAAGAAACACAAGCTGGAATCAAGATTGCCAGGAGAAGTATCAATAACCTCAAATATGCAGATGACACCACCCTTATGGCAGAAAGTGAAGAGGAACTAAAAAGCCTCTTGATGAAAGTGAAAGAGGAGAGCGAAAAAGTTGGCTTAAAGCTCAACATTCAGAAAACAAAGATCATGGCATCTGGTCCCATCACTTCATGGGAAATAGATGGGGAAACAGTGGAAACGGTGTCAGACTTTATTTTTGGGGGCTCCAAAATCACTGCAGATGGTGACTGCAGCCATGAAATTAAAAGACGCTTACTCCTTGGAAGAAAAGTTGTGACCAACCTAGATAGTATATTCAAAAGCAGAGACATTACTTTGCCGACTAAGGTCCATCTAGTCAAGGCTATGGTTTTCCTGTGGTCATGTATGGATGTGAGAGTTGGACTATGAAGAAGGCTGAGCACCGAAGAATTGATGCGTTTGAACTGTGGTGTTGGAGAAGACTCTTGAGAGTCCCTTGGACTGCAAGGAGATCCAACCGGTCCATTCTGAAGGAGATCAACCCTGGGATTTCTCTGGAAGGAATGATGCTAAAGCTGAAGCTGCAGTACTCTGGCCACCTCATGGGAAGAGTTGACACATTGGAAAAGACTCTGATGCTGGGAGGGATTGGGGGCAGGAGGAGAAGGGGACGACAGAGGATGAGCTGGCTAGATGGCATCACTGACTCGATGGACGTGAGTCTGAGTGAACTCCGGGAGTTGGTGATGGACAGGGAGGCCTGGTGTGCTGCGATTCATGGGGTCGCAAAGAGTTGGACACGACTGAGCAACTGAACTTAACTGAACTAAAGCAAAACGCAAAAACTCCCGGGTGCCTCTCATGCACAGCCAGGGCTGAGACGCACCGCCCCGAGAGGTCCAGCTGTTGTCACAACAGCCAGTGGCCACCCCGCCTCACCCTCAGGACTTGCTGGTTTGGGGAGCACTTGCTGTGTTAAATTACCTTGCTCAAGCTGCCGTAACAAAGCACAACAGGCTGGGGGACTTAAACCACAAAAACGTAGCGTCTCACGGTTCTGGAGGCTGGAAGTCCAAGCTCAGGTGCTCGCAGGGCTGGTTTCTCCCGAGGCCCCTTGTCTGCTGGGCTTGCAGACGCCGCCTCTCACTGCATCCACGCCGCGCGCGCCTGCCCCCGCGCGCGCCTGCCCCGCGCGCGCCTGCCCCGCGCGCGCCTGCCCCCGCGCGCGCTGCCCCCGCGCGCGCCTGCCCCCGCGCGCCTGCCCCCGCGCGCGCCTGCCCCCGCGCGCGCCTGCCCCCGCGCGCGCCTGCCCCCGCGCGCGCCTGCCCCCCCCCCCCCCCCCCCCGCCCCCCCCCGCGCGCGCCTGCCCCCCGCGCGCGCCTGCCCCCGCGCGCGCCTCTGCTTCCATCAGCCAGGTGGGATCAGCGCCAAACCCGACTCCTCATTTTCAGCAAACCGCCTCTTCAGAGGTCTTTGAAGTACAGCCACATTCTGAGGTGCCAGGGGTTGGAGTTTCAACGCGTGAATCTGGGGGGAGACGCAAGTCAGCTCATAACAGGCGTGCCAGGAGACCCCAGAGACTCCAGGAAGCAGTGCTCACCATCACACCCACGAAGCGGATGCTTTTTCCTGCTCTGTCAGGGGAGCACGCGGCATCACGTGCAGAAGAGAACCTGTGCCCTTAGAAACCACCAAAGTCGCCCTGCCTAGTTATGGCCCCCAAGACGTTAAAATTTCGAACACATCCCACAAACCTTAAAAAAAAAGAAAAGAAAAAAGGAGGAGGTGAGGAAATGATTTATGACTTTTGTAATTGTGGTGTTTATAGCTATAACATATAAGTGACTATAAAGATCGTATAAAATGTTATTGAACAGACAAATGGCAACAACTAATACACATACACAGGCTTCCCAGGCGGCGTGAGTGGTGAAGAACTCGCCTGCCTGTGCAGGAGACATAAGAGACACGGGTTCAATCCCTGGGTCAGGAAGCTCCCCCGCAGGGCATGATAAGTACAAATATTATACTAACATAAACCCGTTATCTAAATTTGATCATCTTGTTAGGCTTGTAGCATCTTCCCACTAAACCGCTGTGCGTTTTGCTGGGCACTTGAGTCCTTGTGAAGCCTGACACCTTGCACTTTGAGAGGGAAGGAAAAATGTGTTTATTGTCCACGTGCTTTTGTGTCTGCGTCTTTTTTGCAGCTCTGGAGGCACCATCAAGAGATTTATCTGAGGAAGGGCTTCACCTGCCAGAGCTTGACTGGTCACAGATTCTCTGCAAAACCCACTTCCCTCACGTCCTGAGCAAATCAAGAACTTACAGAGTGAACCCCTGGAACAAGAGGGTGATGCTATGGCTGCCTCTTGTCCTTCCTAACTCTCTGCTCCTCTGGCCGTTTCTATTTGTGTTTCTGAATCAAGTCTGGTACCAGGTGTGGTTTGAGCTCAGGCAGTAATTTATTCCTTGTTAATGACTGAAAAGTCAGGAATCTAGGTTTATGGTGATCTCCGTCAAGTGGGAAATAATGGAGACTGGCTTATGTGCCATCTCTGTCTGTCTGACCTGGGAGTGCTGGTATCTTTGATTGTTGAAACGCTAATACAAACATTGAGGAGAGAGGCATACAATACAATACGTACAATGAGGAGAGAGGCGTTCTTAGAAATATCCTAGGCTGGAGACAAGTTTGAACATAAAAAACAGTGCCACGAGGCCCTAAAGGATGAGCTTTCTTGGGCCCCAACTGAAGATTAACTGAGGCCCCAAAGAGGACCTACCCACCTTCCCCCAGAGCCTCTAGGTGAGCTGGGGTTATGGCTGGTCATGAGGCAGAAGCACCTCCCATCAATGAGGACACACCAGTCAGTTCAGTCACTCAGTCGTGTCTGACTCTGCAACCCCATGGATGGCAGCACGCCAGGCCTCCCTGTCCATCACCAACTCCCAGAGCTTACTCAAACTCATGTCCGTCGAGTCGGCGATGCCATCCAGCCATCTCATCCTCTGTCGTCCCCTTCTCCTCTCGCCTTCACCCTTTCCTGGCATCAGGGTCTTTTCTATGAGTCAGCTCTTTGCATGATTCTGCGCAGAGATCACGTCACTCAGGAAAATTTCCTGTGCTTTGTGGAGCAGCACACAGCCTTTGAGATCCACAGTGGCTGGAGCCACGAGCTGCTCTGTTCTGCTTATTTTTTATCTCTGGCTGAGGTTATAAAACTGAAGCTACGGTTCTCCTTGTGTGTGAATTTCTTTTCCCTTTTCATTTCCCTGCAAGAGGAAGATGGAGCGCTCTGTATCTGTGGCTGCCCCGTTCCTCTCTTCTCCTGCTCTTAGTTTTCTTTTCTTGCCCCCCCCCACAGAATTTTTTGGAAATTAATTGGTTGTAAATATCTTTCATCTATTGAAATGATTGTGCACGTGATAAATAACGAGTCAGATAAACGAGAGAAAAGTTAGCAACAGTACAAAGTTTCTCGTGTTTATGAGAGCACTTTGCCTTACTGGCATACACAAGCACTCATATAAATTCAAAATAATAATTTTTTAAAGGTTTAAAATAAATTTGAAAGGATGAAAATCTGAAATAAATAAATTCCAGAAAGTAGGAAAATCAAATGTTAATGCTTTCAACTTTGGCTCTTTAAGAAAAAAAACTTCAAAAGCTTACTGAAACTATTCCTCAGAGGAATAAAAAAGTTTAGCTCTTGGATAAACTAATGGCCTTGATTACTGGTTATAAGATAAAAAGCAAAAGAATGCTAAGTTACTTCAAACACAATTAAAAATTTTTTCAATATTAGGTTTATAACTACAAATGTTCATAAAATATAAATCTTTTGAAAAGTTTGTCTTGTTCAAGGTGAAAAATTTAATTCAAAGCAATGAATTATGTTTCTCCTTGATTTTAACACAATACAGAAAACAATAGAAAAACTTGGATTTATTATGGAAGGCTTAATCAATCTGAATGCTTTAAAGTTTCATGACTCACGGAAATTTGCATTATTACAAAAAATGTAAAACTATTTATCCAACTAAAGTATAACTAATGTCATATAAAGGGTCTTGTTAAGTATTTATAACTATATGTCATATACATGTAAAATCATGTAAATATACGAAATCAAAAATATTTATTTATTTGGGTGCTTTGGGTCTTAGTTGCGGCATGTGGGATCTAGTTCCCTGACCAGGGATCAAACCCAGGCCCCTGCGTTGGGAGCAGGGAGTTTTAGCCACTGGACCACGAGGGAAGTCCCCCAAGTTCCTAATTTTTAAATTAAGGTGAAACTCACGTGGCATGAAGTCCACGTGGCATGAAATCAGCCATCTTGAGGGTCCAGGCCTGCGGCATGGAGTACACTTGCAATGGTGTACAACCACTGCCTCTGCCAAGACCCAAGCCAGGCGGGGCTGTCAGCACCCCAAGAGGAGACCTCGGCCACTAAGCAGTCACTCTCTATTCCTCCCTCTCCCCTTGGCAACTCCCACGCTGCTTTCTGTGTCTAGGGACTCACCTGCTCTGGACACTTCACGTGAATGGAAGCAGACAGTGCGTGACCTATTGTGCCTGGCCTCTTCCACTGAGCGTAATGCTTTCTTGTTTCATCCACACTGGAGCATACGCCAGTACTTCGTTTTAATAGCTGAATGATATTTCGTTGTAGTTACGTACAGCATACTTCCTCTATCATTCATTCATTCACGGTGGGCATTTGGGTTGCTTCCACCATCTAACTATTGTGAATAGCACTACTATAAATTTTCATGTCCAAGTATTTATCTGATACCTGTTTTCAATTTGTTAAAGTATATATCCAGAAACAGAATTGCTGGGTCTTATGGTTATTCTACATTTAACTTTGTCAGGAACAATCAAATTATTTTCCAAGTGGCCATCCCATCCTACCAATTAACTTTAAGACTTTGAACTATTAGTAAGTCAAGCTATTACTATATATTAATATGTTGTATACCTGAAAATTCTAGTTTTACTATACTCTTGTCGTAAGCTAGCTGGCTAGAATGAATGTAAAAACCTACTACTTTAAGAATTTTTTAAAGATGTCTTTGATTGTAGAGAGGTATATATGTAAGATAATGGATGTATTTTGTTTTGCTTTAAATAAAATTGGTTTTGCCAGAATATGAAAGAAGGTAATAGAAGGCAATTTGAGGATATACCACAAATACAGAAAGAAGAAAAAACTAAGCTCAAGAGCCTGGGCTTATAATGCCTGCATAAAGTGAATTTGAAATACGCAAAGAAATGCGTTAAAAATGTTTGCAAAGTTGACTCAGTGATAATCGATTTATTCATAAGGTGGAAAGAGGCTTGTGCATCATTTACTACAAATTGCTACATAAATGGTGATCAAAAAGGTAAAATGAGAATTTGAGTCTCCTGTTAAAACGGTAAACTGATCTTGAGCATAGAGAAAGCTTCTAACAAAAACAAAGAGAGGAGAGTGAGAGTGTGGCCTGTGCCCGACAGCAGCGGTTCCCTTCTCACCAAAATGCCGTGTAACTTGTGTTTGCCGCACTTTCGTATTAATTTTAACAAAACGACTTTGAGAATAGGATTCCAGATAACCGTTTTCATGTACTGCTGTGTTCCCTCTAAATGTTACCCGGAAGCATTTCTGGTCTTAAAGCATCATGACTGAGGCTCCTGTGACAGCTCCTCTGGTACCTCTCTTCAGCACTTTCCCAAATTCAGGGCCCAGCATCAGAGCTCTACAGCTGTAAAGCTACCTGCTGCGCCTACATCAGCTTTGGAGTTTCCCAGAAGTCCACTGGTCCTCACAAAGATTTGATCGCTCACCTTTTAAAATAAGAGATTGTGGAAACAATCTGGCATTCTCTAATTTTAATATACTCAGCACTGTTATGTCCACCATATGAAAAATCAGCAAAAAGGTAAACTTCTGTTTATTACATGTGAATAAAATGTTACTGGAGAAGGCAATGGCACCCTACTCCAGTAGTCTTGCCTGGAAAATCCCATGGATGGAGGAGCCTGGTGGGCTGCTGTCTATGGGGTCGCACAGAGTCGGACTCAACTGAGCGACTTCACTTTCACTTTTCACTTTCATGCATTGGAGAAGGAAATGGCAACCCACTCCAGTGTTCTTGCCTGGAGACTCCCAGGGACGGGGAGCCTGGTGGGCTGCCGTCTCTGGGGTCGCACAGAGTCGGACACGACTGAAGCGACTCAGCAGCAGCAGCAGCAGCAGAATGTCACCGTGAGAAGCGTGCCTACGTTCATGTACAAAGATGGGCGCTATGACTTTGAAAAACTAGATTAATTTTGTTAAAGACCCTGTATTTTCAATATAAATTCTCTTGTCAAATGATGATAATCAGAATATACTTTATCAGGTAGATTGAACACTCCTGGAGATTTGACAGTGCCCTCACTGTTTATAATGTATTTATATTGTACCCTCACAATAAGCATTAACTAAATCCTTAGAAGTCAGCTGCTTATTGTATTTCAATAGAGGATTCTCCCTTCGTGGATCACAGCCTAGCTGTGGCTGAGGGGCTTGCGTAACTCGGGGACGCTGTGAGCCATGCTGTGCAGGGCCATCTGAGATGCTCAGGTCCTAGTGAGGACTCTGACAGAACGCGGTCCACTGGAGGAGGGAATGGCAGGTTCCAGTTCAGTCGCCGAGTCGTGTCCGACTCTTTGCAACCCCATGGACTGCAGCATGCCAGGCTTTCCTGCCCCACTCCAGGATTCACGCTGCGGGAACCCCATGAGCAGTATGAAAAGGCAGAAAGATATGGCACCGGACAATGAACCCCCAGGTCAGACGGAGCCCAGTATGCTACGGGGGAAGAGCAGAAGGCAGTTACTAGTAGACCCAGAAAGAATGAAGTGGCTGAGCCGAAGCAGATCTGATACTGTGGGTTACTACACTAAATTAACCATGACTTTTGAGTCTTGTTATCCAGAAGCATTTTCTGCTCTTTTCTTATACTCACCTAAAGGTCCCTGCTACAAAAACAGGTCAGAGATTGAGTTTTCTGGGGAAAAGATATAAAAGAGCTTCAACAGAGGACTGAATCAGATGCTCAGGACAGTTACAAAGTACAAGGCTAGGCTCACAGCCCATTATAAGACAACCTTATAATCTTCCCCACCTTCACCACACTTGGCAGTGAGACAGTCTTAAGACGGAGTCGGGACACCCAGAACCTTCCTCCCCCCAGAGCAAATGACTTCTTGGAAATGAACTGTTCACTCGGAGAGCCACAAAACTAAATTAACTCCCCAGAACTAAGTGAATGGGGTGGACTGACCTGGCCTGTGGTCCGTGTTCTACTTCCAGCGCTCGCGTAGGGGAGATTCTTCTCTTCCTTCCTAACCCAGCGCTGACCCTCAGGTTAATGGGCCCCGCTTGCTGAAACTAGTGTGAAACCCTCTTTAAATGGCATCTTGTTCCAACTGGATCCTGACAAATGGGGATGAGGGAAGTCCCATGGAAGATTTATTCACATAGTAAGTTAATCACAAGGAAAAGCAAGAACAATGATTCCACCTTAAAAAAGGATAAAACTGGCAACAATGGTTACATATTTTACCAGGAACCTTTGCTAAGTTCCCTCACTCGCTGTATCTGTGGTCATCACTTGCGTGTGGGCCTGCTAAATTGCTTCAGTTGGGCCTGACTCTTCATCTTCTCAGGTGTCCCAGTGGGTAAAGAATCCACCTGCAATATTTGAGACTCAGGTTCGATCCCAGGGTTAAGAAGATCCCCTAAAGGAGGGCATGGCAACCCACTCCAATATTCTCGCCTGGAGAATCCCATGGACAGAGGAGCTTGGTGGGCTACTGTCCACAGGGTCGCAAAGAGTCGGACACAACTGAAGCTTCTAGCATGCATCACTTGCGTAGGTTTAATAAGAATGTGTTCTTTTTCCAACCAGGGTACAATGGATAAATCAAATCTGTATGATGACTTAAAATGATGTATGTAAAGATCGTGTGTGATATCTTGGTACATTCTCTTTCACAGAGGGGAAAAACTGGATCACAAAACTCCTCGTGATAATGGTTTTCCTTGGCCTGGGGTTTGCTTTGGGTGCTATCTGCTGTGTCGATTATGCCAATTTGAGCTGTCAATATTCTAAATATGTTTATCTGAGAAGAAATAAATAAGCAAATAAAAATATATAAGTAAATATCTCCTGGGGAAAAAATTTCTATACTGTAATCATAGCATAGAATTCTCATCCAAGGAGCACAAACCCAAGGACTGCGTCCTCAATACGGTACAAGGCCTTCAGAGCCCTCCCATGAACCTGGTCCAAAGCTGCCCTGTGGCGTATGGAACCCCAGCCTCCATCAAGAGACATCGACCAGCAATGGGATGTCAGTGAAAGGGGAGACCCTGACACGCTGCAACAGCTCATCTTATTGTCAATGTGTCTGATCATAGGATGCCCAGATGTTGGTGAACATCATTTCTGGGTGTGTCTGTGAGGAAATTTCCAGATGAGATTAGACTAAGTGAAACAGATCTCTCCCCAGTGTGGGTGGGCCTCTTCCAGTCCGTGGAAGGCCTGAATGGCACAGAAAGGCAGAGAAAGGGAAGATTCTCTCTCTCTGCCTATTTGAGCTGGGGTACCCGTCTCCTCTTGTCCTCAACCTGGACTTATACCATCAGTCTCCTGATTCTCAGACCTTCAGACTCAGATACCATCAGCTTTCCTGGGTCTTCAGATTGCAGCCAGCAGACTGTGGGCCTTCCCTGCCTCCACAATGACATAAGCTGATCCCTTACAATAAATCTGTCTGTCTGTCTGTCTGTTTACCTATCTACCCACTCACCTATGTGTTTATCTATCATCTATCAATCATCTGACCTATCATCTATAAATCACCTTATCTATCATCAATCTAGATATTTATCATCTATATGAATTGATGCTTTTGAACTGTGGTGTTGGAGAAGACTCTTGAGAGTCCCTTGGACTGCAAGGAGATCCAACCACTCCATTCTAAAAGAGATCAGCCCTGGGTGTCCTTTTGAAGGATGATGTTAAAGCTGAAACTCCAGTACTTTGGCCACCTCATGCGAAGAGCTGACGCATTGGAAAAGACTGTGATGCTGGGAGGGATTGGCGGCAGGAGGAGAAGGGGACGACAGAGGATGAGCTGGCTGGATGGCATCACGGACTTGATGGACGTGAATTTGGGTGAATTCTGGGAGTTGGTGATGGACAGGGAGGCCTGGCGTGCTGTGATTCATGGGGTCACAAAGAGTCGGACACGACTGAGCAGCTGAACTGAACTGAACTGAAGTGATATGTCTATTGATCAGTCTCCTATTGGTTCAGTTTCTCTGGAGAACCCTGACAAACCCTTACATCCAAAACCTAAAGGTGCTGCAGGCAAAGCCCAGTAAGAAGTGAATTTGAGGCTTCTTGGGTCTCAATCTCAGTGGACAAACAGAAAATGAAATTGAAATACTTTTGAGACATAAAGTTTATATCCCTAGGAGCTTCACAAGGCCCCCAGATATAAGCAACTCTTAAGTCTTAATACTATGTTGTTCTCATTCTTTTGAAGGCAATGAGAGGGTCACTGTATATTCAACACTGATTGCTCCTATGAAAATAAAACTTTTCCAATAAAATAAAATCACAGTCATGGTACAGAGTCAGAAAATCCCTGATAATCTTATGTGGTCTAATCCGCACCTTAGAGGAAGGAAGTTGAACAAAGGATGGAGTTGGGAAGCAAAACAGCAATTTCGCTCTGCTTCCATTATGATTAAGGCTATGACACACCACAGTCAGGAAACAGGGGGAAAAAAGAGAATTTGCACCTTGACACCAACCATAAATGATAGGGTCACTCTGTCTGTGTCCGGTCCACAGGGTAATAAAAACTTGGACAATCCCTACAGACATGAACTTCACAAGCAAAATATAGCTTAATGTCTGGCCTTCTCAACACCAGTGTATGCGGATGTGATGATCATGTGAGAAAGTAACTGCTTTCCACCCTGAGCAAAAGAATATAAATTTGAGCAGCTTACAACCTGTGGTTTTCTCCCTTTTGTTGTTTAGTCACTAAATCATGTCCAAATCTTTGTGACCCCATGGACTGTAGCCCACCAGGCTCCTTTGTCCATGGACTTTTTTAGGCAAGAACACTGGAGCGGGTTGCCATTCCCGTCTCCAGGGGATCTTCCTGACCCAGGGATTGGACCCCGATCTCCTACACTGCAGCCAGATTATCTACTGCTGAGCCTCCCGGGAAGCCCCCTTTACTGGGGTCTTTATTTGGAGGGCTGGTCCTTTTGATGTCTGATTCCCTTCAATTCTCTGCCAATTAACTTTTCCTCATTTTTTCGGTTTTGTCTGTTGGTTTATCAAAACCTGAGGAAAGTCCCCACATTTTATAACCAGGCACTACCACAGATAGGGATTCTCTCATAGCTCAGTGGGTAAAGAATCCACCTGCCATGCAGGAGATTTGAGCTCGATCCCTGGAACGGGAAGATCCCCTCGAAAAGGAAATGGTAACCCGCTCCAGTATCCTTGCCTGAAGAATCCGTGGACAGAGGAGCCTGGCGGGCTGCAGTCTGTGGGGTCGCAGAGTCGGACACGACTGGGCGAGTAAACCACCACACCACAGATGAGAGTTTCTCATTTGGGGCATTTGTTCACGAGGATGTGAAATGTGACTCAGAAGAGGGGCTTCCCTGAGCCCTGGATCCTTCTCCCCTCCCAGAGGTACCCAGGTCACAGGCTTGAGTGATCCTACAAAGCCAGCTCCCCGCGTACATGCACACCTGTGATGGATTCATGTCAATGTAAGGCAAAGCCACTACAACATTGTAAAGTAATTAGCCTTCAATTAAAATAAATAAATTTATATTAAAAAGAAAAAAGCCAGTGCCCCCCAAATGGGGGCTCGTCAGCTCTGCGGGGCTACTGGTCTGCAGGGAAGGACTAGGCCAAAGGAGGTGTGTTTGGTTTACTGTCCCAAGTGTCAGGGGGCCCTTAGCGAGATTTTCTAAAGGACCCCGTATGTCTCCGTCTGCAGCATCGGAGAACGTCGCCCTGTGCACCCCTCATCTCATTACATTTCCATAAGTTCTCGTCCCAGTTATGCTCAGAAGGCACAGCCCTCAAGCCCCGGGAATAATGTGCTAAAGCAGAAAAGAAAAAAAATTTTAAAACTGCACAGCTATTCTTGGTCATTTTAATGGTGAGGTGCTTCAGATTCTCTATAAAATGAAAGAAATTCAATTGTGTGAGGTCACCAGGTCACAATCTCCCCAAGAACACTGCTATTTAGAGCCAAACATCTTTCTCAGAGGGGCCCGCAAAGTTTAATAACATCAGTCAGCTGCGCTGAGACCCCGTGAGCCACAATCCCAAAATGAGCCTCTGCGTGCCGTCTATTACGGAGGGGCGCCAGTCCACCTGGGTGTAATTGTAGATCAAAGGTGACGCTGAATGCTGCCTGCGAAATTTCAATCACAGCCCTAACCACCCTATGAGTTGGCCAGCAGCAGTTCTGTGGCCCTTTGGGAACAAAAGGCCACCTTGGCGAGGCTGGAGGAAAGGCTCCTGCCGCAGTGGGAAGCCCAGAGCGCACAGTGAAGGCTGGGCGGCAGGGCAGTGTCTGCTGAGTTGCGTGCCGGGACACGGGGTCGCTGTGTCCCCTGCGCCACGCTGCGTCCGAGATATTTTTGTACAGAACTTCTTTAGTTCAAAGAATTTACATGTTACGACATCTGCCCTCTTGTCACTTACCAGTCGACACAGTAAAAGGGAAATAAGTACGGAAGGAAGGGAAAGCATGGCTTTCAAGCTGCGGTCCGCCACTGCCTCCAACAGAGACGAATCTCAAGTGGCCACCACTGGGTGAAACAGCGAGTCTATACTGACAAGATTCCATTTACATGAAGCGCAAGGACAGGAAAATTGATCTATGAAATTAAGATTAACCTATGAAATCAGAAAGTGGCCGCCTCTGAGCGGCCTTATTGGCCAGGGGTCCCAGGGTAAAAGGAATGGCGTTTGCTTACCGAGGGATACGCGTATGCAGAAGCTCACCAGGTTTTTCCGTATGTAACTTCACGGCTTGCTCTGACTGTGCCCCCTAGAGTTCCTGTTTGAAATCCTAAACCCCAAAGGTGATGGTTTTAGGAGGTGGGGCATTTGGGAGGTGATTAGGTCCTAAGGGAGAAGCCCTTGTGAATGGGATTGGCGCCCTCATAAAAGCAACCCCCAGAGCTGCCTCACTAACTCTGCCCTTTAAGGACACGGGGAGAAAGTGCTGGCTGCGACCCAGGAAGAGGGTCTTTGCCAGAACATGACCATGATGGCAGCTTGACCTTGGAATTCCCAACCTCTAAAACTGTGAGCCGGAAGTGCCTGCTCTTCATAAGCCACCCAGCCTCTGGTACTCGTTACGGCAGCCCAGCTGGAATCAGACACTGAATATAAATTATGCCTCAATTTTTTAAAGTTTTTTTTTTTTTTAATCTGCCGCTTACACACTTGAGCTGTAAAGCTGGGACTCGGACCACTCTCTACCAGGAGAGCAAGGGTCCAAACCCACTCTCCTCGCACTGAATCGGACCATGAGGCCGCGCGCTCCTTGCTGTCCATCACCATAGGGCGGTGGTCCCGCTGTTCCGAGAACGCCCGCCTGCGTTTTCCTCCACATAGAAATGCTGCGAGGCAGCTCCGTGGTCAGTCGTGTGCAGCTCTTTGCAACCCCACGGACTGTAGCCCGCCAGGCTCCTCTGTCCACAGGATTCTCCAGGCAAGGACACTGGCGTGGGTTGCCATTTCCTTCTCCAGGGGCTCTTCCCGACCCAGGGATCTAGCCCGGGTCTCCCGCACTGCAGGCGGATTCTTTACTGTCTGAGCCTCCAGGGAAGCCCCACAGCTCTCTGCGTGCTCACCCAGCCGGGCAGCAGTTTTTCCTCCCTGTGACCGAAACACCGCCGTGTGGCCGCGGTGAAGACGCTGCGCCCGGCCGGGCCTCCCCCACAGCCTCCTTCCCGCTCCACGTTCTCACCTGGAAACGAAAGCCCTAGACCGTGCAGTCCGACCTGCAGAGCACCCAGTCTGACCCTGCAGTCCCCTGGAGCGTGCCCGCCCACTTTGCCGTCTGTTTCCCTTTTGAATCGTAATACCCACGTGCTCATGGCTGCCCCGTCGGTGCGTCAGGGAGCGCGCTGCGATCTGAAGCTGCACGGAACGCGAGACCCGTGAGCCAGACCTCAGCCCCGGGCCGGCGCGCGATGCAGACGGCTCCTCCCCTCCTGCTATTGAAGAGCAGTCTGTGCAACACGACGGGGCAGGGGCGCCTTTAGGCCTTGGGATTGAGAAGCTGAGGCAGAACAGAGGACAGTTTGAAGATGTGCTTTGCCAGGCTTGGGAGCAAGGCTGCACTGACGACTAAGCGCCGCTCTAGACTTTCACTTCAGCGCAGCGATATTTTTAAACGGGAGCAGAGGAACCTTTTCCCATCGGTTTCCTTCTGTCGTCAAGGCAATATCTCTGAGATTTGAGAGAAATAATCACCTGTGTTTTATTTTTGTCTCATACCCTGGACCAGGAACAAAGGATTTTCACTCTTCGGAAACCAGACAGCATTCTCTGAAACCTGATGTATTCCTTCAAAGCGTTGGCGCTGAGCTTGAGTTTCAAAATCATATTTTTCTCTCCAAACCATTGTCCTTGTCTATGCTGTCAGGGGTGTGCTCTTATAAAGGCTCAAGTTTAAATTAAAACCTGAGCACAAAGGAAATGCTACGCGTATTAAGCGCTTAAGTAAAACAGCTTTCTGCATTCATGTTAATCCTGTTCACAGGCTACGCCCAGGCCCAAGCATATTATCTTTTATTTACATCAAAGTTCTATATTTACAAACATGATTTACACTTCTTTAGTTTGTCAGCCCATATGGTATCTTTGAAAGTCAGACCAGAGCTATATTCCCATTTCACAGGTGAAAAAAACAAAGGTCAAGGATCAGTTAGCAAATTTGTGCTTGAGAAACCATTTTCAGGGCTTGAATTTCCAATTCACGTCATTGTTTCTACAGTTCAGTTCAGTTCAGTCGCTCAGTCATGTCCGACTCTTTGCGACCCCGTGGACTGCAGCACGCCAGGCCTCCCTGTCCATCACCAACTCCCAGAGTTCACACAAACTCATGTCCATTGAGTCGGTGATGCCATCCAACCATCTCATCCTCCATCATCCCCTTCTCCTCCCACCCTCAATCTTTCCCAGCATCAGGGTCTTTTCAAATGAGTCAGCTCTTCACATCAAGTGGCCAAAGTGTTGGAGTTTTAGCTTCAGCATCAGTCCTTCCGATGAATATTGAGGACTGATTTTCTTTAGGATGGACTGGTTGGATCTCCTTGCAGTCCAAGGGACTCTCAAGAGTCTTCTCCAACACCACAGTTCAAAAGCATAAATTCTTTGGCACTCAGCTTTCTTTGTAATCCAACTCTCACATCCATACATGACTACTGGAAAAAACATAGCCTTGACTAGATGGACCTTTGTTGGCAAAGTAATGTCTCTGCTTCTTAATATGCTGTCTAGGTTGGCCATAAATTTCCTGCCAAGGAGCGTCTTTTAATTTCATGGCTGCAGTCTCCATCTGCAGTGATTTTGGGGCCCCGCAAAATAAAGTCTCTCACTGTTTCCACTGTTTCCCCATCTATTTGCTATGAAGTGATGGGACCGGATGCCATGATCTTAGTGTTCTGAATGTTGAATTTTAAGCCAACTTTCTCACTCTCCTCTTTCACTTTCATCAGGAGGCTTTTTAGTTCCTCTTCACTTTCTGCCATAAGGGTGGTGTCATCTGCATATCTGAGGTTATTGATATTTCTCCTGGCAATCTTGATTCCATCTTGTGCTTCATCCAGCCCAGCATTTTGCATGATGTACTTGGCATAGAAGTTAAATAAGCAGGGTGACAATATACAGCCTTAACATAGTCCTTGCCCGTTACTCGTTTCTAATCCATTATTCCATGTCAGTTCTGTTGCTTCCTGACCTGCATACAGATTTCTCAGGAGGCAGGTCAGGTGGTCTGGTATTCCCATCTCTTTCAGAATTTTCCAGTTTGTTGTGATCCACACAGTCAAAAGCTTTGGCATAGTCAATAAAGCAGAAATAAATGTTTTTCTGGAACTCTCTTGCTTTTTCCATGATCCAACGGATGTTGGCAATTTGATCTCTGGTTCCCCTGCCTTTTCTAAATCCAGCTTAAACATCTGGAAGTTTATGGTTCACATATTGCTGAAGCCTGCCTTGGAGAATTTTGAGCATTACTTTGCTAGCATGTGAGATGAGTGCAATTGTGTGGTAGTTTGAGCATTCTTTGGCATTGCCTTTCTTTGGGATTGGAATGAAAACTGACCTTTTCCAGTCCTGTGGCCACTGCTGAGTTTTCCAAATTTGCTGGCATATTGGGTGCAGCACTTTCACAGCCTCATCAGTTTCACCAAATACCATGGCTTCATATTCATGATTTCCCCATCGGCCACCCTCCTGCCCTGGCCCTGCGTGTATGCTCAGCCGTGTCTGACGCTAGGGACTGTAGCCCGCCAGGCTCCTCTGTCCATGGGGTTCTCCAGGCAAGAAGACTGGAGTGGGCTGCCATTCCCTTCTCCAGGGGGTCTTCCCGACCCAGGGGTCGCACCTGTGTCTCCTGCACCTCCTAAATTGCTCACCGCTCAGCCACTGCGGGAGCCCCAGCCACCGCAAAGCACCTTTAGGAGTATCAGTCACGGAGGCTCCACGGATGCCTAAAGGGGTGCTGATCCTACTTAAGCCCAATTCCTCAGGGCGGGCCTTGAGGTGATGGAAGATAAACTCTCTGAAATGGCTCCACTCTGAGCCGTTCCGGATGGTGTATGGTGACCGGCCCTGTCACTGCCATTTGCTGGTCTTGTCGCATTCACCGGAGACCTCAATGGTTCTGGGCCTCTGGTTCTCCTTTAATGCTGCACATCGGTTTTTTTTGCATTTACCTGTCGCATTCACCGGAGACCTCGATGGTTCTGGGCCTCTGGTTCTCCTTTAATGCTGCACATCGGTATTTTTTGCATTTACCTGTTGCCCAAGGAAATGTGAGGATCACTTCAATTATTGTCTCTACTGCATGTGGTTGAATAAGGTCGACGTGGGAGCATTTCGTGGAAACATGAATATTCATTTTTGCTGAAAAATGGCTGCTGAGTCCTCCAAAAATCTTTGCAGGTGTGTTAATTATAATGTTCTCAATGGCTGTAAACATGAAAAGGCCCGTCTCCTAAAGGAAGAATGTATCAGCCCTGCCTGGAGATGGCGATGCCTTGAGAAGCCGGTCACCCTCCTTCTTGATCAGAGAATCGCCTGCACGTGGTTCTGTGAAGAGCGAGACCAAAATGCTGTCAGCTGAAATGAAGGCTGGAGAACTGGTCTGATTCCCAAATGTTTTTTGAAAGCTTGTCAGTTGTTCCAAGACATTACCTGCCACTGTTCACATCACTAACCGGGGTGCTTTCTGCTATACAACAAATGAACTGAAACTGATGAGGTGGTTTCATTTCCTGTAAAGTCTACTCATCACTAAGAAGTACCAACCCTCAAGCTTCTTGAGTGTGGGCTGCTTACAACCACCTGGGGCTAAGTCAGTTCACTGTAAGAGAATTCACTCTGCATCTCCTCCCAGCCCAGCCTCGTGGGACTTTCCCTCACCTTTCCCTAGGAGCTTGAGCAAGTACCACTCATGGGTTCCAAGCCTTGAGGCTGTGAGCTCACTGGACAGGGAGGACAGGCAAGATGTTCCTCCCTGGACGCATGAATCGCCGCCACGGCAACTTCTCGCCAATCTCAGCAAAACCAGGCTCCTTCTACTGCCCCAAGGCTGTCTCTTAAACACAAACAATTCTCCACTTTTGAAAACTTCATTTTAAAGCAATTGTGAGAAATGGAGAATGTATCCCCACTGACCTCTTCCAAAACAACACCAGCCCTGGATCCAAAAAATTGTTATTCTTGCAAGCAGACAGCTCTGGGCCACTGCAACCGTCGTGAGAACGATTAGGGGACAGAAAGATAAGTGTTTGAGTTCTTAGAGATTCAGAGTGTTTAGATGAATGGAGAGCAGACAGAGTTTGGGGCAGTTGATACCAGAGGAGGGTATGGGTTAGAAATATCCTACTCACACACTGAATGGTTTGCCTGGCTGTAATTCCAGTTGGTCTCTGACTCCGCAGGTTCCTAATCTGCAGATTAAACCAGCTGCAGAGGAAACATATGTGTGCAACGTACGCGGGCCTCCGTGGTCGCTCAGCTGGTAAAAAAATCTGTCTGCAAGGCAGGAGACACCAGTGCAATTCCTGGGTCAGGAAGATCCCCTGGAGAAGGGATAGACTACCACTCCAGTATTCTTGGGCTTCCTTGGTGGTTCAGATGGTAAAGAATGCAATGTGGGAGACCTGGGTTCAACCCCTGGGTCAGGAAGATCTCCTGGAGGAGGTCATGGCAACCCACTCCAGTATTCTTGCCTGGAGAATCCTCATGGACAGAGAAGCCTGGCGGGCTACAGTCGCTAGCGTCACAGAGTCAGACAGGACCGAGCGACGAAGCACATCACAGCACATACAGGTATATACATATGTGTGTGTGTGTGTGTGTGTGTGTGTACACACACACATATATATCTAATTCCAGAAGACTCCAAAAAGCAAGGCATTTGGATCTTTCATCTTCTTCTGCAAGGCGTCTTCCCAACCCAGGGACCGGACCTGCCCCACCTACATCTCCTGTGTCGGCAGGCGAGTCTCTACCACTGCGCCCCGGGAAGCGCCTGCTACCAGACGACATCCTCTTGTACAGAGGGTTTTTTCCTGGGAGAGGTAAGCACTGTCGTCTTCGTCTTCTACTAGTGTGTTGGTGGTGAGCATCGACTTCACATTGATCCTTCCCTCTCGGCTCTGAAATACATCCCTGGATCTTTTCACCTCGTTTGGCTTTTGTGTGTTCATTCCTATCAGGAATGCACTTAATCAGCTTATCTAGGTTTCCCAGGGCGTCCTTTTGGATCTAATCCTGCTGGATTAGAGGAAAGCCACATGGTGTTTATGCCTGTCGCTATGAAGGACTCCTTGGATGTGTTCTTGGAACTGGCTGGGGCTGGGGTCTGGGATGGGGGCATCATGGCCCAGGACACAGCATTTGAAAGCACCTGCTGGGTCACCTTTCACACCGAGCCAGTGGCCTGTCTTCTGGGAAGTGACCTTCTCCAACTTCTTTCTGCAAGAACGCTTGACCACCAAGCAGATTGTTTGGGACCTCTATTGTCTTTAGTAAAATGTTTCCTTCCCTTTATCCTTCGGCGATATTCCTCAACCTCTCCTGGTAGCTGTGTTCCTAAGAGCTGTTCTGACTTTTCAACCAACCTCCGTCTAACTCTGCTCTGACAGTAATGCCGATTGCCTCTAAGATTTCCCTAAAGGACTGCAATCAACCCTCTCTCTCTCTTGCTGTCTCTCAGTTTCTCTCTCTCACACACATGCGTACCCACGACCAACTCAGACCCACTTTAGGAAGCACTCTTAGAAATACAGCTATAATAGTATCTGGTGTAGTTTAAGCAGAACAAGATTGAAACTCTGACAGTGTTCCTGGAAACAGAAGATCCTATTATTGCCAACAGTTTGAAATCTTCAACTGCTCACATTTTTCAAACTGCTTTGCCAAATGGCTAAAAATGATGCAAGCCTGCATTATTTCAAGTCGTATTTTTGATGTTCTTTATGAGAGGGGTTACCTCTGGCCCATGTCCAAATGGATGGGAAAACGCCAGCAAAATACAGTAGAAATATCTGTAGTGCTTAGATATTGAAGGGGAGACCAGGTTAATGAATTTCAGGTATAAATCATCCACACTAGCGATTTTATTGCTCTTTCTCTGGAACCACACTGCCTTAAACTTCTCCAAGATGGACTTAGAATATACAGAGCTTCATTATTCAGTAGATTAGGCCTCTGATGAGAAGAGCTGTGGTTTTTGTCTGAGATGAGCCATGTTGGCGTTTGGTGCTGTGTTAATATGTATAATTACAGAACAGAGCCTCAGGGGAAAGGGCAATTCTAAAATAAATATTTTCCAAAAAAAGAAGCCTCAAAGGAACTTTTAGTTCTGATTCTTTGCTCTTGTTCCATCCTCTCAAGAAATATAACTATTTGTCCTTTAGTTTTTCACTCAAAACTGATTCAAGGCATAAGAAATGACTGCTGATCCCATTTGGTTGACCCTGTCCGGGAGTAAGGAGCAGGACTTTCCGTGGTCCCTTCGGAGAGAAGACAGCTGGTTTGGAAATCTCACAGCGAGGGCTGGGGGAAGGTGGATCCAGTCGGGAGAGGTTGGCCCACTCCTCCCTCCAGCGCCTGACACGACTCACGTCCCCACCAGACTAGAGGAAGGCGCCCTGACCGGGCCAGGCAGAGAGATGAAATGCCCCCAACCTCCCCCCAGGGGGCTTCCCAGCTGGCACTAGAGCAGGCGACGCAGGAGACGGAGGTTCGATCCCTGCGTCAGGAAGACCCCCTGGAGGAGGACATGGCAGCCCACTCCAGTGTTCTTACCTGGAGAATCCCATGGACAGAGGAGCCTGGCGGGCTACAGTCCATGGGGTCACAAAGAGTCGGACACAGCCAAGCAAGTAAGCGCGTGTACACACACACCCACACCCACACACACACACGCCCTCCCTCCAGTCCCCCAGGCTCCTCTCCCGGCATCAAAGGCTCTATCTAAGCAGGCTTCCTGTCTCCTTATTCAAAACTGATTCCTTGCTTGTTCACTCACTCACACAACCACAGGGGCCTACGTACGTAGGCAGAGAGCAAAGCCTTAAAATAAGGAGGGAGGCTGCCGAAAGGTAACCCTGAAACTCAGCCTTCCAGCTCAGTTGCTAAGTCACCAGGAGACATTCCGGAGCCCCTCACTGTGATCATGGGTTAACACAGGTAACCTGCCTAAGAACTGTTTCAGGTTGAGCTTGTGAAGAACAATAGTTCCTTATTATAAAAGGAGGGAACTGGATCAGGTCACTGTTGACTTTTCCGACTCTGCACGTCTGATTCTCCAGCCCCAGCAAGCCTTCGGGTAACCGCAGTTCTGGCCGACATCATGACTGCAACCTCGTGAGAGAGCCTGAGCCCAAAGCACCAGCTAAGCTGCTTCTGATCCAGAGAAAAAGTATTACTTTTAAGCTGCTAAGCCTGGGGGACCATTCGGTATGCAACGATAGATAATTAATATACCGGGTGTGTGCCGAGAGGCAGAGGCACTGGTGGCCACAGCCCAGAAGTGCGGTGACACCTTTACACACCGGACTTGCCTTGGAAGCCTGACTGCCCCACTGTGCGCACGCGTGCTGAGCTGCTCAGTCGTGTCCGACGCTGTGCGACCCCGTGGCCAGTAGCCCGCCAGTCTCCCCTGACCGCGGGATTCTCCAGGCAAGAATACTGGGGTGGGTTGCACGCCCTCCTCAGGGGATCTTTACCTCCCACCAAATCCACGCGTTGTCTTGCCTTCTCAGGATTTAACTTGCCAAAGCTCTGAGATTGTGAGGGGAGAGCAACAGTTCCAACCTACGCTACAGTCTGCAGGCCAGTAGAACCAAATGAAGGTGAACAGAGGGTCAGGTTGAGCAGATGAGGATAGAGCGGTGCGCACATCCTTTTTTCCAGCTATCAAGGTCACGGATGCATGTTCTCAAGTGGTTCCCTAAATATGATGCCAAGAACTGGAAGAGCAGCTGGGCTTTTCCACAGTACGTCATTTTGAGCCCCACTCCCACCGCACCCTTTGGCTACGTCAGGTAGTCAGCCTTACAAAAAATTCTACAAAAGTTATCCATCCAAAACTCTTATCACTCAGTGTGACTCCTAACATCTCCTGCAATAGTGTTGATAAAAAAATTTTATATAATGACTTATTTCAGCTCTGTAGCCCATGCTATTTTGAGAATTTGACAAGAGTATTCACAGATGTCCATGCTGGTGTAATCAAAACCATGTTAGTTTTATTTGTACAGTATTGTAGAGTTAATTTACTCCCTGGGATCAATTTGATTTCCAAAGCTTGCCTGGGCCTGCCAGAGGCACTGAAGGGGACTGACGCTTGCAAACAGCAGCACTCAGCTGTGTCTAGGTCAGTGTTGTCCAGATTTCAAAGTCACCCAGAGTCTTTTTCCCAAACGTCAAATGTCATTTTCCCAAACACAGATCAAGGAACTTCTCCCAAAAGACTGAACTCCAAGTGGCAAACAGATATAGAATATAAGCAGGGGAGGAACCGTAGTCCCCACCCTCGAAAAGGATTTGTAAAAATCAGTGCCAAATATTTTATGAAAGCCCAGAAAACCAAAATGTTAGGAAAAGATATCGAAGAGTGTTATATGTCTTGCTGAAAGAATAGAGATTCTTGGAAGGCTTTTTTGCACTGCTTTTGCAAGGGATTTTTGCAGATTTTATTAGTCTGCATTTAGGACACATGAAAATTAGGAGTAAGATGTAGGTCTAAATATCTGTGCTCAAGCTTCCAGTCCTTGTGGCATCTGGTTGTGACTTGGCAGACAGCAGTGGGCAGGGCACAAAGCAGGCCGAAGTCCCTAAGGGGTGCCCGACAGATGACAGAGCTCCAGGACAGCTTGACTGGCCAGCACCCCACGATCCCCACCAACTGGAGCATCTAACTCTGACAGAACCTTGTGTTCCTAAAGAGTTGGGGCTCCCCCAGGAACATGGTGATAACAAGCAATCAGAAATGGGGTATGCTTCCTCGAAACTAGCTAAGAATGAATGTCTTTGACGTTGCAAAAATAGGGAGTCCCAACAAAGCGAGGGGCTAACTGAGTCATTTGCAGGCAGAGATGTGCTGCTGTTCTGAGTCTAGCTCACTTTCCCATAACCTGGCACCCGTCTCTGCGACTTGGATAAGTGGCAATAATGTGGGTTCTCGTTCCTATAGGTGGATACCGCGTGGTGTGGGAGGGGAATACAGAAATGACTCACAAACTCTCTGAGGGTAAGCTGTTTTTGAGTCAAAATGGATCTAACCCAAATTGGACCAATGAGTCAACCGTTACCTTTGATCTTTTTAGGTACAGAAACCCAGAAATTTGCCTGTGGGCAAAGCCAAGGTTAGCATCACGATCCCTTTGATATATTACCGTCTTCTGAAAGTCAGTTTACTTGCTGGGCTGCCCCAACCGCACTCCACTGCTTCTTCCCTGTGGTAAGCAGACTTCAAACGGACTCGACACAGGTTGACAGCAGTGAATCCCTCCAACGCTCTTCCTGAAGCGCACCAGGCAGGTGGGCCCAACAGCAGACGAACGGTCCTGGGGACCCCCAACAGCGCTGCCAGAAGGTCCAGTGGACCCATCCCCAGCAATATTAGCTGGAGATACTTATGGAAAATTCACTCACAGGGAACAAATGATGTAACCCCCTTTTCTAACCACTGATGCGGGTGGAAGTATAAGAACGCGCAGGACGAGAGTGGAAAGCTCTCTCCAGGTGTCTGGAGGATAAAGAGGCCCCCAGAGAGGGGCACACCGTATACAGAGGCGTGAGTTAAGAGCAGCCCAGACACATTTTATGTGGCTTCACAGTTTTCCCAAGGGCAAAACTGCATCAGAAAGCGCAGCCTCCAGAGGACATGGTGATGGGGAGCCTACGTTGAAGGCTCCTTCGTGCTGTCTCTCCTGGTTGGGGGAATGACATCATTGACAAGTCATCTTCAATTATGTCAGGAGTTTCAGGGACAGGGAGAGAGCACAACAGAATTTAAAAGGGACTGAAAGGTAATGTTCCTTGGGATCCATTCCCAGTCCTATCACTGACTCACCAGGTGATTTCATTATTCCCACTGTTAGGGCTATTTTACTGAAGACTGATACAACACTTAGATTTGGAGGTCAATCTAGGACCTCTCCTTGCTTTAGTATCTAAATTAAATGTAGAACTTTCTTTGAAATACAATTAGGGAGAAAGGCAGATATGAAGGTTATAAAATCTAAGAGAAGCAGGGTTTGGAATTTTGATGAATAATCCTCCTTTTTAAAAAAGTTTAACTTTTGGAGGTGAAATTCATATAACAAAATTTACCATTTCAAAGTGAACAATCCAGTGACGTTTAGAACGTCTACAGTGCTGTACAGCCATCAGCTCTGTCTAGTCCAGAACGTTCCCAGCCCTCCAGAGTGAATCCCCACCCCCAGGGAACTGGCACTCTTCACTCCCCCTGCCCTCCACTCCCTGGCAACCTCCAAGCTGCCTCCTGTTTCTATGGATGTATCTATTCTAGGTATTCCCTGTAAAGGGCGTCGTGAGCTATGCGCTATTTGGAGTCTGGCGCCTCTTCCTTAGCTCAGGTGCTGGAGCTCACCACGTGGGGATGCGCATCGGCACTCCAGCTCAGGCGCTGGAGTTCACCACGTGGGGATGCGCATCGGCACCCCAGCTCAGGTGCTGGAGCTCACCACGTGGGGATGCGCATCGGCACCCCAGCTCAGGCGCTGGAGCTCACCACGTGGGGATGCGCATCGGCACCCCAGCTCAGGCGCTGGAGCTCACCACGTGGGGATGCGCATCGGCACCCCAGCTCAGGCGCTGGAGCTCACCACGTGGGGATGCGCATCGGCACCCCAGCTCAGGCGCTGGAGCTCACCACGTGGGGATGCGCATCGGCACCCCAGCTCAGGCGCTGGAGCTCACCACGTGGGGATGCGCATCGGCACCCCAGCTCAGGCGCTGGAGCTCACCACGTGGGGATGCGCATCGGCACCCCAGCACAGGCGCTGGAGCTCACCACGTGGGGATGCGCATCGGCACCCCAGCACAGGCGCTGGAGCTCACCACGTGGGGATGCGCATCGGCACCCCAGCACAGGCGCTGGAGCTCACCACGTGGGGATGCGCATCGGCACCCCAGCTCAGGCGCTGGAGTTCACCACGTGGGTATGCGCATCGGCACCCCATTCGCTTTCGCAGCCGAGTCATACCCCACCACGCGCTGGTGTGCTCTGCAACTTTTCCCTCCAGCCATCTGCTGACGGACATTTGGGTTATTTCTACCTTTGGATTCTTGCGCTCCTCCCTTCATAAGTTCTATCCTCCACTCTCCACCCACCTCCCCACATACCCCGAACTTTCTTTTTTCTTTACTGTCTATCTCCCAGAAGACACTAGAGACGCAGGTTCGATCCCTGGGTCAGAAAGATTCCCTGGAGGAGGAAACCCACTCCAGAATTCTTGCCTGGAAAAGTTCATGGACAGAGGAGTCTGGCGGGCCATGAGTCTGTGGGGTCACAAGAGTCAGACACGATTGTGCACATAGCCACACACCCGTTTGCGAAGACACACATTGACATTAGCTCATCTCCAGAGGCTTTTCTGCAGGGCTGAGAACAGAAGAGAGGGTGTGGGTAAGAAAATGAGAAAAGAGAAGAGTTTGGGAACAAAGGACAGAGAAAGAAGGGATGGATAGGGATACGCTTGGGGACACCCTGGCGAAGCTGGAGGCACAGGACACAGCCTGACGAGGAGGAGTTTGGATGAGTGGTCCAGCTCTGTCCGCAGGTTTCCTCAAAGAGATTGAGAAGGCTGGCGGAAAGGTCACTTATGCTTTTTCTTCTGGTGCCCTCAGGAGAACATTATCCAAAAGTCTGGTGTTTTAAGCCCCGTCAGGATTTTTTGTCCTTCCAAATTTCTCTGAGTATTGTTAGTCTAGATGTTTTCATAAAAGAATATCAGGTTGAATGCATTTGAATCCTAAGAGAATCTTTCAGAAGGAGAACAAAACATCAGAACAATATTTCAATAACAGCTAACTGGGGAAACAGTGGAAACAGTATCAGACTTTATCTTTCCGGGCTCCAAAATCACTGCAGATGGTGATTGCAGCCATGAAATTAAAAGACACTTACTCCTTGGAAGGAAAGTTATGACCAACCTAGAGAGCATATTCAAAAGCAGAGACATTACTTTGCCAACAAAGGTCTGTCTAGTCGAGGCTATGGTTTTTCCAGTGGTCATGTATGGATGTGAGAGTTGGACCGTGAAAAAAGCTGAGCGCTGAAGAATTGATGCTTTTGAACTGTGGTGTTGGAGAAGACTCTTGAGAGTCCCTTGGACTGCAAGGAGATCCAACCAGTCCATCCTAAAGGAGATCAGTCCTGGGTATTCTTTGGAAGGAATGATGCTAAAGCTGAAACTCCAGTACTTTGGCCACCTCATGCGAAGAGTTGACGCATTGGAAAAGACTCTGATGCTGGGAGGGATTGGGGGCAGGAGGAGAAGGGGACGACAGAGGATGAGATGGCTGGATGGCATCACTGACACGATGGACATGAGTTTAAATGAACTCCGGGAGTTGGTGATGGACAGGGAGGCCTGGTGTGCTGCAGTTCATGGGGTTGCAGAGTCAGACATGACTGAGCGACTGAACTGAACTGAAGAAAATATTGGTATCTCTTTTCTTTGGTGTTTCCCCATTAGAGGAATCGTTCAGTTAGTTTTAAACTAAGGATCAGCTATTCCTGCCACTGGCAAGATGACTGTAATTCATCTTTCTGGAAAAGGAAAAAACAAACTAGTTTAAAATAAGCCAAACCGAAGCATCAGCCCATAGAGAAAAGTGAGGTCCATCTGTGAACATGACCCACGTGTTTTCTTAGTTAATATTAAAAGAAAGAAGGTATTTTTTTAAAAAAGGCAAAAGGGAGAGGGTACAGGTTTTTCTTCACTTTTGCTAACACGTGTATTACCAAAACCAATCCTGTTTCTCCAAACTGTTTTAAAAGTTTGTGGAGTTACTGTTTGGGTAATATAAGACCCGGAGGCCTGACACAATTAAGCAACTCAGCCTGCCAACCTGTCTGGGAAAGAAGGTTTAAGTACCACACTTCCTAAAGCCTGTAAGTCCTTTCTTGGCAAACTTACTCCTTTTTGTCATCTTTAGGGTCATGAGCGCTTGAAAAGCAAGCAGTGGGCAAAGCTGGTTACAAAGCAGAGGGGCAGGGGGGGCGGAGTTTAAACGAGAACATCCGTTTGATGGAGCAAAGTCCAAAACGCATCAGAAATAAAGCCAGACAGGAAAATCACTTGCTAATTTCAATTTGATATCCAACATTGAGCAGTATTTTTCTTTTTCATTGTCTGTGTGTGTGTGTGTGTGTGTGATAATTTCTATATTTAATTTAAAAATTACCTTTGGCACTTGTCCAAGTGAGAAGCCCAAATTCTCCACTGCACATCAAAAAACAGATACAGTAGAAATCTCTGATACTAAAAAAGGTACAGTAGCAATTTTTGCTTTAAAAGGAACCTATCTTTGCTAAAAAATACAGTGGCAATCTTTGATGCTAAAGATGGTACAGTGGCAATCTTTGATGCTGAGATTGGTAATTATCTCAACAACCTGACATCAAAATCCTGTGAGATATTCTCTCAAGGCCCAAGGAGAAGGAGCTAAGTGATAGCTGGATTTCATATAAACAGAATTATGTCTTTTCTTGGGACAGAATGTTTGTTGCAAACAGCAGGATCTACCAGTTCTTAACTCAAAACCCAGCATTTAAATTCCAAGGAGATGAAATAAAAGAGGCTGTATTTAAAAAAAAAAAAAAAAAAAGACAGCTAAACCACAAACTGGCTGATAGCCAGAAGATCCAAAACTGTAATTTTCAAAGTGTGGTCCCCAAACCAGCTGCATCAGCAGAAGCATCACCTGCGAAATTATTACAAATGCGAATTCTCTGCCCCCATCCCAGACGGACTGAATCAGAAACTCTAGGAGTGGAACACAGGGGAAACTGTTTCAGCAAGCCCTCCAGGAGATGTTGATACCTGCTACATTTAGAAAACTCCTGATGTAAAAATGAATGGATTGCTCTTGATTTGATGCCTAGGTTCTTAAAGTAATAATTTGTGCATTTATTCAACTGGAGGATCCTCTTTTCATCAGGAGTATTTGAATATTAAAAGCAGAATCTACCAAAATGACCAGTTGTGTTGACTATTTTTTATTCAAGTCTAAGCGTGTTTTCATAAGGATTTTTGGAGGTGCAAAAGTGATCTAACATTGTGAGAAGGAGAGGAGGCCGGCAACGTAACGGGGCCAGAGGGCTTTGCTGCTGAGAAAGCTGGCACTGGAGAAGCAACCTGCAGCGTTTACATATTAAATGTGGCCATTTTCCCCCTGGCCCAGCAGTTGTGGGAAAAGGGAAGTTCAGAGAGAAATATACAGGACCAGGGGAAGGGGCTTGTTTCCAGCAGGGAAGTTTGGGTTTTTCTTTTTTTTTAATAGCAGCACTTTGTTTTGTTGTCTGTTTTTTCTTTTAATGTATTGATTCTCACATATATTTTTAAAGTAACATTTTGGAGAAATTTAGGAGACTCAGAAAAGCAATGTAAATAATACTTCACAATCACATACCTAGGTAAAACAACTGCTCAAATTTTTATGAGTTTCTTTACAGTCTTCTTTCTTTGTGCTTTTAAAAAATTTAAAACACACTTTTTCCAGCCTTTTTGAGATATTTTGACATGTAACACTGTGAAGGTTTAGGGTATACAATGTGATCATTTGGTACAATATATATTACAAAGTTATTATCCCAATAAGGTTAGTTAATATAATCACCATCTCGAATAGCGAACAGTGTGTGTGTGCTGAGGACTTTCAAGATCCACTCTTTCATTAAGTTTCAAATATATAATGCAATACTGGTAGCTGTAGTCACCACACCACACACTGGATGCCCAGAACCTACTCACGTTGTCCCTGGAAGCTTGTACCCTTTGACTGCCTTCATTCACTTCTCCCACCCCCTACCCTTGGCAACCAGAACTCTACTCTCTGTTTCTCTGAGGTTTTTCTTTAGATTCCACATATAAGTGAGGTCAGGCAGTATTTGTCTTTCTCTGACTTATGAGCATAATGTCTTCAAGTTTCCTCTGTGTTGTCTCAAATGGCAGGATTCCATTCTGTTTTTGTGGCTGAATAATGTTCTATTTCTTATTTATTCCCTGATAGTCACTAAGGTTGTCTCCACATCTTGGCTAGTCTTGTAAATAATGTGGCAAGTAATTTGGCTACAAGCAATCATTTTCTAAAACAATACAGTCAGAATAAAAGGCCCCTTCCAGCTACGATAAACAGAGGAGTGTGTGTATTCTTACCCCATGGACAGAGGAGCCTGGCATGTCCAACTCTTTGTGACGCAAGGACTGTAGCCCGCCAGGCTCCTCTGTCCATGGGGATTCTCCAGGCAAGAATACTGCAGTGGCTTGCATACCCTCCTCCAGGTATTCTTCCCAACCCAGGGCTCGAACCCAGGTCTCCCGCATTGTAGGCAGATTCTTTACTATCTGCACCATCAGGGAAGCCCAAGAATGCTGGAGTGGGCTGCCATGCCCTCCTCCAGGGGGTCTTCGCAACCCAGGGATCGAGCCCAGGTCTCCTGCATTGCAGGCGGATTCTTTACCATCTGAGCCACCAGGGAATTCCAAACAGAAGAGTAGACACAGCAAAAGAAAACAAAGTCAGAAAAGAATCAGGAAATATTTCCCTAAAGGTGAGCAGAGGGGAAAATAGAGGGGCTGCGACAAAGCTTCAGAACTCGTGGTCAAGGGGCCAATGCCAAGCCCCTTCAGTTCAGCTCAGTGCAGTCGCTCAGTCGTGTCCGACTCTTTGCGACCCCATGGATCGCAGCATGCCAGGCCTCCCTGTCCATCACCATCTCCCCGAGTTCACTCAGACTCATGTCCATCGAGTCGGGGATGCCATCCAGCCATCTCATCCTGGGTCATCCCCTTTTCCTCCTGCCCCCAATCCCTCCCGGCATCAGAGTCTTTTCCAGTGAGTCAACTCTTCGCATGAGGTGGCCAAAGTACTGGAGTTTCAGCTTTAGCATCATTCCCTCCAAAGAACACCCAGGACTGATCTCCTTTAGGATGGACTGCTTGGATCTCCTTGTCGTCCAAGGGACTCTCAAAAGTCTTCTCCAACACCACAGTTCAAAAGCATCAATTCTTTGGCGCTCAGCTTTCTTCACAGTCCAACTCTCACATCCATACATGACCACTGGAAAAACCATAACCTTGACTAGATGGACCTTTGTTGGCAAAGTAATGTCTCTGCTTTTGAATGTGCTATCTAGCTTGGTCATAACTTTCCTTCCAAGGAGTAAGCGTCTTTTAATTTCATGGCTGCAGTCACCATCTGCAGTGATTTTGGAGCCCAAAAATAAAGTCTGAGACCTACCCTTAGAGAACATGCATACCAGTAAAGGGAAGCCTAAAGAGCAGTACAAAACGTAGTCTCAGTCTAGCCCAGCCCAGGCGAAAGTGAAACAAAGGAAACCTGAGGTGCACTGCAGGTGACTTAAAATAAATTGGTGTCTCCAATTGGACAATGCACAGAGATGCTAGGGCAAAAACAAGTGAAAAAGAACAGCAAAAACAATGGCATCAGTTAACACAGTGATTCTCAACAGGGGAAGGGAGGGAATGCGCCCCTCGGACACACTTGGCAACGTTCTTGGTTGTCTCAGGGGTCGAGGCCGAGGAGGCTGCCCACCTCTCTACAACGCACGGAACAGCCCCGCCTCAAAGGAGGGTCGGACCCCCAAGGGCAACAGTGCCCAGGTTGAGAAACCATAAGAAGTATCGGGAATAGCTTTGCGTATGCAAAGATGGTAAAAAATAAAACCTGGACCCCCCTTTGCTCATTCTTCAAGAAGTCACTCAGCTATTCCAAACTCTGGGTTGACCTCTGGCAGCTTCCAGAGCGCCTGGCTCCCACGGTCCTTGCCGGCTCCCACGGTCCTTCAGGGGTCAGTGTCTCACACTGCAGGGATTCGTGTGCTCTTTTCTACCCGCCCCCACAGGACCATGAGTACACCAGTTAGGAAAGACTTGTGTGCGTCTCTTTGCATTCTCTATCACGTTGTAAATATTTGGTAATTGTGAGCTGAGTGGGTGAGTGAATGAATGGATGGGAATAAGGCGCTAGACAGTGACCTGTGTCTTGAAGAAATGTGTCAACTGTAACATTTATCTGTGACCAGCACCTTAATCTAGGTCGTGCTTAGCTTATAAGGTTGACCCAGCCAAAGCAGCAAAGTTACAATCAGACGGTCGAGTTCAGTCAGGGTAGGAGTTCCCACACCAGTCACACCTAAACGAGATTCTAGTTCTTAACCGAAAGCTCTGGAATTAAAGGCGTTTAATGCAAATGACCGAGAGAACGTTACAGGTAGCATTCTACATTCGCAGATAACATCATCTGTAATTTAAACATGTTTTACCTCCACGGATTGTTTTTCATCACAAATATCTCTTCTTGCTGAGCTGGCAGAACTCTCTGGCCACCAGGGTCAGCAGTTGTCTTGAACCTCCTGGTGGTTCTGAATGTGTTCGTCTCGGGTCACTGTCTCCTTGGATTTTGTGCTGACAGGCCTTCCCCTTCTCTAGCAGGCGGTTGCTCTTTTGTGGCCATAATGTTGATGAAACTGTGCCTTTGCAGGTGACCCATCTGTATTCACGGATTTCCAGGCTCGTACCTTTACAAGTGAGGTTACTGTGGACATTATAGTCCTTGCATGCCTGGGCCCAAGGCTGAGAGTTCCTTGGAAGTGAATTGTGAGCTATAATCATCTTCCACTTTACCAGTTATTCCCAAATTGCTCTCAAAGCAGTTGCAACAGTTTACGCTCCTACCAGTAACACACAAGCTTTGCTGTTGCTTCACATCACACTGTGTACGCAGCACAGTCAGACTCTGAACTTTCGCCTTTCTGCCGTGAGTGAGATGACGTCACGATGCCACTTTCGTCTCCACCTGCCTGGTAGCAGATCAGGGACCGCAGCTTCCGTGTTATCAGTCGGTCTGATCTCCCTTTTTCTGGCATTGCCATTTGTACCATCTTTATTTCTTTCTTCATCTCTAGCAAGTTGGAAGTTAAAAATTGTTTCAACTTTTCAATTTTTGAAAACATACATGTTTAGCCATACGATTTGCTAGCATAACCAAAAGTTATTCAATATTCCATCCTCCTCCCAAGAACCCCAAGAACCTGGGTATACTTCAAGTATTATTGAACACCCTCTTCCATCATGTAATTGCTTTCTAGTCTTACACTTTTACCTGTTTTTAAACAATGTTTTAAGTTACTTTTTAAACTTTTTAAAGAGAAATTTTCAGACACATATTAGCAATTTCTGGATTCCTCATTATTTCATTCATCCCCTGCATTCCCTGTGGTTTCTTTTTCGTTCTTGCTGAATTCTTACTTTAACGGTTATTTTATTGAGGAATTATTTCAGAAAATGTCTCTCTTTGCCCTCCTTGGAAGATACTCCAGCTGGCATAAAGCTCCAGGCCGAGGCATTTGCTCTGCACTTGGCTCCTCGGGCCCTTCTCAGTCGATGAGAATCCAGCCGTCAGTCGTCTGCCCCTGGGTGGTCCGTCTTTCCTCACCGAGAGCTTTGGACATTCACCCTTATCCTTTGCAGTCTCACTAGGATTATCACTGCCTTTCAGGTTTCATGCTACAGTACGCTTTAAGGCGTCCTTATTTTCATTGAGTCCTAATAATTACTTGCTCCCTGTTCCCCTAGATAAAAGGGTTCTGCAAACTTTTCTGTGAAGAGCTGGGTGGTCAACATTTTAGACTTTCCATCACATCTTCTGTCGCATTTTCTTCTGGTTTTTTAACGACTTTTCAAACATGTAAAAATCACTTTTAACTCAGAAGTTACACAACAGTCTGCCAGCTTCCATCATAAAACCCCAGTCAGAACAGCCCAAGCCACCAGCCCACACCCTGTTCCTATTCTTCACCTCCACCCCCAGTCACTCCAGCGTCTTACTCACGAGCAAACACACACACGCCTACGTGTGTGCACGCGTGTTTCCACACTGTTATAAACTGCATCCTGATTACCAGGAGTTCGTTTGAATGAGCTGAAAGCCGGGGTTTCTGCAGGAATGGAATCCCGGCTTCCAGGATTGCGATTCTGCACTTGGGCTACAGGGAGACAGTGACGAGGTGCTAACAGTCTTGGCCTAGGGCAATGCTTCCCGTACAGTCAGGAACGCAGGGACTTCCCTGGGGGTCCAGTGGTTAAGAGTCCGCCTGCCAAAGCAGGGGACACGGGTTCAGTCCCGGGTCTGGGAAGATACCACACGCCCTGCGGAGACTAAGTCCACCACAGCTACTGAGCCCGTGCACCCTGGAGAAGCCTGCTTCCCGTGAGCAAGAGCAGCCTCCGTCACCGCAGTAGAGAAATAGAAAAAGACCTCTCACAGCAACAAAGGTCCATAGCAGCTAAAAGAATTACAAAAGCAGAGGGGGGTGCATTTGGATTGTTACCCAGGATATGCGTATACAAATACATGCCTGTTTGAAACAGAAATTCCATGAAGTAGCACCTCCCCTTACCTCGGGCAAGGCACTTTGATGTTTTTCTCATCCATTCTATTGTACTTCATTATTTTTAAAAAGGCTGTCACCACTTACTAAATTGCTTTTATGCCCCACTAATTAGTTTTGGCTTTCAATTTGAAAAACAGGGATGGAGAATACTCTTTTTAGAACCTGGGGAGTTAAATAGAGTTTTGTGTACTGACCTGGGACTCTAACCATCATTTATAACATTGTTTCACTGCAAAAATGTATCCTTATTTCTTAAAAACTAGATTAGAAACCAATTTGGGGAATTCAATCCATCTGTAAACTGGGGACTGCCAAGGTCTAAATCAGGAACATTGTTATATTAGGAGTTCATTTAGACCAAGAAAGAAAAAGCTGACAACCTTCTTAAAGTAATTCCAGTACAACTGTCTGCTCGGGAACAGAGCTTATCAGGAAGTAGTCAACCTTAGCATTTATGCAACTTCTTTTCCCTTTGAAAAAGAACTTAATTTGAATTTCCAACGACAGCACTGACGTGATTCATTTTCCCATAACGGGTGGATTGGAAATTACTTTAATGTATTTGTTCACTTCAGTTCAGTTCAGTCGCTCAGTCATGTCTGACTCTTTGCGACCCCATGGACTGCAGCACCCCAGGCCTCCCTGTCTATCACCAACTCCCGGAGTTCACCCAAACTCATGTCCATCGAGTCGGTGATGCCATCCAGCCATCTCATCCCCTGTCGCCCCCTTCTCCTCCTGCCCCCAGTCCCTCCCAGCGTCAGGGTCTTTTCAAATGAGTCAGTTCTTTGCATTGCTGCTGCTGCTGCTAAGTCGCTTCAGTTCTGTGCGGGGGCCAAAATATCGGAATTTCAGCTTCAGCATCAGTCTTTCCAATGAATATTCAGGACTGATTTCCTTTAGGATGGACTGGTTGGATCTCCTTGCAGCCCAAGGGAGTCTCAAGCGTGTTTTCCCACACCACAGTTCAAAAGCTTCAATTCTTCAGCGCTCAGCTTGCTTTATAGTCCAGCTCTCACATCCATACATGACTCCTGGAAGACCCATAGCTTTGACTAGGCGGACCTTTGTTGGCAAAGTAATGTTTCTGCTTTTTAATATGCTGTCTAGGTTGGTCATAACTTTCCTTCCAAGGAGTAAGTGTCTTTTAATTTCATGGCTGCAGTCACCGTCTGCAGTGATTTTGGAGCCCAAGAAAACAAAGTCTGTCACTAATTCCACTGTTTCCCCATCTATTTGCTATGAAGTGATGGGGCCGGATGCCATGATCTTAGTTTTCTGAATGTTGAGTTTTAAGCCAAGTTTTCCACTTTCCTCTTTCAATTTCATCAAGAAGCTCTTTAGTTCTTCTTCACTTTCTGCCATAAGGGTGGTGTCATCTGCATTCTGAGGCTTGTAAGGCCGGACTCCGGGGCCATGACGGGCCGCCCCCTCTCCGCAGGCGGGGTTTCAGTTCAGTTCAGTTCAGTTCAGTCGCTCAGTCGTGTCCGACTCTTTGTGACCCCATGAATCACAGCATGCCAGGCCTCCCTGTCTATCACCAACTCTCAGAGTTCATTCAGACTCACGTCCATCTAGTCAGTGATGCCATCCAGCTAGCTCATCCTCTGTCGTCCCCTTCTCCTCCTGCCCCCAATCCCTCCCAGCATCAGAGTCTTTTCCAATGAGTCAACTCTTCACATGAGGGGGCCAAAGTACTGGAGCTTCAGCTTTAGCATCATTCCTTCCAAACAAATCCCAGGGCTGATCTCCTGGCAAGTCCCTAACGGAAGGAGCCTCCCAGATCCCGGTGACCAATGACAGCACACTTCACCAGCTAAAGCCGCCCCACCCCAGCCACGTAGAAGGACCTGTCAGCCCGCGACGCCTGGGCCTGGCGACCTATCCGAACCCCCGTCCATCTAGCCTGACCATCCCTCGCAATGAACGTATGAAAACCACCCCCAACACGGTCCCTGTGCGGACTTCCTCGACCTGCGTCGTTCGGGTCGGGAACACTGCCCCGGAGCGCTTCGCCATTAAAAAGCCTGTTAGACACTCTTTTGGTGTCCTGGTCTTTTACCTAACAAGGTTATTGATATTTCTCCAAGAAATCTTAATTCCAGCTTGTGCTTCATCCAGCCCAGCGTTTCTCATGATGTACTCTGCATGGAAGTTAAATAAGCAGGGTGACAGTATACAGCTTTGACGTACTCTTTTTCCTATTTGGAACCAGTCTGTTGTTTCATGTCCAGTTCTAACTGTTATCTCTTGACCTCCATACAGATTTCTCAGGAGACAGGTCAGGTGGTCTGGTATTCCCGTCTCTTGAAGAATTTTCCACAGTTTACTGTGATCCACACAGTCAAAGGCTTGGCATAGTCAAAGCAGAAGTAGGTGTTTTTCTGGAACTCTCTTGCTTTTTTCTTGATCCAGAGGATGTTGGCAATTTGACCTCTGGTTCCTCTGCCTTTTCTAAATCTAGCTTGAACATCTGGAAGTTCATGGTTCACGTACTGCTGAAGCCTGGCTTGAAAAAATTTGAGCCTTACTTTGCTAGTATGTGAGATGAGTGCAATTGTGCGGTAGTTTGAGTATTCTTTGGCATTGCCTTTCTTTGGGACTGGAATGAAAACTGACCTTTTCCAAAATGTAATTCTGCAGTTGCCTGTCAGGTTTTCTTGGCTCTGCTAGTTTTTGTTCCTACAGTTCCAGCTGCGTCTCAGGTAAGATCTTTCCCATCCTAACTGGTCTTGATGAGAAGAAAAGTCAGGCAGTTTGGGAAGTATTTCCCCAGACTTCATCAAAGCTACACTCAGGATCTTTCAGTGTATCATTAGGAATGACAGATATTGGCCTTATTTTTGCGGAGTTTACAAACTTTTTTGTTTTATGTAAATTCGAACAACAGTATAATCCAATAAACCATGTATGCATCAGCAGTTATCCTCAAGCTTCTTTTAGAGGTCTATGAATTACTCATTTATGCAATTATTTCAGGAGATACTGGTGTTTGGAAGTATATGGCTGTATCCTACCAATTTTCATCAGTTTAAAAATGTATTCTACTATCACGTACTTTTTCTGCCCCTTGAAAATAAAACTAAGTATCCCTTCAAGTTGGTGGCTCAGATGGTAAAAAAAATCTGCCTGCCATGCAGGAGACCCAGATCCAACCCCTGGGTTGGGAAGATCCCCTGGAGAAGGAAATGACTACCCACTCCAGTCTTCTTGCCTGGAGAATCCCATGGACAGAGGAGCCTGGCGGGCTACTGTCCATGGGGTCACAAAGAATCGGACACGACTGAGCAACTAACACTTTTACTTTCAGTTTTCACAGTCATCCCTTCAAGTTGTTCAGCAGAAGGATAAATAGCTTCTATGAAGTTTCAACTCAGAGAGACGCAAAATACAGTGTCTAGCGCATGATAAGCCGCTCAGTAAATGGTAGTTTTCCTTTCTCTTTTGTTTCGTTGTTGCAGATTCTGATTTTATTTTTTTCTTCCCCTTTTATTGAGATATAATTAACACACAGCACTGCTTATGTTTAAGGTGTACAGCCTCACAGTTTGACTTAAATGCATCTTAAAATGATTCTCACAAGCTTAGTGAACAGCCTTCATCTCATATAGATACAAAATTAAAGACAGAAAAAATTTTTTTCTGCCTTGAGAACTCAAGATTTACTCTCTTAACCGTTTCTGTGTAATATAATTTTATCATGTTGGACATCACATCCCTAGGTGGTGCTAGTGGTAAAGAACCTACCTATCAATTCAGGAGACAGGAGAGGTGGGTCGGGAGGTCCCCTGGAGGAGGCAATGGCCACAGTTCCAGTCTTCTTGCCTGGAGAACCCCATGGACAGAGGAGCCAGCCTGGTGGGCTACAGCCCATGGGGTCACAAAGAGTCAGACAGGACTGAAGCACCTGAGCACGCATGCACGTTACAGCCCTTCCGCTTCCTTATCTTACTCCCGGGAGCCTGTAATTTTTGACTGCCTTTCCTGGGACTCCAGTTCCAGCTGGGGCCCTGGGCACTGGTGTTTGCTTTCCGTCCTCACTCTGCCCCTTGGCACCACAGTGCCTCCTTCAGTTGAGACCCAGTCGCGTGGTGGTGAAGGGCTAAATCCTTAGGGACACAGAGAATGGGAAAGGGACCGCCACTGGACACTGCGGTGGAGAGAAGGCCAGCGCTGACGGACCACGGTGCTGCCAGCCTGCAGGGTCAGAACGGGAAATAAGGGAAACTGGCATAAAGAAAAGAGTTGGCTAGGGACAGCCTCCCTCTGATTGGCAAAAGAGCCATGACTTTGGAGCTGCAAAAAGAAACAATAAAGCTAGCACACAGTGTAAAAACAGGTTACTGGTCCTCAAACCGTGAGCGTCCATTCATGGAAGATCTCAGCATAATTGCAGAACAAAATGTCATGTTATCCCCTTGACTTGATGTAGAGTACATTAAGAGCGGGGGTTTTGGAGGCAGATTGTCTGGATTTAAACCCCAGTTCTGTCTTATCAAGACGGTGATTAAGTAAACACAAGGGGGTGGAACATGGGCCTGTCCGGAGGAAAGGCAGGGGGATCCAGAAATGCAAGGAAGTCGAGGCAGGAGGAAACCTGGTGTGTTAGGGGGAGCACGCATGTCCTTCTTTGGGGGAGAGTAATACGAGGTGAACCAGACACTGTGCACTTGAAGCCACTACAAAAAATAAAGTAATATCAAATTTTAAGAAGAATCAATGAATAAGCAATGTGTGAGTAGTCAAGAGTTAGCATCCTTTTTAAAGATGTCCAGTTCGCCACCAGAAGAACCAGAGATGAGGACTGTTCAGAGCGGCTAGCAGAGGCCCGTGGACAGAGGAGCCCGGCAGGCTACGGTCCACAGGGTGGCCAAGAGTCAGACGCGACTGAGTGATTGAGCACGCAGGCCAGGACATCATACCGGGGTGGGAGGGGAGGTGCACGCAAGCATGCATGCTCCCTCAGTCCTGTCCCACTCCTTGTGGCCCCACGGACTGTAGCCCCCAAGCTCCTCTGTGCATGGGAGTCTCCAGGCAAGAAGACTGGAGCGGGTTGCCATTCCCTCCTGCAGGGGATCTTTCCCACCCAGGGACTGAGCCCAAGTCTCTTGCGCCTCCTGCATTGGCAAGTAGACTTCCCTGGTGGCTCAGATGATAAAGCGTCTGCCTACAACGCGGGAGACCAGGGTTCGATCCCTGGATCAGGAAGATCCCCTGGAGAAGGCAATGGCAACCCACTCCAGTACTCTTGCCTGGAGAATCCCATGGACGGAGGAGCCTAGTAGGCTACAGTCCATGGGGTCTCAAAGGGTCGGACACGACTGAGTGACTTCACTTGGACCACCTGGGAAGCCCCAGGAGAGGAGGTAATGAGGTATTTTATTATTATTATTATTAAATCTTCTACACAACAACAACCAAAATACCCATGTGCACATAATTTTACTTTGATAAAATAGAAAAGAAATTTAAAATTCTCCAAGCAGAAAAAAAAATGTATTTATCTGCAATGGAAGAGATCGTAACAGAATTTGCAGATTTATATACCCCTGAAGGAATCCCACAGCAAATATGTCTCAAGTGGATGCTTTACCTGTGAGATTTTGTGTCTGCCTAAAAACGCCTTTCCACACTCAGCTATTTTCTTGGGAAACATTATGCAAATCACTTTACAGGTTTCTGCTGGTACAGCTCAGTAATTACCACATTTTCTGGCCTGAAACACTCAGACTCTCCACCCTTCCCGAAGCCTCAGATTCCAGGTGGAGTACAGCTGACCCAGACCCCAAGGAGAAGCAGATGAAAAGGGGCAACTTCAGAGCAGCAGGATAAAAAGGGAGGGTTTTGGAAGTTCCCGAGTTCACAGCTCCTGTGTGAGACCAGAAGGGAACGGCGACACCTGGTTACCCGGGGAGCGTGATCACAACGCTGGAGCGCTCAGGAAGTGGTCGCTGCTTCCTGAGGCTGCTTACTGAGCTGGCCTCGGCGGCAGTCTATCACAGAAGACACGGAGCAGGGGGCTCCTACGCTAGCCGTCAACCAGCAACTTGCTTTGGAGCCAACTGGGAGCCCAGTCATTTCCCCCTTTTGATTCAAATATGAGGAACTAGTGACCTAGGAAGCAAAGGGATGATAAACACAACATTCAGAGTTGTGGTCAAAGAGGACCAGACAGAGATCTTCTAGGTGGAGAAGGGGCGGAAGGTCGAGGAGATGACAGTCCGTCTTCCAGCCCTTCAGTTAGACGGCGAGTCACGGGAGTTTGCGCTGTCATTGTTAGGTCCCATTACTTACGTGCAGAGCACATTCGTTCTTTCCCATGTGTCGGATATGCGTGATACATTTTTAAAGGAAAAAAAGTAAGTTGCCTGAAAAAGAGATATCTAACGCATCACCTGACTGTATCACTCCATTTCTGAACACCATTAAGTTATATCTTCCTTTTTTACCCATCTTTAAGTTCTTCCACAACATTTCAGCACTTCAGAAACATACTATGCGGGTTATACTGGAAGAACAGAGATTTAGTCAGGATCAAAGCAACTCAAGCTCAGGGCCTGTGCCCTCTGAAACCCTCACAGCCTTTCAGCTGTTGACCTTTATTATTGGAGCACGATGTTTCAGCTGTTGACGTTTACTATTGCAGGCCTTCTTCCCCACCGCACTGGTTTCTGGGCACCACCTTTTGTCAGCACCCACAGAAAGGTACCTTCATCCTATCAACTCTGGTTGGGAAAGCAGTGTGTCCCATGGTCAGACTGACCTCACAGAAGTCATCATTTCTGTACCAGAAACATCACAACCTCTTTCCTGCGAGCAAGTGCCCTTCCTCCCGTGCTGACCTGGGGCCCTGGAAGCTCAATGCGGGCTGGCCCAGACTGCTGCTCGCCCAGCTGGAGAGCCCCGCTTTCGGGGGCTGAGCCAGGCTACCTTCAGGGACACAGCTTGCAGGTCAAGTGATCATGCTGAAGGAAGTCTCGTTGAACCTGGGCAGAGACTGGCACTAAGGGCTGGCTTGCACCAAGAACTTGCGCAAGGACTGGCTGCCACAGTCCTTGTAGACTGGCTCCAAGATGGACACCACCCACCCCCCATGTGTCTGCTGACTGCTCCCTTCCCCTTCCCCTGAGCCTGCCCTGGAATTGCCCTAAATCAACTGAACATGGCAATTAACTATACTCCAATAAAAATGTTTAAATAAATAAGTTCAAAAAATATGTAATGGAAAGAATGTGAAAAAGAATATATGTATGTATATATCCAAATCACTTTGCTGTATGCTTGAAACTAATGTATAAATCAATTATACTTCAATAAAAATTTAAATTAAAGAAAGAGAATATGGCAGAAGTGAACTGGTGGCAGCTCTGGGTCTAACCTACACGGTGCCTGGCGCTCTCGTTCATTCTCCTAGAAGCTCGAGCTTCCTCGGGGCCCAGATCTCCGGCAGAGACCCCACCGGGGCCTGGGGGGAGACGGGGAGGGAGAGGGGCACGGCGGGCTCTTACTGTGCAGTCCCCCTGGCTGGAGCAGTGGACAGCAGAGTGCCTCTGTCCTGGTTCCCCCAGGCACCACAGATGACAGAGGACCACAAACTGGACAGCGTAACGCAACAGGAAATTCATTCCCCCGCAGTTCTGGGGCTTCCCAGGCTGTGTTAGGGGTAAACAATCCACCCGCCGAGGCAGGAGACTCAAGAGTCACAGGTTTGATTACTGGATCGAGAAGATGCCTGGAGAAGGACCTGGCAACCCACTCCAGTCTTCTTGCCTGGAGAATTCGAGCAGAGAGGAGCCAGGTGGGGTACTGTCCATGGGGTCACAGAGACTTGGACATGACTGAACCTGCACACACACAGTTCCAGAGGTTATAAGTCCAAACTCAGTGTGTGTCATCGGGCTTGGCTCCTTCCGGACATGCTGAAGTGGAATCTGTTCCTTGCCTCTCGCGGCTTCTGCTGGTGGCCTGGGATGCTGGGAGGCCCCTGGCTACAGCCCCATCACCCAGCCTTGGGCCTCACTGCCTCGTGGCCTCCTCCCTGCGTGTGTCTACGTGTCCTCTCCCCCTTCTCGTAAGGACACCGGTTATCTTGGACGTGAGCCCACCCTCCCTCAGTATGACCTCATCTCAATTATATCTGCAAAGATCATTTTTCAGCAAAAAGTCACATTCTGAGGCTCTCGGTAAATGTGGATTCAACCTAATACAGAAATCATCTGGAGCATTCCAGTCCAGTCAGACCTGCAGACACTACAGCCACGTGAGAAGCTCCAAGGAGAGGGGCAGAACTCAAGCTCGTTTTTGTCGTGCCTGCCCAAATTCGCAGAATCATCAGCGAATGACTGGTGGTTGTTTTACAAGCCACTACATTTGGCGACGGTTTGTGACACAGAAGAGATAACCAGAAGAATCCTTTTGAAACATCGGAGAGGTGATTCGACCAACCACTACCTTGAATTACTAAGTATGCGCTGCCAATATATGGACAGAACTACCAGTGAAAGGAGGACCCTGAGACTTCTGCAAACCGCTATTGCAGCCTTCAGATGTCCTGCATCTGATTTCATTTAATTGTTTTTCTTCACCCAAGGGCTTCTGAGACGTGATTTCCTGTTTAAAATGAGAAGAAGGAAAAAAAGAGAGGGGGGTGGTCTATGTCTCAGAATGACTGTAAAATGCTGAGTAACATGGAAGGAATGTGAAATGCTCTGACCTTTAGAAGAGAGGCTTCTTTCTTATGAAGGACAGAAGATTTTATTATACTTGATAGCCCCTGGCAAGAAAAAGGAAAGGAATTGACTGCTACAGCCAAGGTCCTGGTCTGGAAAGATTAGAAGGTGAACAGACTTGAGGTGTGAAAACCATGAGGTCTGACCCTGGCCAGGTGTTCAGTAATTCAACCCTCATCTCGCCCAGGCAAAAGAGACTTTCAAGCCTCCAACTTCTGAAAGCCTTGGGTTGAACCGGATGAAGGAAATGACGGGTTGCCAGTTTTCCATAACAACCTCCCAAGGCCACACAGGGTGAGAAATGGCAAATGTCAGTCTCTCGTGACCCTAGCAGCAGCAAAGCCTGCTATGAAACTGTTGAGTCATAAGATACAACGGGGCGAGGGGGAAGTTATCCAAAAGGGAATGGGTCGTGACGATCAAGCCCACTGGGAAAATAATCACTAAGTCTTCATGAAGAGACAAGGACATCGAAGACTCAGATGGAAGTCAAAACATAGGAGTCCTTTCCACTTATTAAGCATGAGCATTAGGAAAGCTCCCCGTGCCATTTGACGTTTCAGATTCCTCATTTGGAAAAGGGGAATAAAAATGCCCTACTTTCCTGAAAAGGTCACTCTGAAAACCATGAAATTATAAACATGAAACCAGTTCAAACGCTCCAAAAACGAGTGACCAAGACCAGGCTTAATTATTATTAGTCAGCATATTTTTAAGCATGCTCATGGGACAAATATGTTCTGCAGTCCTTATTTCCGATACAGCTGATTAAAAGGAATTACTAATGAAACCTGTGTACACCACTATATATAAAACAGATAATCAATAGGGACCTACTGTATAGCGCAGGGAACACTACTCAACATTCTGTAATGCCCTATGTGAGAAAATAGTCTGAAAAAGGATGGATATATGTGTATGCGAAATGGAACTGCTTTGCTGTACACCGGAAATGAGCACAATATTGTAAATCAGCTTACAATGTTTTTTAATATTTACAATCTTAAAGATTGTAAATGCTGAAAATGTATTGTGCTTAGTCACTCAGTCATATCCGACTCTTTGTGACCCCATGGACTCTAACCCACCAGGCTCCTCTGTCCATGGGATTTTCCAGGCAAGAATACTGGAGTGGGTTGCCATTTCCTTCACCAGAGGATCTTCCCCACCCAGGGACTGAACTCACATTTCCTGTGTCTCCCGCATTGCAGGCAGATTCTTTAGCCATTGAGCCATGCTTCAATGTAAAACAAAAATTTTTTTAAAAAGAAAGAAAACCTGGAGAACAGTGGTGTCGACAGCAGCCACAGTCTCGTCGACAGAATGTTGAGCTCCTGACTTCTGACTTCCCATTTCCCACCCTGTCCAGGAATTTCAGGACTTTCTTCTGCAAGATGCTTCCGCTAACCTCTACTCCCAGGTATTGGCAGCAATGATCCCTATTTTCAAAACGCAGGCTTCCAGTTAAAGTCCTCCAGGAAAACCGCCCTCCTGGGATCCCCACAGTAGATTCAGCTGTCACTTCCTGTTCCCTGTCAAGGCAGAGGCAGACCACTGCCAAGACAAAGGCGGCGCCCGGAGCACGTGCTTTCTGCCTGGGGTCTTGACTACCAGCCAGTTTGGCATCTTATGAGATAATGAAAAGAGAGAGGACTGAATTTATTCTCCTCTGCTACCACCAAGTCTCTTGACATTTGGATTTCCAAGCCAATCTAAAAGAAACTAAGTATTAAATTCTGCTAACTATGCACCAGGCAACTTAAAAAAAAAATCTGTCATCCTTACAAATATCTTCTAATATTGATAATATTACATCTTTTCCCCATTGTGCTGTGCTTAGTCATAAGTCATGTCCAACTCTTTGCAACCCCGTGGACTGTAGCCCTCCAGGCTCCTCTGTCCATGGGATTCTCCAGGCCAGAATACTGGAGTGGGTTGCCATTTCCTTCTCCAGGGGATCTTCCTGACCCAGGGATGGAACCCAGGCCTCCCACCTTACAGGCAGATTCTTTACCCTTTGAGCCTCCAGGAAGCCCATTTACCCCATAGGTAAATAAGGAAATCAAAGATCAATGCTTTAGCAACCTGAATAAGGTCACAGACCTAAGACGTATTGATAGCAGAGCCAGAACGTGAATCTAGGTGGTCTGACTCAGAAAGTCAAGCTCTTGCTGTTACATAACACCTTGTTTGGGGCTTTCACGTAAGAAATACAGGATGGGCGATGAAGCTGACACATCCCTTCCTCACTTGGCTTGCTGCTGGCCGTGCTGCTGTGGAGGAGCGTACAAGCCGTGGCATGTCCGTCCTCGGGTGGAAATTCAGTCATCCAGGTTTTGCTTCTTTTGCTTATGGTATATATATATGTGTGTGTGTATATATGAGTTCTCCTTTTTTTTTTTTTTTTTCTGTTTTTGGTAAGCTAGCCCAATTCATACTTTGAGTCATTCTTATTAAATCTAACGATCTCTTCAGTGATGGTTCAGTGAAAGTCTAAATTCCTAAGCATAACATTCCAGACTCTCCACGAGCTGGTCCTTTCATAATTCCTGCCTCTTCTCTCTTCATTTTCCTGCATTTGTCCAAAGCACCAGGCAAACCATATTAAGAACCACTGCCTGTGGGGCCTGCGTCTATATTTTCTTATGATGCACCTTTCAAGTAGAATGATGTTACCATCCAGGATTAGTTCTTGTCAATATTTCAAAAATCTTATAGAAATTAAAGAGTTAGCCTGAAATAATAACTTCTTAGACTAAAATATTTAGTGTTTTGGCTTTTGGCCAGAAAAAAAATACTCAGTATGGGAATATTGATTATCTTGTGACTGGTTCCAAATAGGAAAAGGAGTGCGTCAAGGCTGTATATTGTCACCCTGCTTATTTAACTTCTATGCAGAGTACATCATGAGAAACGCTGGGCTGGAAGAAACAAGCTGGAATCAAGATTGCCGGGAGAAATATCAATAACCTCAGATAAACAGATGACACCACCCTTATGGCAGAAAGTGAAGAGGAACTAAAAAGCCTCTTGATGAAAGTGAAACAGGAGAGTGAAAAAGTTGGCTTAAAGCTCAACATTCAGAAAACGAAGATCATGGCATCCGGTCCCATCACTTCATGGGAAATAGATGGGGAAACAGTGGAAACAGTGTCAGACTTTATTTTGGGGGGCTCCAAAATCACTGCAGATGGTGATTGCAGCCATGAAATTAAAACACGCTTACTCCTTGGAAGAAAAGTTATGACCAACCTAGATAGCATATTCAAAAGCAGAGACATTACTTTGCCTACTAAGGTCCGTCTAGTCAAGGCTATGGTTTTTCCTGTGGTCATGTATGGATGCAAGAGTTGGACTGTGAAGAAGGCTGAGCGCCGAAGAATTGATGCATTTGAACTGTGGTGTTGGAGAAGACTTTTGAGAGTCCCTTGGACTGCAAGGAGATCCAACCAGTCCATTCTAAAGGAGATCAGCCCTGGGATTTCTTTGGAAGGAATGATGCTAAAGCTGAAACTCCAGTACTCTGGCCACCTCATGGGAAGAGTTGACTCATTGGAAAAGACTCTGATGCTGGGAGGGATTGGGGGCAGGAGGAGAAGGGGACGACCGAGGATGAGATGGCTGGATGGCATCACGGACTCGATGGACGTGAGTCTGAGTGAACTCCGGGAGATGGTGATGGACAGGGAGGCCTGGCGTGCTGTGATTCATGGGGTCGCAAAGAGTCGGACATGACTGAGTGACTGAACTGAACTGAGCTAAACTGTCTGATTAGAAATTCTGATTACCCATAATACATGGATTTTGCTATCAGATTCAGAAGTGCCTGTTGATAAATGCAAATTTATTTATAATGAAAAAATCTTTTTGAAAGCAACATGGCTGGGGGAGGGGATAGGTGATAACAGTGTGGCTTGGTGATAAAAAAAAGAAAATCTGAGGAACCAGTGGACCTACAGTGGTCTTTATTGCAGCACATTTTGTTTTACTAAAATTCTACCTATTTTTGGCATCTTATACAAATGCTTCTTCCCCCATGAAATCTTCCCCTAAATCGTCAGAGAGAAGTAATCCCCTTGCGCTTTGATCCTATGACCTGGCGGATATGCTGCTCTTCTGTATTTTCTTGGGCCTAAGCTGCTGTCAGCTGTAATTGCGTCATTATTCTACATACCACAAAGAGGGAGAAATACTAACAACTAAACTATGGCGACTACATTGCCTCTATCACGTGAAAAGTACAGACATGGTCATGTCAGGACCCATGGGACCCACCCCACGAGCACTTCGTGTTTACTTCCCTCACCGGCTCATTAAGAGGGAGCGGCTACATCTTCATTAGTCCCCTTTCCTCAGGACCTTGTGTGTGTGTGTGTGTGTGTGTGTGTGTGTGTGAGAAATTCACGCAGTCATGTCTGACGCTTTGTGACCCCATGGGCGGTAGCCTACCAGGCTTCTCTGTCCATGGGATTCTCCAGGCAAGCATGCTGGAGCAGGTGGCCATTTCCTTCTCTAGGGGCTCTCTGCAATCCAGGGACTGAACCGCGTCTCCCTATTCTGTGCCCGTATGTGCCATATACTCAACGTGTGTGCTGTATTGAACTCTTAGTTTAGAATTGTCTAAGAGACTCCCAAAGCCGGGTGACTGTTAGGCTCGTAGTGAAATTTCATGGACTGTTGCTGCCTTTTGCATATACTTAGAGATCAATCTAGTCTATAAATTAGACAATAAAGTTAATTAGATAATAAAGAATCCTAACGGACCAATTAAACTATAAAGAATCCTAACAGATTTCTCATCTTCATATCAGTTAGAACTAAACATTTTTACCAAAACACTGTTTGTTAGATTTCTATTTCGAGAGACTTTTATTTAACTTGGGGTATAGTACAGAAAATTTCGTATTTACTCTTGAATATTGGGCCAAGTCTCCATCAGAAGTCACCTGAAATGTCTTTACTCGCAGGACCCAACGCTAAGACTACTTCTGATGGAGACTTTTTTGAGGACTCTGGAAAGAAGACAAAGAAGGTAGGAGGCGGAAGCAGTGGGGGGAGGCGAAGCACAGGGGGGGAGGCGGAAGCAGAGAGAGGAGGCGGAAGCCAAGAGGAGGGGACTTCTGATCAGCGGGCCTTTGACGGACACTGGGCATAGGACGATGAGTTTACCATCAGATGTTTCACCGATCGTTTTACTAACAAGTAGCTGAATGATTCGGAGAAGGCAATGGCAACCCACTCCAGTATTCTTGCCTAGAAAATCCCAGGGACAGAGGAGTCTGGTGGGCTGCCGTCTATGGGGTCGCACAGAGTCGGACACGACTGAAGCGACTTAGCAGCAGCAGCAGCATTGGGCCAAGAGAGGAAAAGCGTAACGAAGCGCAGGGAAAGAAGGAAAAGTTCCCTCAGGACTGAAGCCTCTTGTCTGGGTACCTGCAAGATGCCACGGTCTTAGTGAACCGCCGGACGTTTAATTGGCGGGATGGGGGTATGGCTGATGAGTCATCTCTTATTACAGTAATTCTGCACAGCAGACTACAGCTAAACCTCTGTGCTGCTAACAATACACATTTGTTTCGTGCGCACGGGGTGGCTGGGTGCTCTGCTGACCGGGGTTGGACTTGCCCACGCACCCGGGAGTCAGCCGGTCTGGGCAGCTGGGCTGGAGGGGCTCGGCTCCACACCCCGCCCATCCTCCGCCCGGAACCACAGACGTGTCCTCACGGCAGCTGGCAGAGCGCGCAAGAGCGAGCAGAAACACACCAGCTTCCTAGACCTCAGCTTCAAACTGCACGCCATTTCCCTTGCCTCGTTCTATTGGCCAACAGGAGTAATACACCCGCACAAAAGCCACGAGGCAAGGAAATCCCCCTCCCTCTTTAGAACAGGACCTGCTAAGTCGCATGGCGAAAGACACACGTACAGGAACGGGTGAAGAACTGGTATCTATGACGCAACTCCCCCCCTGGAATAAGTCACATCTAACACGTAAATATCGATTCAGAGTTTACAAAGCAGGTTGTTTCCTAAGTCCTGTCCGACTCTTTTATGACCCGGTCCACTGTAGCCCACCTGACTCCTCTGTCCATGGGATTTCTCAGAAAAGAATACTGCAGTGGGTAGCCTTTCCCTTCTCCGGGGGATCTTCCTGACCCCTGGGGTCCGGAAGGGACTGAAACCGAGCCTCTTGCATTGGCAGGTGGACTCTCTGCCACGGAGCCACCGAGGAAACCCTGAGCTGGCAAAGCAGACACGCTTACTCCTGCCCTACTGAAGCAAAAAGGAAACTCCAGGAACTCAAATAACCTGTGGTACATACCAAGTGATTGGGATGGAATTCAATTCGGATAATCAAGTACATTAAACTTACAAAACCTACTAAAAGCATGGGGTTAAGTGATTCAGTAAAGGGTTAGATCAATTCAGAAGAACAATGCTGAGTTTTTTATCGTCAGGAACAACCGACCACACCCAGAGTTTCTGGGGAGTCTGCTCCAGCTGGTTTCTAGGCTACATACATAAATAAGAATTGGGGCTTGTTTTCACACAAACACATTAATTCGTGAAGAGATCAGGCTAAGAGTCCACGGAATGCCGAAAATCCAAACTGGTGACAGCACAGAGATGCAAACAGCATCTCACACTGACAAACCGCATATGGATTTTCTGTCTTGAACTGATTGGGGAAAAATAGTTTGAGGTGATGAACTGTAAACATGTTGGAAGTAATTGGTTTAGTAAGAAAAAGGGTGTTAATTTAGAAATATCAATACTCCTACCCTCCTGGTGAATTATGTAGAGACGGAATGAAATCAGAGCTGCCTGACGATCTGATAGTTTATGGTCTCATTTACTACCACGTACGTCTCATGTAGCCAGAAGAAAAGGCTTTTGCATTCCTGCCAGAAACACTGCTGCCTAAACACCCACTCACTGAAATTTATATTCAGAGGGAGAAAGGCTCTGGAGTCAAGGTCACCTTATCAAAGAGGGATTCACTTCAGTTCAGTTCAGTCGCTCAGGCGTGTCCGACTCTTTGCGACCCCGTGAATCGCAGCACGCCAGGCCTCCCTGTCCATCACCAACTCCTGGAGTTCACTCAGACTCACGTGTATCGAGTCAGTGATGCCAGGGTAGAAAATAAAAGATTAATTGAAATTTCCAGTAACTGTCCAATCATCTTACCAATAAATACAGATGCCCCTCCATATCCGTGGGTTCCACATTCTCAGGTTCAATCAGTCATAGATCAAAAGTATTCAGAAAAAAAAAAACAACAATCCAGAAAGTTCCCAAAAGAAAGCTGCACATGGAAAGCATTTACGTAGCATTTAGACTCTATTGGGTATTGGAAGTAAGTCATACAGATAGAGAAGATTTAAGGTTCTGAGAGGGTGTGCATAGTGTATGCATATACTATGCCATTTTATATCGGGGGATTAAGCATCCGCATGGATTTGGGTATCTGTGGGGGGTCCTGGAACCAATCCCCAGAGAATCCCAAGGGCTCGACAAACGTACTTAGAGGAACCGTTCCCTGAGGTTTCCCTACCGCTTCCGCCAAAGGACCCTTGCTCTTTGATCTCGGAGCATCTTTCTCTGCGCTTTGGTTGCAGTATGTCAATTGCAATTTACTATTTCTTCCTGTGAGTCTCTGCAATGCATGCTGCATCCTAGCCGGTAAGCCTTATGAGGGGAGAGTCGTAAATTTCTCATCCATCTTCTGTATCCTAGGACCTGGAACAGTACTTGGTTCTAGGTCATTCATACGTTCACAACGTCATTCACAACGTTTGTCAAATGAAAATTGGTCCCGCATAACCAGTTTTGATCACTTCTGCCTACTACAGCCCATTCTCTGCGAGCCAGCACCACAGAGGGCACACGGGGATGTGCCCTTGGTTAGCTGTCTCATTCCTGTTGGCAATGGCTCCTTCTAAGAGTAAGACCAAAGTCCTTAACGCGGTCTACGCGGCACTGGGTAGTCACGCCCCTTCTCACCGCTTCCTCCTCCCTCTTGACTTCTCACCATCAAGCTCCAGACGAAATGCTTCATTCGTGCAATGCTCCAACACTCTGGGACTCTGCCAGTCCTGGGCCCCCTGCACATGTGGCCCCTGCCCTGGCCACCTCCTTGCCCTCTCTTTTAAGTCTCGCCTCCCAGCTGCGAGCCCAGCATCACCTCGGGGAAGCTTTTCCTGACCCCCGTCTGGTCAGGCATCCCGTCCCTGGTTCCCACAGGATCCACGCTGCTGCTCTCCTTGAGAACACAAACCACAGTTGTTGTTTTCCATTGATTTGTGTGCAGTTTGATGACTGTCTATGTTCCTCCCAGACAGGAAGTTCCATGAAGGCAGGGACTGTGATGATTGATTTCTGCTTACCAGCTAATACTCAGGACTTTTGCTCACAATCAGATATCCAGGCCTTGAGCAATGTGCATGATCAGAACCCAGAAAACATGTCTTAAGTGCATCAGTCAATAAAAGGGACACACAGATACGTGCGTGCACGCACACACACACAAACACACACGCACACACGCACGCACACACACCCCTTCCATCTCTTCCCTGTCTTCCTTCAGGATGAGTACATAAGACAACAGATCTAATTCTAAAAATAACTTCTGTTGGGACACCACTAGATTTGAATTTATTGATTTTAGCCAAGAAACAAGTTTCAACCAGTTGTCTCAGCTTCTCGGTTAATCCATGGTAAAAATTTTCTCATCGTACACTACCTCTTGGCAATCTATTCATTTTGTAAAAAGACATGGAAGTATCTTGTCTCCATGGAGAGACTTCATTCAAAGTATCCCTTCTTACTATCAAACCAGTCATCAGTGAGCTTTCCCTTCATAACTCAGACTTTACCAGGGTTTCCCGCTTCTGCATTTAAAGCTCCTTCTACGCCCACCCCACCACATACGGCCACAGCTTGTTTGCAAAGAATGCCGATCGTGCTTTGAAACAAAACTGCTCCCATATGCTTGTGATTCATTTCCCCCTTCCTGCCTTTGCTTCATTTATCTTAGAATTCACGTTTAATTTTGAAACAGTTGCTGTGGAGGGAAGTGACTGGGGAGGGGAAGAATCAGGAGACAGAGACCCAAAGCTGGGGGCTGAGGGAGAGGGATGCTTGCTTCTCCGACACACAGCTGTCATCAAAGGCTGCTGGAAAAGCCCCGGAAAGAAGGCCACGCTCCCGCTTGATCCTTCCCTTCCAGCTGAAAGTAAGGGGACGGGGAAAACACGGAGCTGCAGAGGCAGTCTCCTGTTCCGGAATGCACGACAGTTCCACGGCTTCCATCACAAGTGAACCCGAGAGGTGCTTCAGCTGCTGACCAGGGTGACATTCAGAAAAGCGGGAAAGCATGCTTTCTCCAGAGAATGGTAATGAAACCAAGGAAGCAGTGGGGTGAGTGCCTCTTAGAACTCAGTGCTTGACCCTTTAAAGGAGTCAAATGTTTGTAGTATGAAACTAACCTGGCATTCCTGGACAAGTTATCCCTTCAAGAAGTGCTATTCAGCATTCTTTACGTGTCATAGCCTTTGCCAGGCATCAGGGATACAACAATGGAAAAAAACCAGATATCCCTGACTTCACAGAGCTTACATTTTAACAAGGGAGAGTAGACAATTAAACAACCAGGCGAGAATATACATGTCAGAATTTACTGGGCGCCATGGAGAAGGTAAGCAGGGGAAAAGGTCGTGGCATGCAAGCGCGTGGGGTGGCAGGGCTGGCGTTCCGAAAGGAGAGGAGAGGCGGAAGGACTGCCCCGGTGGCCCAGTGGTTAAGGCAGGGGACGCGGGTTTGATCTCTGGTCGAAGTAAGCAACTAAAGGAACTAAGATCCTACATGCTGCCAGAGCAACTAAGCCCGCGCACCTCAACTACTGAAGCCCGCGAGCTCAGGAGCCTGCCTGCCACAACTAGAAAGAGGCCATGCACCCCAAGGAAAGACCCCACATGACGCAGCGAAGATCCCACATGCCGCAACCAAGACCCAACAGATCCAAAATAAAGTAAAAAGAGTAGTCAGAGACGTGTCATCTGGCAGGTAAAGAAGTAAGCCTGTGGCTACAGGGGAGGTGGGGGTGGTGGAGAGCAAGCCCAGCAGATGGGAGAGCAAGTGCAAAGGCCCTGGGGCAGACAGGCGGGGCTCTTGAGGTACACCGAGGAAGCTAATGCGCAGTGCAAGAACTAAAGCCAGATGCCTCAAGGCGCTGAATTCAAGAGAGCTCTGTGGTCTAGTCTGGGACTCAGGAGAGGAGGTCAGTGAAGGAGACTCAGTAGGGGAGGCTCCTGCAGCCTGTGAGGCTGATACAGGGGGCAGGGAGTTTAAAGCAAAAGAATGCAAAATTACAAGTCAAAAGTATAAAATCAGTATACATTTAGAACGTGAAAAGGGATCGCCTCCAAGTTAAACACTTTAAAAGCTGGCAGATTCCATCCATAACATGGCATTTTTAATTATTTAACTGCCTGATCCTATCACGATAGACTTGCTGACTCTGAGCACCTCAAGCACGCAGCACACATACGTGTGTGCCCGTGTGCTGAGTCACTACAATCATGTCCAGCTGTTTTGTGACCTTGTGGGCTGTACCCTGCCAGGCTCCTCTGTCCATGGGATTCTCCGGGCAAGAACACTGGAGAGGGTTGCCATATCCTCCAGGAGATCTTCCCTATCCAGGGATGGAACCCGCGTCTCCTGTCTCCTGCACTGGGAGGCAGGTCTTTACCCCTGGCACCACCTGGAAAGGTCCTATATCCCTATCATACTCTCTTCCATACATTTTTTTGGCTGTATACTTTTTGATCAACTTTTCATATTATAATTATCTTCTGATATTATTTTCTAGAGAGAAAATGGAAAAACAAACAGTCTTCTTTCTAGCATGACAGATCACTTTTTAAATTATTTTTCATTTCTATGCATAAAATGCATAAAATTAGTGTCTTTACACACAGACTACCATGCTGTTTACCGTCCTGGTAGAAATTTGAGTTCCACAAACACAATTTAATCTGTTAAATTTGATTTCAAGCAATTCTTTCTTTTATAATTTAAAATAGACATGCTATTATTGCATTCTCCTATGTTCCTGATGAGAGAACTGCCATTTTGTTAAGGTATCAAAGAACTGAATTTCACAGAAAGAGCATATTGTTTTATACACTTGGTGACAAGAATTTTCCACAGACTGCTTTTGAAGATTTGTTTCTCTTTCACTTCCATGAACTTCTGGTGCTATATACCAGAGCAAAGATTCACGGGGACTGTGATTCAATTTCTAAGCAGCACCTTTTGTCCTGATGCCAGTTTCCTCAGCACACCAGGCATTAGAAGTATTTCTCAAAGCCGTTCCTACTCCAGAGGAATAGAAATAACTCAACTGTACACACGATAAACTACAACAAAAACACGTAAATGTATCCCCCAAAGCCGGACTAAAGGTATCTCCAACCCAAGCTGATCTTGGCTCCATCTCTAAAATGTTCATAATCAGAATGCCTATAGCCATTCCAACATCATCTGACAAAAGGGGAAATTTTAGACTTCCTAACACAGAAACTTTCAAACGTACAAAAGTGGACCGATTAGTATAATAAATAAATTCAATACGTACTGATTCATGGTTGATTTTGTTTCAGCAATATTCACCTCTTTCCTCCTTGAAGAATTCACAACATTTCATCTACAAAAGTTTCAAAATGTACTTCTAAAACATAAGGATTATTTAAAAATGACTACAAAATTAATAATACATTAATAAATTAAATTTTAAATTATTAATAAAATTTTAATAATAAATAAAACATCCTACTACAAAAATCCTATTTTATCCTACTATAAAAAATTAATAATTACTCCCTTGTATCACATATTGGGTTCAAATTTCTGTCTCATGAGATTCTGTATTTTTTTTTTCTTGTTATCTATTTAGGGCATGAGAGTATTCGCCCTGTAGCATCTGCCTCAGTCTGTATTTTCCCAACCACATCCCTAGGGTATCCTGTGTTTATCGTGTCCTCCTGTCTCTGTACTCCTCTTCACTGACAGCTGGTTCTAGAAGCTGCATGAGACTCTGGTTCGACATCTTCTGGCAAGAACGCTTCGAATGGTGCTGGTAGAGGCCCTTAACCATCTGGTTGTTCCTTGCTTCTTGAGGCTCGCAGCTGTGGATGGTCAATGCTGCTTTAGGACGGAGTTCCCAAAATAGGCCCGAAGAGAGCGCTATGTAAAAGCACCTCGGGAGACCAGCAAGGCACCCTGGGAGAGCGATGCACTTAGCGCCTTGGGAGACAGTAAGCTGTGCGGGAAGCAGAGCCAGAAGGAGAGAAAACCAAACAACAGTGTGATCTCAAGCACAGTCCCACGGAGGGCAGGTTCTGAGCAGTGCAGGCCACACCCAGCACTGCGCCGACTCGAGGCGAGGGGCTGCCTCCCCACACCTGCGCCTTCCAGCGACTGGTCGGGACTTGCGTGTCCCCGGGACTGAGGGGGTGACGGGGGATCCCCAGAGAAGAGCGGAGACCGAGAGGCGGCCCGTGTGTTGCAGGGACCATCTCTACGGCTCCTGCAGTCCTGAGTCCTCAACAGCCTGTGGCCTGTGCCTGAGGAGGGTCAGCACGGGGGCCTGCTTCTCCCACCCGCGACCACAAGGGCCGCTGGTTCTAAGCAGACCTTCCAGGCTGTCCTGTGAACAAGCTCTCTCCATCAAGGGAAACAGCACGATATGGCCGAGCGCTGAGCTCCAGCAGCACCAACGTCTCTTCTTCACGTTGCCCACTTCAGAAATGAACGCCTGACTCTGGAAAGGAGGGAACACACTAGCGCTTCAAATCTAGCCTGATAAGCCCTAGTGCTGCCGTTTATTTCCTAAAATATCGCCATCTGTAAAATTGAGGTATTTCACTTTGTGTGTGCACGTGTAAGAAATTCATCCATCTGTACGAAAAGTCCCCTTGTCATCTCCCAGCATCTGTGCCCATGGACCATAGCTCAGGGACTCCCTGGACCTGTGAATGAACAGTGTGCTCCTAACCAAGGTCGAAACATGGTAAGAAGCAGAACCATGGATGATGCGTGGAGTCGCCCAGGGCCCTGGCTGCTCATCTTCCAACCAGAAAACCTCCAGTTCCTTCAACTCACCTGTCTTTCACCAAGTTCTGGCTTCTGCCAAATTCGGACAGTTTTCCCTTCACAGTTTCTCAACTCTGTCCCATCCCTTGCACTATCTTTGTTCAAAGTCAGAGTTGTTCCAAGGAAACGCAAAACATGGTTAAAACTAACAGCCAGACAGACTTGGAGAAGAATAAGCAAGGTCTCAGAGCAGCAGAACCTGGAGGGGGGCGGGAAGGGGAGCCAGTGCGAGCCTTGCCTTGGACTCTGGGGCAGCAGGAGCTGAGCGGGGAGGACGGCGCTTGCGGATGGATGGATGTGTTAGCAGTGACCTCAGTTCCTCTGTTTTCCCAGGGTCATCTCCTTGCCAGCATCTGCCAGCATCACACTGGCAGGGGGAGGGAAAGTCTCAAGCACCTCAGACCCCGTTTGACGAAAAACCGCAGTTCACATCACGACCCACTGCAGCCTTCTTCCTTCTGGCAGCCTCGACTCCAAACCAGCTGCAACGGAGCCCGTCCAAAACGCTGCAGCCAGGAGTCTCTTTACGGCCTCCCTGCTGGACTAAGCTGCAGCAGGTGCTTCTCTGGTACAGGGCCGGGGGCGTCGCCACCTCCAGGTCCTTGAAGGGGCACGCTGCATGGCCTTGCTGCCCTTGCGTCCATCCAGACTCCTCCCACTGCCCTCAGAAACCTAGTTTCCCCTCCATCGCTCCCTGCCCTCGGGACATTTCTCCAGAGCCTACCTCCTTGACGAGAACCGAGGGCTAGTGCTGCTCCATCTCCCCGTGTGTTTCCCGCCATCAGCCGCTCACCCAGATCCACTCAGGCAGACTTCGCTCATCAACTGAACAGTGTGTGCCTACTGCCTGTCTCCCTGTCATTCCCACGTGCTGCCAAGGAGCGTGCTTTCAGCCTTCCTTGCCTGACCTGCCTCCAGTTGGCCTTTGGTGCCCCCACAGGGCAACAGGGAGAAGTAGTTTTGTTATTTCACACCCCAAAAGATGGAGGATCAGATCTATAGTCTTTCCCCAGCAGGTTAAATGTGGAGGTGACCCTGACATCCAGAAACACAATTTTTACCCCAAAATTCGGCTTTGCAGGACAGCTGAGATGCCGAATGGTTCACAAAAACTCAGCAGAACCTAAGACAGCTGTCATCTGCACGGTTTCCAATCGGCGTTTGGAAACTGTGGCAGTATAAAACTGTTCTCTGGGCTTCCCAGGCGGCACAGGTGGTAAAGAACCCACCTGCCAAAGCAGGAGACGTAAGAGACACAGCTTCCATTCCTGGGTCAGAAAGGTCCCCTGGAGGAGGCCGTGGCAACCCACTCCAGTATCTTGCCTGGAGAATCCCACGGACACAGGAGCCTGGAGGGCTGTGATCCATGGGGTTGCAGAGAGGCAGACAGGACAAGTGACTGAGCATGCACAATTGTTCTCTGATTGTTTTCTTATAACAGAAACAATATTGTAACTACGTCATTATGGAAAAATTGAAAACCTGAAACTGTTATAAAAGAAAATCGAACCATCTATAATCCCACTGAATGGAAATGACGCTGTTGTTTTTTAGGGTATTACCTGCCTGTATTTTTCTACTCAGGCAATACATTATTGTATCTAATTTATATACTATAGTATGGATTGCTTATTAATATAAACAATTTCAATTATTTTTTTGTGAATATACTCTGCCTCCTTGAGAATATTAAAGAACAGTATTACATTTCAGCATGTAAAATCTTAATATTTTGTGAGTTAATTTGATTAATTGGACTACTCCTATAGAAAGTTTATGGCAGATTTTGAGATCAACAGAGTTAAGTACTGGTCTATTTTGTACCACTTAACAGCTCTGTGACCTGAGCAAGTTTCTTAAATCTGTGCCTCAGTTTCCTCTCATTTAAAATGGTGATAATTGATGGTAGCTACTTTAGTGAGTTTCTGTGATGATGAAAGGAGAAGGTGCTTAGACCAGAGTCTGGCATTCGGTAACTCTTACATAAAGGTTAGTTATCTTTAGCACCTCTGCCATCTTTGTTTTACTGGTTCAGAAGGTAAAGAATCTGCCTGCAAAGTGGAGATCTGGGTTCGATCCCTGGGTCAGGAAGATCCCCTGGAGAAGGGAATGGCAATCCACTCTAGTAGTCTTGCCTGAAGAATCCCATGGACAGAGGATCCCAGGGGCCTACGGTCCATGGGGGTCACAAAGTCGGACACGACCAAGCAGCCAACACACACACACGTGTATGTTTTACCCCCACACACACAGAGTGGTTGCTTCCTTAAGTGCTGAAATAATAAGGAAACCTTACTTTGTAGTAATTAGAACTCCACTCTGAGGTTCCTGAAGCCACCTTTATCTCAAATGATTTTCTTTATAAATTAACATTTCTGTTTTTCTGCCAAATTCAACCCCTCTTCTCCTTCAGGAACCCCTTAGTGTCACCTTTGGCCTTTGCTTAAATACCACCTATTATGCTGGAGAGTTTATCACTTCTCCTATGGACAGAAACAAATAGTTATGGCAATTTCACACTTAAAGTAGTATCACTTACGTTTGCACTATACTGAAAGTAACAGGAAAACCAACTAACCAGTGGCTTAAAAAACCAAGGTTGCAAGGTTTTCATATAGAGTCCACCCCGTGTCTATCTATCTGTCTGCCCCTTCTCGGGCTTCCTTTGTGCTCAGACGGTAAAGAATCTGCCTACGACACAGGAGACCTGGGACCAGTGCCTGGGTGAGGAAGAGCGCCTGGGGGAGGTCTTCGACTGTGCCTTGCCTGGAGCCCCCTGTCGGTAGGGAGTCTCCTACAGCCCCAGGCAGTGCCTCTGCTGCCGCCGCTGCCGCCGCCTCCGCTTTCTAGCAAAGCACGAAAATACGACCTATCGAATCAGGCCCTTTACAAAGAGGGTTCTCAAACGCCTCACCAGGCAACGTGCTCTTACACCTCCTTGGCCAGACTACGGCCACATGTGACTGCAGAGGTTGACGTCAAAGTTTCATAGGACCACGCGGAACAAAACTGAGATTCAGTTCCTGAAAAAGTCTAAGAATTGATGTTGGCTCCACAAACAGCCGTGTCTGCCATAAGAGTTTATCCACGTCCGCCTTTTATTCCTTTCCACTCTGAGAGAAGAGCAGTCAGGGGATCTGGGAATAGCTCAAAGCTCAAGGGACCGACTCAGACCCACCTGGGAAGTAATGGGCTGGGGGATGATGAGGCCAAGGTCAGTGGGACCCCGGAGAGCAAACAGGGGAAGCAGAGCCGGCTCCTCTGTCCCTGGGAAGGACGCTTCATGAAGGCACCTCCTTCCCCAAGAAGGACGCTTCATGACGGCTCCTCCGTCCCCGGGAAGGGTGCTTCATGACGGCTCCTCTGTCGTGGGAAGGACGCTCCATGGAGGCTCCTCTTTCCCCAGGAAGGACGCCTGATGACGGCTCCTCCGTCCCCGGGAAGGGTGCTTGATGACGGCTCCTCTGTCGTGGGAAGGACGCTTCATGAAGGCTCCTCTTTCCCCAGGAAGGGTGCTTGATGAAGGCACCCGGAGGACCTCCAGCTGCTCTGCCAGAGCGGGGAGGCTGGGAGTGGGAGGGAGCAAGCCGAAGACCGAAACAGAACCAGCTGCTGGCTGTGCCTGCTGGCCCGAAGGGGATGGTCTGTGCACACTCAGTGGACCAGCTCCATTCGACCCATTCACATGTAGGAATCATTGCTTCCTTCACTTCTTCGGTGCTTGGAATGACTCTTTTCCCATTTAAGATTAATATGCACCAGGCTTACTCACAGCTGTCAGCCTGGACTTGCAGAAACACCATACTCGGGACACCAGTATATGGTGCTTGCTCACCGCCCGTCACTCTAGGGGTTTCACTTTTTGTGGCTTATCGCAGACGTCCCCCTGGGGTTGTGCCCCTTTCTTGTCGTCTATTATTTGTCTTCATGACGACCTCCACATGCCTCCCTAGCTTCAGCTATCACTCCTAAGCCTCTCACCCAGTGTGGCCTAGGATCTGACCACGTGCCAGACCCTGACTGAGCGCTAGAAACGCCACAATAAATAAGACACCGTCTCCATTCTTAAAGACTGTATGGAAAACCTCACCCTTCCTCATGGGTACAAGTGGGAGAAGCCTTCCAGGAGGGAGGTCTAGGACGGACTACAACAAAGACTGAGACTGGATGTTGATAAAATTGCACCCGATTCCCATGTAAAAATGGTGCCTCCCCATTGATGGGCACAAAAATGGCCTGAATAAATGGAGAGAGAGGGCATGTCTCTGGATGAGAAGATTCAACGTCATAAAGTTGTCAGATTTTTTGCTCATAAATATATTTACTACATACATGCGATATATGATACATAAAAATGCTGTGAACCTGTACATATTCAGTTAGCGAAGTGGAAGTCGCTCAGCCGTGTCCGACTCTGCGACCCCGTGAGCTGTATAGTCCATGGGATTCTCCAGGCCAGAATCCTGGAGCGGGGAGCCTTTCCCTTCTCCAGGGGATCTTCCCACCCCAGGGATCAAACCCAGGTCTCTCGCATTGCAGGCAGACTCTTTACCAGCTGAGCCACAAGGGAAGCCCCGAATTCAGTTAACTTGGCTATTTTTAGTCAATATTAGGTCCCTATTTCGGAGAAGGCAATGGCACCCCACTCCAGTACTCTTGCCTGGAAAATCCCATGGATGGAGGAGCCTGGTGGGCTGTCGTCTATGAGGTCGCACAGAGTTGGACACAACTGAGTGACTTCACTTTCACTTTTCACTTTCATTCATTGGAGAAGGAAATGGCAACCCACTCCAGTGTTCTTGCCTGGAGAATCCCAGGGACGGGGGAGCCTGGTGGGCTGCCATCTATGGGGTCGCACAGTCAGACACGACTTAAGCGACTTAGCAGCAGCAGCAGCAGCAGCAGGTTCCTATTTATGTTGATATATGTAGGTCTTATCCATTAGTTTTAACTATTGAATTGAGTTTCACTGTATGAGTTGGCCAGTGTATTGATTATTTCCCTACTAAGAGACAGTTATTTTGTTTCCTTTTTCATTTATTTGATTTGTTTTGCCTTTTTCCCCCCATTTTCAGAAAAAGAGTGTTTTAGGCACCTTGAAGGGTAAAAACCAGAGTGAAAGAGGAGACAGCTGCGTGTAGTCGAGCAGGGCTGGAAATATAGAGTGCGATGAGTTACAAGAGATAACACAGGAAACAGCTGGGGACTCGCTCACAATTATGTGCCATGAACTCCCATAGGTGCCTGCATTTGGCCCAGGACTTTTTTCTAAGACTTGATTAGTCAAACCGGAAGGGACTCCCCCAGGATTGCATTTGGGCATCTCACGCTGAACAGGAAGAAAACCCATCACCTTGGACTGCCCTGGTGGTCCAGGGGTTAAGGACCCGCCCGCCCACGCAGTGGGCACGGGTTCAACGCCTGGTCCGGGAAGACCCCACACGCCGAGGAGTGAGTAAAGCCGCGCACGCAGCTACTGAGCCTGCACTCCGGAGCCCGCGCTCTGCACGCAGGGACATGCCGCAAGAGACGCTCAAACACCGCAGCTGGAGGAGCCCCCGCCCGCTGCAGCCACAGGAAGCCTGCACGCAGCAATGGAGACCTGGCATAGCCAAAAATAAAATTAATCAAGTTTTTAAAAAAGAAAACTCAACATTCTGCCTTTAAATGCCCTCTTCCTCTAAGTTTTAAAAGCTTAAACCAAGGTAGTCAGCCACTGAACATCCGAGCAGAATGACCCGCCATCTGTCTCTGCCTGCTCCATCCCACACCCCCTGCGTCAAGTCCATGGAACAAGCCTGCAGCAGATTCCAAACAGAATTCTTGTCCCTGTCCCTGTCAGACTGAAGTTCCACCAAGCTTATTACCTAGATTATTGCTATCTATGCATCTTAAACCCCTCCAAGTTAGTAATAACTGTCCTAACAGGCCTACTTCAAATATGACATTTGTGAAATCTCCCCCACTCGCTCCTCCTTGTCAGGAGCTATCAGCTTCCTTTCTGGGCGCCCAGAATGCTTGTGACATATATAAGTTATGCCACATACATCATGAGAAGCCAAGTATCCGTTCACATGTATCTCTCTCTTTCACTGAAATACGAGTGACGCGCAGAGGAACGCGGTAGACCTTTGTGAAAGGATCAAACAAAACAATTACAAAGAACACTTAGAAATAAGGGGATCATCAGGCTGGGTTTCTGGAGAAGAGCACGGCGGCCCCTCCGGTGTTCTTACCTGGAGAATCCTATGAGTAGAGGGGCCTGGCGGGCTACAGTCCATGGGGTCGTGAAGAGTTGGACACGACTGAAGTGAATTAGCACCCACCCAGTCTAGGTTTCAGAAATGGGAATATCGAGAACTAACTCACAGGATTAGTTAACGCTATTGTATCTTTCCTCAGTAGATAACTTAAAAGTAGGCACCAAAAACAAAAAAACAAAAAAAACACCCTCCAGGTAGCTAATCTGAACAAGACTCAGGATGATTATGGCCTTCTCTGGTGTCTCAGACTGTAAAGCATCTGCCTACAACGCAGGACACCTGGGTTCCATCCCTGGGTTAGGAAGATCCCCTGTTGAAGGAAATGGCAACCCACTCCAGTACTCTTGCCTGGAGAATCCCATTGACAGAGGATCCACGGGGTAGTAAAGAGTCATGACTTCACTCTTCTTTCTTTCAGGACAATTAAGTCTGAAAAACAGACACATTGAAACAATCGCAGCCCTTTTTGAATTTCAAAAGCAAGTGAAAGTTTCATTCTGTGTCTGGCCCCAAGCATTAATCAGCAACAAATGATACCAATAGGGACACAAAAGTAAAGATACTAGCTGCTGCTGCTGCTGCTAAGTCGCATCAGTCATGTCCAACTGTGCGACCCCAGAGGTGGCAGCCCACCAGGCTCCCCCGTACCTGGGATTCTCCAGGCAAGAACACTGGAGTGGGTTGCCATTTCCTTCTCCAATGCATGAAAGTGAAAAGTGAAAGTGAAGTCGCTCAGTCGTGTCAGACTCTTAGCGACCCCATGGACTGCAACCCACCAAGCTCCTCCATCCATGGGATATTCCAGGCAAGAGCACTGGAGCGGCCCTCTTAAAAAGCCAGACCTTACAAGCTGGAGACTATGTGCGTGCTTAGCCCTTCAGTGTGCCATGGGATTCTGCAGGCAAGAATACTGGAGCGGCTTGCCATGCTTTTCCCCAGGGATCTTCCCAACCCAGGGAAAGAACCCAGGTCTCCTGCTGGAGAATAATCTACTTTTAAAATGTCTTGGGTTAACAGTTATATCAAGTTTGATGTCCTTTAATACTTCAAAATGCACTCAAAATGCTTTCTTCCTACAGAGAAGGAACAACAGCCTTCGTGATTCTGGGTCTGCTACTGCGACTCCTGTCAAAAGATGGGCAATCCTCCACGAACTTGCTGGGGAGACTGGACAGACATGTTGGAAGTGGCCAGAGATGAAGGGCAGAGGAGACACTGTCGCCCTCACAGACCCAAGTGGAGCCGTGCCCACTGCGGATGAGCAGAGCCCTGTGGCCTGAGACATCCTCCCCTGAGGCCCTAGCTTCAAAAAAACAGTCGGATGCTAAATACTGCCTTCTCTTTAAGTAGGGAAAGCAGCAGGTGTTGTCTCCCTGCAGCAGCTACTACATTCCAGTCTCATCACCTAATCTGTGCCCTCCTGCAGCCAGGCTGTTGCTGGCACTGTGACGGGGTGGGGCGGGCACACAGCCAGTGCCTGGCGGTCAGCCCTTAACCGTCAGTGCAAGACCGTCTGAGTGTGACCGTTAGCACGCAGCAGTTAGTGTGTGTCCCTTAGCGTGTATCCATTACCACGTGACTTAGCAGGCGTCTGTTAGCACGTGACTTAGCAGGCGTCCGTTAGCAGGTGGCTGTTAGTGCGTGACCGTGAGCCCATGACCGTTAGCTTGAGGCTGCTACCAATGGCACTCTGGCAACGACTGGCATCACAGGGGTGCCGCCGTGGCGGTCACCGTCTGCCCTGTCGGGGTGGCCAGAGGAGCCTGTGGGCCTCCTGGGCCCTGGGCACCCGGGTCTCACAGTGAAGACAGCCGGTAGGGTGCGGGGGCCTGGCTCAGGGGGCAGTGCCGGCTGAGGTCTGCTTCTGCGACGGGCCCAGGGGGCTGTGAGAGGGCCCGGGGGGCTGCAGGAGAGCTCCCGGGAGCCTGACTGCCCGCATAGGGACCCTCCTCTCGGCCGGGGCCGGATCTCAGAGGGCGAACGTCCAGCTCGGGACCTTGAACAAACAAAAGGAGGGGTGATGAAGCCGCTTTTCTTACTATGGGGTTTAAGTGTTAAAAGCTGCACAAAGGCTTGGAGACAATCTAATGCCTCCCTTTCCCTTTCTTGTCAGAACAGAGAATAACACTTGCTTTGATGGAGGTTTATGCGAAGAGGATCATGGCCTGACCTACGTGGACACCTGCAAGAACAAAGAATCCCGCCCAAGAAGCTTGTGACAGCTAACCGCTCCACTCCCTCACCTTCCCAGTGCAAGGGCATTGCTGAAAGCTTTCAAGGAGTTGGGCTTTTTAAAAAGCATGTCTCCTCGCCTGGCCTGGAAACAAACCTATCTCTGCTCCAAACTCGGACATTTCTATACTTTGGCCTCGTTGTGCATCAGGCACAGAGACTGTGTGCAGTAACGGTCCCACATTCTTCAATCCACAGAGAGATCCCGCTGGGTGGCTGACACACTCGCTTCCAACTCCTTCCCCTTGCCCTTGATGGTGACGGCCCTGTGGTGCTCAGGATGCCCAATGCTGGAGGGCGTTGCAGCCTTTCTCTAGTGGCCCTCCTGGGGGTCTCTCTCTGCCAGTGTGACAGCAGAGACTCTATATAGCAGACAGAGTCCCCTGACATTGTCCTGAGCTGTTTATCCTTCTAAGGTTTCAGCAACTCTGGAAGAATAAATCAAACCGTCTTGGGACAGACTCAGGCCGTTCAGACCATCTGCTCTAAAAAGAAACAGAAGAAACTGAGAAGCTTTACAAATATTTTAGTTGAAGCAAATGCCACTATTTAGATGGTCATAGCCGGCAAAAGAAACAGTCGTCTTGAGAAAGCTTCCAGAATCTTCCGCTTAAAATTTTTAGAAACAATTTTCTCCTCTTTCTTTTCCTTATTGTGATTCTACTGATTCAAACTGAAAATCCCTGTGCAATAAAGGATAACAATTCTGAACAAAGTGCCATTTTGAAAGTGATCTACACGTAGGTTAAAAGTTGCTGGAATTTCCTAGGTAAGAGGCGCCCCTTTTAAAGCAGCTCCCTGGTTCTGTTTCCCCAGCTCCTTAGAATACGAAGCTAACAAGGTCAAAGTTGGGGTTTGCTGTCCAAGTAAGTTACCGTCAGAGGAAGAAAGGAAGAACGGCTTCACGGGTGGCAGCAGTATCCTGATTCCCAAAAAAGCAGGTCCGTGTGCTTGTCTCCAGCTCAGGAGACTAGGGCCACCATGCCTCCACGTGGAAAGCAGCACGAACTTGGAGCGTCCCAGCATCCCGCAGACCAGGACAAGGCCCTCACGAGTCACGTGGAGGCTGGGACCACGCCGAGAGCCACGTCCAGGAGCCTCGCCGTCTTTGTCTCTCTCCCTGGAGTTCTCTGGCGCAGGAGCACAATTTCTGGCTGAGATAGGGCGGGGGCAGGGAGGAGCATTGCTGGGGGGAGAGAATCTGCTCCATCCTTCTGACGGCTCTATGCCTCTTTCCACTTTTCCTGCCCCTTTTGGGTAAACTGATGCAGAGAACCCTTTGGATCTCAGTTACTCTCTTCTGTTTTTCTCCTACCCCCACTAGCTTTTCTGTCCACCTACAAAGCCTGAGGAAACCATGACTGCCAATCCTGCCTGCAGTGTGGCTCAGCTGGTAAAGCATCTGCCTGCAGTGCAGGAGACCCCAGTTCGATCCCTGGGTTGGGAAGATCCCCTGGAAGAGGGCATGTCAACCACTCCAGTATTCTTGTCTGGAGAACTCCACAGACAGAGCCACCTGGCGGGCTACAGTCCATGGGGTCGCAGAGGGTTGGAGAGAACTGAGTGACTAAGCGTAACACACAGCATCTCTAACCATTTCAAGTTCCCTAATCCAATCTCCTAGCAACCCTACGGACCGTAGTCCACCAGGCTTCTCCATCCATGGGACTCTCCAGACAAGAATACTGGAGTGGGAGCCATTTCCTTCTCCAGGGGATCTTCCTGATCCAGGGATCGAACCCGGGTCTCCTGCTCTGCAGGCAGATCTTTACCAGCTGAGCCACCAGGGAAGCCCCCTAGCTGACATACAGGGGCTCAAGTAAAGTTCTTTAAAGGGGGAGAGAGAGAAAGGGAAGGGAGGACGATGGGGTAGATGAGTGAACGGAAGAAAGAAATTCATTTTGCTTCTTGACCTTTGTTGCTATTCAGTTACTAAGTCGTGACTGACTGACTCTACCCCCGTCCCTCACTATCTCCCAGAGTCTGCTCAAATGTATGTCTACTGAGTCGGTGATGCCATCCTACCACCTCATCCTCTGCCACCCCCTTCTCCCTTTGCCTTCAATCTTTCCAGCATCAGGGACTTTCCCAGAATCAGCTCTTCACATGAGGTGGTCCAAGTATTGGAGTTTCAGCTACTGTCTTTCTTGAAAGAAGTCACATTTGCTCTGCTGGCAGCCAACAGAACTGGTGGGATTGGCAAAGTTGAATTTGCTGAGGCAGGAAATGGGAAGTTTAGGAGGGGTGACCGCCGCACTCCAGGGCCCATTCAGGAGCAGGGCTGTAACTTCAAACTGCCAGGAAGAAAACGGGAGGGGAGAGGTGACCAGGTGGGAAGAGAGAACAGCGCAGGTCCTCCCGACAGGCCTGTTATCAAAGCCCGTTGAGGAACGGACAGCAGTCACGAGCATCTGTAGTGCACGTCGAAGCACTCCCTGGGCCAGACCCACCAAACCTGATCCAGGCCCCGCCAGCTTCCCGCTGCCGGTGGCCTCCCGGAGGAGCTGGTCCATCAGACAAACGAAGGAGGCAGAGCACCTCGTGCCACACTAGGCAGAGGCCCAGGGGCCAGCTCAAGGGCCTGCCTCTCCACGTCCCCCCCTCAGACCTCCGCGGCCCCGCAGCCTGCAGACTCATATGGGATAAGACCTCACGAACTGGGACGTCGTCACGCAAGACTCACGGCTTCACAGAGGGCACAGCGCTGGAAGGCTTCCCTCTCCGGTGCAGAGAGTGTGCTCATGATGCGCCACCGGGCCCTGATTCATGGCGAGTCTGGACCAACGGCTGAGGGGACTCGCATGCGAGGATCCCGTGGGAAAATGCCCTCATCTTCTGGATGAGGTCACAGACGCCACAGGGTCAGGGTGGGTGAGGCCATGGTTTAAAGGACAACCAGACGCAGGACTTTCTGGCTTTAACTGAATCCAGATATATAAATACCAAAACTGAAAAGCCTCAGGTTCTCTTGACTACTTCCAGAAAAATGTGGCAAGAATGTCCCAGGAAAGCCATCAGCAATCTTGATGTTATTTCACTGTTGACACTTCAGGCTGAACTCTGGGGCTCATACTCATGACCTGGTGAGCAGTACAGCTTAGCCAAGCAAGAGCTGTGGCTCCATCCGAAGAGTGGCCGATGAGTCTGTGCAAGTCACCTCCCCAAGTGTGTGAGCTTCCTCGGGCTTCCATAACACATTATCACACACGGGGGTACTTTACAACAGTGGAGATTTGCTCTCTGGTAGTTCTGGAGGCCAGAAGCCCCTAGTCACCTATTCCCTCCTTCCTGCCGCTTCCAGCTTGCAGTGGCTCCGAACATCCTTGGCCTATGGCGCATCACCTCAGTCTCTGCCTCTGTCTTTACGAGGCCTTCTCCTCCTTCTATCTTCCCCTCTTCTCTTTCTCTTTTTTTGGTATCTGTTCATTTATTTATGGCTGTGCTGGGTCTTCACTGCTGCACCCAGGCTTTCTCCAGTTGCAGCAAGTGGGGGCCACTCCGCAGCGCAGTGCGTGAGCTCCCATGGGGCGGGGGCTCTAGGAGGCGGGGGCTCTGGGAGGCGGGGGCTTCTCCCGGGGCGGGGGCTCTGGGAGGCGGGGGCTTCTCGCGGGGCGGGGGCTTCTCACGGCGGGGGCTCTGGGAGGCGGGTTGCAGGAGCTATAACCCATGTGCTCAGCAGCCGTGGCACACGCGCCTAGTGGCCCCGCTGCATGTGGAATCTTCCCGGACCAAGGACTGAGCCCACGCCCCCGCGTTGGCAGTGGATTCCTAGCCACTGGGCCACCGTGGGAGGCCTCCTTTTCTGCCCTTTATACGGACTCCTGCCATCGGATTTATGGCCCACCTCGGCAATTCAGAAGGACACCATCTCAAGAGTCTTGGCTTAGCTACACCCTCAGTGACCCTTTTTAACGTCACATTCACAGGCCCCAGGGGTTAGGATGTGGACATATCTTTAGTGGGATCCACAATTCAATCCATTACACTAAGCGTCTTCTGGTCTTCCAGGACTTGACCAAACTCCAAGTGCTTGAAAATATCCCCTTCCTTCCGGTATTTCCTTCCTTCCTTTAATGCTGATTAAAAAGAAGAGGGAGGAAGACAGCTGACCTGTGCCTCAAAGATGAGCGGCAAGCGTCTGGGCACATGCCTGCTCCGTGCCGGTGCACACGTGTGGGCAGCTTCAAAGGCTTCCCAGGTGGCTCGGTGGTAGAGTCCGCCTGGAATGCAGGAGACGCAGGAGACAGGGGTTCGATCCCTGGGTAGGGAAGATCCCCTGGAGGAGGGCACAGCAGCCCACTCCAGTATTCTTGCCTGGAGAATCCCAGGAACAGAGGAGCCTGGCGGGCTATAGTCCATGGGGCTGCAGAGAGTCAGACATGACTGAAGCGACTCAGCACACGTTCAGGCAACTTCAAAAGCATGTTTTCCTAATTATAGTTGATTAGACAAACGAACCCCAGGGACAAGCCTGGTGGGCTGCCGTCTATGGGGTCGCACAGAGTCGGACACGACTGAAGTGATTCAGCAGCAGCAGCAGCAAACACAGCTGAAAAAGTCTAGCTTTTATGTTACCTGCTCCGGTACAGCAGCTGTGTTTACAGAAGCAAATGCTACAAACGCTGCAAATGCTCGTATGCAGATTTCAGGACAGAGCGGTTGAGGGGAGACGACTCATTTAAAATGTTGTTTTTAAAAAGGCCTCATACTAATTGTAGACTCCTGGGTAAGGTATTTATAACCGTCCTGTGCTTTGGTTTTCCCATCTGTAAAATAGTATAATACCTCCTTCACAGGGTTGTTATGAGGATCAAAAAGGCAGTATTTGTAAAGCATTTAAAACAATGTCTGGCACATTGTAAGGGCTGTATAAGTTTTATCACAATATTTTAAAAAGCTGTAATTAGAAGCCACACTAAGCATTGAAGAGACACAGATACATTCAAAGCATGCATATCAATTAAAGTTCTTGGGGTGTGAAGGTAAAAGACGCAGATAGAAATTCTGAGGAAATGAATGGCTTGTAGAATAATTAGGAGGGGTTAAAATATGGCTGGAACCAAGGGAAGCTGAGCGGCAAAGGAGACAGCCAAAGGGGCCTGCAAGACGCTGCTGGACCGTTCTGACCAGTTGAATAAACATACAAGTATATATGACTGAGCGCATGCGCGCGCGCGCGTACACACACACACACACACACACACAGCACGTAAGTGGAACTTTGGACTTGTCATTACCCACAGTGCTCTCGGAAATACCAATAAAATCAGTCCCTCTTTTTATTGTATAAAGATGTGGTGGAAAGCTACTCATTGTGAGGTTACTGGAGGACCCCACTTAGCCATCAATGATGCCTGAATTTTGAATCTTAGTGTCTCTTTGTTCTAGCTTGAAAATCTTGCCCAGAACTCAGATTGGCCTGGCTTGGGTCAGATGTGTATCCCTAGTCAGCTGTGGTGAGGGAAGTCATTAAAAACCAAGTCACTTGCTAGAGACACGTGGTTAGCAATGGAAGCAGTAACTGCAGAAGAAAGAGAATGCCACAGAGATGGCCCAGCTGAGCACAACGCGCTCACACCGCATAATGAATTTAAGAACCGATGGGAATTATAATCAACTCTAGAATAGAAAGCTTTTAAAAAGAACTGATGGAAACTAATTCATAAAGAAAAGCACTGTGTTCTAACATAACCAAGGGAGGGGAGAGGAGTGACCTGGGGAGAGAGAAGTAAGTAGAATAAAAAGCCAGGGAACGCACAAAAATTTAACTAGTAATCACCTTCTCTAGTGGCAAGTCACAAGAAAACGTGTCAGTACTTGTTATGAATTTATTTTTCTGGTAGAGGACCTAACCTAGGATGTATAAAGACTTGGTTCAATTTCTAGTTGACTGGATGTCCATCCCTTACTACTGAAGGTTACCAGTCCAAGGTTACATGACTCATGCAGAGGCAGGTAAAATTGCCAGTACTTTTTAAAGTTTTCCCACAATAAAAGTAAAAATGAAAATGTTTTTTCAAGCTCTCAGAAAAAACAAAGATTCGATTAAGTATATGACACTATTTTTTGAAACTGTGATAAATTGAGGTTTTTTAAACATAAAAGTATATAGGCATTTCTGAAGTATGTGTACTAGGCTGAACATTTCTGGAGTATGTGTACTAGGCTGAAGGGGAACTCAGAGGTTGGGTGCACAGTCAAGCAAGTGGAAACTTGGGGCATACTGCTATCTTTTCCCCTCACAATGCATTCATCAAGTTAAATTCCCCAGTTTTGGACCCATAGCAACTGTGAAATGTGTGTTTTAAGCTGGTAAGTTTGAGGTAGTTTGCTATGCAGCAGTAGATAACTAATATCTTCATTTTTAATTGTCTGACATTTTATCTGTAGATCAAATCCATGGGCTTCTTGCCTTTGGTCCAGCCAGCATTTGACTTATTTCCAAATATATTTGATCAGGGAATGTTTTTTTATTATGACATCTATTTGGATCCTCAGAAACTCATGTTCCAAGGGATATACTTTGAGAAACGCTGCTGTGTGGCAAATACTCCAATGCTCAGGGTGGTGACTTGACAACTAACGATCTGTATTAGTGTCTCTAAGGAAATTAATAAGTGATACATTAGTGCTGAAACATTCTTTATAGAGAATGAGTATTAAGAGCAGAAATCCTGCCCACCTTTTTTTTTTTTTTAACAAACCATGCTGATGCAGAAACGGGAAAACGCTGCAAGATATTAACACTACCACAGTGTTGAAAGCACCCACTCTAACAATCCCATTCTGTAACATTCTGCAGATGGAGAGAATGCAGATATAAAAAGAACTCTGAAAGGCTGAGAAGTTACCAAGCCATCTCCAGTCTCTTAAAGTGGCTCTCAGGACTGCTTGAAGGGGACCCTCTCTGAATGGCTGAGCCGGGTTGGCTCACCCTCCTCTGGGGGGTGGTCAGCCCTCCTACCAAAGGGCATCCAATGCGTGTCCGGAGCTCACCTGGTTCTCGCCAGGAGAGCACCAGGAGCCCGCAGCTCGGCGCCATCTCGAGACAAGCCCCACGCAACGCACCCCTCCATTCAGCTCAGCCCGCTCCGTCAGAATGACACCTTTGATGGCCCAGTGGTGGATCAGAAGGTGTGGAGGTGGGATGCGGGCGGCGGAGGTGCGCGTCCTCACACCTGGGCTGGAGAAACTCGGGCCAGTTTGTCATGAGAAGCAGTGAGTGGTGGGTGGATTTTCTAGGTGTATAGTTCAGCTCTCAGTTCAGTTCAGTCGCTCAGTCATGTCTGACTCTTTGTGACCCCATGAATCGCAGCACGCCAGGCCTTCCTGTCCATCACTAACTCCCGGAGTTCAATCAGACTCACGTCCATCGAGTCAGTGATGCCATCCAGCCATCTCTTCCTCGGTCGTCCCCTTCTCCTCCTGCCCTCAATCCCTCCCAGCATCAAAGTCTTTTCCAATGAGTCAACTCTTCGCATGAGGTGGCCAAAGTACTGGAGTTTCAGCTTTAGCATCATTCCTTTCAAAGAAATCCCAGGGTTGATCTCCTTCAGAATGGACTGGTTGGATCTCCTTGCAGTCCAAGGGACTCTCAAGAGTCTTCTCCAACACCACAGTTCAAAAGCATCAATTCTTCGGTGCTCAGCCTTCTTCACAGTCCAACTCTCATATCCATACATGACCACTGGAAAAACCATAGCCTTGACTAGACGGACCTTAGTCAGCAAAGTAATGTCTCTGCTTTTGAATATGCTATCTAGGTTGGTCATAACTTTTCTTCCAAGGAGTAAGCGTGTTTTAATTTCATGGCTGCAATCACCATCTGCAGTGATTTTGGAGCCCAGAAAAATAAAGTCTGACACTATTTCTACTGTTTCCCCATCTATTTCCCATGAAGTGATGGGACCAGATGCCATGATCTTCGTTTTCTGAATGTTGAGCTTTAATGGTTCAATCATCTGAGGGGATTATTGTGAGAATATGCCTGGTTGGGAAGGTCCCCTGGAGGAGGGCATGGCAACGCACTCCAGTGTTCCTGCCTGGAGAATCCCATGGACGGAGGAGCCTGGCGGGCCATGGGGTTGCAGAGTCAGACACGACTGAGTGACTAACACTTTCAAACTACCGCTTATTATTTCCCTAGAAAATTTTAAAAAGCACTTTGTGTTGTGAATACAGCACATTAAATAAAACGGTGCAGAGAATCAAGGCGTTAGTAAGTCACAGGCAGGCTGCAGTTTCCTAAATCCTTAGAGTTTCCTCCAAGATTTATTCATGCTCCATGAGACAGTGGTTTTCGGTCATTGTTGTTGCTCAATATTTTCCCAACCTGAGAGCCCCACCTTAATTCTTACAGCATTCCTAATTTAAACACATGCTAATCAGCAAATGCCTTAAGTCTTGACTTGAAAATCTGGTATTCATAGTTAGGATGAAAAAGTAATTAAATATCTTAAACAGAAATACAATTTACTAAATTAAAAGCCCAGGGCAGAGGAGAAAGACGAGTCTTCATCTTCTCCTGCCAGAGCACCAAAATCACAACCAGCTGTTGAACAGCTACTGGCAGGCGGACACTGAGCCCACCCGAAAAGCGTGCCCCACGCCCAGGGACAAAGGGGAGGCCACAGCGAAACGGCAGGAGAAATACTTTTCACTCACACTTTATTTTTCTGTCACTCGGTATAAAAATACGCATTTCAAAATACCTCAAGATATTGTGATAAGCCGTGCAACAGAAAAGGCCCAGCCTGCAAACTCTGTCCCCAGGTGAGTCCGAGTGGTCCCGTCTCGGTACTGCAAGGCCGGCCCGCGGCTGCAGGGGCGACCTCTGTAGTGTAAATTCACACTGACTTGAAATAATATTAAAGAGACATGTTCAAAAATCAAAATAAAGTACAGAGCACCTTTTACCCTGTTGTAATAAAATATTCAGAAATTCCTCTGTGTGAAACTCTGGAAAAAGATGAAAGGCAAAACTAGATATAAAAGGAAAAATAACAACGTGTTTATAAAGTCAGTTTTCTCTGACTTGTGAAAAGACTGATCAAACACCCTTTGAGCTGCTGCGGAGGCTCACGGGCCCTCCAGCTGCCAACACGGTTCCAGCCACCGCAGCGTCCTCGCCGTCCACCTCGACTCGGTGCCGCAGATGACATGGTATCTTCTATTGACATCGGTACATCTTTTTTTTTTTGTACTCTTGTACGCTTTTGCTGTTACACCATGAAATACTATCACAATACTATTTATACTTCATCATAAATAGGCATTAAGAAACCACATTTTGCCAAGCTGATTTGTGAATCTCCTAGATTATATTTCTTCACTCACCTGCCAATTTGAAAAATCTACTAATCTGTAGAGAGCTTTTTCTCATCATTAATGTGAGCTGGTGATGCTATAACTTAATTTAAAATCAATTATTTTTTTTTTTTTAATGAGATTCAGACCAAGAAAGCCTAGCATCAGCCAAACTCCCCTGGCACATCATGGGCAAACGTCCAACTCTACAGTGATATGTAAAGGTCACTTCATGGAAAACCCAAATAAAAATTACTCGGAAGATGTTCTGTCCATTACAGTTAGTTTATAAACAGAAATCAAAATTTAATGAGAAGACTCTGGGCCTGTGGGCTAAAGTCGCACAGCCTGAAAGAAAAGCAGTTTCAACGTGGATTCTTAAGACAGTGCCAGCAAGTCTAACCACTGATTAAAAAAATTCCGTCAGGGACTTTTCCCTGGAGGCCCAGAGGTTAAGACTCCACGCTTCCAGTGCGTGGGGCCCAGGTTCAACCCCTGGTTGGGGGAGATCCCGCGTGCTGTGCGGTATACCCCCAAAACAAATTAATCAATTAAAGATTTCTGTTGGAACAATGCATGATAAAGGCTATGGAAATTAAGTTATTAAGTCTTACAATTAAAAACACCTGCAAACATCTTCCTCCACATCCCAACTGTTTCTCTAGTGCTGCTCAGTCGTCAGAACCACTTGCAAAACCCGTGCTGAGAGCTGATCAGCATTTACGGGGCCACCTGGTGACTTCCTTCAAGTTCAGCCAGTGCATTGACTGCAGAGGTGGTCAGCACCGCCCCCTCAGGAGCATGTTACACAGGAAGCTGTGCACGGGGGGCTGGAGATTGTTATGGCTGCTCTGAAACATCAGTGAGAAGAAGTTTCCAACCAGAGGGAAAATGAAAACGGAGAATGCCTTACGAGGCTTTTCCACAGGTGTAACCACTATTTCACGCACACCAAACCTCAAGAAAATGGAAGCTCTTTTATTCCAGATAACCTGTAAATTCAGAATTCCACATGCAATTTCCTTATAGGCGCAGAATGTGTTACACGTTGATTTCCATCTTCTTAGTGAATCCTTGACAAGATTTCCGTTGAAAAGGAGAATGAGAAAGAGCCCCTGGATGCTGAGAGGTGGCTTTGGCAACTTTATGTGACGTGGCTTTTGGGCCTGCCGCACAGGCTGAGCTTCTTTGTGGTGAGCATCTGAGCCAGGCAGTTGAGAAACACCATGAAGATGGTCATGGACATGACAATCACGTAGTGGCTGATGCTACAGGGGAAAAAGGAACGCGTTACAGGCGGACACAACACTCAGGAGGAAGAGCATAAGGCTCCTCTAACATTTCTAAGTGTGCAGGTGATCCCTGAACAACTCAGGGATTCGGCGTGCCAAGCTTCCGAGCAGTTGAAAGTCGATCTATAACTTTAGAGTTGGCCCTGAGCGTCCTAAGTTCCTAAGCATCTGTGGTTTGGTCTCTGCCCTCAGCCAACCACAGATTGAGCAGTACTGCAGCAGCCACTCTCTAACACACCCACAGACAAGCGGACCCATGCAGTTCAGATCTGTGGTGCTGAAGGGCCAACTGCATATACAAAATACATAAATTACAAAGCATACTAATGCTTTTTAAGTTGATATCAAAATGCTAAAAAGAGTGAATTTGTTGCAGAAGTAGCAATGAAAGTAAGGAGCGTTTCGAGACAGCTCCAGCCGTGATCTGACAGGAAACTGTATCAGCAGTGCCCGTGTCTTGTCACCTTTAGAGGCTGAGCTTAGACAGCTAGCTTCTGCAAAAATAAATGTCACTTTCCCCTTGTAATTCCCATATCCTCTGAATCACAGCCACAGACTCCCCAAGGTGTCCCCAGATTCAGTAATATGGCATTTTAGAGCACGGCATTCCATACTTGGACAAAAATACAGGCCACAGAGAAAGAAAGAAAGATGTTACTCAAACTCAAATTCAGTGAAGTGAAAGTTTTAGTTAAAGAGTCTAAACAAAACAAAAAGGACACATCTCTCTACTAATCTGAGTCAAAACCACTAGGTGCCAGACTTTTGGAAAAAGAACACTATTAAAATTGCTCAATCGCAGCTCCCATCTATCAGCAACAGTAAATGTTCAGTTTATACTACATTGTCCATGGCTTGATAATAAATTTGCAAATATGGAAAGAAATTGAGGATACAGGTCTGACAGATGTGCAATAAAGCGGGGGTTTCCCACAGCAAATGCCAATAAGCTTCAGACGACACTGGCAAGTTGCTTATTTACTAGGCCTATCAGAGTTACATTTAAGAATCTTACTTCATAATAAACTTATACCCAGCTTCCCTGGTGGCTCAGCTGGTAAAGAGTCCACCTGCAATGTGGGAAACCTGGGTTCAATCCCTGGGTTGGACCAGGGTTGGACCAGAGTTGGACCATAAAGAAAGCTGAGCACCAAAGAATTGATGCTTTGAACTGTGGTGTTGGAAAAGATTCCTCAACAGTCCATCCTAAAGGAAATCAGTCCTGATCGTTCATTGGAAGGACTGATGCTGAAACTCCAATACTTTGGCCACCTGATGCGAAGAACTGACTCACTGGAAAAGACCCTGATGCTCGGAAAAATTGAGGGCAGGAGGAGAAGGGGATGAGATGGTTGGATGGCATCACTGACTTGATGGACATGAGTTTGTGTGGACTCCGGGAGTTGGTGATGGACAGAGAGGCCTGGCGTGCTGCAGTCCATGGGGCCACAAAGAGTCGGACACAGCTGAGCAACTGAACTGAACTGAGACTTACACCCTTCAACAAGCTGCTTCGCGAGGATGGCCCCCAGGGCAGGCCCCAGGAAACTTGTCTTAAGAATATCTGGGAAAGTGACTGCTGGGTGAATGTACAATAGGGCAATCACCTAGAGGGATGTGGAGACTAATAAGGAAAATGGGAAAAGAGGCTTGCAGTCCACCCTCTCACTCCCCCAATAACTCTGGTCCAACAGGTGGACAGCCCCCCAAATGTCAAGTTGCTATACCAACTGAGGCAAAGCTTCAGGGTGCTTACCCATAATGGGTGAGGCCCTCAGGCCAGAAAAGAAGAGCCTCTACTCTAAGCAGATTTAATTCATTTATTTCTGGTATTATAAGCTTTTAAGTAAGAATCTCCAATTATGAAGATTTATAGTTTGATAATGTTTTCTTTGGAATGGCACTGGTTAGGGCATTCTTTAGAATCTTTCTCTAGATTAACTGGCTAATCTTATAAAGTAAATTTGAAATAGAAAAAAAGAACTGGCTAATTAAAAAATAAGAATGAGAACTAGCTATGTTAGAAATCTGGTTCTGGACTAGGGTAGGCTTCTGACCTAAAAAGAAAGCAATACAATTGGATATTTAATTGCTAGACAAATACTATCATTAAGGAAAGACTTTTGAAATGTTTGTTTTCCCTGTAAAAATAATGGAACAGAATATTGGACCTGGACTTCTTTCCTGCTTGAATTTATGTGTGTATATGTTTGCATACGTGTGTGGTGGTATGTTTTTTAACACAGAATGGATATGATATAGATCTTATCTACCACTTAGTTATGCAGATTTCACAAAGCCATTTTCCAACTTTAGTAGCCACAGTGGACATAAATCACTGATAATTATCTATTTAAAAATGAAAATGACATTTCTCATTCTATAAAGCCCTTCTGGGAAGAAAATGATCTAGATATTCATTTTAACAGAATACTCTTAAAAACCTCATGCCAAAATAGACAATATTATGTTACTAAAATTATGTGAGTTATGCTGAAATTTTATCACACAGAAGTTGGTAACTGGTTGACTGATCTTACTTTAAAATGTCTTCCAAAGGGGAGCAATTCAAGCTCATCACAGCAGAGGTGCCAGGAAAACATGGTATTAGAAGACCAGAAACTTTCAAACAAACAAAAAAAATCAGAAAACTTTCCTTTTCCAGGAGATGGAGTAGGCATATTTCCCCCTATTCCTCCTGCCAAGCACAACTAAAACCTCTGGACACTGTATATAAAATAAACCTAAGTAGACAGAACGGTGGAAAGACAATAGGTGGGTTAGGAACCTTGAGACCCAAGGAATGACACGGTGGTTGAATTTGCTGGGTTTTCTTCTTGCTGGCAGAAACTGGCCAACCAGAAATGCCAATGGACATAGACTAAGAACCCCAAACAACCCAACATGGTAACAAAAGCCTACTCTCTCCAGTCACAGAACAGATAAGGAAAGGGGCGCCCCCAAAGATGGAAAACTTTCAGACACTAGCTGCTCCACTTCAGCCAGACAGCACAGAAGGCGGCAGCTCTGCTCCCGCCTGCTCTGCAAAGGCCGAGTCGGGGCACAAGGGTCTACACGCGCGGCTGGGATGGGGCAGGAGCCACTCCTGACTCTCCTCGTCTTCCTCCAGCATATCCAGTCCGTTAGCAGATTCCACTCGCCTCTCTTTCAGGATTCTTCATCAATGTAGCTTCTTGCCGCTGTTCTGAATTGCTGCCCTAGTTCAAGGGCATCATCTCTAGCTGAGCTTCTTAAGCAATCGACCTCTTCCCTTTCTTGACCCCTCAATGGGTTCTCCATCCTGTGGCCAGATGTTGCTTTAAAATATACGCATATCAAATATGTCCCTGCAAAGAGTCTAATGCTTTGCCTCACACTTAGAATAAATTCCTAATTCCTTACAGTAACCTCAGTCAAAACCATAAGTGACATCACCTGTCTTTCTGAACTCTCTCCCTACCATCTTTCTCCTTGTATCCTTCTCATCATAATAACATTCAAATTTTCAAAACTATTTGATGACATCGGGAAACACAGCTTTCATAGAAAGTCAACTTAAAAAAAACAAAACCCAACCCTGAATACATTTGCATATACTTTAAGTCTAAAATGATATTTATCAATCTGTTGGACTCTGGGGCTGAATTCCAGTTGACTTATTTTTTCTACGTGCTTTCAGCATTTTCTACAATGAGCTTATGATATATTTCTTTTTATGAGATGACTACAAATTATGGTAGGCTTAGACATAGCACTCTTGGGCTGAGCTCATAGTTCCCACACGTAGCTCCTCTACCCCATCTCTGTTCCTCACAGGACATTTCAAAATCTGCAGTGCTTCCTGAGATCAAAATCCTCGCCCAATAAGCTTGATGTAATGGTCATAACTTCTTCATGTTATGTAAGAAGGCTCACTCCCCGACCCAGGGACTGGAATTTGGAGTCAGAGGTGAGAGGGGGGAGGGATGGAGTGCAAAGTGCCCAGGTTACAGCCTCAAGGACCAAATCCAGGCAGCCCAGACTGACCTGGATCCCTGGGGAGGCCGTGTTCCATGGGGAGAGCAGGCAAGGAGGTCAGGAGGCAGGTGGATGAAAGGAACGCCATGAGGCTGTAAGAGAGTACACTGCAGAAAGTGTGTGCAGGCTGTGGGCTGTCCACATGGTGGAACACTGCTCAGCGGGGAACGGGAAAAAAATCCTGACACGCTACAACACAGAGGGATCAGAAACGCCACACTGCCTGAACGAGGCCAGATGTGAAAGACACACATTGCGCGATGCCATTTCTCGAAATGTCCGGAGCAGGCGAATCTGTGGAGACAGAGAGCAGGCTGGCGGTTTCCTGGGGCTCGGCATGGAAGCTGGCTAGACCGGAAGCAGGCATGGGGGAGTTTTCTGGGTGACAGAAATATGAAGAAACTTGCTGGCAGTGATGGCTGCACAAATCCATCAATCTGCTGAAAGTCACTGACGTAATTTAAATCATTTAAAACGGATGGAATTTATGGTATATAAATTATACCTCAAGAAAGCCATAGAAACATAAAGATTCTATTACAGCAGATGATTTTTTTTTCCCATTAGATTTTGCTATCTCTTTTAGGCCTTTTATCACTTCTAATATTTTTTTAAAAACTTTAAAATATTAAATGACTTGATCTCTGAACAAAGTAAGTTTTGTAAAACCAGAAGGCAGGTGACCCCACCTCAATTTGAGTGACAATCTATCTCTAAAGGGTATTCCACACATCACCTATCTCCTCGACCTGAAATGGCCTGAAACCATGGACTCTTGGCTCGTTTAAGCTAACACAGTCGGCAGGGAACAGCTGTGAAGCTCGTTGTCTCATAGTCTCCATGCGGCTGAGTCCAGGGCACTCAGTCTGTGATAGCTCCCATCAAGTCGCGTAGCAGAGTCAAAGGAGCATCAGATTTCTATCTGAGATGATTCAGCTGTTCCCACTCCCTCCTCCTGACTGTTCTGTCATTTAAATCAGCAGTTCTCAAGGTGCACATCATATGAGACGGTAGAGGGACAAGGCGGATACAGACACTGATTGTGTGGACACAGACTCACCAGGTGGGTCTGTTCAACCCACACAATGGGTGATAAAAGGCTGATGATACTTCTCAATTAGGATAATGCGCAATCAAAGCTGGTCCTATCTGTCAGATGTACCGGGAAGACACAGGTGGAGAATCACTAATTTTAATAAAGCTTAATGTTCACTGTCAAGAGTAAAGAGATTTTATGGTGCTTATTAATTACGTTTAGGAGGATATTAAAATATCACTGAACTTAATGATAAGTTTTCACTACAAAGAGAAATGACACTGTGGCTGTCGTTTATCCTGCAGTGATGTATAACAATAGCGCGTGCAGGAGACGAGTCCAAATGACTCCTGCTGTCGAACTGAAAGCTCCTGCCGATGAGGACGACTATTCACCTCAAGTCAAGCGCGTTTAGAACGTAAATTTAAATATGCTTCTACAGTTATGAAAGCTCCCCCAATAGCATTCTTTCTCTAGTTCAAAAAAAATCTCTTCTCTCTGAATGCAAAATAAAGGCAATACTCTGTAAAGTTTATGGCCTGCTATAACTGAAAAAACAGTGTAAAAGATTAAAACAAGAAAATACGAAATTATAGCTCGGTTGGCCCAAGTCAGTTTCACAGCCTGGGTAGGATATTTCTCATATGGCTGTTGAAAAATAAAAAAGAACACCCAATGCGAGAAGGTTCTCCAGAAAACCACTGAATTTACACCCACTGTTTTAGTTGGTCGTGCTGACTAGAGTGTATTCCTTTAAGAGTCTCAGTCCAAAAGATGCATTTCCAACATATTGAACTACACTTATAAACAGATATCCTGTCTCAGGCCCTAGCAATTTAATCTTTATTTTTAAAGAAACCATTAGTAAGCTGGAACTAACACCTGAAGACTCTCTCCAGCACATTTTGAAAACCTGCTTCAGTCCCCAAACAATCCTACAGACACCGCAGATACCCAGGCTGCGTTTGTGTATTGCACTTGAGTCCTCTCTCAAATTCTGGGACAGATTCTCACCATTTATACATTTAAAGAGCAATAAAATAGAGAGGACAAAAGGACAATATTCCATTCCTGTGAATAACAGGCAGGGAATGGCTGGAGTTATTAGCTGTATTACTGATACAAAGGGGTTTAGAAATAAAATTTGTCACCAAGGCAAACCACTACAGGGCCACAGTTCAAATAACCCAGGCTCCCATTAAGGAAACTCTGCCAGTAAGTTTAATAATATCTGCAACATGACACGGAACAGCTCGGCTTTTCAAATGTATATCCACAGAGGAATACTTAGAAAGCCGAAACTAAGAACAACATTCTCACAAATAAAATGCAGGGAAAAAATGCAGGAAAAAGTAGCATAATGAAGTCTTGATATATGAACCTTGTTCTATGGTGCTAAACTTTTAAGTCTTAGAGTGTATTTTCCCCCCACTATCCAAGTCCTTTCCTGGCAATCAGTCAGATGCACATGAAGACATATGAACCGCTTCTGCCCCTTAGACCTGTGTCACGTGGTTCCCCGCAGCTCTGTACACCATTAGTGCCCTACAAGATGCGAAAGGAAGAGTTTAGAGTCCTAACTCACCAACAAAAGCAGCAGCAGCAGCAACAAAAACCTTACCGTGCAGCATCAACTGGGCAATTCCGTTTAGGAAGCCCAATTCCACTAACTCCGAGTGCATTGTGTTTCTCCATCCCGACCTCTTCCATCTCCCTACCGTCTTCCTTTCTTAAGTGGGAGTCTTTTGTACAATACAACAATAGACAAGAAAGGCAGAGCAGAGCAAGGAGGTGTTTCAGCAGGAATGACTGGCAGAGGATTTGGGGAATTCACGCAGGTTAGTTCAGTGCCTTCAGTCTGATGGATAGACTGAGCTCTGAAATTTAAGTCTCTCAGAGCAAGCACCCCATTTAACCTAGAGGAGTTAGACCAGTGAGGATGAAGCGCTGAGACCGAGATAAACTGAGGTTCAGCAGGCTTGTTACCTGGCATGCCTTTAACCTCTCCCATGCACTCTAGGTTTCAATGTTGTGTAGATGAGGATGTGATGATCACACTGGAACAGAAGGCACCAGCCAGGACTGCTCCAGGTAAACCGGGGCTACTCTATGTGCGGGGCAGCTGCCTTCAGAAAAGATGCTATCACCACAAAATATTTCTACAGCGTAGTTTGTACCCTACATAGCATCAGTTAGCTACATACTTTCCCATATTTATCGTAAGTGAAGTACAGGACTGGCACGTGGCGTCAGCATCCTTTTCCTGTGGGTAGCGCTGCAGTGAGGGGTTGTTAGTGCATCGCAGGCTAGGAGTGCTAATCACCGTTCTGTTTCCCTTGGTCTGAATGATGCTCACTGTGTGTTTTATGCCTTGCAGTCTCTTTTTTGCTATTATATTGTGCTCTGACGAACACTTTATTCCCATGATGGCTGTGTAAAGGAATGCAAGGAATAGGCCCAGAGGTACCACACACATGCCAAGAAGAACATCATGCTAGATATTAAATTTGAGTTTGGCAATGGCTCAAAGCCTGTTTTAAAAACAACCAAGCAAGCATAGGTAACAAAAATAAATAGATTAAACAAGACTACATAAAAATTTAAAACTTCTGGGCAAAGGACATAATCAACAAAGTCAAAAGCAAGTTACAGAATGGCAGAAAATATCTGCAAACCATCTTATCCGGTAAGAGGTTAAAGTCTAACATACAGAACGAACTCCACCCCTCAACAACAACAAAAATAACCCTATTTAAAAATGGGCAAAGGACCTGACCAGACATTTCCTTAAAAAAGACATACAAACAGCCAACAAGCACATGAAAAACGCTCAGCATCAGTAACGATGAAGGAAAAGCAAATCAAAACAGTAAGATACACTTCACATCCACCGGGCTGGCTACTGTCAAAAAAAAGAAAAGAGTTGGTGAATCTTCTGTGCCATCAATAGGAATAAACCGGTACAACTGCTATGAAAATCACTTCAGCAGTTTCTCAGAACAGTGAAAGCATACCCACCATTTAATCTAGCAATCTCATTTCTGGGCATGTACCTCAAAGAGCTGAAAATGGGCAAAACGAACACCCATCTTGCAGCAACCTTATGCACAGTGGCCAAAGGGGACAAGCTAAGCGCTCACAGAGGGATGAATGGACAGATAACATGCGATATACACATTCAACGGAATGTTATTCAGCCTTCAAAAGGAAGGGAATTCTGATCTATGCTTCACCATGGATGAACCTTGAGGACATTATGCTAAGTGAAATTAGCCAGTTACGGAAGGACAAATATTGTGTGATTTCACTTACATGAGGTACCTAGAGTAGCCAAATTCAGAGAGATAGATAGTAGATAGTGGATTCCAGGGGCTGAGGGGAAGGGAAAATGGGAAGATATTGGTACAGAGTTTCAGTTATGCAAGATTAGAAAGTTCTGGAGATCAGCTGTACAACAATGTGAAATCACTTAATAAAACTGAACTGTACACTCTAAGCCCCAGCAAGACGGTGGGCGCTGGAGCGGCTGTGAAGAGAAACCCACGACGAAGGGCAAAGGAGCAGGCGCGGCAAGACAGCAGGAGGGGCGAGACTGTTCAGAGTCATTCCCGCCAGAGACGCTCAGAGCGCTCAAACAAGCCTTGTGCGCCCCAGGAGCCAGGGACCCCACAGAGGCTGAGGCAGAGCTGTGCGCGCGCCTCCTGAGGAGGCCCGGGTCAGCAGTGGACTCCCGCAGGGGCAGGGGCTCTGGGTGCCGCAGACCTGGGCACGGCAGGGGCCCTCTTGGACGAGGCAGCCATTCACCCACCATAGAGCCGCCAGAACTTACACGGGACTGGGAAAGAGGCTCTTGGAGGGCACGGGCAGAACCCTGTGTGCCACCAGGACCCGGGGGAAAGGAGCAGTGACCCCACAGGAGACGGACCCAGACTTGCCCAGGAGTGTCCAGGAGTCTCCGGCGGAGGCGGCCTGCTGCAGGGTCAGGGCCGCGGAGTGTAGCAGTGCATCATGGGACCTTTTGAAGGAGCTCTTCATTACTTCCGCATTAGTTTGGCCCCGGGTCAAATAACAGGGAGGGAACACAGCCCCGCCCTTTAACAGAAAATTGGATTAAAGATATACTAAGCATGGCCCCGCCCATCAGAGCAAGGCCCAGTTTCCCCCTCAGTCAGTCTCTCCCATCAGGAAGCTTCCAAGAGCCTCTTATCCTTCTCCATCAGAGGGCAGACAGACTGAAAACCACAATCATGGAAAACTAGCCAATCTGATCACAGGCACCGCAGCCATGTCTAACTCAATAAAACTAAGCCATGCCGTGGACGAGTCATGGTGGAGAGTTCTGACAAAACATGGCCCACTGGAGACAGGAACGGCAACCCACTTCAGTGTTCTTGCCTTGAGAACGCCATGAACAGTGTGAAAAGGCAAAAGGATAGGACACCAAAAGAGGAACTCCCCAGGTTGGTAGGTGCCCAAAATGCTACTGGCCATCAGTGGACAAATAACTCAGGAAAAAATGAAGGGATGAAGCCAAAGCAAAAACACCCAGTTGTGGATGTGACTGGTGATGGAAGCAAGGTCCACTGCTGTAAAGAGTAATATTGCATAAGAACCTGGAATGTTAGGTCCATGAATCAAAGCAAATTGGAAGTGGTCAAACAGGAGATGGCAAGAATGAACTTAGACATTCTACGAATCAGCGAATTAAAATGGACTAGAATGGGTGAATTTAACTCAGATGACCATTATATCTACTACTGTTGGGCAGGAATCCCTCAGAAGAAATGGAGTAGCCATCATGGTCAACAAAGAGTCCGAAATGCAGTACTTGGATGCAATCTCAAAAAATGACAGAGTGATCTCTGTTTGTTTCCAAAGCAAACCAATATCACAGTAATCCAAGTATATGCCTCAACTAGTAACACTGAAGACGCTGAAGTTGAATGGTTTTATGAAGACCTACAAGACCTTTTAGAACCAACACCCAAAAAAGATGTTCTTTTCATTATAGGGGACTGGAATACAAAAGTAGGAAGTCAAGAAATATCTGGAGTAATAGGCAAATTTGGCTTTGGAGTACAGAATGAAGCAGGGAAAAGGCTAACAGAGTTTTGCCAAGAGAACACACTGGTCATAGCAAACACCTTCTTCCAACAACACAAGAGAAGTCTCGACACATGGACATCACCAGATGGTCAACACCGAAATCAGATTGATTATGTTCTTTGCAGCCAAAGATGGAGAAGCTCTATACAGTCAGCAAAAACAAGACCGGGAGCTGACTGTGGCTCAGATTATGAACTCCTTATTACCAAATTCAGACTTAAATTGAAGAAAGTAGGGAAAACCACTAGACCATTCAGATATGACCTAAACAAAATCCCTTACAATTAGATTCAAGGGACTAGATCTGATAGACAGAGTGCCTGAAGAACTATAGACGGAGGTTCCTGACACTGTACAGGAGGCAGGGATCAAGACCATCCCCAAGAAAAGGAAAGGCAAGGCAAAACGGCTGTCTGGGGAGGCCTCACAAATAGCCATGAAAAGAAGAGAAGCAAAGGCAAAGGAGAAAAGGAAAGATATAAGCATCTGAATGCAGAGTTCCAAAGAATAGCAAGGAGAGATAAGAAAGCCTTCCTCAGCGATCAATGCAAACAAATAGAGGAAAACAACAGAATGGGAAAGACTGGAAAACTCTTCAAGAAAATTAGAGATACCAAGGGAACATTTCATGCAAAGATGGGCTCGATAAAGGACAGAAATGGTCTGGACCTAACAGAAGCAGAAGATATTAAGAAGAGGTGGCAAGAATACACGGAAGAACTGTACACAAAAGATCTTCACGACCCAGATAATCATGATGGTGTGATTACTCACCTAGAGCCTGACATCCTGGAATGTGAAGTCAAGTGGGCCTTAGGAAGCATCACATGAACAAAGCTAGTGGAGGTAATGGAATTCCAGTTGAGCTACTTCAAATCCGGAAAGATGATGCTGTGAAAGTGCTGCACTCAATATGCCAGCAAATTTGGAAAACTCAGCAGTGGCCATGGGACTGGAAAAGGTCACTTTTCATCCCAATCCCAAAGAAAGGCAATGCCAAAGAATGCTCAAACTAACACACAATTGCACTCATCTCACATGCTAGCAAAGTAATGCTCAAAATTCTCCAGGTTAGGCTTCAATAGTATGTGAACCGTGAACTTCCAGGTGTTCAAGCTGGATTTAGAAAAGGCAGAGGAACCAGAGGTCAAATTGCCAACATCCTCTGGATCAAGGAAAAAGCAAGAGAGTTTCAGAAAAACATTTACTTCTGCTTTATTGACTATGCCAAAGCCTTTGATTGTGCAGATCACAACAAACTGTGGAAAATTCTGAAAGAGATGGGAATACCAGACCACCTGACCCACCTCATGAGAAATCTGTATGCAGGTCAGGAAGCAACACTTAGAACTGGACATGGAACAACAGACTGGTTCCAAATCGGGAAAGGAGTACATCAAGGCTGTATATTGTCACCCTGCCTATTTAACTTCTATGCAGAGTACATCATGAGAAACGCTGGGCTGGAAGAAGCACAACCTGGAATCAAGATTGCCAGGAGATATACCAATAACCTCAGATATGCAGAAGGCAATGGCAACCCACTCCAGTATTCTTGCCTAGAGAATCCTGTGGGCAGAGGAGCCTGGCGGGCTGCTGTCCACAGGACCACATAGAGTCAGACACGACTGAAGCGACTCAGCATGCATGTCTGCGTGCATTGGAGAAGGACATGGCCGCCCCCCCAGTGCTCTTGCCTGGAGAATCCCAGGGACGGGGAGCCTGGTGGGCCGCCGTCTATGGAGTCACACAGAAGTAGGACACGACTGAAGTGACTTAGCAGCAGCAGCAGATATGCAGATGACATCACCCTAAGGCAGAAAGTAAAGAACTAAAGAGCCTCCTGATGAAAGTGAAAGAGGAGAGTGAAAAAGTTGGCTTAAAGCTCAACATTGAGAAAACTAAGATCATGGCATCTGTCCCATCACTTCATGGCAAATAGATGGGGAAACAGTGGAAACAGTGTCAGACTTTATTTTGGGGGCTCCAAAGTCACTGCAGATGGTGACTGCAGCCATGAAATTAAAAGACGCTTGCTCCTTGCAAGGAAAGTTATGACCAACCTAGACCGCATATTAAAAAGCAGAGACATTACTTAGCCAACAAAGGTCTGTCTAGTCAAAGCTTTGGTTTTTTTTTGTTTTTTTTCAGCCTGGGAAGACTGACCTTAGAGGAAGCGGGAAAAAACTGTGCCTGGGAGCACAGAAGACCTGCAGAGGGTCAAAGCGAGTTGACGCCTAACGGTAGGGGTCTGACACCAGGAAGCCCCGGGGACAATGCGGTCATCACCCTGTGGTGCGGGTGTGCAGTGCCTGTCTCCAGACACACATTCTGCCTCACCGTTCACCCCACGGGATGCACTTGCATAAAAGAGGCAGCCAAGGTTCCTAACGCTTAGGAATGATTCACTTGTGTAAGTGCCATCTGGAATATTACCGCTCCAGCAGCAGCACAGTCCATGGCGCCTCACTTACTTGCCAACAGTAGTTCTGTATTCAAAGTTCTCCAAATTAAGGTTCCCAAAAGCTATTTGCTAGAAATTTCTTTATCCAAAACCAACGGTTTCTGAAATTCTGATTATTTATCACACTCCAGATATGAGGGCATTGGGCTTTTTTACCTCTCTGCTTTGCCCATATCCCTTCTATCTGCCCCAAATACTCTTCCCCAACCTCTGAGTTTCTCAGTTGAAATTATTCTCTTCCTTCAAGGTTCAGCCCACATGCTGACCTTGCACAAAGTGTTCTCGGTCACTGAAGCTGGAAGTGAAGTGGCCTCTGCTCTGTATTCTCAAAGCCCTTAACCACACGCTGCCTCCTATTACAGTTATTTTGTCTTACAACCTGACAGCAGGGGCCATCTGTCAGAGCCAGATCCTTCCAGGGCTGGAATATCCGTTATAAGTTATACATTAGAATCTCACACTCAGTACCTGAATTCGCTACAAAACACTCTGATGCAGAGCCATCCGTCTCTAGAGGCGGGGCATCACCAGGTCTGGAAGAGGCAATGCCATTTGTCTTGGGTCCTTGATAACATCTGGGAATGCTTTATGGATGGTGAGAGTGCTCACTACATAATTTCTTCTCAAGAAATGATCTGCATATTAAATGTATACACATACAAAAAAACGAAACCTAGGTAGGCCACGTTATTGCTAAAGTCTTTCAGAGCTAGTTTCCTCCTCTGTGAGACAGAAACATTCTATTTTCCTCATACCATCGCCATGACAGTGATGAAATACCGTGCAGCTCCGAACACACCGTGAACAGTGAGCAACATTAAACACTCAGTGGTCAACAGTCTGCCCGCAATGCAGGGACCTGGGATTGATCCCTGGGTCAGGAAGATCCCCTGGAGAAGGGAATGGCAACCCACTCCAGTATTCTTGCCTGGAGAACCCCATGGAAAGAGGAGCCTAGACGGCTACAGCCCATGGGGGTTGCAAAGAGTCAGACATGACTGAGCTACTAATATACACATTATATCAATTTAATACCTTTCTCAATAATCACTTTCCTCATTTGCTACTTAATTTAATCTGGCTTTCCCCTGGGTTTGGGTATAAGTTTTTTTCTATGGCAAAATAATGCAATCCTCTAAATGGTTTCTGGAAAGTTTCAGGGACCCCAGGAGGCAGGAGAGATAAACACAATTGCATTAAATTCCTTAAACCAGCTGTGCTGAACATTTCTAAAGAAAGATACTCTAGAATTTTCCAGGGAAAAATGGTGGCTATCTTTAAATAAGCAACATGAAAGTCTGGGAAAGAGAGAAAGTAGTCTTGGGACAAAGAACACAGAACTTCCAGAGTGGATAGGGGGCCAACACTACTGCTGAAGGCGGAAAACAGGACACTCAAGTGGGGCTTCTGTCCCTCCCCCTCTCTCTGTCCCTCCCCCTCTCTCTGTCCCTCCCCTCTCTTTGTCCCTCCCCTCTTTCCCTTCCCTCTCTGTCCCTCCCCTCCCCTCTGTCCCTTCCCCTCTCTCTGTCCCTTCCCCTCTCTCTGTCCCTCCCTCCCTTCTTTCCTGCCTCCTCCACAGCCCTCACCTTTTCTTCCTCCTTCTTTTTTTGGATGAACAGTATATTATTAAAGAGGAAGAAAAGAAAGGTAATTTGAGGGGTGTGTGTTGAGGGGAACATTCTGCTAATTAAGTCTTAGATGAAAGACTGTGGGTGACAGGAAGGAGAAGGGAACAACAGTGTTGAAAGGAACGGGGTCCCCGAGGGACCGCCAGGAGGTGGACGTGAGCAGGAGGCTGGGCCGCCTGTAACTGGACAGGCAGGCGCAGAGTCCTTGCTCAGGAAGTACTCGTCGAATGAAAGCAGGGAAGACTGAGTAAGTCGCTAAGTGGGGAAATGTCCTGAATTCTGGGATCCAATGCTGAAAAGAAATCTCAAGTGGAATACTGAGTACAAGGTAACCAAGGTCGGCAAAGGTGGTGCAGCTGAGGAGCCTTCCTGTTCAGGGCCTTGCTTGGGGGTGTCTCGCTTCATCACAGCGTCCCTGAATTTGCTCTTGACTCTGTGCCCCAGCAGAAGTCCCTCTAGAGCATACGCAAAGCCTCAGAACTTCAGCGTCACCAGGATACCGCGGCGCGTCTGCAACCCTTTCAGCTCCCCTAGAGAGAGCCTTCTCTATGTAGAAGGTTTTCTCTCAAACACGGACACAAGACTCACCATCTGCTGCCTCTTCTGACATAAACAAGAAGCCACTGTGCCAGCCATGCAGTTGGCAGTGTGTGCCCGGGGATGTGGCACCTGTTGGCACCCTGTCTGCCCCGCGACAGCCTCTCCTAGCAGAAAGCTGCCTCCTGCTTCATTCCGTGTGTCTCAGCCTTTTCTCTTCAAGGAAATGATTCTGCTCTGTACCTTTAACAAAGGCCCCTGGCCCCAAATAGTTCTTTTCTGGCCAAAGATGCCCTAACTCTTGGCTCACTCCCTTCTAATCAGTATCTCTTTCTCCTGTAGATCCTAAATTTATATTATTCAAAAGTTTCCAACAATCACAACGATAGGATTAGACACAAAGCCACTTTTCCAAATAGGTTATCAGAATTACAAAACAAGGACTTGGGGCAGTTCTCTCCAGGGAGACGCAGTGAAGGACAGTGGGGATACACAGCCCTGAGACCCGAGAGCTGCTCCTGACCTGCTCAGCTCTTGCCAGGCTCCGTGAGGTGAGCGAGTCGGAGGCTCTCAGGGCCGCAGGGTCCTCGGGGTAGAAGGAGGCAGTGAGCACACCCTGCTGTGGAAACGTCACAGCGCTGAGATAAAGACCACGTGGACGAACACGCCGGGGGACCCTGTAAACACGGTGGTGGCACCAGCGTCGGCAGAGCCATGGCAGGGAGCCTGTGCCCGGTGTCCTGAGCCTCCCCCCAAGCGTGAGCCTTTTCCGGAGCACAGACGGACCCCTGCTCTCTGAGCTGCCTGTCTGTCTCTGAGCCCACAGCTCGAATACCCAACGGCTGGTGTGATTCTGCTGCAACACGCAGCCTGGTTCTGACTGGTCCAGACAGGTCACTACCCTGCTCTAGGAATGAGCTTGCTCCATTTGGGCCTGCGTGCTGGGCTCCAACTTGGACGGAGGCTTCCCTGGGGGCTCAGGTGGTAAAGAACCCGCCTGCAATGCGGGAGACTTGGGTTCAATCCCCGGGTCGGGAAGATCCCTTGGAGAAGGAGTGGCTGCCCACACCAGCGTTCTTCCCTGGGAAACCCCGTGGAGAGAGGAGCCTGGTGGCTTAGAGTCCATGGGGCCTCAGAGAATCAGGCCTGACTGAGAGACTAACACTCTCACTTGTTCTTTGAATCAGATCTTCGGACATTCATGCCTTCCACTAAGATATCATCCCTCACACTGCTCAGGCGTGAAATGAAATGGTAACAAAATCTCAAAAGGAGGTTGGGTTTTCCCAGGTGGTTACCGCCCTCCTTCTCCCCTATCCAAGCAAGCTTGAGAGTGGTGGAGACTGAGAACTGCCTCCTGACCTCCCAATGCACTTACGCCTCTTCCCTTCGTTTTTATGAGTCATACACGCAGCACTGAAACAGCAAAATAGGCAGAAAGACCCACTGGAAAGCGACGGCCTCGCTCCTGCTTACTCACCTCCCAAGCAACTGCTCCAACCTCCTCCTGTTTTAGACCTGCTGGTGCTTCACTCCCCCTTTTCACTTTCACGCACTAGAGAAGGAAATGGCAGCCCACTCCCGTGCTCTTGCCTGGAGCATCCCAGGGACGGGGGAGCCTGCTGGGCTGCCGTCTATGGGGTCACAGAGTCGGACACGACTGACGCGACTTAGCAGCAGCAGCGGGAGAGAGGGACTGATGCTGAAGCTGAAGCTCCAGGACTTTGGCCACCTCATGCGCAGAGCTGACTCACTGGAAAAGACTCTGATGCTGGGAGGGACTGGGGGCAGGAGGAGAAGGGGACGACCGAGGATGAGATGGCTGGATGGCATCACTGACTTGATGGACGTGAGTCTGAGTGAACTCCGGGAGTTGGGGATGGACAGGGAGGCCTGGCGTGCTGCGATTCATGGGGTCGCAAAGAGTCGGACACAACTGAGCGACTGAATTGAACTGAATTGAGGAGAGAGGGAGGATTTAGTTGACTTCTACCATACCCTACTCATGTCAATTCCAGGCAATTTAGTTCTGTTTTTCCTTATGAATCAACTTTGAGATAAAATTTACATACAAGAAAATGAAACCATTTAAGGTCTCCAGTTAAATGGAGACTGACAGACGATCCACCCATGTATCCGCCAGCACAGTCAAGACACGGAGCACTTCCATCACTCCAAAGTTCCCATGTACGCATTTAGTCACGCTCATCGTAACTCCCTGGAGAAGGCGATGGCACCCCACTCCAGCACTGTTGCCTGGAAAATCCCATGGATGGAGGAGCCTGGTGGGCTGCAGTCCATGGGGTCTCGAAGAGTCGGACACGAGTGAGTGACTTCACTTTCACTTTTCACTTTCATGCATTGGAGAAGGAAATGGCAACCCACTCCAGTTTCTTGCCTGGAGAATCCCAGGGACGGGGGAGCCTGGTGGGCTGCCGTCTGTGGGGTCGCACAGAGTCGGACACGACTGACGCAACTCAGCAGCAGCAGCAGCTCCGTAGTTCCCAGGCCCAGACGACCACCGACCGGCTTTCTCTGACTGTAGACTAATTCCATCTGTCCTAGAATTTTGCATAAATGGAAAAATGCAACGTGTACTTTTAAGGCACCAGGTTTCTTCCACTCATTATAAAATATCTGAAATTCATCCGTATAGTTGAGTTCATCAGTCATTCACTTCTTTTTATGGATAAGAGGTTTTTATTTTATGCATATAGCATAATTTGTTTACCATTCAAGTGCCGATAAACAGCTGGGCGGTTTCCAGATTTTGATTATTAATAAAGAAAGTATCAGCCACTCAGTCATGTCCAACTCTTTGCAACCCCATGAACTATGTGGCCCACCAAGCTTCTCTGTCCATGGGATTCTCCAGGCAATAATACTGGAGTTGGTTGCCATTCCCTTCTCTAGGGGATCTTCCTGACCCAGGGATCAAACTAGGGTCTCCTGCATTGCAGGCAGATTCTTTACCATCTGAGTCACAAAGCTACTATGAAAATTCCCATACAAGCCGTTCTGTGGACCTGTTTTTCCCTCCTCTTGGGTAGATGGCTAGGGATAGAATTGCTGTACAATTCAAACTATCAGTCAGAGGGTGGTGTTTACTTAGGTTTTTAAGAAAGTCTTGTTTTCCTCTAAGCCTACCTCCCAAATAGGACAGTTGCCAGTAAGTTGTGGGTGTGTAATAAAAATCGCTAGGTCGTGTTTTGGGACAAGCAGGAGAGGGGCCTGTCTCCACCCTTTGGGCCGGGATGGAAGGGAGCTACAAATGCTTGAGTGGAGGCAGCTTTCCTAAGAGTGAGAAGCATCTGCACATGGGGGTCGCCTCTGTCTCTTTACAGCTGTTTCCAGGTTTTCCCCGGGAGTGAAACCCTTTCTGCACGGGGATGGGGGAAGCAGAGGCGTGGGGAGACTGCCGGCTCCATCACTGGACACAGAGATGGTCAGGTCACCCCTGGCCCCCCGCCTCCTTCCTATGTACCCCGTCACCGCCCAGCTGCGTCTGAGCTGTCAGGGTGCCCTGCCTTTGGCAGGACTGTGAGAGATTCTGGGCTGCTGCCGCCTCTCTCGGATTATCCATCTTCCAGAAATCTGTTGAACTTGCATTTGCTGATGACCGTTTCTCTATTCTCTTTCACTTTGGCTGGGTTTGCTATTTTATTGAAGAGTTGGTAGAGGGGAGAAAAATGATTACCTCTGGCTTGTAGTCCACACCCAGACATCAATGAATTTGATTCAGTGCAGATATCAAGTATTAAATCTTAGCCCTGAACAGTCCCTGGCCAAGCTCATTGATGACTGCTGTTCAGCCCAACGCATGTCTTCACGTCTTTCCCTACTCGCGCTCTCTGTAGCATCTCGGTGACCCTCTTTCCTGAATGTTCTTTGGATCCCACAGCTCTGCTCTCACCTGGTTCCTCCACCCTTAGGCTCCTCAAGAGCTCCAGAACGTGCTTCTCATCCCCAGCAAATTGCCTGGTGCCGCCTGATTGAACTGAGACCACGGATATTTAAAAATGCTTTGTGTTTTATGCTTGTTATTACTGATAACAACAGTGAAATGTGTACTTTGAAGAAAAAAACCTGCCATGTAAAGATAAACCTCAAGCTAATCAGAGAAACCCAGATCTTTAGTTTGTGTGACATAAATTCATGATGCTGTGAAGAAGTTAACGATGGCCGTCTTCACGTGAGAAGTAGCTCCTCTTCATTCTCTGGCACTTCCTAAGGGCCGAAGCCAGTATAGGTCCCTCCAACCAAAAAAAAGGGGGGTGGTTGCTGGGGCTGGTGGAAGTGGAGAAGTGAGTTGTTTGCAAGAGGAAACAGTTATGGAGGTGGACGTTAATGATAGCTGGATAACAGCGTGAATGTACCTGGTGCTACTGGCATCTACACTTAACAAACGTTAAGATGGTAAACTTTATATTACGCATGTGCGTGTTGTCGCTGAGTTGTGTCCAACTCTTTGTGACCCCACGGGCTGTAGCCCACCAGGCTCCTCCATCCATGGGATTTCCCAGGCAAGAATAATGGAAAGGGCTGCCATTTTCTTCTCCAATATTATGTATATCTGGCTACAATTAAAAATAATATATAAAGTCTCACAAGTAAAAATGTTACCTTTTGTCAGGATCTTTTCCAAACAAAATTCTGATCTGTATCTAAACTTAAATCATGAAGAGAGTAAGGAGAGTTATGTCAAACACAAAAAACACTCTGAAAGATAAAGAAACAGAACCGCAGAGTGATATCAATAATAGTAGTTTCCACTTATCGTACCTACTTGATGCCAGGCACTGTGCTAAATGCTTTACATGGGTTAATTCATTCAAAGCGACTACAAGAGACAGGAAGATTAGATGCGTCAAGGCAGTTGCTGACAGGCTCACAGCTGAAGAGTGGGAGAAACAGATCAACCCCAGGAGGTCTGGTTTAAAGCCCCTGCTCTGACCACTACCTGCCTGGCCAGTCTGGGGTCAGAGGGTGGTGAGGAGGACACATTCAGACTTCCCAAAGCTGCAGGTTTAAGAGACTCATGAGGCCAAACGAACGGCCTACGGCGCACCCTCTATATGCCGAGCACGCCGGGAGGGAGAGACTCCCAGCGGCTGACAGCGGAGGGAGGCAGACCGTCCCTAGACACCAGGGCGGACACGCCCGAGCGCCTCAGAGGGAGGGACCGAGGGGAGGACGGGAGCCGGGGGCTCGTCCAGGCCACACGATTCCTGGCTGAATAAGTACTGACTAAAGAAATACAATTCGCCTACAGAAACGTATTCTGTCTCTGACTGCATTTGAAAACAGACTGGCAAAACAATCAACCTCACTTTCTTCCCCTCAAAGAAAAGAAATTTAACAGACTGTGGCCATCCTTGATGTTCAAATCACAATAAGAAGGAGACTGACTTTGTTTAGATTATACTTCAAGTAACGATGCTACAGGGATCCTGTGTTCAAATGTCCCCACACAGAAGATTCCAGGAGGCGTATGATGACCACCTGAAACGTAAACTGCAGTAGAAAATTCACACTGCAACCTGAAGAGCTTCACTGTTGTCCAGACAGACTGAGACGAGGAGAATGCAGACCCCAGAGTGAGCCCCCTGAGAGCCCAGGTTCAAGCAGCTTTCCTCGCACCTGCCTGCTGCCCTGCGTTGCTCTCAGACCCCGCCTGCCTTCACAGGATCCCAGGAGAACATCTGGTAAGAACTGGAGGGACGGTCTCACCTCTACAGTCACTGCTGCCTGCCATGCTTGTCTGCTTCAAAAATCAAGTTACTTCTTGATTGAGACTGAGATACAAGTTACTTCTTCTTTAACTACAGTCTTAAGAATTCCACACCATATATAGATATTCCATACTATACACAGTGAATGTATACTATACCTTGTTCCAATATCAAGCCAGCTGCCATAATCTTTGATCAAGAAGAAAAAATGCTGTAAAACAAAACCAGATAGGGCCCCATTAAAAACAAAGGCTATACAGAGCCAGGCTAAAAACGTCGCTTTAGAATTGTGTCTTTCAGGTTTCCCTCAGAACTGCTATCTGACTGGAATCAATAAGAATTCGCCTTTTATTGACATTTTTGCTTGGACTAAAATGAGCAATAGCCTAAAAGCCAGAAACAGCATCTCCATTTAATCACATGAACACAAAAGTGACATCTGTGAATAACCAGAAAGAAAACCCAGCCAACGGTAATAAAATGACTAAATGATACCAAGGATCGCAGTGAACAGAAGCCATATTGTCTAATCATCAACAGACGTTTCCCAACAAGTTTATCCTGAAGACAAACTCTTTCAGGAGCTTTATAATCTAGTGCTGATTCAGTCAAATGATCGGGCGTGTGTGCTGGGTGTGTGTGTGTGTGAGATGAGTGTTGCCACTGGAAGTACAGGTGAGGACGGGAGCTCAGAGGAAGGGCACAGACCCCACCTAGGGTGCAAGGGAAGGCTGTCCCAACAGGAACTCTACGTGTCTAAGCGACGAGTAAGAGGTGAAGGGTGGCCAGTGCTCCCCCACGGGGCCCTGCTGGACTCTGGGGAGGCCCAAGGAGGAGCTGGTCTGACAGAGGGGGCAACTGCATGAGCATCGGAGCCCACGGCCAGGCGGAGCCCAGGAAACAAGGGCGGGGGGAGGCTCGGCGCCGGCACGAGCAGCGGCTGGCCCGCACGCGGCTCTCCACGCTAAACTCAGCAGTCTGATTCTTCACACAAAGTTAACCAGAGCATTTAAATTCCCTTCTGTTAACATGTCTTTGCCTTTCTGCCGCTCTGTGAGCACACCTGAAAGCCCGTTTGTCCTGACGTTATCTGTGGTCCCCATCAGGAAGACATCCAGTTCAATACAGCATAAAATTGCTCTCCTCTGAACCAAGTGACTAGGGCTCTGATTGGGAAGCTGTCCTAGCAGCCTCGTCACCTCCAGCACAGGAAGGTGACTAGTGAGGAGGGACTCTTCTCTAAAGAAAGGGCCGGCCTTGGCCATCAGCTACCACGGGCGTTAGCAGGTCCTGCCTGACAGGAGCCTTTGCCTCGGGGACCTCAGCCACCGGACCGTCTAATCCTGTCAATTATGTTCAGGGCTCTGGGTTATCAGTTCCACCTCCTAAAGGGCTGGAGATTAGAGACAGCCGTGGGAAGGCGACTGAGCCCCAGTAAAAAGTCGCCGTCGCGGCTCTGCCGAGCGCTGTTGCTGTCGACGCGGGGGAGCCCGGCTGTCCGTGCTCCCCGGGGCGGGCGGCCAGTGCTCCACCACGGGGCCCTGCTGGACTCTGCCCTCAGCACACCTTCCCCGCGCTCATCTGCAGCTGCTCCTTCCGCTCTACCAGCCTTCCCTGCTGGCTCAGACAGTAAAGAATCTGCCTGCAGCGCAGAAGACCCAGGTTCTATCCCCGGGTCGGGAAGATCCCCTGGAGAAGGGAATGACTACCCACTCCAGTACTCTTGCCTGAAGAATTCCCATGGACAGAGAAGCCTGGTGGGCTACAGTCCATGGGGTTGCAAAAAGTCAGACACGACTGAGTGACTAACGCTTGTCCCTGTAACAAGTCACACTTGTGAATACTAAGTCTTCAATGAATGCTCTGAGTTCATTCAGTGAATGATCAAACCTGAGGGTAGTGAGGGGAACCTCCTGAACTTGCAGGTGTAAAACAGGGTCTCTCTGTTCATACACTACATATAAGAGGCCCAGCTACCTGTCCCTCTCTAGAAATCATTATTGGAGCTGTGGTCTTGATAACATTATCCTATTTCCTTTTTCCTATTTCCCTTCCTTCTCCCCACTCTTTTTTCCTTTCTTTTTCAATCTGACTAAAACGTTAAAAATCAACATTTCAAGTAGGAAAATGATGTATCACCTGAATCTAAAGATAGCTCTTTATGTTATCTTCCTATGGAAGTTAATACAATGCACCACAGAAGACTATGTATAAAATACAGGTTCTAATAAATCAAGTTAGAGGATTTTTGACACCCTAAGAAGAGCATTTTTACTGCATTGAAAGTCAAAATAAAAAAAGAAGAAAGTAATTTATGTGTAGCTTATGCCAGCACTTATAACTCAGTATCTAAAGAGTTCATATACAGAAATGCACTCATATTTCATTTGATTAAATTAACTTGTTGTTTAGCTTCTCAATCTTATTTATATTGAATATCCAGTAATCTCTTACCAAAGCCATGATGTCTGATATGTTGATAACCATGAGGAAAAGACTGGAAAAAAATAAATAAATAGACATGTAACACAGCGGGTACATTCTAAAAGCATATTAAAATCAAAATTAGAATAATCAAATGACCTAACATTCTGGTCTTAGTACTTCTGCTTCTGAAAATACATTTGACAAAAGCTCTTGATTCACATTACCATGGACTCCTGTCCCACAGTGATGGGCTGGACTTCAAAAATGCTACTTAACATTTTGAATATTTATTTTAAGTATATGAAAGGGACATGAATTATGCTTTTTTAATTAAGCTTTTTATTTTAGATTATTACAGATATACATGTAACTGCAGAAATGATATAGAGGGAGCCCATGTACCCTCTTCTTCTCCAACACTCTTGAGAGTCCCTTGGACTGCAAGGAGATCCAACCAGTCCATCCTAAAGGAGATCAGTCCTGAATATTCATTGCAAGGACTGATGCTGAAGCTGAAATTCCAGTACTTTGGCCACCTGATAAGAATGGCTGACTCATCTGAAAAGGCCCTGATGCTGAGAAAGATTGAGGGTGGGAGTAGAAGGGGACGACAGAGGATGAGATGGTTGGATGGCATCACCGACTCAATGGACATAGGGTGGGTGGACTCCGGGAGTTGGTGATGGACAGGGAGGCCTGGCCTGCTGTGGTTCATGGGGCTGCAAAGTCGGACACGACTGAGCAACTGAACTGAACTAAGCTGATGCACTCTCTGCCTGGTTTCCCTACTGGTGAGTCCTTCAAAGCTCCGGGACAATTTCACAACCCGGACACTGCCACCGATGCTGGCAACACACACAGTCTTTCCATCTTTATAAGGAGCCCTTATGATCCTTGCGTTACAGAGTTTACTCTGGGCGGTTTTAGCTTTTTACAGTGTTATCTGGTGTTCTTTCTAGCAAGTTTAATTTTTCCTGGGCCACATTTTTTTAGTGCTCGAGGGAATGGGAAGGTTGAAGACCTTAAGTCAGCCTTGTGTCTAAAAGAAATGTTACAATGTGCAGTAGTAGCCATTTCCAATTTTCTCTTATGCTAGTAACTTCTACCACTAATTTAGCAGAGAAGTTTTCAGTTGCTACAGCATGCCAGTCACGGTGCTTACTGCTGGTTATACATCAGGTGACCAGAGCTTACCATCTAACTCAGGGAGACAATAAATAGAATGTTTGCAATAACAATACAAGGTCCGGTGGTGTTAACTGTTAGGAAGAAAAGTAGACTGACTGGGCGAATATCTGTGAGGAGGAGACATTTAAGCGGAGACCCGGACGAGCGGAGCCGACCATGAAACCAAAGGAGCGGGAGCACTGCAGGCAGAACCGGGCGTGGACCTACAAAGGGCCTGCCGCGGCACCGGGCATGGTGCCCGAGGAAGAGTGAGCGCGCCGCTGGAAGCAGAGTGCGCGCAGGGGGTTGCAGGAAACAAGGACGAGAGGTGCAGGGCAGACCACAGGGTCGCCTGGGCCACAGTCAGGGCTGCAGAACTGGTCCTCGCTGGGACAAGAAGCCCCTGGAAGATCTACAGGCTGCACTGTCTGTTGCGTAGATAATAATTCTCGGAGGACAGGAGTCAGCTAAGCGAGGTCAGCTAAGGGACCACTGAAGACGAATGATAACAGTGGGCTCTGGCGGTGATTGAAACGTGGACAGGACGGTGACACCGGTGACATTAGGCAACTGCAAACGGCAGTGAGGGACGGGCGGACTAGAGCTTCTGCAACGGGTTAGACAAAAAAACGGGGAGCAGCTAGAGGTCACCAGGAGGAAAGGGACTTGCTGAGTTCAATTGACGCAAATTAAGTTTGAGTGGGTCAGTATAATATTACGGGGAGATGTCAGTGACTTATAAAGGTCTAAGGTCAAAAGAGAAGACACTTATAAGGTCGCACTTTGCCTTCTTTGCCTCAGTTCTCTCCCTCTGTATTTGCTTGTATTAAATACTTAAATCCTAAACCTGTGTGTTCAGTTTTCCGCTGTACTAAACAGATTTAAGGGACTAGATCTGATAGACAGACTGCCTAAAGAATTATGGACGGAGGTTCATGACATTGTACAGGAAACGGAGCAAGACCATCTACCAAAAAAAAAGACAAGTAAAAAAGCAGAATGGCTGTCTGGGGAAGCCTTACAAATAGCCGTGAAAAGAAGAGAAGCAAAAAGCAAAGGAGAAAAGGAAAGATATAAGCATCTGAATGCAGAGTTCTAAAGAATAGCAAGAAGAGATAAGAAAGCCTTCCTCAGTGATAAATGCAAATAAAGAGGAAAACAATAGAATGGGAAAGACTAGAGATCTCTTCATGAAAATTAGAGATACCAAGGGAACATTTCATGCAAAGATGGGCTCAATAAAGGATAGAAATGGTATGGGCCTAACAGAAGCAGAAGATATTAAGAAGAGGTGGCAACAATACACAGAAGAACTGTACAAAAAAGATCTTCACGACCCAGATGATCATGATGGTGTGATTACTCACCTAGAGCCAGACATCCTGGAATGTGAAGTCAAGTGGGCCTTCAAAAGAATCACTATGAACAAAGCTAGTGGAGGTGATGGAATTCCAGCTGAGCTATTTCAAATCCTGAAAGATGATGCTGTGAAAGTGCTGCACTCAAAATGTCAGCAAATTGGGAAAACTCAGCAGTGGCCACAGGATTGGAAAGGTCAGTTTTCATTCCAATCCCAAAGAAAGGCAATGCCAAAGAATGCTCAAACCACCGCACAATTGCACTCATCTCACACGCTAGTAGAGTAATGCACACAATTCTCCAAGCCAGGTTTCAGCAATACGTGAACCGTGAACTTCCAGATGTTCAAGCTGGCTTTAGAAAAGGCAGAGGAACCAGAGATCAAATTGCCAACATCCTCTGGATCATGGAAAAAGCAAGAGAGTTCCAGAAAAACATTTACTTCTGCTTTATTGACTATGCCAAAGCCTCTGACTCTGTGGATCACAATAAACTATGGAAAATTCTGAAAGAGATGGGAATACCAGACCAGCTGACCTGCCTCTTGAGAAACCTGTATGCAGGTCAGGAAGCAACAGTTAGAACTGGACATGGAACAACATGGTTCCAAATAGGAAAAGGAGTACGTCAAGGCTGTATATGGTCACCCTGCTTATTTAACTTATATGCAGAGTACATCATGAGAAACGCAAGCTGGAATCAAGATTGCCAGGAGAAATATCAATAACCTCAGATATGCAGATGACACCACCCTTATGGCGGAAAGGGAAGAAGAACTAAAGAGCCTCTTGATGAAAGTGAAAGAGGAGTGTGAAAAAGTTGGCTTAAAACTCAACATTCAGAAAACTAAGATCATGGCATCTGGTCCCATCACTTCATGGGAAATAGATGGGGAAACAGTGGAAACAGTGTCAGACTTTATTTTTTTGGGCTCCAAAATCACTGCAAATGGTGATTGCAGCCATGAAATTAAGATGCTTACTCCTTGGATTGAAAGTTTTGACCAACCTACCAAGCATATTCAAAAGTAGAGACGTTACTTTGTCAACAAAGGTCCATCTAGTCAAGGCTATGGTTTTTCCAATAGTCATGTATGCATGTGAGAGTTGGACTATAAAGAAAGCTGAGCACTGAAAAATTGATGCTTTTGAACTGTGGTGTTGGAAAAGACTCTTGAGAGTCCCTTGGACTGCAAGGAGGTCCACTAGTCCATCCTAAAGGAGATCAATCCTGGGTGTTCATTGGAAGGACTGATGCTAAAGCTGAAACTCCAGTACTTTGTCACCTGATTCGAAGAGCTGACTCATTTGAAAAGACCCTGATGCTGGGAAAGATTGAAGGCGGGAGGAGAAAGGGATGACAGAGGATGAGATGGTCGGATGGCATCACTGACTCAACAGACATGAGTCTGGGTAAATTCCAGGAGTTGGTGATGGACAGGGAGGCCTGGCGTGCTGCAGTTCATGGGGTTGCAAAGAGTCAGACAGGATTGAGTGACTGAACTGAACTGAACTGAGTCTCAAGTTAAAATTACTACACACACACACACACACACACACACGCACACACGCACACACGCACACACATTTTGATGAGTCTTCTATTTCTTGTCCCACATGTGCCGAGCACTTCTTGAAAGAAAGTGAAAGTGAAGTCCCTCAGTTGTGTCTGACTCTTTCCCACCCCATGGCCTGTAGCCTACCAGACTCCTGTCCATGGGATTTTCCAGGCACGAGTACTGGAGTGGTTGCCATTTCCTTCTCCACAAGCTCTTCTCATTCAGACTCTAATGAAGCCCTTCTTAAACTCTGCGCTCACTAACAGAGATGCAGGAAAGCACGTCTGTCACTTTACTAGTTTTTTTTTCTTTAACTGCATATAAGTCACTATTTTCTATGTGGTATTGACAAGGTATAAGTGCTTTTAATGTTAAATTCAAGTAAAAATCCTGCAAAAATATACTAAATTAGACTAGAAATAAGATTTCTACTATTTTTAAACCATGGAAGAAAACCTTTTTAAAAAAATTATTATGGCAAACACATAATAATATGCTATACTCAGTTCTAGCCTAAATTATCAAGAAGAACATGCAAATTTATTCTAATATTCATTATTTCTTTCAGTATTGAACATTCCAGTTTGATTAAAGAATAATAAAACTGCTAGGAAACTACATATTTATCTCGTGTCTTTCAGAAAGGCTGATCAGTCCTGTGCAGATGAAACAATTTGATTGTTTCAAAAGAGCAAACAGTTGGGTTGACAGCTTCTCTTCCAGTCTTTGATTACTTAACACATTGACTGTTCCACATATTCCTAGAAACTCAGAAACAATACTTCCTATTCCATTTGTCAAAAGTGTAGTAATCAACACTGAGAAACCACACAAATTAGGGACATCTAGAAGCTAATTTCAACCCATATAAAATGACATAATGTGATAACACATGCATCTAATACACATTTATGAGAGAACCCAAAGGAAAACAGGGTGGGGTCACCTGGAGTCATAGGCACAGCTATATCTACAGTGAGCAAGTTACTAACTACAAGAATTCGATATTTACATTTTACAGTTTTCTAGACGAGGTTACTCTCTAGCTGGGACAGCTTTCTAATAATATTTAATAGTTGAAAAAGCATATTTTTATGTTATAGGCTCTAATCAACTATTTCCTCTAATGACTACAAAATTCTGGCTAAAAGGGCGGAACATTTTTTCCCTCATTTTTATCATAAACAATCTATGTTACAGTATCTTAACAGCAGTCACAGAAAATACCATCAAATGTTTACTTTCGTTTCCTAAAAATGAACAAATTGAAAGCATTTATCTTACCTTTTTGAAGATAACTGAGTAGTTAACTGCACAGCTTCAAAAGCACACATCACAAGAACAAAGGGGATTAAAATCTGTGAAAGAAAAACAGATGATGCCGTGGGTGCCTGCAGCATTTGAAGAAATATTTCAACTTCTCAAAATTTATCTGTATTAGTGGAAAGCAAATGCTGAAATAAAGTCACGATACCAGTGACACACGGAATAGTGACCAGAGGGATTCAGGAGTCCACATCAACAGCACCGGAAGTGAGAAGAGAGTGACACAGACTTCAGATGGAGCCTGCTCCCAAGTTTCGTTCTCCTGAACTCGTTGTAATAATTAATGACCATGTTCAAATGATCCCAAGAGGGTGTGAGAAGCACACAAGGCCCAAATCAAATTAATTATGAAGCCTGAAGACCTGACTCACAGATCCTTGAACTCATCTGGTTATTTGTCACTACAACTCTGTTAACATGATTTAGCTGCCTAACCATTGCTTTCTGTGGTTTTATTTCAATACTAATTTATTCCTGATTATAAAATTCATGCTCTGTAAGAAAAAAATGGAGAAAGGTATAATAAAATTTTATTTGTTGAAAAAAATCTATAAGCCAGAAATAACACCATTAATATTCTGAGATACTGTTTTCCAATGACCAGTTAAAAATACACACACACGATGCTTAAACAAAGAGAGGAGGCAGAGATATGGAAAAGAGATGACGTTCACGACTACACAAGATTCCTGTCCAAGTGAAGGCTGCATGAGTGAGGCAGAGCTCCAAGAGGACTTTCACCTACAGCGACAGCAGTCAAGAAAAATGACCAACTACATTTCGTCAGTAAAGCTTACTGGATTACGCTGGAGATTACAGATCGAGCATTTAATGTGAACTTTAGTTTTTCTTTCTTTTTTTCTTGTTTTTAATTAAAGGCTCATGATCTTTAACATACTGAGAAAAGAACTACCACCATCAAGAAAAATGTACATAAAGACTACAGAAACTATCAATACACATTTCAAAATAACAGAGAATGCGATGTGAGAAAACGAACATCGTTTTAACATTTCTTAAAACCCCTTTCGCATTTGTGCGGTAGCAAAACAGGGCGCCAGCCCATCGAGGCGCACAAGCCTCCAACGATTACTACTTGTGCGGCCTGAACAAGCAGCAGCCAGATGTTAGGCAGATGTCAGTTCCTGTACTTAAACAAGTGCATACTAAGTGCATAGAACGTGCCAGGCACTACGGTGGAGGGAATGAGACAGCTTAATGATCCTAGAGAGAAAGGGGAAGAAAGTGAATCACATTCCACTGGCGAGTCCGAACCCCTGGAAAGCTGATAATTTGTCATTATCTTAGAATCCTCAAGACCCAGCTGGTGCTGATAAGCCTTCAATGTCATATTCATTGAATGAATAAATCAATTCTAGGTACAGGATTATGACAAAAGATGATAACGTGTTGGCAGTCTCGTGGGTGGGGAACACGGCTGCGGGGAGCCTTTGATCTTGAGGAGCAAGGCAGTTTTGATCCACCCTTCACTTCCCAGGCTTTAATCACCTTTGATAGGACTTCCTGGGACTAACAGAGATTCTCTACTTTTTTGAAGTTAAATGGGCTTAAGACTAAACCAAGAAGATTAACTCTATTTTGGAGCAAAGGCTAGTGTCCCCCACTCCCATTCAGCAGTGTCTGAGAAGGCATCTACTTTCCAGCTACTTAACTCTGCCACTTCATAATCTTAATGTCACATGTCACAAGATTTCATGGGACAATGAGTTCATAGTCTTAACTAATCAGCATCTTAAGAAAAGAGAAAACCAACCTTCCACATTATCAGGGCTCCCATCTTGAAAGGACTGAACACGGTCAGGAAGCAGTAGACGGAGGAAGGGTCAAAGCTGAGGGATCAACAAGAAAAGGGACTTTAGAATTCACATTATTGCAACTTGAATGTTCTTCTGAAAAGGATGTTTAAGCTGATTTTCTGAAAGCTATTCTTACCACAACACAAGTCTACAGTGTATCCAGAATTACCACGGGGGCTTCTCTGGTGGCTCAGGGGCGAGGAATCCACCTGCCAGTGCAGGAGACACAGGCTTGATCCCTGGTCTGAAAGACCCCACTGCTGGCAGAGCAACTATGTGCGCAGTGGAGCCTGGGAGCAGCCCTGCGCCCACGAGCCGCACCTCCCAGGGAGGAGCCCCCACTCTCCGCAACCTGAGAAGGCCCGCGTGCAGCAACAGAGACGCAGCGCAGCCCAAAATAGAGAGTGAATACTGTCGTAGAAGAACGATTACAAAGTCAGTCAAATGAATGAGATGACTCGTATGTGCCAATATGCACCAATTTCCAAAACACATCCTTCAGGATAAAAAGCAAGAACAAAATCCCTAATTTGTATATTTTCTGGTTTTATATATATATGGATATATAGTTTTTATTTAAAATTACCTGTTAACAGAAGCTATATTTCCAGTTCCAAAAAAGGCTGTCACTAAGAAGAAAACCTAAATAGAGTTAAAGGAAATGCCAAACAAGTCAGAATCCATAAAAGTTCCTTTTCATTTAGAGAAGATATATACATTCTACCATGAGGGTAATTTGCTTTCTCTACTTGTACATTTGGTGGTAAATTGCTGAAAATGAGTGTTCCACCATATTTCGTCATGAATGCATTTGGAGAGAACCAGGCTGAACAAGCAACGTACAAAGGACAGCAAGGCCTGAGAGTCACTCTCACTTGTCGCCGTCACCTCAGGAAGGTTGCTGTTTCCTCCCCGCTCACATAAGCACTGGATTGGGGTTATCTGAAAGTGAAAGTGAACTCACTCAGTCGTGTCCGACTCTTTGTGACCCCATGGACTGTAGCCTACCAGGCTCTTCCATCCATGGGATTCTCCAGGCTAGAGTACTGGAGTGGGGTGCCATTTCCTTCTCCAGGGGATCTTCCTGACCCAGGGATCGAACCCGGGTCTCCCACATTCCAGGCAGACGCTTTACCCTCTGAGCCACCAGGGAAGCCCCAGTGTTATCTGAGGTTGGCAGCTAAAGATTAAAGAAAGAAGTGATAGACGTTTCCAGCTGAAACAGTTTCAGTTCACATATGTTCGCTGGGCCCACTATGCACGAAATGTGCCAGGTTCTTCGGGAGGCTCAGGAAGAAATAAGATGCCATGTTTTAAAAGAATTCAATTAGAAGATGATAAAGTGTTAAACATCTTTTTGACATTTCTTCAACTTATATTTGTAATAGTGCAGTAATAAAAAGTAGATATTAGTTTTATCAGTGTCTAAGAACTTACTGCTAGTAAAGCATTTAAAATAGCGAAAGTGCTCGATAAATGTTAGTTACTTTATTATTATAGACACATACACAAAAGTGGTATAGAAACAGTGAAGAGGAAGTATGAATCACGACAAATTTCACTGAAGAAGTGGTATTTGAGCTGGTGACTTGAGCCTTAAACCTATTCATGGTTCAGTGCATTCAACCAATCAACTAACCAACCAGTATTTATCACCTAGTATGTCAGAGGCAGAGCCAGGCCCTAAGAATATAATTATAAATAAAACAGTATAAAGTGCTCATATGGTAACTAAAATGTTGATGATAGGTCGAAGTAGGTAAGATTCATTAAAGGTAAACAATGGGAAAATAAGGACATTAATGAAGGGTACAGAGAGATGAAGCAAGAAATACAGATTGGTGCAATATTAATAAAAAGCCTTGAGCTTTATCTTGTGGAGATATTGAAGAGTTAGCAAGCATTTTCAGTGAGTGATACAAACAAGAAATATCACCAACAGTGAGATATTTGATCAGGGAGACTAAGAATTAGAGGCAGGAAATTCAGTTCTGAAGCTCTTTTAATAGTGCATACGTTGGGGACCAGGAAAGTCTGAACTGGTGTGGTCAGAGTGGAAATGGAGAGACACCGTGGGAGCTCGGTCGGGGGCTAGTTAAATATGGCAACAAGTTTGACGGCCTGGGAGGCCGGGAGCGCGGCAGCGCCGTTAAACAAGATGAGGTCAGGCAGAGACTGACTTGGAGAAGGGTGGGCAGGCGTCAGCCAGTGTGGACGTGGGTTTGGTGGTGCCCAGCAGGATGTGGCGGAGCTGGTGGTAAAGAACCGCCTGCCAGTGCTGGAGACATAAGAGACGTGGGTTCCACTCCTGGGGCAGTAAGACAGCATGGCAGCCCAGTCCAGTGTGCCTGCCTGGAGGGTGCCCTGGACAGAGGAGCCTGGTGGGCTACAGACCACGCAGTCGCAAGGAGCGGGACATGACTGAAGCGACTTGGCAGGCACGCAGGCGGCGGGCACGGCAGTCACGTGACTCCAGAGGTCGGGGCTGGAGAGGTAGGTCTCAGAGGCGTCAGCCAGAGCTGTAGGAGAGGGTGACGCCACCCAGGCACGTTTAGAGGAGAAGGTTAATGGCAGAGCTCAGAGGAAAAGCATGCATCATTCAGGAGCAAAGGAAGAGCGAGTTTTCCTGAAGGAGAGCAGAGGTGGCGTAGAATCTGAGAAGAGAGCCTGGATCGTGTTCCGGAGGACAAAGGAAAGTGAAGAAACCAGTTGAGGTGAGCACTGTGAGAGCGGTCCAGTGGAACCGGACCACGAGGCTGTGCGGCGCCCTCTCCTGTCTGCAGGCCACACACACGAGGCTGTGCAGGCCAGGAGAGGACGCCAGCACAGCAAGGACAAGCGTTCAAAGGCACCCATCTAGGCTGAGGAGATGGCACACAAACGGGGAGGAAACGGTAGCAGCAGGGAGCTAGGCTGTAAACACAAGGGACAGATGAAGGATAACTGAGGAGGAGGCAGGGCTCAGGAGAAGAAACATCTTATTAGCACAGGCTGAGTGGAAGGTGTCGGCAAAGACAGAAAGCCAAATTGAGAGTGAAGGCAAGAGGCAGAGGAGAGAGGAGCATGACCTCCTGGGCCTCGATGGTCCAGACTCCACTGTGTCCATGCAAAGGAGATACCTCCCGATGGACACCTTGAAGCCGGCAAGCTCGCCTTTCCAAAGCCAGACGGTATCCCGTTACATCATCTTTCAAACTTCTAATGCTAACAGCTGTCACACAAGGTGATCCAGCAACCTCGTGAGACATGTTATCTGAGCACCGTATAAAGTACACATAAAAACACACAAACCTAACACATTGGTCTGTTGTATCATTCTTTACGCTCTTCTACAGTTTCGTAAGTGTTTGGAAGTGCAATCTGTATCAGAAAACCATGTTTGGGAGGGCGGTGAAACAGCCTCCAAGGCTGAGTCCACTACCAAGCGACGGGTGGAAACCGTACCCCCGCTCCCCAGCGCCTCTCTTGTTCCATCAAAAGGGAGGCTGCAGCGCCTAATGACAGAACCCCACAGAAAGGATACAAGGAAAAAGGCCCTGCGGATGTCATCCAGGTAGAGGTCTCGACACTGGGTCACGTCAGTGTTACAGGCAAGCTGGATGGTGGAGACCTGTGGGATGAGAAGAGAGAGAACGCACAGTCACAGGCGGCTTCCCTCCACCCGCCAGGGCAAGCTCACCGCCTCAGTTACAGCAGCCAGGAAGACAGCTTGCATCGACACACAAAAAATAAGAAACGTTTCCTACAGCTGAATTCCACTTAGCAAAATCTGCCAAAGGTGAAACACACTGTTAGTTTAAAGGGGGACTTTCCCTATCTCCCACCTCCCATGTGACTTCCTACTAAGTTCGGAAGGTGCTTTAATCCTCTTCTTTAGAAAAAGACATATCTCTCAGTTAAAATATAGAATTTAAAACATGACACAATGAGCCTCATGTTTAATTTAATAATATTTAGTTATTAAACATTGAATATTTAATACTAAAGACAGTCTGATCATTTACTTGAATCTAATCAAAATTACTTTTTATGTATTGTTTTAACATTCCAGGCTGAAAGTTTAAAACCAGTAATTACTCAATAATATTTCAATAAAGTTTCTTTACTGAAATTATTTATCCTAAATCCTCAAGCACTCTTTGCGAACTCAAGCAGAGCCAGTTAAGGTGAATCAGTGGCTCAACTGTGAAGGCATTTTCCTGCCGCGTTCACTTCATCTGGCCTCAGTAAAACTGTAAATATTCTATCATCAGTTTCTTATAATTATCTTCAGTTTTGAAATAAGGGCAAGGGATATCAATCAACTCTCCAGCTCAGCATGATAAAGGTACCCTTAATATTTGGTTGGCTTTTAGCCAATTCAAAGGACATTATGTTGAATAAACAGTCTAAGATTTCGACTGAGGCCGAATCACTAAGGTGATAGAATAAGCATTTTGGATTAGAATAACCAGAAAGAGAAAAATAACCCTGGGAACACATATCTCACTTCATGATCAGACTCATAAACTGATGTGTGGCAACATGAATATTCTTCCAACAAAAATAAATTGAAGGAAAGAAAGACTAAATGTGAAAACAAAGGGAAACAAGATAAATAACATTCTTTGCCCTCTATTCTTTCACTTATATTAATGGCTTTTTACATCAGAAAGTCACAAACTTTAAGTAAAGCCCAACCCATATGTTCATAAAACAATAAAATCATGCTTTTCTAAATGAAACTTTCCTTACAAACTGCTTGACTTAATTATTAACTTAATTATTAACATGTGAAGTAGTACACATTTCTAAGTAGGATTTTCTGTCCTGGCTGTGCTGTGTGGCGCGTGGAAATCTTAGCTCCCCACCCAGGGACCCGACCCACGGCCTGCGCTGGAAGTGCAGCCTCGCCACGGGGCAGCCACGGCAGCCTCAGGCAGAATTTCTGAGGAAACAACACTGCAGCTTCCTCGTGGGGTTAGAATAGGGAACACCTTAGTATTTTCAAATGCAAGAATGGTTTTGACAAGCTACCTTCTGTTTACAGGAAACAACAGACTGCTGCAGGGTTTCTTGTTCCATGTGTATCCAGACAAACATCAAACATGACAATACTAACGGAAAGAGAGCTTCATACCTAAGGGGTTGGGGGTGGGGGCGGAAGTGAGAGGGTGGGAATGAAAAGAAAAAATTGAATACAAAAGGAAGTTAAAACAATTTTGATAATACTTCTAAGTTACATTATCACAAAATTTAATTTTTTTAGGTTTTCCAGAGGAAGAAATAGGAAAAGAAAGCTACATTTAAATACCAACTCCAACACCATCTTTTTTTGAAATTTATCAAAACTTGAGACCATTACATGTTTAAAATAGCAGAGATATTTAAGTCATTCATAAGGTAAATGACAGAAGTTCACAAAACAAGAAAACATAAGACAAAGGTAAAAATCATTAATATCAAGAGAACAGCAAGATAAACATTTCAAATCTTTTTTAAAAATGGGTATAATACAGGAATACAAACCTCTCAAAAGAAAAAAAGAGCCTATCAATACATTAAAATACGCTTGACTTTACTGATAACTGATATAGAAATTAAAAAATAGATGCCATCGCCACTTAAAATATTTACTCATGTTAAAAAAATAATCCAGATAAAAGTATAATCAAAGAATAATTATAAAAGTATAATAAATACTTCCTGTAAGGCAGTCTAGTGCTACGCATCAAGAACCTCAAAGCTATTCACATAGTGTAACCTAATAATGTTCCTTCTAGGAGTTTACCCTGAGAAAATAATCAGACATATGCACCATGATTCCCATATGAAGACATTTGTTATAATATGTTTACGGGGAAAAAAAAACAAACGAGCTAATATTCACAGGGGAGTTTGATTGAATAATGTACAGTACTTCTCGAGGCTGGTATACAATGTGGCAATTATAATGTGGACAAAGGAGAGATGTTCATGAGATAACACAGTGTCAGATGCTTTTTCTAGTCCTTTTCTGCCCTAGTTTAAGGCGTGTTTCATTTCTGTAATCCCCCAGATACTCTACACCTGACGGCAGTTATCATACCGCTCTGATACATCTGATACACAGCCGCTCATACATCTCACGCTTACTAACGCCTTCCCCACCGGTCTGCAAAGTCTCTGCCTGCGCCAGTCTTCTCACCGTACAGGTCCAGCTCAGAAGCACTTGTTGATGAGCTACTTAAACTGAGTGGAAGTTACAACACAAAACTAAGCAAACCAAACAGAAACAAAACAACCACCTGTATTTCTCATTCAACTTTTTCAACTACCGAACTCTAATCCATATGGTACTATTTCCTAAACAAGGGAAAGCAAGAAAACCAAAACCCTTTAAATTTGACCACCAATCGTAAAACAAAACCCTGAAAACTGGGCAGATGAAAACATTCAGCTTTGAGAAAGCATATATAAATCACTCGGTATATCAGGTTTAGAACATCCACGGCTACGAGCAGACAGCACGTACGCGAGAAAACACTACCGGTCAAACAGGCGCAGAGGACACGCAGAGCTGTGCGGTTTCGGCCTGCTAACGCAGCTTTTGATGTCCTTGCTGCTGCTGCTGTGCGGTTTCGGCCTGCTAACGCAGCTTTTGATGTCCTTGCTGCTGCTGCTGCTGAGTCGCTTCAGGCGTGTCCGACTCTGTGCAACCCCATAGACGGCAGCCCACCAGGCTCCCCCGTCCCTGGGATTCTCCAGGCAACAACACTGGAGTGGGTTGCCATTTCCGTCTCCAATGCAGGAAAGTGAAAAGGGAAAGTGAAATCACTGTCGGGTCTGACTCCTAGCCACCCCATGGACTGCAGCCTACGAGGCTCCTCCGTCCATGGGATTTTCCAGGCAAGAGTACTGGAGTGGGTTGCCATTTCCATCTCCAATGCATGAAAGTGAAAAGTGAACGTGAAGTCGCTCAGTCGTATCCGACTCTTAGCGGCCCCATGGACTGCAGCCTGCCAGGCTCCTCCATCCATGGGATTTTCCAGGCAAGAGTACTGGAGTGGGGTGCCATTGCCTTCTCCAATATTCTTATTTACAAATTAAAGTAGAAATACTGTGACAGATATGATGAAGTGCGTCCCCTCACAGGTTGTTGGTAATATTATAAACTGGTGCTGTTCTTAAGACAAAAGTAAAAAAAAAGTTCATATTCTATGGCCCACTTATAATACAGCTGAGAAGTGAGCAAAGAAAATAATCTATTATAACCATATAAAAAGCTTATGAAAAATATATCACTCAAAATATTACTTATGATACTAAGAATTAGAAATAAAGTGACCAAAAATAGGGGAATAATAAAAGCATCAAGGAATAGCCATATAACCTAATATTAAAAATCTATTAAAATGATTCTTCGGAAGCCTGTGAACTACCTGGGAAAATGCTTCTAAAAGTAAGTAGAAAATAAAGATACTAAATAGTACGTGGACTATTAATACTGTATTAAAAAGGTAAGTACAGAGCTAAGACTGGAGGAAATAAGCCAGAACATCGAGAGGAGGGGGAGGGTTAGTATATGATTTTCCTCCTTATCTCTACTTCGCAAAATGTGATTGTACGATGTTTACAGCGATTAAAAAAAAATTGAAAAGGAAAGATTTAGAATGCCTGCATCCTAGCCATTCCTGAATATATAGTTCAATTTTCACCTAAGTCCCTGATGGCACAATTCAATCCCCTTCTCTAGCCATTCTTTGTATCATATTATTCACAATAAACTTATGATAATTTAATTGCAGAGTACAGCATGAGAAATGCTGGGCTGGAGGAAGCACAAGCTGGAATCAAGATTGCCAGGAGAAATATCAATAACCTCAGATATACAGACGACACCACCCTTATGGCAGAAAGTGAAGAGGAACTAAAAAGCCTCTTCATGAAAGTGAAAGAGGAGAGTGAAAAAGTTGGCTTAAAGCTCAACATTCAGAAAACTAAGATCATGGCATCCAGTCCCATCACTTCATGGCAAATAGATGGGGAAACAGTGAAAATAGTGTCAGACTTTATTTTGGGGGGCTCCAAAATCACTGCAGACGGTGATTTCACTGTAGCCATGAAATTAAAAGACGCTTGCTCCTTGCAAGGAAAGTTATGACCAACCTAGACAGCATATTAAAAAGCAGAGACATTACTTTGCCAACAAAGGTCTGTCTAGTCAAAGCTTTGGTTTTTCTAGTAGTCATATATGGATGTAAGAGTTGGACTATAAAGAAAGCTGAGCACCGAAGAGTTGATGCTTTTGAACTGTGGTGTTGGAGAAGACTCTTGAGAGTCCCTTGGACTGCAAGGAGATCCAACCAGTCCATCCTAAAGGGTATCAGTCCTGAATGTTCATTGGAAGGACTGATGTTGAAGCTAAAACTCCCAATACTTTGGGCCGCCTGATGCGAAGGGCTGACTCACTTGAAAAGACCCTGATGCTGGGAAAGATTGAAGGCGGGAGGAGAAGGGGACGACAGAGGATGAGATGGTTGGATGGCATCACTGACTCAATGGACATGAGTTTGAGTAAACTCTGGGAGTTGGTGATGGACAGGGAGGCCTGACGTGCTGCGATTCATGGGGTTGCAAAGAGTCGGACACGACTGAGCGACTGAACTGAACTGAATTGCTGCATTTTATAATTGCCTAACATTGTAAAATAGAGTCCACATTGTACAGAACTTTACAACTGTTACAGACCTGGGGTATTCTAATTATTCTATCTGTATGTCCGTCTAATGTTCAGGATACTAGAAATGTGAAGAAAAACAGCTGCTGACTAATTGAATCAAGGTGTAGTTTGAGGATAAAAAAAAACATGATCTTAAAAAATATTTGTACTTATATGTGAAATTATTCTTTCCTTTCAGCAATACGTGAACCGTGAACTTCCTGATGTTCAAGCTGGTTTCAGAAAAGGCAGAGGAACCAGAGATCAAATTGCCAACATCCGCTGGATCAAGGAAAAAGCAAGAGAGTTCCAGAAAAACATCTATTTCTGCTTTATTGACTACGCCAAACCCTTTGACGGTGTGGATCACAATAAACTGTGGAAAATTCTGAAAGAGATGGGAATACCAGACCACCTGACCTGCCTCTTGAGAAATCTGTATACAGGCCAGGAAGCAACAGTTAGAACTGGACATGGAACAAGAGACTGGTTCCAAATAGGAAAAGGAGTACGTCAAGGCTGTATATTGTCACCCTGCTTATTTAACTTCTATGCAGAGTACATCATGAGAAACGCTGGGCTGGAAGAAACACAAGCTGGAATCAAGATTTCCAGGAAAATAGCAATAACCTCAGATATGTAGATGACACCACCCTTATGGCAGAAAGTGAAGAGGAACTAAAAAGCCTCTTGATGAAAGTGAAAGAGGAGAGTGAAAAAGTTGGCTTAAAGCTCAACATTCAGAAAACGAAGATCCTGGCATCCTGTCCCATCACTCCACGGGAAATAGATAGAGAAACAGTGGAAACAGTGTCAGACTTTATTTTTTTAGGCTCCAAAATCACTGCAGATGGTGACTGCAGCGATGAAATTAAAAGACGCTTACTCCTTGGAAGGGAAGTTATGACCAACCTAGATAGCATACTCAAAAGCAGAGACATTACTTTGCCGACTAAGGCCCGTCTAGTCAAGGCTATGGTTTTTCCAGTGGTCATGTATGGATGTGAGAGTTGGACTGTGAAGAAGGCTGAGCACCGAAGAACTGATGCGTTTGAACTGTGGTCTTGAAGAAGACTCTTGAGAGTCCCTTGGACCGCAAGGAGATCCAACCAGTCCGTTATGAAGGAGATCAGCCCTGGGATTTCTTTGGAAGGAATGATGCTAAAGCTGAAACTCCAGTACTTTGGACACCTCATGCGAAGAGTTTACTCATCGGAAAAGACTCTGATGCTGGGAGGGATTGGGGGCAGGAGGAGAAGGGGACGACCGAGGATGAAATGGCTGGATGGCATCATGGTCTCGATGGATGTGAGTCTGCGTGAACTCCGGGAGGTGGTGATGGACAGGGAGGCCTGGCTTGCTGCGATTCATGGGGTCGCAAAGAGTCGGACACGACTGAGCAACTGAACTGAACTAAACTGAATACATAAAAACAGAAATTCCATAGTTCAACAAATAGCGCTACAGATTTACTTCTTTTTACAACTATTAAATATAATTTTTAAAATGTAGGTAAATAAATCTTATAAAGACAATCTTCTTATGAGAGTATATTTCTTTAGAAATAATTTCTTCAGAAAGCCAATATCGCATTAAAGTCTCTATATCTAAATTAATAAACTGAAATACCAATAAAATGTCATTATGGGCTCACAATGTACTTACTAAGTTAGACTAAGTTAGGATCTGTTCAGTTTGGGCTCTGTGACAACTGAACAGGGCTGAAAAGACATTCAGTTTCTATTACACTTTGTTAAGCAAAGGGATAATCAAAATTTTAGAAGAACATGTTTAACCAACTTAAGAAAACTATTTTCAAGTATTACAATAGCTTCCATTTGCATAAAAATAATCAAATGCTGATTAAAAATGAATCTTCTTTATTCACTTAAGGATGCATTGTTAGAATTTAGAATTTCTATTACTGTACTTTTGTAAAGTAATAAAACTGCATTTCTTTTAAATATCCTATAATTCTGACTATTCACACTATTTACATAGAGAACCCTCTGCTGCTGCTGCTAAGTCACGTCAGTCATGTCCGACTCTGTGCGACCCCATAGACGTCAGCCCATCAGGCTCCCCTGGGATTCTCCAGGCAAGGACACTGAAGTGGGTAGAGAATCCTCTAGTTTGTCCAAAACAGTGATGGGAACAGTAACAGGTGGACTATGTTTTGCAAAACTGACTTGCCATTGAAAAATGTACTAACTGAAATTATTAGACTCCTGTTTCAGCTATCTCTGTTTTAATTTTTTTTGCAAAGGTAAATACTTTCTGATGTTGCAAAATATATTTCTTAATACATTCATTAATAAGGTCACACATCATTAGTATTCTGATTTCAGATGTGATTTTTCACTTTTTAGATTTTTTTAAATTAAACATGCTTATGATAATCTGCTTTGGTATCTTTTGACAATGAAATTGATAATTTAAAATACTATAATACTAAAAATTTTTTAAATAGAAGATAAAACACTAATATTTTCCCTAATATAAATCGTATGATTAGCTCACTCTACACTGTGAAATATTTTTGACTTAAAATTCAACTTTAATTACTCTTCCTTCCTTCATTTCTAATCCAGGAAACTAAATCTATTTCTAGATTTGTTTGTATTTTTGAATCTATAATACATTTCTTTAGATATTTAGATTAAAAGATTTACATTGCTTTAGAATTTAAAGGCTCAAAAAAGAAAAGGGCTTATTGATCTTTAAGTGAGTATGTAGGGGCTGGCACATATTCTGAACACTCAAACATCCACCTCCTAAAGACAACCTCCGGGTGTGATCGTAATGAAACTTGTGTGTTGTCCCAAAAGGAGGGTTAGAAATGATCTTATCTTCTACTTTTTAAATCTAGACTAAAACCTGTGCATATTCTAATTCATATGCACTTTAATGGATTCTGATTATAATTGAACTGTTTATCCTGAAATTTCACCAATAAAGGAGGAAAGAGTCAATAGCATTAAGTCTCATTATGTTTATATGCTGACAGACTTCAAGTTTTCTTTGAAAATTGAAAATTCTAAGCCTCAAGTCAAGGTGACTGGTGAACATGTCCATGTTGTTCATATAACATCTTCACAGATACACCCCAGATCAGGTTCTGGGGGAGAAATGAAGAAACAGGTGTGGGGAACCTTGTTAAGAGAAGGAGGTTACAAGAACTCCTGGGTTCCAGATCACTTAGGACGTTAGGGTCTACTAGGAAAAGATGTTGAAGACACCCTTCTAATCCTGAAACAGGAGATACTAGGCTTCCCACAAAATGAACCCAAGTCTTGGACACATAATGGCTTTACAAAATCCTATATAAATTATTGATAGATGATAATGTGTTGATAGCACAAAGGTGAATCCCTAGGTTTATTCTAACTGAGACCAAGATCCTATATTTGGACTGAATTTTGAAACTGAGTAATGTGCATATTTTTTGCACCCATAAGGATTTAAGTAAAGATGAAATAAAATTTGAAAGCAAATGAAGAACCCTTTTCTTCAAAGCAGACACAGAGAGAATCATTGTTCTCACTGATTTCTAGAGAATGCTTCAGACTAACCCAAATCAAGCTGTTCTTTTTTGGTTTTATAAGAAAACTTCAATCTTCAATGAAAATGTATTCTCTGACTTTTAAGAATATATTCTAAAAGGTTTCTGAATCAAAAGGACTATTTGGACTATGACATATTTAAGGGTAAATATAGAAGAAAATGTATTCAAAAAAGAATGAACAAATCAAAGCATAATTCACAGTGCATGAAAGGAAAGCGACAAGACTTGAATGTTTATGAGTCGCTGAGATTTAAAATTCCTCTACAGTCTATCAGAACTTTCTAACACTGGATGTAAGCAACATTTTAGCAACTTCAGGAAATAAACAGAAACACAAGACAACAGGTAATACTCTGAAAACAGCAGGACAAAGAAACTGCAGAGAACAGATAAAGGCACAGACAGTTCTTCCAGAGTAAAAATGCTTGCAATGTATTCCTCAGAATTCACATTTTTCATTTCCAGAGGTCAAATACTTAGAGAACGGTCAGTATATCATTTAAAACTTGCTACTAAAAATTAAAATCTTAAAACACTTTATACCCTGTACTTAGAAGTAGGTAGGTCGACATCGAGGAAAGAAGAATGCTGAACAGTCGATCGAAGAGGACGGGAGGGCTCAGGAGAGGCGTGACGAAGGAGGAGGCTGCAATGAGACAGATTTGGGTGGAGTCAGGATGAGGGTCACAGTGCAGAGTCTAAAGCACCGAATAATCTGTTACCACTTCCAGCATTTATTGCCTGTGTGACATTTAAAAGGAAACTACATTTGCCCTACTCATTTTTGTAAGACACTTAAAACTCCATATGTTTAACGACATTCCCTCACTTTAACCATATTTTAATTCAGATTTTTTCAGTGTATATCCTCGCTCTTGCTCACTGTAATAACTCCTAAGAGAATAATGTAAATAATAAAAATAAAAAATATTACTCAAGATTCAGCAACTTTTCTCTTAATTAGACATTTAATTCAAAGATAGAAGCTGATTTTCCCTAAACCCGGCCCCCCTGCTCTTCTCCAAGTTTCCCTGCAAAGTATTGCACTGAAGAGTTGTAGCATGCCAGTTAGAACAGGAGACAGGAGGAGGAGCCCGCCACACAAGAGGCCGTGACAGGAGTGGTCCGAGCAAGGGAGGTCCTCTTCCCTCGCAGGTCAGGAAGCAGTCACGTCACTCGGGGGAGCAAATGAACTGGGGCAGGGGCAGCTAGTAAAGAATCCACCTGCGGGGCAGGAGACGCTGGCCTGACTTCTGGGTCGGGAAGATCCCCTGAAGAAGGGATGGGCTACCCACTCCAGTATTCTTGGGCTTCCCTGTGGGTCAGACGGTAAAGCATCCGCCTGCAATGTGGGAGACCTGGGTTCGATCCTCGGGTTAGGAAGATCTCCTGGAGGAGGGCATGGTAACTCACTCCAGAATTCTTGCTTGGAGAATCCCATGGATTCTGCCGGGGTACAGTCCATGGGGTAGCAGAGTCGGACACGACTGAGCAGCTGAGCACAACTAAGCATAAACTTCCCGATCTTTATTCTGGAAAGAAGATGTGCACGATTTCCTAACCCTCCTGGTTAAGACGGCAATGTGTGCCACGCTCTGCTAAGCTGCATCGACTCTCCGCAACCCGATGGGCTATAACACACCAGGCTCCTCTGTCCACTCAATTCTCCAGGCCAGAACACTGCAGTGGGTTTCCAGGCCCTCTTCCAGGGGATCTTCCCGCCCCAGGGATCAAACCTGCCTCTCTTCCAGCTCCTGCAATGGCAGGCAGATTCTTTACCATTAGTGCCACCTTTAGAATTAAATGTTTCAGAGAATGAAGACAGATCCCTCGGGAGGGCACCCTGGATGAAAGGCTTATAACTGTTTAACCATGCGGCAAGTCTGTTAATCCATTTAAGCAATCCTTTATTTTTCTCAGGGAACAGAATAGCACCAGGACATGGTACGATCTGAACACATTTTTTAAAAAAAAATGAAAGAGAAGTCTCTCTATTGTCATGCACAATAAATTTAAATAGTAACTCTAGTAATCAAGATAATTTAAAAGGAACGGTCTACATAAAGCCCATAATGAAATAAAGCTCATACAGTGAAAGCAGAGTTACATTTACAAGAGATACTTCTTGTCCAGTTCCACTTACACAATGACCACGGTGTTTAGAAAAGGTGCGAATCAAAACTCTGAGAGATACATGTCAGTTTCCTGTTGTATTTTTACACATCTGCTTGGAGTTTAAGGGTAATCCAAGGTAAAACACTCCTATCCCTTAATGCTCTTTGTAAGGCAAAGTTCCACCCAACGATCTTTTTTATTAAAATGATGAACAAAAAGCGTTTTTAAACAAATAAAGGTTAAACTGCACATCACATCATCCATAGGCATTACAAACTGTCGTCTTCTCCTTTTTTTTTCATGAAAAATCTGGACTTCCAGTTTGCTTCTGCCTTCCAGCTGGAAGGCAAAGGCTGCCTTTAAATGGCATGTTTGCTCCTCAAGCACGTTCTACAGAGAACTACAGAGGAGAATGCTTTGAAACACACAACTGGCTTATAAATGTGTGATGTGTTGGGAGATGACCAAGCAATGTTATTTTCAGCAAAAGGGAAACGCAGATAAAATTTAACTGCTTCCTAGTCCCTGTTCCCTGTGTAAGAACTGAGAATTTATGAACTGACGTGAAACTTCAGCATAGGAATCTCTTTACAGAACCTTCTTCCCTCCTGGAATCACTTTTTATTAGGTGTGAATAAATATGCAGCCTTATTATCAAGTCGTAAATGTTCTCTCAGGAATTCTTATTAACACATGAATGCTCACAAGAGTTCTAATTTTCTTTATCAAATTCTAGCAAGAGACAGAAATAATAGGTACTTGGTATTATTTTCTCACAACAAACTTGTTTCAGTAACAATAATACAGCTGTCAATGGATGATTTTAAGATGCACCCTGATGGGAAGTCACCTCACTCGACTTGACTGCCCTCTTACCTAATATTGTCCAGCTAACAATCTGATTGAGAAGCGGCAGTCCTTGTTTCTCGAGCAGACTCTTATGGGTCCCATACGCAACGCACACAGAAAGCACGATGCTCAGCATCTGAAAACAGACCCAGAAGACGTGAGAAGAGATGGTGGTGAGTGACCAGGCAGGTATCAGAAAGATACTTAGAAAACCGCTTCAACAGCTGGGATCTGGCCAAAATGCTACTGAAATTGGACCCGCTCACCTTCCTGTGGCCAAGACCAAGAGTCGGAATTCCCGTACTGAGCGAAGGGCCTTCCTTTACAAGCACAAATGAGGCGTTCTACACTTTCAAGAGGACTGTGGCACGCGTCACCACGCTGTGCCTGCTTAGGAAGATGTTCTCAGTCCTGAAGGTTTCCTAAGCCATGGGCATGCAGAGGGTGGATGCACACAGCCTGGTGCGTGTGCCTGAATGTCTCCCCGCTCTGGCCTCACTCACGGCAGGTCTGTTCACATACTCAGTCCGTGGCTGTGGCCTGAGGGGTCGCTGGTGCTGAGAATACAAGGAGTGTAGAATTCTTCAGAGAGCACACATAAACTGGCGGAGCTGGAAAACTATGGCTTGTGGGCTGGTGCTTGCTTTTCGAAATGCTGCTTTATTGAAATGCTGTTTTCTTCACTGTTGAACAGTCACTCCCATTCATTTACCTATTGTCGATAGCTCCCTTTGCCCTACAACGGCAGAGCTGAAAACTGACAACAGGCTCCATACGGCCCACAAGCCTAAAATACGTACAGTCTAGCTCTTCAGAAATATGTGCAATCCAGCTCTTCAGAAATATGTACAATCTAGCTCTTCAGAAATATGTGTGAGGACCCCTGCATTAGTGGATTAACAGCCAGTTTAAGAAATGAGCTAAACTATGGTTGTGAATCAAGCAAACTCTCTTAAAGTTCAGATTAGCAACCTGATCACCAAATCCTAGAGACACATTTAATTTACTCCTGTTTTCAGTGAATTAAGGAGAAATGCTGTCAATATATCTAGGACACAGTCCTAGGATCCTTTCAATTGTAAGCCACATTCTCATTTCAGATACGTTAAAATGTGAAAAGACACAAATCTTCAAATCACACACACACACATATATATATATATGGCACACAATAGAGGGGTGAGTGCAAATTAGTAAGGTTAATGTAAGAGGGAATTGTTTGAAAATCAGATTCACCTTGTATTTAGGAGCATTTCTAACAAAGTCCGTAAGAACTCTAACCTGGCATTTGTTCCTAAGAGTGAGATGCATGAACACTCACCTTTGTCAAAATACTCAGTATCACAGGTGGATGTTGTCAAAGCTACTATGGGTTAGTGCGAAGCCAATCAGTGACCAAATAAAATGAAAAGATATGTTTCAATGGCTTGATAGGATCTTTAATGAAAATATTTCTCTTTTCCATATGTTCTCTGTTGTTCTCCAAGAATGAGTTAACATCTTTCATGTGTTGTATACTTCAAGTTTTGAGTGTTCTTGGAACTACTATTATCCCAGCTTGACTTTGAGTAAATTTTTTGAGAAGACTCAGATATGTTTTCTTTTTAATCAATGTTCTAGATGTGGCTTAATTTTTATTGTTTAAAAGGAAAAAAAAAAGTGACTTCCACTCTTATCTACAGTAAAGCTATCATTTTACAGAATATGACATCATATAACCTCTTACCACTCTACTGAATATTGTCTCTACTGATTAAAAATAAACAGACTGAAGCTTTATTATTGAAAATCACACATATAGTACAAAGAGTAGCTGGGAATTAACTCAATTTGGAAACATCAAGTTCAAAGTTCTTTTCACCACTCCAAAGCCACCAACCAAGGCAAAGTTCATTTTCTCCTAGCATGTCATCTGCAGTCTTAATGTGGCTAATCTTCACATAAACATACTCAGCAGGTGCTTTCACTTCAAATAACTTATTCTTTCCTGACCCCAAAGAGGACAACACAGAATCTCAGACCAGAAGAAGCCCTTTTCAGTTCAACCTCTTGGTCAATACCTCTTCAGTTCAGTTCAGTTCAGTTGCTCAGTCGTGTCCAACTCTTTGCGACCCCATGGACCGCAGCACACCAGGCCTCCCTGTCCATCACCAACTTCCAGAGTTTACCCAAACCCATGTCCACTGAGTCGGTGATACCATCCAACCATCTCATCCTCTGTCATCCCCTTCTCCTTCAGCCCTCAATCTTTCCCAGCACCAGGGTCTTTTCCAGTGAGTCAGCTTTTCACATCAGGTGGCCAAAGTAGACTTATACCTCCTTAATCTCTGCCCTCGGGGTAGGGGCAGGGGGCGGCTCCTGTTGACCTTGTAGCTATTTTAGAGAATGTATTTCCTTTATTCCTTCTAGAGAATGTATTTCCATTTAATATCTTAAACAGAAAACTCTCTTCTCAGCTCTTTTTAGTGAGTAATAAAAGCATGATGGCATCTTAAGAATGAAATAATTAAATACAACCATAACGTCCATTTTAGCATATCACATATATAGTATACTATTGAAAATCTGTAACCCACCTGTAATAGATGTAACACCAGCTCTTCATTTATAAAACTATCGTTTCTTTTTATGACAGATGTTACAACAAACAGGGATAGCAGAAGAACCAGCAAGCCTGCACCTACTCTGTTTAAAACACAATTCACAACAGAATAGGTGAGTGGCAAATCCATATGGAGACTGTTTATATAATCTCATTTCCTCTTAGCCTAAGTCCTGTTCAACTGTGTCGACAGTACTTGAACAGGACAGACAGGGAGAGACTAGTGAAAGGAGGGGAGGGTCTTCACAGAGATAAGAGCATCAGAGCAATGGGAAGTAACAAATGAAGCAGAATGTCTGAGTTCGTCTCTGCACATGCTGTTTACAGTTTAAGACGACTGCAAAGTGCTTCCACTTAGTGACCAGTAAGGTATGGCTAACAGAGAGTAGTCCTAGAATTCAATACAATTTTTTTTGAGTTCTGCAAATAAACTGACTTCACAGAATAATTTCTAATCCAGTCCATAATTATTATTCTCACAGAAATGAGAATAAATGTATTAATTTATAGATAACACATACTTTAAAATTAACATATACTTTTAAAATGTTGTGGTTTCTTTCAGTTAAAAAGAATACCCTCATCTATTAAAGACTGAGTTAGACTGCTAAAAAATTTCCTTACACAGAGTCCAAAAGAAAGTAATGAAGATGATTACATGATTAGAAAATAAGAGAGTAAAAGGTTAAATGAAATAATGATCATTTAGCTTCCCAAGCACATACACACACAGCCAATAGATTATATGATAATAATTTAAAATTAAAAACACAGGTAACCAGTTATTTTACAGATTTGTTGGGATACATCAAGGGGAAATAAGCATAAGAGCAGCAAGGAGAATTCAAGTAAGGCATAAAGAATTTTCTAACAGCATACGTGATTAAAGCTGTCAAGGTGCACAGAGACTCCCCCCTCCCCAGTGGATATCTTTATGTTCAAAGTAGAAGAGAATTTCGTCTTTCTACGACATTAAAAGTGTGGACTTGCTCAAAGGCGAAGACAGAGATGATATTAGTCATCAGCAGTTTCTTGGACCTGTTAATTTCAGCAACCGAACATGCTTTTCATGTCAAATCATGCACTGATTCCCCCAAAATACAAGAGCTTCCAGACATTTTTTAAATTGTTGGAAACTTAAGTTACCACTGGCACAATTTCATTTTTTGTGAAGGCTCAGAAGCATCTTCAGGGAGTTTCAATGCCTCTCAGCGCTGGGCCAAAACAATGACTCATGGTTTAATATTAATATTTTAACTTCCAGGTTGTTCACATGATTTTAAACTCATGGCCAAGATGTGGTTCATATAGTGTTGATTGAGAAAAACAACTGTATTCAAAAGAAAGTAAGTTAAAGTAGTGTCCATACACTAGGAAGATATCTGGCTCTCGTCCTACGACAGGCAAAAGCGGGAACACGGCCAGCAGCAAACAGAAGAGAATCCAACTCAGCGAGGTGCGCTAAAATAAAGAGAAAAGTCACCTTTAGACACTGCGGTGCAAACAGCCGTCTTCGTTGTTTCGCAGACTACATGGCTGTGAAACTAAAAGGAAAATTCAAAGCCTTACATTTGTTTACTCTGAAAGTAATACAGCTGCTATCTGTGAAGGATCTGTTACGTTGGAGGCACTCTGTTAAGTATGATTTAGGTTTTATCTCCTTTAATTCTCACAATAATCTCAAGAGGTAGGCTATATTATTCACAGCATTTCAGATTATGGTACTGAGCTCAGAGACGTCGAAGCGTGTAGCACCAGATCTAAGACTAGTCAATGAAAGAGCCAGGACCTAAACCTGGCCTTGAACTCTTTCAAAGCAAGCCCTTCATTCAGTTCTTTGCATATGCTCAGTCATGTCTGACTCTTTGGGACCCCATACTATAGCCCGCCAGGCTCCTCCGTCCATGGGGTTATCCCAACAAAGAATCCTGTAGTGGGTTGCCCTTTCCTCCTCCAGGGGATCTTCCCGACCCAGGGATCAAACTCACATCTCCTGGGGCCCGTGCACTGGCGGGCGGATTCGCTACCAACTGGGAAGCCTCATTCAATTTATGGCCCAACATACGCCGGTGACGGCTTCGAGAGAGCTGGCCTACTATTAAATGACTGCGCCCAGGAGGGATAAAAGTAAAACCATTTTTGTAGTTAGATTAAGACAAAAAAATTATCAATAATTCCACTAACTGGAACATCTTGTAGGTTCTCATAGAACAGAAAGAAGAAATGTCTATCCTCGAGCTACCTCCACCAAAAAGCATCCAAGTGGAAACATGAGAATATTTTTTGTAGCACATTGTAATTACCTATGTAGTTAAAGGCAGAAAATCAGGAGTAATTACAATAATAATTCAGTAAAAAAAAAAAAGTTGTGAAATATGAAGTATAGGATGATTCCTTTCTTCCTCTTTAAGAATGAATGTATAGGAAAAAAATCCAGAAGGGTTAACAACATGCAATGTCTGGGTGATGGGATTGTGGGTGTTTTTTTCCCTAAATCTTTGCTTATTTGTGTATTCTAATTTGTCTTCAGGGATACATGTAACACATAAAAAATTAGCTCTGCAAAACATACACAAACAACAACAACAAAAAAAAACAAAAATCAGGAGTAATTCTATTTTAAAATCATCTATCATGAACACATACTTCTCCAGAGAAAGCACGATGGGGCCCTGGACCAGGGGAGGTGACCCCTCGGATCTGAGCCCAGAACGCGGCCCCTCCTGCCAGTGCTCTGCTCTGGGCAGCTCCTCGGTGGCATAGACATTTGAGGCTAAAGGAACCTAGGAACCCTTTCAGAGAAGGATGTATCAGCTGCACTTCTTGAGTATTTCAATCACCAGAAGAGGAGTTCACTTTGATATGAAAATCTACACGAATCACTGACACCTTTAAGTCAACCTCAGTCCTCCTGTCAAAAGGATCAGGATCTTTATGTAAGGACACATTCTATGCGTCTCTTAAAAAAAGGACAATTACCAGAGTTAAAACACATATCCGAAAAAGTCACTATGAATCTGCCCAGAGTTGAAGTGAGTAGTACTTATACCTTTGCTCGAGTCCACAGCGGAGTGATCAACGGCCAAGCGGCGAATGCGACGAGTCCAGCTGTGAGCATGTAGCGGTAGAAAAAACTGAGCACCTGAGAATGAAGTGCAGAGAAGACAGGGGAAAGGAGGTCACTGCGAACGCGATACGCACGTGTGTGAAAGAGACCCGAAACCGGATAAGAGGCAAATCACTTACCAATACTTCAACTCCCAGGATAAAGAGCAAGAGGTATCCAAGGAAGCATCGTGGACGGAAGGTCAACAGTAAGGTGACAAAGCCTTGAATAACTGGGATTCTGTGTAACAGGATTATTTATAAAAAGATTATTTATAACCTGTGTTGAGTATAAAAAGTTAGTTCTCATATGGCAAAACATTAAAATCTTGTGCACAGAAATCAGGAAATTTTTGATTCATAGATCTTTCAAAAACTAAGATAATTTCTAACAGATTTGTTTCAATGCCTTAACTTACCTACATCTTTTTTGAAATTTGGAAATATATTAGGAAAAATGTAACTTCTGAATTAACTTGACAAGGATCACAATAATTTGCTTGGTTTTTTATAAACATTAATGACAATAAATGGGTCTTACTTGATCTGAGTTTAAACATTTTGTTGTTTAGTCGCTAAGTTGTGTCCAACTTTCTGCGACCCCATGGACTGTAGCCTGTCAGGCTCCCCTGTCCATGATTTCCCAGGCAGGAATACTGGAGTGGGTTGCCATTTCCTTCTCTAGAGTTTAAACATGGGCACATGCAATTATAGATACAACATCAGAAATAAAATAAATGAACCCAAATGAATAAAAACTGAGAACATTTTAAAAATTCACTAAAATTAATTTTATATTGAAATCTCAACTGTCTTCAACTTAATCTAGGTAGAGAAAATCTTAATTGCACTTTTTCATTGGGCGAAATAACCTTTTCCAAACTCAATTTAAGATGTCACTAATCGTACACTAATTATAATTAAATGTGACTTCACAACCATTTAAAATGCATTACATACTTGAGTACGGTTTACATTTTATCACAAGAAAAATTTCTTTAGCATTTGTAGTGCATTCTTAAGTAGGAAATTATAAACTGTCAGTATGATTTGGTTTATAACCTTTTTCTAATTAAAAACAATGGTTACACATTGTCATCAAAACAATTAAAGTACCATGCAGGGAATAAAAGCTAACACCAGTCAAAAGGAGAATGTTTCTTTTGTTCTCAGCAGTGATGATTCAATAAAGTCACTGAGTTTTTTTCTAGAAGAAAAGTGAAATTTCATGTTTTATTTTCTTTATCTAATCTATCAAAAAGATAAATACAGAAAACAACATTTTCAAAATCGCAGTGTCCCTTAAAATTTAAGCATGCATGTGCTTAGTAATTTAGGAGAGAATTTTAGATAAAACTTCTCATTCTAAGAAGCTTTAAATCAGAAAAAATGACATTAGAAAAAATTCTGATTTAAATATGTGTATCCAGCAACTATACTGCTTTCAAATGGAAAAGTAACGGTCTGTTCTTTTGTGTCTTTTTACCTTGTATTTGAAAAAGTTAACATTTAAAATATTTTAATATTAATTTTTATTTTGATATTAAGAAGAGGGGATCAAAGCTGGAGTTGGCAGAAATCAGAATAGAAACATACACTGTGTCTTTTCGAGCGTGCTTGCCAACCCCGACAGCACCCTTATTCTGCACCGCCACTCCCGGGTCTGGCTTGCCCAAAGGGTGCCCAAGATTAAGTGTACATTCCAGACGACCGGTGCAGATGCAGAGATTAACACAGTCCCCACCACGATCCTCACTGCCTGTGAACATGAACCAGCCCAGTGTTACAGCAATTTTGTTTTAAGAGCATGAGAGCTCAGCCTTCACGTTTTCTATGATGATAAGAGTTCATTTCAAGCTCAACCTGTGAGGAAGTTCTTAAAGATGGAACCACAGCATACGGGAATAATCTCCCCATATCCTCGCAGGTACACATTACTAGACTGGATTTAATTACAAGCTTTCATTCATCTAGGTTTACATGATAGCTGGGAAAGGAGGGCCAAAAATGTCTGGAACAACAGCATGCAAACTGCCTCGTGAAAGATAAAGACACACCAGAAACTGGGACGATGAGATTCCAAGTGTAAGCCACTCCTGACATAGAAAGGAAGACCCTGCAAACTGTGAGGCCAGCCAAGGGAAAAAGAGGATGGTTATACGCACCATTTACGCTATTATCCGTGAAATCAGAGGGCTGGGAGATCTGACAGTACTGTAAGTCTCTTTCATGACATGCTACAGAAATCTACTTATGCTAACTTAATGCCTTATAATTACAGATTTAACTGTCAGTGAAGTGAAAAACAAGACCACGAGACATGTTACTCACTCTCTGAGAACCGCGTACCATATTGGCAACGGCAACAAACAGTAGACGTAGTAAGTCCAGGGACAGGCTTGAATCAGCAGTAAAAACGCGACAAAAAGGCCAATGGCTACAAAAGTACATGGCAGGAGACGGCCTGGGTTCTGAAAGTCAAAGAGAACATTGAAAACACTCCAAACTCATGCTCACTGATAGATTCTTAAAAGACATTTTTGAAGTAAAGGAAATACATTACTTTCTTTCAGTGATTCCACAACTAGACGGTCGATCTAAGAACTGCGTTTTAAAAGAAACTTGTCACGGGTGAGAGCAGGAAGCCTGGAGCTGCAGCCGTTAGGCAAGTCTCCATTTAAGACTACGTCGCTACAGTTTGCTGTCAAATGACGCGTCTGGACCTCTGGGCGTAGTTCTCCTTAGTAACCATCTTATAGATGTTGGCTGAGCTCACTGCCTAGCGCACAAACGCCCACTGGATCTACAGCAAACGTGGGACTTCATCTCCGTCGGGAACAACGCCTCTATCTGTTCCAGCTTCACCTTGACCGGCCGCGCACGCCACTCTCCCACCAGTTAACCACAGGAGGGTCGCTCGGGCGCATCTCCGCTCCCGCCGCCCGCCAAGCAGGAGGGGAGCCGCTCAGTGGCGGCGCGTGGATGGGGAGCCTGCGGGCGCTCTGGGCCGGGAGCAATGAGGCCCACGTCGGGGGCAGTAAGGCCAGCGATGAGGACAAGACGCGCTGAGAAGCCGCGCTAACAACAGCGCGGGGGAAGGAGCAGGACTGCACGGCCCGGCGGCGCCCTCTTGCTTCTGCTCCTTGTTCGCTCTTTCTGTTTCCCCTTGCCTTGCTGCCCAAGCTGAATAAGGGGAGAACCACGAATTATCTTCTGGAGCAGGTGAGGTTAGGGAGGAAGAGCAAGTGTTTTTCTCCCCTTTATAATTCCTCCCTTCTGCTCTAAAATGTCACCAGAAAGGGAGCAAGGAAGCAAGGATAAACTAGAGCAGGGCTGTAAAAAGGAAGGTGACGCATAGCACTGTGATCAAGAGCTTGGAGCTACACAGATCAGGATTCAAACCCTGCTTCTGTCAATGGCTCACTGTATGACCATGAGCTGGAGGAAAAAAATAAACAAAAGAAACTAAGATTCTGAGACTTAATTTCATCCCATCTATAAAGTGGGAATAATAATATCCGTATTTATTTATCAAGGCTAGTCATGCTTTAATGAGGTTATGAAAAGAGCTTACCAAAATGCCCAGAATATTACTACTGCTTAAGAAATAACGGTTCCTATTATTGCCTCTATCTTCCTTCTCTCCTCCTCTCCTTCTCTGCATTAGTCCCAGCAGTCAGTGGAGAAACCTACCCAGTGACTAGCCCTGGAAATGGAGATACAGGCCAGACAGGATGGAGGACCCCGAGCAAGGGGGCAGGAGGAGAAGGGGCAGAACTCAGAGATGGACAGGGAGGGCCTCTAACGCGGAAGGTGCCCAAGGCAGGCAAGCACTGTAGGGATTGAGACTGGTTTCACATCACTCTGAGAAGAGTAGAATCATAAGAAAATAAATGTAAACAAGTATGAAAAAAGATCCTCGAGGGATCTTCCAGGGTCAGCACAGTATCATATAATCATCCGAACCTTTGATACATAAAGCAACAGACATCACAGACAGACATCTACTTGTAGGAAACCAAATCAAAAGAAGTGGGTTCCGCTAAAGTAAAAATGGAAAGAACTTTAAATACAGGAATGGGAGACGCTTTCTCCCTCGTCACAATTAACTCTCTGCCTTCCCAGATCCTCCAAAAAAGCACCTAACTGAGGCTACCCCTCCAGCCAACAGTTCTTAAGTCACACCTCTATGCCACGCTCTGGACAAGGTGCTGACCAAGAAGGAATTCAATCCACGCAGAGATGGAATCACGGGGCTGGTTTAAGGGGTTAACCTCTTGAGATTTCCCCAAGTAATGAGAGAACAGGAAAGCATGAAGATAAATAAGGATATTTACTTCTAAAGCAAAAGACGTCTGAACTAGCAAGCAGAGAACAGATGCAAGTTAAATGCAGGGTTCAACTGGGAGGAGCTGTGGCAAATTAGCTCTAAAGAGAATGCTCGCTGCAGACCTGTCTGTAACGGTGACACATCAGAAACAACCTGTATCGTCTGAGGGACGCTGTCAGGCAGACGCGACATTGACTCTGGAGGTTGTTGTTCCGTCACTCAGTCGTGTCCCCACGTGCAACCCCATGGACTGCAGCACGCCAGGCTCCCTGCCCTTCACCATCTCCCGGAGTTTAACACCCAGAGTTTGCTCAGACTGAGTCGGGGATGCCATCCGACCACCTCATCCTCTGGCTCTCAATTTTTCCCAGGCATCACTGGAGTCAGACCAAAAGGTAATTTCAGCGCTTCTGTTCTATTTGCTGTCCGTTTGGCTAAGCCACCGACTCACTTTCACTCTCTCACCGGCTAAACCACTTAGCTTGTCTCACATCTGCCCCCACATCTGGAGAGGAGGGCAGTGTTTGCTGTGAGCCACTCTTTCCCCCTCCCAGCCGTCGACCAGCCCCCTTCTCGGTGGCATGCGGCCATTCCAGGAGGCAGGGTGCCGGGCGCTGCTGGGGCCTCCACGCTCCCCAACTGCAGGCGCCAGGCTCTGCGCTGCAGCCCCTCACCCCCAACTGCTCTCCATGCCCCCCTTTCGTCAGTGCTTCCGGTTTCTGGCAACGCATTCTTCCTCCCAAACTGCTTACATGCTGTCACGTCACTAGATTCTAAACTCTCACTGAAGAAGAATCAGAATGTTTTTGCAAACAGAACCAAAGGGTTCAAAATATTTTTAATGAACTCAACTGTAGCGGTCAGTTTGGGGCGATTTTTAAAATACTGTTTATTTTATATTGGAGAATAGACAATTAATGCTGTGATAGTTTCAAGTGGACAACAAAGGCACTTGGCATTACTACTCAGCACTCCCTTCCTCCCCATCTTAGCTGAACGGCCCTGTGCAAGTTACTTAAACAACTCCAGTCTCCTCCTTTGTACAGCCTACTTCCAGCAGTCACAAGCTTAAAGGGGCAAAATGAACTTCCAATAGCCAGCTGAGTGCCTAGATATAGCCTTCACTAAAACATCTTTGTCTCTTTTCCTGTCATGTAAGAAATTATTTTTATTTTAGCCCATTTCACATACATTCAAATAATGAAAATTACTTGGGTTAAATTATTTAAGATGCATTAAAGCACTGTAAAAATGGAATAAACACTACTGTTCTTCCTTCCATTATAGAAAAATAAAATATGAAGTTGAAAAAACTTCCTGTTGGAAATGTGTACCGACTATTCTTCTCAATAATACACCATCTGGATACATTACTTTTTAGAGGATTTGGACAAGGTAATAATCATTAGAGAATGAAGTAAAGGAAATGCAAGTGGCATACTATCCCTGGTAAATGACAGTGGTAAATAGAGTAAAGTATTTTAATATAAACCATATATGTACTGTTATATTTTCTCAGCTGTATAAAGTATTACTAAGAACAGGGTTTTTTTGTTTGGTGTTGAAAGTACAATAAATGAGGGACTAATTCTTAAAATGAGGATATAGAGGAAGTTTGAAATTCATGTTTAAGAATTTTGGAAAGATGAAAAAGGGAAGAACAGTTCCAAAAAATATATATATTGTTTTAAAAGGAACATTTGGAATAAGTGATTTTATCTCTTTCCAGCTCCTAAACTTAATAACAGATGAAGTTAAATATATCGCTCTGAAATTGTTTTCTGATTACCTATACTGTAGAAAGATATGGAATACTTATAACATGCTAAATAAATATAAAAATAAACAGAAAGTCCACATAGTTAACGCCATAGGTGAATGTAAACTGCACAGCTGTCTTTATAGCCCTCTTCTGTTACAGGACTATTATTACTGATATGCTCTTTTCCCCACTAAAGAAATAGAGATTTCTGAGAAAAGGCACCTCGACAAAGGCGGAAGACAGAGCTGGCTTAGAGCGACGGGGGCCCTGTGCGGGCGCCCTACAGTCGGTCAGACTCCATTTCCTTCCTCAGCCCTTTGGTCTGGCAGCATCGTCTGAATCCAGCTTTTCTGAACATACCTTGGCCTCTGAGCTAACGCCTCTCGTAAGGTTGCAGTGAGACTTGATGATCAACAGAGACGCGTAAGAGATCCAGCCCACAAAGCCGAGGACAACGTTGGAGGCCAGGAAGAGCCTGTCGTAGGTGTGGTAGTAGGCCAGGCCTCTCAGGGCGAGGTCGATCAGCTCCCGACAGAGCGAGACCTGGGGAGAGCGGGACACATGGCCACGCGGACAGAGGAAGGGGACCGCGCGTCAGGGGGAGGGGAGTCCTCACAATCAACGTGCCTGCAGACGGTGCAGCAGAAACAGATTCTGCTTGCTCAAGGATCTTCTTGCAAGGGGTAAATGAGAAAAAAATCCTGAATAAAAGAAATTTTAAAATCTTGATAAGAAAGGATATTTTTAAGTGCAAACTATCGATGCGATGTGTAGTGACTTTAGAGGATTCATTTTGTGAAAATTATCCTCAGAGGGCGTGAGAGAAATGTCTCTTTAACTCACAGACTGAGAGGGTGAGCGCATGGTTGCTGGGGGAGGAGGGGAGGGACCGTCAGGGAGTCTGGGATGGACCCGTACACACTGCTGTGCTTAAAATGGATAACCAGCAAGGGCCTCCGGTACAGCACAGGAAGCTCTGCCCAGCGTCACGTGGCCGCCTGGCTGGGGGGGCGTCTGGGGGAGAAGGGGTCCATGTACATGTGCGGCTGGGTCGCTTCACTGTTCACCTGACACCATCCCAACCGCGTTCCTCGGCTACACCCTAATACACAATAAAAATACATTTTTTAAAATGGCTCTATATGTCCCTAATAGAAAGGCTCATATTCACGTGTTTTACTTTCTTTTTATTAGATTACCCAAATCAGCTATAAAGTGGAAATGAAAGTCACTCAGTCGTGTCCAACTCTTTGTGACCCCATGGAATTCTTCAGGGCAGAATACTGGAGTGGGTAGCCTTTCCCTTCACCAGGGGATCTTCCCAATCCAATCAGTTATAAAATATTATTAAAATAGCTTAATATTTTAGAGGAGTGTAGCTTGCCATTGTGAAACTATAATAAAAACAAGCATTAGAAATGCCATCATACTACTTAGGCAATTTTAGAAATGAAAATAGAATTCTCTTTTACTTTAAACTTATATGACCATTTAACAAAGAGGAAAATTTATGGAAAAGACAATGGGGCAGGAATTGGGAAAAGTCAAAGCTTCAGAATAAACTAGTAAATTTATAATAGCGTGAAGCTAATTCTAAATGTACAAACGTGCCACGCTCTAAAATAGTATGCAAAGGCAGGATGATAGGAGCTTGGAAGATCCTTTCTCACGACAGAAAACAGCAACTGTTCATCGACAACACTAACCTAAGAAAGCTCACCTGTAACATTATCTGAAATTAGAGAAGTCTATCCACGGGGTCAAAGCAGCTGCTTCGGAAATTCAGCCCTTGCACGCAGGGTCAGGACAGCTCCCTGGCTGGCTCATTGTGCTCCCACCATATCTGCCCCTTTCCATACCTGAACGGTCAGCTATTTATACACACAAGGCCTGTGTACTTACTGCTTCATCATACTTCTTCTGTTTTATATAGTATCTTGCTTTTCTTAAAATGTTGGCCTGTTTAGTATCAGATAGCGACCTATAAAAGAAAATAAAAAGGCTTAGGTTTAAAATGTTTTCTCATTTCAATTATATTTTTGCTTTTTTTTTTTTTTGCTTGATTGAAAATAAAAGAATAGAATAGTGAAAATTGAGAAAAGGGAAAGAAACAAACTCTGAGCCAAACTGTATGTTGGTTATCTCAACTCTCCCAAGAAATAGTTTATAGTTAAATTTGGTTTTCTTGACTCAAAGTTGCAACTGCCAAACTCCACTTAAAGCAGTCACACAATACGTCACTGGAAGAATGGAATGCTCTGGCTAACAAAGAAAAGTATGATTAGATCAACAGAATTAGTGAAATAGCAAATGAGTGATGTGCGTTACAACACTCAGCCCTCTCACGCTCGTGGCAGATGTAACAGACAGGACGGACTTAGTACCCTGTCTTGTGTCCCTGGGGGTTTCCCGGTGGCTCAGCTGGGAAAGAACCCACCTGCAGTGCAGGAGACCCCAGCTCGATTCCTGGGTCGGGAAGACCTTCTAGAGAAGGGATGAGCTACCCACTCCAGAATTCTTGGGCTTCCCTTGTGGCTCAGCTGGTAAAGAATCTGCCTGCAACGCGGGAGGCCTGGGTTCGGTTGTCCCTGAGCCAGACAGGGCCTGACAGTTTTCATTATCAAAGAGAGCCGGGCAGAGCTTAACCAGCAAGTAGTCAGCCAAAAATCGGAATCGATTTGCAATTCTGGTATTAGACCATATACTTTTTTGGTTTCCCTGTCTTTCATTTCTCTTTCTGCCATTTCCTTACCCTTGTTTTACCACAGTAAAAACCTTAAAGATACAGGAACAATACTCCTTACTGCATAAGTAATCTTTAAATAAGTATAGTTAACACAAAATTGAACACAAACTGTTTAACTAGAATCTACATTCCTAAAGTGCATACCTTTACATTATCAAAGTGTAAAAATGTTATTGAAGAATATATTAGGTCAGATCATATGACACTGATGTTTCTGTACATCAATAACTACTAAAAATTTTTTTTGACAATTTCATATAGCTCAACATATAATCACTTGTCTTTTTTCTACTTGGCTTCAGAAAGTCATCTTTAAGCATTGTTATTAATTTGGGTGGGTCACAGACATCTTTCAGGATCTGAAACTCACTCCAGAGTTTTCAAAATAAACATAATTCAAACTCTTACGTAAGATTTTAAGAACGTTCAAGACCCATAGAAACTCATCTGTGAGCTCCCTCGAGTTCTGCAGAGACCCTGACTAAGAAGAATCCGGGCCCACTCCGAGGAGTCCCAGGCCCTCCCACTCGTGGGAACCGGCACACTCCATCAGGACTTCCCTGTAGCTCATACGGTAACACAGCTCCCTGCCATGCAGGAGGCCCCGGTTCGATCCCTGGGTCGGGAAGATCCTCTGGAGAAGGGGATGGCAACCCACCCCAGTACTCTTGCCTGGAGAACCCGTGGACAGAGGAGCCTGGGGGCTACAGTCCGTGGGGCAGCAGAGTCGGACACGACTGAAAGACTAACGCTACCGCCAAACACTGTGTCAGACTGGAGGGGATCCCCTGGACTCACTGGGACATGGAGGAAAAAGGTACCAGGAAGCAGGAGTTCATGACGAAAACTGAGTTCCTTCGAAATGTTGCCATGATCCAGTTCAGTTCTCTGTCTTTCAGACACCTCACAGTTTGGAATATCTTCCTAGAAGTCTTTGAAATGGAATTACTCGGCCAACGGACACAGGCGCTCATTGAAGGCTACATCTAAGAGGAAATTCCAAAGTTCTATGGAAACCTCCTAAGACGATCTCCCTTCTCCTTGCTCTAATCCACTCCACATCCTAAAATCTTCCAATGTCCTAGAAATTGAGATGGGCATTTCATTGTCTACTTCATCAGTCCTAAACTTCCTGGACTTCTGATGACCATCTCCTTCTCTTCTATTTAATTTCCCGTTACCCCAAATAGAAACTCTCAGCTTTATAAAATGGCCAAGCTTTGCGTTGTTACCTATCTCGCATTCATGTCTGAGTTATTATTCATAGAGATCCTCTTGTCTCTGCTTTCCAAAATCCAATCTGCATCACCCTTTATGATCCACGCCAAATCTCACCGCACACCATTAGCACTTTAGTGTGGTCTAATTACCAATTCATTTCTCTCCAACTTAATTTTAACCTCCATGCGGGCCATTAATTATTTTCATTAATATCAATAATGCTCAGGAAAGTGCAAAGCACATCAATCAATATATCTTAACTGATTAAAGTGCTATCAAAATACTGCAGACCTAAAAAGGAAGAAAAACGGAAGCGTATACATTGCTATTCCGAAACCACCTCACAATTTGCTAAAAAGAAGGAAAAAAGCTTGTCCAGAAATTAATTCCTGGACATCAAAATGTTCATTAAAATGCTCTAAACAAACCTCACTGGGGCATTATGACATTAAAGACTCTTATTCCCCATGTAATTTTTTTTTCAGTTATCTGTAAGTTGAGAAGGGTACAAAATAGTCTTAGTATCACATATTTTAAATATAAAGAAACTTTATGAAAAATGGAAAGTCCAGAATGAAGAGACTATATTTTAACATCCTGGAAAAAAGACAAAACAAATAACAACAAACTAAGTGGGGGGCTGGCAAGGAGGGAGTCAAAGGGGCACCACGAATGCACGGGAGCGAAGAAGGGGCCCGAGTGCCTCAGTACGGGTAGATCTTGAAAATCAAGCTGAACAGGGAAAGGAGAACTGTAAAAAAAATGAACAGACTTTAAAGATGGGGATTCAATGATATTACACCATTTTATTTCTTAAGAGAAAGAAGATCTAAAGAAATACGGCAAAATGTTGATATTTCTAAAGCCTGGATTGTAGGTACAAAGATTTTTATTACAGTCTTTATTCTTCTCAGTGTGCACAGTTTCATAATTAAAATCGAAAATATGTTAGCAAAAGGGATATGTACATAGACATACATGTGTACTCAAGATACACCTACACAGATACACGAGAAACTGCAACTTTGCCTACAGGAGCACAGACTGCCAAGGATGAACACGGGCATGGGAACTTTTCATTATCACCTGTGTGGTTTCTTATTGTGAAGATGCATTACTTTTCATTCATATTTGACGAGCCAGATTTTGTAAATAAAATAATTAAAACATTAAAATTTAACCACAGCTTGATGGAAAAACTTAGGCATGCCAATGCTCCCACCAGGAGCAATCAGAAAGCCTGACAAAACAAAAGAGGGTGGGGCCCGCGGAGAGAGCAGATGGCAACGTGTATACCGCGTGGAAGTTAGACAGCCAGTGGGGATTTGCCGTCTGAGGCCCGGAGCTCGAATCCGGGGCCCTGTGACAACCTAGAGGGATGGGATGGGGGGGGACGCGGGAGGAAGGTTCCACAGGAAGGGGACATCCGTGCAGCTACGGCTGACTCATGCTGATGCACGGCAGAAACCAACACAGTATTGTAACTATCTTCCGATTGCGTGCTTTAAATAAAACTTTTAGAAATAAATTTAAAGGCGCTGGAGAGCTAGCAGACCACCAAGAATTGAAGAATTGGGAGCCTAGGGAGAAGAAAACCACACAGAAGCAAACCAACATCCTACAGAGCCTGTGACCTTTTGAGCATCCGTCTCTACACTAGGGAACGGAGAAGGCGACGGCACCCCACTCCAGCGTCCTTGCCTGGAGAATCCCGGGGACGGGGGAGCCTGGTGGGCTGCCGTCCATGGGGTCGCACAGAGTCGGACACGCCTGAGCGACTTCGCAGCAGCAGCCGAGGAACAATGCGAACGGGAGCGACGGAAGCCTCCATACTGAAATGCCCGAGGGTGAACAGCTGTCCCTTACGATCCTTATAATTTTTTTCAGCTAAACTGAGGTACTTCTGAGAGCAGCATGAACATGACTAAAGGGAACAGCATCTAAAGTGAAGGAAGCCCCGATCACCGGCCGCAGCTCGCCGAGCCGGGCAGGAAGAAAGGTGCCCTCCCGGCCCAGCGAGAGCGCGCTGCCGCCCGCGCAGCCAAGGAGGCGCCCCGCAGCGCTCCCCAGCCCTCCCTCCCAGTTACGGCACGCCCTCGCCTCCGCTCTACAGGTGCGCCTCTGGTTCACCAGTGTCTGCTTGTCCCAAATTGCAATTCTCTGCTATTCCAAGATAAACTCCTTTTGCTGGTTTAAAAAAAAAAATGGTCTAAGGGAGGACCTTTAATTTGTATCAGACTGAAAGAAATGTAAAAAAAAAAAAAAGTATCTTTTATCATTTTAGTAGAAAAACACATTGAACTGTTTTGTTAACATTTATTTCAGCTCCCTGAATTTATATGGTGATTTTTAAGTAAAATATATAACAAAAGGTTTTGGCTTCAAATGGCAAGATATTAATATACTATCCCAGGTGGATAACCTACCCGCCAATGCAGAAGACTTAGAGAGACCTGGGTTCAATTCCTGGGGTGGGAAGATCCCCCAGGAGGTGGGCACGGCCACCGCCCCCAGCAGCCCATGGACAGAGGAGCCCGGCGGGCTGCAGCCCGTGGGGCCGCAGGGACGGAGGCGGCAAGCGCACACGGCGCGGCAAGCCTCCTCCCACCTTCACGTCCCTGAACTCTCTCTCAAGAGACCTTTCTGACTCCATGCAATTAGAAAGATTTTTTTTAATTTTACTCTGGCCTCTATAGTATACAATTTTCAAATAGGGTATGTTTTTCCTCCCTTCTAAGTCACCTTCGCAGGCAGCCAAGCTGCTTTTTCTAGTCATGCAGCCCCACCTGCTGGTCACTTCTAGGCATAGCCTCAGGGTCCATTAGACCCAATTTTACTTCTGAGGGGGTTTTTTTGAGCAGTTCTATCCATGATTTTTATTCTTCCTTGGAGGTCTTTAAAATATCAAAAAAAAAAATTTACTTACTTTTAAATAACAGAATAAAATGCTGGTCAGTCGCTTCAGTCGTGTCCGACTCTGTGCGACCCTATGGACTGCAGCCCTCCAGGCTCCTCTGTCCATGGGATTCTCCAGATGAGAGAAGACTGGAGTAGGTTGCTATTCCCTCCTCCAGGGGATCTTCCCTGCCCAGGGATCAAACCCGGGTCTCCTGCACTGCAGGCAGAGTCTTTACCACTCAGCCACCAGGGAGCATATGGACCCACTGGACCCTTTAATAAGTTTCAGATGTAAGATTCTAGCAATCTTGTTTTTCTGTATCTTGATGATACATTTACTATTCCATCACCCTAAGAACTTGACATTATTCATCCACTACTCATGCTAAAAAAGACTAAATAAGACAGCGGAAGAATGGTAAAGAGACATCAGTAAACCAAAACCTAGTGATGCTGGTGCAACTGATCACCTGAGCAAAATCTCAAGACTGAATTTTCAGTTCTCAATACCTCGGAGATAAATTTCCTCACACTCACCAATGAGTGAACAATATATTTATAAGAAGAAAAAAATACAGTACTTATTCAAGAAGGAAGGATTTCATTGAACAATTACTTGTAACAAGAACCTGAGTGAGTGATAGTCAGTCTGTCTGACTCTTTGCGACCCCATGGACTGTAGCCTATCAGGCTCCTCCATCCATGGAATTCTCCAGGCAAGAGTACTGGAGTGGGTTGCTATTTCCTTCTCCAGGGGATCTTCCCAACCCAGGGACTGAACCCGGGTCTCCTACATTGCAGGCAGTCACCAAGGAAGCTCTGTTGTACAAAAAGAATATGTAACCACAGTATACTTTCATCTTTTATAATGTTTATGTGCCAATAATTATACTGTAGTTTCAAAGCGGACAATGTTGACATTAGGTGAATATATAAAGGTGACTGAAAGAGATGTGTAGAAATGAAATAAACTCATTGGAATAGAGAAAATTAAAGAACCCATTGTACTCAAATGATAAATGATGATAACTGTTTTTCCTGGTATACCGAGCATCTGTAATAGGAAAAATAGGATACTACTCATAATATTTAGAAATACAATATCTAGGAATAAAATAATGAGAAATGTATATTGGGTGAAGAATGATAAAATTTTACTTAGGGATATAACAGAAGATATAAATAAATAATATTCAATACTGTAAAAAATGTCAATTCTCTCCAACTGCTTCCTAAATATATTAAAATAACTGAAGAATTTTATATATAACTCAACATGATGATTCTAAAATTTATATGAAAGAATAAATTTCTTTTTTATCTGTGCCCACAGACTGCATGATTTTATGATTCATGCCAATGATTAAAATATCTGTCTTTTAAATTATTTTAATATTTAAAATTTTTATTTTACTTATTTATTTTTATTTTATTTTATTTTTATTTATTTTTTGCTGCATTGCACAGCTTGTACACTTTTAGTTCCCCAACCAGGGATGGAACCTGGGCCCACATCAGTGAAAGCACCAGGTCCCAACCACTGTACCACCAGGGAATTTTCTACTTTTTATTTCTTTTTAAATTATACTTTATAAAAGCTATACATATTAATACATATCACTATATATTTGGGCTCCCAGGTGGCATTAGTGGTAAAGAAGCCAACAGTCAATGTGGGAGACATAAGAGACACGGGTTCAATCCCCGGGTGGGGAGGTCCCTGGAGACGGAAGTGGCTGCCCACGCCAGTACTCAGGCTCAGTCCCTGGGTGGGGAGGTCCCTGGAGACGGAAGTGGCTGCCCACGCCAGTACTCAGGCTCAGTCCCTGGGTGGGGAGGTCCCTGGAGACGGAAGTGGCTGCCCACACCAGTACTCAGGCTCAGTCCCTGGGTGGGGAGGTCCCTGGAGACGGAAGTGGCTGCCCACGCCAGTACTCAGGCTCAGTCCCCGGGTGGGGAGGTCCTCTGGAGAAGGGAATGGCTGCCCACGCCAGTACTCAGGCTCAGTCCCTGGGTCGGGAAGATCCTTTGGAGAAGGAAATGGCTACCCACTCCAGCATTCTTGCCTGGAGAATCCTATGGACAGAGGAGCCTGGCGGGCTGCAGTTCATAGGGTAGCAAAGAGTTGAACAGGACTAAAGAAAATTCTGAAAGAGATGGAAAACCAGACTAGCTGACCTGCTTCCTGAGAAATCTGGATGCAGGTCAAGAAGCAACAGTTAGAACTGGACATGGAATATCAGACTAGTTACAAATCCGGAAAGGAGTTCGTCAAGGTTACATATGGGTCACGCTGCTTATTTAACTTATATGCAGAGCACAGCATGAGAAACGCTGGGCTGGATGAAGCACAAGCTGGAATCAACATTACCAGGAGAAATATCAATAACCTCAGATATGCAGATGACACCACCCTTATGGCAGAAAGGGAAGAACTAAAGAGCCTCTTGATGAAAGGGAAAGAGGAAAGTGAAAAAGTTGGCTTAAAACTCAACATACCGAAAACTAAGATCATGGCATCCGGTCCCATCACTTCATGGGAAATAGATGGGGAAACAATGGAAACAGTGACAGACTTTATTTTTGGGGGGCTCCAAAATCACTGCAGATGGTGACTGCAGCCATGAAATTAAATTACACTTGCTCCTTGGAAGAAAAGCTATGACAAATCTAGACAGCATATTAAAAAGCAGAGACATTACTTTGCCAACCAACATCCATCTAGTCAAAGCTATGGTTTTTCCAGGAGTCATGTATGGATGTGAGAGTCGGACTATAAAGAAAGCTGAGCACCGAAGAGTCGATGCTTTTGAACTGTGGTGTTGGAGAAGACTCTTGAGAGTCCCTTGGACTGCAAGGCGATCCAACCAGTCCATCCTAAAGGAGATCAGTCCTGAATATTCATTGGAAGAACGGATGCTGAAGCTGAAACTGCAATACTTTGGCTGCCTGATGCAAAGAACTGACTCATTTGAAAAGACCCCAATGCTGGGAAAGATTGAGGGCAGGAGGAGAAGGGGAAGACAGAGGATGAGATGGTTGGATGGCATCACCGACTCAATGGACATGAGTTTGAGCAAGCTTCGGGAGTTGGTGATGGACAGGGAGGCCTGGCGTGCTGCAGTTCATGGGGTCGCAGAGTCAGACACGACTGACAGACCGAACTGAAAGTGCCTTACACACATGCACACGCGTGCACACACACACACACACACACAGATGTGATTTTTAATAATAAAAAATAGTACCGAGGGGCATAATGACAACCAATCAATCTCTGCCCCATCATTCTCAACTCTCAGCTTCCCAGTACAGAAATGCACCCCTTCCTATGTCTGCTTGGGCCAAGCCGTCTCCCTCAGCTGTTCCAAACCACGTCACGTCTTCGGTTGCTGCACACTGCAAGCGTGCTTTCTTGTACAGTTTGAAATGTTTCCTTTTCCTAAAGTTTCCACCGCAAGAGGGATGAAGAAATGATGACTTCTAGTGTTTCCTCCAGCTCCTCATCAGTCCACAAATTACTGAAAATCCATCTCACTTCAGTTGAGGTCTACTTGCTGTTCTAACCTGGAGGACTGGCCTCCCCTTTGGCTCATTCCTGTACAGTTTATCTTTCCATGAGGTTTTAGACACATTTCCCATTTTTAAATAACGCACCCTGTACTCCTCCTTTTGTAAAGTTTGTGCCACTTTTTGTCTTATGGATAAAACAGCTTCTCAGATACTTATGAGGATTTCAAGATTTTAATATTTTTAGTCCTTTGCTATTCCTTCAACTATCTATTTCCTCATAAGTTAATTTTTTATTTTATCTCGGGCTTTTTTGGTCATACTGCAGGCTTTCAACAAATGGTGCTTTTCAGCCAGACAAGTTTGTAGGCAGGATGAGTGAGCCAAAGGATGAGAATCAGCCCTTCTGTCAGGCCCCCAGCTGACACAAAGCTAGCAGCGGCTGCCAGGCAAGTGCTGAGCTTCAGAGCAGGGCAAGGTCACGGTCAGCTTCCGGGCCCGAGGGGAAGAAGACAGGCAACATGCACTTGAACCTCCCGCAGAAGAGCACCATCCTGATAAGTCTTCCTAAGGTTGCTGATCTAAGGTAACTGTGATTTCCAACGTCCTGTGTATTTTCTTCATACCAAGAATTGATAGAATATTTATTTAGTTATTTTGTTATGGTCTGACTATACTACTATGTTATCAATAATCAGATCCATATGATATCTATATGATATACTATAGGATACATTCTAATTGGAGGATTAGAATTCTAACTCTAATTCTAATTGATAAAGACTTGGCTTATAGTCTTTATAAGCATATGTGATGACCTTACAACTAGGACACTCTTCAAATGATAATTCTACCTTTGACATATATAATTAATATAATATTTCACTAACATTATTATATATATCATTATATTATATAATCAATTTTGACTTGCAAAATCCTAATTTCGCTTTGTATTTGCTCTCCTACACACACACACACACATACACACACACACACACACACACACACAGAAGCAAGCTGCCATACTGACTCATGTTACATGATCCAGAGGGTATCAGCTTCTAGTCTGTGAACATTACACCAGGGCTATGCTCTTGTTGTTCAGTCACTAAGTCATGTCTGACTCTTTATAGCCCCTTGAACTATATATGCCAGGCTTCTCTGTCCTTCACTATCTCCCTGAGTTTGTTCAAATTCATGTTCATTGAGTCAGTGATGCCATCCAACCATCTCATTCGTACTGTCCACTTCCCCTCCTGACCTGATCTTTCCAAGCATCAGGGTCTTTTCCAATGAGTCAGCTCTTCGCATCATGTGGCCAAAGTACCGGAGTTTCAGTTTTAGCATCAGTCTTTCCAATGAATATTCAGGGTTGATTTCCTTTAGGATTGATCACCCGTGCTATATGGAGAAGGAAATGGCAACCTACTCCAGTATTTTTGCCTGAAGAATCCCATGGACAGAAGAGCCTGGCGGGTTAAAGTCCACGGGTTGCAGAGTCGGGCACGCCTGAAGCGACCAAGCACACGCTAGTGCTATGTGAGATCGGCTTCCCAGGCGGTGCTGGTGGGAAAGAACCTGCCTGCTGATGCGGGAGATGCAGGAGACACGGGCTCGATCCCCGGGTCAGGAAGGTCTCCTGGAGGAGGGCATGGCAGCCCACTGCAGCATTCCTGCCTGGAGAACCCCATGGACAGAGGAGCCTGGTGGGCCACAGTCCATGGGGTCGCAAAGAGTCGGACACGCCTGAAGCAACTTAGCACGCTATATAAGTTGTCAAAAACAACTCCAGTGAAGTCACTCAATCACATCCCTACTACCCATATTTCAAACAAATTTTATTTATTTTGGTCAAGAGAAAAATCCTTCCTGAAAATGGGAATTCTTGCTAACTGCACATGATGTCCCAGGAGGCACCCACCCGAGTCAGTCAGCCAGGTTTTGTCTCAAATAACCCCATTCCCAATTCAAGGAAAGCACATCTTTCTGGGATGGGACAAAATCTGCTGCCCACCAAAACCTGCTCTTCTCTTTGCCAAGCAGCTGTCCGTGTTTCCCAGAAGCAGACCACCGGCCTTGTCACTTCATGCAGCCACCCGAGAGCCTCCTGTGTGTGCGAGGCTTTCCGCCACCGTCTTTATGCTGATGGCGCCGATATCCTCCTAACCAACTCTCACCTCTATCTTGAGATCCAAATCCCTATTTCTAACTAATTCATGCATCTTCAAACGCAAGTTGAGCTCAGTAGCCTTCAGCCTCACCTCTCACGCCAGCTTTCCTCTCTTTCTATAAGCCAGAACGGCATGAGCATCCCCTTCCTCGGCCAGGCTAAGAGCCACACCCCTCCCCAGCCCTTTCGATACCCCTGTATCCCCTCTACAAGCCACTCAAAGGCATACAGCACCTGGTTCATTACTTGTAAAACAACAGAAGAGGCTTTCACTTGGTAAATGACACTAATGTACACAAAAAAGACAGCTTTTCTAAGAACCTAATCTATTGTCAAGCATTCAAACTCAATGAAAACTTCTTTCCTACAAGTTAATAAAAAACATAAGACACTTACTTAAATGGTGTAAACAAAAACGACAAAGTAGCTTCTTTTTTCTGAGTCATTTTTACCTGGGAACCAAGCGTGAAAATATTTTATATTAGATAAGAGAAAAAAATGAACTAATTTCATTTTGAAATACAAATATCCATTAAAATGGTTCTTCAGCAATAGAAATAAATGGAATTTTGTGTTACTATCCTACTTCATAAATATTTAAAGAAAATGTTAATGCTATATAGTACCATTACAACAAGCTGAGAATGAAGTATATCAAGCCTGCAAAATGTCATATAATTAAGCTGTACTTTTTAACCCTTAGGAAACACAATAAGCCATGCTGCATTAACACTATTAGGAATAACAGAAAGTTTCAGTTAAACGGTCATTTCTTTAAGTTGTTAATGCAAATAATATACCCAGAGTGCCATGCAATGCTGCACAAGGCAAATCCCACTGACAGAGACTTGGTCTGTAGTCTTTATAAGCGTCTGTGGCGCTCTAACAGTTCGGGACGCTCCTCAGAGCTAATTCTACACCCTCAAACTGATTCACGAAAAGTGCATCTCAGAAATGTGAAACTTAGGACACTAGTCAAACACAAACAATTTAAAGATAATAAATTATGAAAATCATTTCTTAAAATGCAAAATCAAATATTTCCACAAGATATATTCAGTTTTAAAATTGGAATCATGTCCGTATTTGTGTGTGGTCTTGTTTTACCTTGAACTGTTCAAGAATCTGCACTGCGTTTGTAAACATGCTCTCTGCTTTGAAGAGATCAGAGGTATTAAGCATATCCACAGGAATGATTCCCTGTAAATAATACACACTGGTTTAATATTAGCGCTGACGAAGCTCAGGCTATTCTGATAAAACAGAACAGACTTACAAGGAAGCAAGAGAGATAAGACATATGGACAAATAAACTCTTGGAATAATTAAAAATATTTTTTTAAATCGTAACTGAAAAATGTTCTATTACTTTTCTCACAAAATAGATATAATAAAATAAAGAAAGCAAAAGAGATGAGTTAAGTCCAATAAAACCTAACATTTATCAAAAGACTGCTACATGGCAGACAGCGAACTAAATGCTCTGCACACACAAAAAGCTCCTATGGTGGCCACAGCCAGCACACTCAAAAACAAAGATAGAAGGAAAATAGGAGTATGCCATTAGGGTTTAGTTGCTAAAGCTGTCCAACTCTCATGACCCCATGGACTGTAGCCCACCAGGCTCCTCTGTCTATGGGATTTTCCAGGCAATACTGAAGTGGCTTGCCATTTCCTTCTCCAGGAGATCTCGACCCAGGGATCGAACCCGGTTCTCCTGCACCGCAGGCAGGTTCCTCACCGACGGAGTGACCAGGGAAGCTCCACACAGTTACACTACACATAAAGTTTCGTTTCCAAAACTCTGGTTTCAGTTATAGACATACCACACGTTTATGACTACAGGGGGAAATGACGCAGAGCTCTGAGGCAGAGGATATTATTTTTTTTAACTTTGAGTTGAAGGGCTAGAAAGAATGGCTGATGGGAATGGATTCTGTCTTTTAGTGTTTCAGCATCCAGTTCCCATCTTAAAAACATTTCCATTGGAAGCTGAGAAATTAGATGGAGCACAGTGGGTCTAATGAGGTCCCCTGCCTTCCCACACTGAAGGTAGACAAGTATTCCCGGCTGGACCACTCAAATGCTAACAAACACTGGAACTTGCTGCTTTACGGTCAAGGAACAGACGGTGCAACAGGCACGGTGAGGGCTGGTGACCCTGCAAACAGGCTCTGCCATGGAACTGCAGGGAGTTTCTTCGTCCCGAGTCTCTGGGGCACTGACCTAGCAAACCAGCAATATCTGTGTAATAAATCTTCCTTAAATGGATTCAGAAACACGTAAAAAGTAAACTTCACTGTACGATAATTTTTCTGTTATTCTGAGAGTTGATAAGAAAACTGTACTCTTTACCACTGAGTTAAGAGGGAAGGGAACTCCAATCAGAGCTGCCATCAACGGTGCGACATCAGCCTGCAAACAGAAGGAGTTAGATCTGAGACGGCGACAGGCCAACAAGGACATCGAGTAGTTTAATTGCTGTGCCTGTATTTTGAAAGATAATCATCAAATACTTATTCCATACACAGTTCATACTGATCTCTAAAAAAATGTCACTTGCTAGAGGTACATGAATGTATGAAAACCTAAATTTGAAATCACTAGGAGCCCCCAAAGTAAAATATATAAAACAAAAAAGTTACTTATTCTACAAGCTGAAAGCTTGACCATCTAATGTAACAGTTTTGGGGTATTACGACAAGGATGCTTACTAGACAGGAAATAGCCAGCAAAAGTAGACGTCAACTGCTGCTGCTGCTGAGCCACTTCAGTCGTGTCTGACTCTGTGTGACCCCCCAGACAGCAGCCCGCCAGATATATATACACATATATTATATATTAATTAAAGAAAGAATACAGCAGAAGGAGGCTGGCTGGCCAGTCAGTGACGTCTAGAAAAAGACATCAAGCAGGATAACTGCCTCTTTAGACACAAGTCCTCGAGCACAGCTTTGGAGAGCCCCCTCCAGGTCCAAGTGTCCAGAGGAGCAGTCCACGCTTCCAGTCTGCATGGTCTCACCTCCCCATCCATCCTCGGGCTGCTCGAACTTGTTTTCACTCTTTATCATCCTCTAGACTGCACTCACTACAGAACTAATAGCCTCCATTTTCTACATCTAACTGACTGCTTTGGTATTAGTACCGATAATGTTTCAGGCAGTCAAGTGCTTGGCTGTCAGAATGCCCAATTTCAAACACTTCGCTTGTGATCTCTGAGACCTTGGGCATCTTATTTCAACTCTCCAATGCTTCAGGTTTCCCTGTCAGTTAGAAAATAAATAGAAGTTTCTCCCTTACAGAATTATGGCGCGATCCAATGAGACAACTTATAAAGCACTGGTGTGTAATAACCCCACACTAACCAGCGGCTGCAGATGCTGCTGGGACTGTAATGATGCGGCCACTCGGCACTGTGCAGGCCACCCGCGCTGGGTCTCTGTGGCCCCACCGTTAGAGCCTCCAGTCTCTACTTTCTCAGTTCAGCCGCTCAGTCGTGTCCAACTCTTTGCGACCCCACGAACTGCAGCACACCAGGCTCCCTGTCCATCACCAACTCCCAGAGTCCACCCAACCTCATGTCCTTTGAGTCGATGATGCCATCCAACCATCTCATCCTCTGTTGTCCCCTTCTCCTCCTGCCCTCAATCTTTCCCAGCATCAGGGTCTTTTCCAATGACTCAGCTCTTCGCTTCAGGTGGCCAAAGTATTGGAGGTTCAGCTTCAGCATCAGTCCTTCCAATGAACATTCAGAGCTGATTTCTCAAGCCCTCATTTAAAGTTGGAGTTTCGTCCTAGGCTCTCAGTCTGTCTCACTTTCACGATCTATGTCCTCTTTACCAAGCCCCATCTCACAGAAAACCGACAACACCGCTGGTCGCCTGATTGCACCCTCTCCTTCCCCAGCCTCCACTGCTGGCCTCTGAATTGTCCTCCAACAGAGAGACGACCCTGTGGTAAAACCTCAGATCACGCCCCTCCCCAGGCTGCAAACACTAGGAGGGCTTCCCCCAACTAAAGGATGAACTCCAGAGGCCCACGAGGCCCTGCACGGCCCAGTGTCTGCCTTCCGCCTCCCACTGAACCACAGTGCTATGCTCTGTACACCACCGTCTTCAGGGTCCTTTGAGATGCCATGTGCCCCCTCCCAGACCTCTGGGCACACGCTGCCCCTTGGCCTGAGAAGCTCCCACCTCCTGCACTGGCTCAGTCTCGGCTCAGGCTGCAGTTTCTCAGGAAGCCTTTGCTGACCACACAGCCCACCAGACAGATCTGCTCTGCGCCTTCATCGCTTCCCAGACCTCTTCTGCTGTACTCATCACTGCATTTATTTGTATGATAAGTAAAGATAAATGTAAAATTTATCTTATTCCTAGACTATAAGCTTCCTAGGAGAGGGACTGTGTCTCCTTTCATTCACCATGATAGCTGTCACACGAAGTTTAAAGTTAATACTTCAATGCTGAGTGTTAACGTTTGCACAGTGCTTAAACATGCTGCAGACACACAACGACAGAGGCAGAAGCGATGAGCACAGACCCTCACCTAATGCAGGTCTGAAGCAGTGTTCAGAGAGTAAGAGCATTCAGCTTTTGATTATGATCCAGTCTGGCTATAAATAATACATGCTCTTATTTTACGAACTTCAAGATATTCCTATCCCTCTGACAGTGGTTTTTATTGCAAATTAATAGACTGCTATCCAGTTCTATACATTTTCATTTGCTTGGGTAATAAGCATTCATCTGGAGAGATAAGACCATTGTTAATATGCTGAGAGAGAAAAGGCTTCTGTAAGCACACAGCTGAAAATGAGACCCCAGGCCTTGGTTTATCCTCCACAGTAAGGAAAGCCAGCTTCTGAGGTGAACGTGTGAGGTGATCTGGAGGAGGTGTAAGATATTCCTGCCATTCTGGAGGACACACACCGACGATACCATGCCTTTCACTTGCAGACAGCTATCTGCATAGCATATCCTCAACAAGAAAATTCTGTGCTTCCTATCTACAGGTGACACTGCCGGTCTAACCATTACATTGGCCGGCATTTTCCTGTGATGTACGGTCCCCTACAGTGTAAGGATCCCTATAATGTCAGGTTTCTAATCTGTATACTCCTGTCACTTTTTTCCCACTGCATCTGTAAAAATTTGGGGGTAGAATTAAAGATAAAACTTGTGTTAATAAAAAGGAAACAGCAACTGGCACAGGAAGAGGGAAGAAGCGCACCACGGGCTCCATCAAGTCTGTGCCGGAAGCAACGGAGCAAGGCAGCTGCGACACAGAAGTCACACAGAAGTCACACAAGTGTGACAGGCCTGCACACTCCAGTTTGCATAACAATTCTGTAATTAGCCAGTGTTATTTGGAGGAAGTCTTCGCCTTTCAGTTTTATTTGAGGCTGCTTTATTTTGCCCAAAGAAACACTCTTTGCAATCCCATGAACTGTAGTCTACCAGGCTTCTCTGTCCACGGGATTCTCCAGGTAAGAGTACTGGAGTGGGCTACCATTTCCTTCTCCAGGGGAGCTTCCTGACCCAGGGACTGAACCCAGGTCTCCTGCATTGCAGGCAGACGCTTCACCCTCTGCGCCACCAGGGAAGCCCAAAATAAGATTACTCGGGATGAAAATATTCACACTAGCAGGAGTTCTCTTAGTAACTGAAATGTTTTAGAAAAATCTTTTATCATCTTTAATACAATTTTGTTTCCCAGAGTTTTTTGTTCTAAACTTCTTATAGACAGAAAATTAAATTTGAACATGATTAAATATAATGAATACCTGATTAATATCTTGTCTCTTCCAGTTCTCCAACTTCCATTCTGAAAGATACAAATAAACATAAGTGCTGATGTTAAAAATTAAAAAAAAAAAAAGAGAAGTTATTTCATTATTACAGGTGGTTAATGGAAAAAGAAAGTATTGGGACAGTTGATTTTAAGCCAAGTATGAGCCACAAGGGTACTAAAAAGGCAGAGCTGCAAACTTTTTTAAACTAGAATTTTAAAAGAGTAACTCAATAAAATTTATTTGATATTTTCTGTAATAGTTTATTAAACTTCCAAAATGCTCACTAGGGGATAACTGCTTCAAAACATCAAAAGGCTAAGGAAGGAAGATGGAAGCAAGAGGCACAATGATGACGACTATCACACGGCCGCAGCAACAGTCTCGCTCCAGATTACTAGGCAGCCCGCCGGCCAGTAGTCAATCGAAGCTGTTCTCTTTTTTTGTAATGGCAGCTGCTTGCAAAATACATGAAATTTTTTAGCTCTGATGCTCCTACCACCACTAATTCCAATTGTGAAAGTAGTATGTGCTTAGCAGCTCAGTTGTGTCCGACTCTTTGTGACCCCATGGACTGCAGTCCACCAGGGTTCTCTGTCATGGGGATTCTCCAGGCAAGAATACTGGAGTGGGTTGAAATCAACTGCCAAAATAAAGTTCTGTTTCCTAAGTACAAACATACCGTTTAACCTAGCTTCTAGTTGGACCCAGTCTAATCCATTTAAAAGGCTTCCCAGGTGGCTCAGTGGCAGAGAATCCGCCTGCCAAGCAGGAGATGCGGGTTTGACACCTGGGTCACGAAGATCCCCTGGAGAAGGAAATGGCAACCCGCTCCAATATTCTTGTCTGGGAAATCCCATGGACAGAGGAGTCTGGCAGGCTACAGTCCACGGGGTCACAAAAGAGTTAGACACGCCTGGGCGACTAAACAACAGAAACAGCCTATTTAGCGCAGAGTGTAGGAACACAGAATGACGCAGCTGCCTAGGAAACCAGCTCGGCAGTTTGCAAAAAATAAAACATAAGGAACACATGACCTGCTACTACTCACCTAGGAATCCATCCAAGAGAAATAAAAGGACACACCCATATAGAAAGGTTCGCTGCGCCACTGTAAAATAGCCCAGATGTGGAAACTACCCGAACGCCCATAAGCTGACTGAACAGAATACGGTTTATACACATACGAGGGAGAGGGGAGGGAGGAGCGACTGCTAATAGACAAGGGCTTTTTGTCGGGGGGGGGAGAGCAATGAAATTGCATAGCAGAGGCAAAACTCTGTGAAAATGCTAAAAAAAATTCAATTACACACTTTTAAAACATGAATTTTATAGTATGAGAATTATATCTCCAAAAAATTCAAAAAAAGACAGAACATGTACGAAAACTTTATTATACAAACCCAAAAGTCTTCTAGTAGAAATACCTAATACAGCTGTGAGTTCACATCACCGGAGAAGGTTTTAAAAAGAAAATTTCCAGGCCTCACCCAGACTCATGGAATCGAAAAATCTAATGACAAGGTCTAGAAATCTGTAAATTTTAAAAAGTCTGTATTCTTAACAAGTACTTTGAATGAGTTGACACAACTAATCCAGAGAAGGACATTTGGGAGGAATTTATTTTGTCCAATTAGTAAAAGCTCTCAAATTCTAAAAAGACGCTTACCTTAGAAGATAACCAGAACTCCAAGGAAAAAGAAATTCCTTTCTATCATGGATTGAGAAACAAGGAGGCTTGCGTAAGAGAAGGCAAGCCTCTCAAAAATACTAGAGACAGGGCAAAGTCTGCCCAGTTTTGAAACATAAATTGTGACATATGTGTGGCTTATCTGATTGATAGTCTTTGTAGGTAAGATCTAAGCCAAGGGTTTAATCTGAGTCCTAGAGTAATAAGGTTTGTGAAAAAAGAATAGTACACTTGAACTTTCATAAGGCAAATAATAATGTGTATTTTAAGCTGAATATCATAAATGAAATAATATAAACTATACAAAAGTAATACACAGAAATAGCAATGTCACAAATAACAAAATGAAAGCTATAATTTGAAGTCATTTTTAAAAATTAAACTTTGATTTTAAAATGTCACATTCATAAAAACAATAAAGGTAAGCATTCCTACCTTGCAAATATGAGTCATCAAATTTCTGAGCTGACACTTTTTGGGGAAGCCTGATTCCAGCTCCCCAAGCGATAAAAGGAGTACAAGTCTCTAAAGGATGACCGGCTCCATGGGAGCCTACAAATAAGACACAACGAGCAATGTGAGTAACAAAGACGAACTTATACCTGATTAACCTATCCCTGAAAATCTTTTAATATTTCGTTGTAAAGAGTTGACCCATAAAGAGCTAATTTCCACCACCACACTCCCAAAAGTTTGCGTCTCTATTTAACAGTTAGTTCTAAAATACTCTCCAGGCAGATCAGAGCATCAACAACGAACAGGCAGAAAGAAAGCCAGAACATCCGTGGAGTGGCTCTGGTTGGAAGAAGATTAAGGATAGCAACGACTAAGGCTTGGAGGAGACGCCACCAGAGTGGCCGCGAAGGCAGCAACCGCAGGCCAGGCTCCTCTGGGGAGGAAGCGCCCAGGTTTGGGGCGGGCGGTCGAGGCCAGGTCTGCTCTGAAGAGGGCAGCAGTCTTGGTCTGCTTTTCCTCCCGGCCACCCTGGCTGGTGTAGCCCAAACCCCCTTATAAAGTGGGACCCGCTCATCAGAACTCTACACTGTGATTCGGGGACTCAAGTCTCCGCTTTGCCTTGACTTGCTCTCTGGGCACACTGTGTCTGCCTTGGGAGTCTGGCAGACTGGACAGTCTCCTCTAGTGGACAAGGTCAGTAGCCCTAGGTCCCCCAGCAACACCACCTTAAACTCAGCCCTATGCCATCACATAGAGTTACTTCTAGGTAGATAAACCTGAGTTTGGCGGGGGGTTCCTCTGTGCGTGTGTGTGCACGTGTGCACACACTCAGTTGTGTCCGACTCTGCAACCCTGTGGACCGTAGCCCTCCAGGCTCTGCCCATGGAACGTTTCTGGCAAGTACACTGGAGTGGGTTGCCACTTCCTACCCCAGGGGCTCTTCTCAACCCAGGGATCGAACCCGTGTCTCTCGCCTCCTGCACTGGCAGGGGGATTCTTTATCAACTGTGCCACCTGGGAAGTCAGATGAGAATATATTCTTTTCATAGTTAAAAGAAAGACTGTGTAAGATTAGTCTTTTTTACACTAACATTTTATGCATTCTATTATATGCTAGACACTTTGTATATACTAAGACATCTAATCCTCTGCAATACCCTAAAATATCTACAAGCTACATCCACCACGACTTTAATCATAAAGTATACATCACTTAGAGACAGACTGACCCCAGTCTGTCATCCCATGGTCAGCGGTAAAGATAAATGCTGTTTTCCCATCATTTCCATAAAAGTCTTTAACAGTAGACTCAATTTCTTTCAATTCTTTATCAACTAATTTAATATTGTCTGAATATTCCCTGTTTAAAAAGAAAAAAGAAGAGCAAATTATATTAATTACATTAATTTGGCAAAATCAAATTTATTCAACACGAATTTATGATAAAGTCAATAACTGCTAAAATACTTCTAGATTTCAACCTTAATGTTTTTTACTCAGAGCTCTGTAGATTGTTAAAAACACTTTTTCCTCTCTTAAAGAAGTAAAACAATCTGAAATCATTTTCAGAAATTTTTTTTTAAAGCATCGATTAGCAAATAGGTCTCTATGAGCGCTTTCTAAGTCTCAAATGCAACAATGATGACTTTTAAACTCATGTCTCTAATAATGTCTATGTTGCTTTTGACACATTTATCAAACAGGTTAAGTATCACTGTTTCAACTATAGAATTTCATTCTTTAGTGTGTTTATGATACGATATAACACATTTTGGACAAACTATATTTAAGCTTTCCATACAGTTGCACAAGGGGTGGATTAGAATGTTTTATTACTTAAGACAATGCATTGTGTTACAGATGAGAAGCATGAGGTATTCATTACTGGAAGTTAAGACTAATCTAAATCTAATCCAAAATGAAAAACAAAAGCATAATATGAATTCTTCCTATCTTATGCTCTGCCAAAGTGAGAAAGACAGTTGCTGTTTTCTATAAGGAGTGCTGCTGAAATACGGTGTACAAAACTTCATACTGTTATCTGCTCGATATAGCACTGATTAAATGGAACGTAAGGAACAGCTAGTTACATCTTTTTGTGATACAAACATTAACATAATAAAAATGCTTTTTGTTTTAAAATTTATTAAAATCCTTCTAAAATATAATCTTTTTCTCTCTGCTTTGATAAGTGAGTAATATGGAACACACGTACAGAACATATTTTACTTATATTAATGTGTAGTGTGGTCACAGCACATGTGATTTTAGCCACAATATCATACTACATATCATATAAATTAGAATATATTCTACTTTAGAGTTATTTAAAATATAAGTTCTGTTGTGATCATTACAAAGAAAGTACATTATAGTACTTTAAAAGTTCAAACGGAACAGGTATTTCCCTCAAAACCATTTAATTAAACACAGCATTAAAATTACCTTGATGTTGGTCGATGAGCATGTCCATTTGTGTCTATTCCTAATAAATGCAAGAAAAAAACTATTTTGTCTTCGTTTAGTTTAGAAAGCAAAGATTGGTTGTTTCTGGCAGCGTGAAAGAACTCCTATATGTAACAAATCAGTTAAAAATTTTTAGTTCATCAATTTTATTTAAAAAGTAATTCTGATGAAAACATTTAATTAAACTTATACAGAACTAAAAAATTAAATTGTCCTATTTTATTTAAATTTGTCCTCAGGACCTACCAACACAAAGTACTTGTCAGTTCAGACATCTACATTCAAAACACAAGTGAGCTATTTTCCGTGTTATAATTAGGCTGAAAAAAGATTATAGAAAGGGGATCTCAGTTTCATGAAGTTCTAATAATACTGGAGAACTATTTTGACATGAGCCAACAATAAAACAGCACTCATGGCAGCAACTTAGGAACGCTTTCTGAGTGTTAAAACGTTTTCCTGCTTCTTGTCCTGTGTTGGCACCCTAGTTCAACCATAATCTCTCACTTGGAACATTGCAAATAGCTTATTTCTACTGTCCCAAGACTCGAACCTGTGCTTCACAAGGTATGATGGAAAAATGGCCACATAATGAATGGAAATATAGTTCAAAAATGATTAATTTCACAATGATAAACTGGATTTATAAAGCCCTCTAAGAAAAGGGTTCATCCTGAACTTACATACACATGAATGTGTAAGCAAGTACCTACGGAAAGTACTTTTAAATTATTTTGAATAAGTCAACTGACTGCCAAGATATATAATTATTATTCACATAAATGTCTTTAACTATCAGTTCAGTTCAGTCGCTCAGTCGTGTCTGACTCTTTGCGACCCCATGAAAGACCCCATAGTCTTTAATTATATAAGATGTTAATTTTAACAAGGTATTTAACTCTCCAATAAAAGCCTGAAGTATTCCTTCAACCAACTCTTCATTATTACAAACATTAAAAAATATAAATGGTGCCATTAGAGAAACTACCTATTTCCAAATAAGAAAAAAAAAAAGGAATACAAATGAAATTAAACATAAATAAATATAAATATAAATAAACATAATCATCCTTAAAAGCATAAAATGGCCCCCTAGCTTTCATATACATTCTAATTAGCCCCTAAGAAACTTTAAATCTAGATGGAAACAGGAAGTTTTTCAAGAGAAAGGACTTATATTCTAGAGATGTAATTGAAAAGCTGACGAGAAACAACAAAACTTAGCAATTGAATTGGAGTCGAATTTACAATCTGTTTCATGACTGATATTATTCAGCTTTGTAAAAAGTGCGGTTCATTCAAAAGTGGACACACGATCTGGGAAACCATGAAATACTAATCTTGCAGAGCTCAAACTGATAGATTCCCATTGCCTTTTAAAAAATTGGTCTTTTGCACACAAGATGTGAAATACACTCTTAACTTCTTCCCCACTCCCAATATTTAGTATAATCATGCCCACCAACTCCATTCTGTTCTTAGCTCAAAGGCACTTGCTCCTTTTTGTGTCTAAATATTTATCACGCGCTGGGGGAAAGTGCATGCATTCTCCCTTCCCCTCTCAGTAAAGCTTCCGATTTTATGGGACCATGTTAGTGCGCCAAACTTAAAACCTACATGTTTCTTATTCTCTCCCACGGTACCTGTTTGGTTATGGCCAATGAGACAGAAATCAAACACTTCAGTCAAAAGACAATGTGTCTTCTGAAATAAATATAACTATTTATTAAGGTCTTTTTGAAATAAATTTAGTTTAGAAGAAGACAAAGTCCTTTTCAATTCCGTGTATTGTTGACCTGAAACACTGAAATAATGGCTGGAACTCCAGCATCTCCTGTCGTAAGACGACTCAGAAGCTAAGGCCACACTCTGAGGACAGAAGAGACACTTCAGAGGCCGGGTCTTAATGGCACTGGGGAGCCACCATGCCAATCCTGGGCTGCCTCAGTCCTGGGCTGCCTACTGGCGTTATCATTCACTGAGAGACAAGCTAGCTTTAAAGCAGTATTTTCACTCTATTACAGAGTTCCTTTGGAGCCCAAGTTATCATTATGCTGTTGACCTGAGACACTCTGCTCCATGTGCAATCCAGGCCCAACCATTTCTATGTTTCCTAGGCTTTTCCAGGAAAGTCTTCCTCTAACTGTTTAGCTCAGATTGGACTTTTCTAAAGATATCTTCTTAGTCTCTATATGTTTCCTTCACACCACTCTTTATTGCGGATGATTTTATATTTTTGTTGTTACCTGATTAATGTACATACCTCTATCATATCTTATGAAATTATAGGGAATTTTTTTTTTCTGGTCAATAGCAGTGTTGAAATAAGGTAAAAAAAAAGGCATAGAATCAAGCCAGCCCCTAACTATATCTGCCTAGTTATACAAAGCTATAACCACTAACTATATCTGCCTAGTTATACAAAGCTGTAACTGCCTAACTACATCTGCCTAATTATACAAAGCTGTAACTGCCTAACTATATCTGCCTAGTTATACAAAGCTATAGCCACTAACCATATCTGCCTAGTTATACAAAGCTATAGCCACTAACCATATCTGCCTAGTTATACAAAGCTATAGCTACTAACCATATCTGCCTAGTTATACAAAGCTATAGCCACTAACTATATCTGCCTAGTTATACAAAGCTATAACCACTAACTATATCTGCCTAGTTATACAAAGCTATAGCCACTAACTACATCTGCCTAATTATACAAAGCTATAGCCACTAACCATATCTGCCTAGTTATACAAAGCTATAGCCACTAACTATATCTGCCTGTCCGCAAGGAATCAAACCCACGATGCTGGACATCTTTGGCTATGTTTATGAAGTCAGAAGCCAAGGGCGTTGAAACAAATACTAACGTAAATTGATTATATTAAGAAGTGATACTTAGCAAAATCATTTGCTATTTTTGTAAAGAGATTTTATTTAACTTGAAGATTTTCACTTTCACTTTAAGCAAGAAAAGAAAATCTTAAGGAAAAAAATTCTAAGGAAAGAAATATGGTTTATCAAAGAACATATTGAGCACTTAATTCCTGATAAATATGCAGACACCTACTGACTGTTTACAAACAAACAATAAAAAATGACTGTGTTATGGAGAAGCCGACAGTGTCAGTCCAGAGACACTGCTGGTAAAAATAAGAATCACTAAAGGTCAGTCAGTGAATGCCTCCTACAATAGATGAATTATGAGTTCCAATTTGGAGATGAGAAAGAAGAGAATGATAGATAGGAGTCAGCCAATATCCAGAGTTTAGATTTTCTCACAATTTTTGAAAACATAAATTCTATTGGATTCCTGGTGAAACTCTGAGGATTGTCACTAAAAAATAGTCCAAAAAACCCTCTATTTCTTAAAGAGACTCTAATGTTTTACTAGGATTAACTTATGAACTTGGTTTTTGCTTATCTAATTTTTCTTTGCAAATATTTGAAACATCTACCGTATTCTATAAGAAATGCCTTAGATTTGAAACTTCAAAAGACTTCCACATACATCACTGCTTGTCAGAGACTGACTCTGTGGTCAACAGAAGACCAGCAAGGTTATTCTGGGGTGATTCAGCAAATGAGGAAGGAAATGTGGGGTTCCTGAATCCCATCCAGGGCCCACTTCACTGTAGAAGCGTGGAATTGAAAAGGGTTTACTTTTTCAAATTTTTTTTTTAAAAATCTGTATGGTTATTGTAGAATGTGCAATTCCTTAGAATCCAGTCTTTTCAAAATTGTATGCTACAATAAGGAACTTTCAAATTCATCCAAGCAGAAAAAACTATAGATGCATGTATTAACAAATCAGTTTCCAGCACATTAGGTATAGCTACTAGACAACTGCATGAGGCAAATACCTGCATCTAGTGTGTGGCAGGCCAGCCACCAACAGCACATACCTTCACATGATCAAAAACCCACGTGTCCAGTTTTGTTACATCGTGGGCACCAAAATCCTCACTGGATGCATCGTAACTGTCTGTAAAAATATGGTTTCCAGAGTCACCTGAAGAGGAAATTTTAGGGAAAAATTTTAATGATCTGCCATGGACCATGGTGTATGCTTGAACGTATGCTGTTGCTTCTGTTCTCCCAATAACATTTTCCAGTTTTATAGATACAGGTCAGTTCAGTTCAGTTGCTCAGTCGTGTCCGACTCTTTGCAACCCCATGAATCGCAGCACGCCAGGCCTCCCTGGCCATCACCAACTCCCAGAATTGACTAAAACTCATGTCCATCAAGTCGGTGATGCCATCCAGCCATCTCATCCTCGGTCCTCCCCTTCTCCTCCTGCCCCCAATCCCTCCCAGCATCAGGGTCTTTTCCAATGAGCCAACTCTTCGCATGAGGTGGCCAAAGTATTGGAGTTTCAGCTTTAGCATCAGTCCTTCCAGTGAACACTCAGGACTGATGTCCTTTAGAATGGACTGGTTGATCTCTGCAGTCCAAGGGACTCTCAAGAGTCTTATCCAATAACAGTTCAAAAGCATCAATTCTTCGGCGCTCAGTTTTCTTCACAGTCCAACTCTCACACCCATACATGACCACAGGAAAAACCATAGCATTGACTAGACAGACCTTTGTTGGCAGATACAAGTGAGCTGTAATTTAAAATGCTAAGAAAAAGATCACAACGCTAGTTAGTATACAATAGCATAAAAGTAAACAACAGAGTCTGCCTTCAAGTAAGGATGAAGCTACTCAGAGAATCTGGGCATCTAGGGATGGTACGATCAGATTAGATCACCTGTTTTACAAAATTCCCTAACCAAGAAGAAAATTCAAATATTTCAATTCTTTCGTTCATAAAATACATGTATTCTTCTCAATATATGAGAAAAAATATTGATAATTGCCAAATAGTTTGAAAGGGTCAACAAGTACATTAATCACTTGTAAGATTTTATTAAGGATCTAATCAACTTAGTGAATTTCTGAGTTAGATAGCCTCTGAAAGGTCATAAGGAAGAGAGATAACAAAATAATGACAATCTCTTATAATAATGACAAGCTAAGCTCCAATGATACTGGTTCCACTCCTCAACCATCCTATTCTTCAAATCCCAAGTAAAGATCCGAGTGGGACTGTAAATTACTGTAAGAAATGAAACAGTCCCATTGGATTGTCTCCAGTTAAGGCACTGATCCTGTCCTATGAACTGAAGTCAGAAGCAGGGAGGTGAGTTTGGTAAACCATAGCAACTTCATCCTCACCACTACCAGTCCCCCAAAAAGCTTAATTCCTTGCTCCTTGGAAGAAAAGCTATGACCAACCTAGACAGCATATTAAAAAGCAGAGACATTACTTTGCTAACTAAGCTCAATCTAGTCAAAGCTATGTTTTTTCCAGGAGTCATGTGTGGATATGAGAGTTGGACTATAAAGAAAACTGAGCACTGAAGAACTGATGCTTTTGAACTGTGGTGTTGGAGAAGATTCTTAAGAGTCCCTTGGACTGCAAGGAGATACAACCAGTCCATCTTAAAGGAAATCAGTCCTGAATATTCCTTGGAAGGACTGATGCTGAAGCTGAAGCACCAGTACTTTGGCCACCTGATGCAAAGAACTGACTCATTAGAAAAGACCCTGATGCTGGGAAAGACTGAAGGCGGGAGGAGAAGGGGATGACAGAGGATAATATGATTGGATGGCATCACCGACTCAATAGACATGAGTTTGAGCAAACTCCGGAAATTGGTGGTAGACAGGGAGGCCTGGCGTACTGCAGTCCATGGGGTTGCAAAGAGTCAGACACAACTGAGCGACTGAACTGAACTTCAAGCAGTATGAGTTTGTGGACCTGCTCTACATAATAATGTTTTGTGACTATCACACAGAAAATTCTGAATATCTGATTTGCTTTTGAGATATAGAATAATCTTTAATAATTCTGATTGTTATAATTTATAGTATAATTATACCCATGACTAAAGGTCCAAATCTTTTCATTGGGTGAAATGACCTCAATGTTCCCACTAAAAAGCACTTAATAGCATAAAATTTAAGTGGAATCCAGCTGATTCTAGAAAATGATGCAAATGAATTTTCTCATTAAGAGATGTTCTCACACTTGCAGATTCAGGCACAGAAACACAACAAATACAACAAATCTCGTTGGCGTGATCTTGAACACATGAAAACAGAAGCTATAAATATAAATTTTACCATTTAAATCTTTATGTGATTATGTACTAACTTCTTAATAGTCAAAGTAAGTGACCATCAACAACATAATGAGATCACTGTAATAAGCCTTTTGGTCAATATTTCACATGAATTAATTTTTTTAACACCCAAAACAAACCTATAAGATAGAAATTATTATTATCACATTTTACAAAAAGGAAAACTAAAATTTAGAGAAGTTATCTAACTTACCCAAGATTAAAAAGCTGTTAGATGTTAGAATCATATACCATTTCACTGAATCCAAGGTATTTAAACTGTATAATCCAACATTTTAAGTACAACCATGATGAAAAAAAATCAAACTCACACATCTATTATAATATACACTCATTTCAGAGATGTTAAATATGTCAAAACATGTATCTCATTAATCAGTAAAATGTAGTATATATTTTAAATTACCAGATTGATTCATTGCCTACTTAGTATTTGGGGAAATATAATCAGTGACTCCTACCTTTGGCAAACATAGCCAGGATGTCTGGGCTTCCCCAGGACCATGTGTACCTGGTTTCATTAAGAAGAGAATCAAATTCTACAGGATTTTCCTTCCATCCTTCAGGTAATTGAGAAAAAAACAATAACAATAGTAATATTTAGATGGCGATGCATTGGTGTGGCTCCTGAAGAAGTTTTTTTCAAATAATAACAAAGAGGATTAACTGCAGAACAAATGCAAAACTAACAACAGATTTTGTCACCTGTATTATACTACAAACCTCTTTTTAAAAAGCTTACAACAGTTAACTGACTTCTTACTAAAATACAGAATCACTTTTGAACTTTTGAGAGTTAACATCTAGGAAAGCCAGCAATCCATCCAATCATATTCTATCAACAGGACATGATGATACAAGATTAAAGGTTTACCCCTGACTCAGTCCCAGTGTGTGTGTGAGTGAGTGAGGCTAAACGACTTGTCAAAAGGATCTCAGAACATCCTTCGCTTTGTGTCATGGTGCAGTATTAGAGAAGCAATATTTGTGCAAGCAGTCTCTTCATGTGATAAAATCATCTAAAGAGACAGTACCTTTGGCAACTGCGCTGACATCTTCATAAAACCCTGCAATCATGGCCACGTGCCCGGGCCGAGACTCGGTCGGCACATGCGTGTGAGAGATCCCCCAGCTGCCTTCGTTCATTATGACAGTCCTGAAAGGTGTCACAGACAGAGAGTCAGCATGCACTACGGTCACGGGCTCTGCGAAGGTTTTAGAAAAACAAGATCACCACAGAAGAAGTCCAATCAAGAGAAGGAATCTTTCTGATCCCAACTGGGCTCGGTCCAGTTCCTCCCACCAGACGGATTCCACCAGACGGATTCCGTAGCATAAGAAAGCCCAGGTAAGACAAGGAACCTCCCAAGCACCGTACAGAATCACAAAACGAAATACACGCTAGAGCTCTAAGTCACAAAGTATCAAAATGCTGTGTTACATAAGAAATCACTGATACACAAAGTATTACTTTGTCAATGTTAAATTTTATTAGGTGTGATGATGGTGTTGTGATCATGTTGAAGTCCTTGTTCTTAGGAGATACACACTGAAGTGTTTAGGGGTAAAGTGTGAAAATATTTTGCTTTCAAATTATTCAGGAAAAAATAATTAAAGTTTAAGTGTGTATGTGTGTGTATGTGTGTACTGAGACAGAGAATGCAAATATGAAAAATGTTTAAAATGGTCATATCTAGATTAAAGATATACAGATGAATATTCATGATATAATCCTTTCAACATTTCTGTAGTTAAAAGTTTTTCAAAATAAAAAATTAAGAGAGGAAACAGCTATACTCTCAATTAGGAGTTAAATTATCTTTCTAAATTTGAGATTAAAACAAGTCAAAAGTTTCTTTTGCTAAATGTATCACCATTCTTTAAGCTGTCTAAGGGTGATTTGCAAAATCTGGAGGAAAATGCAAAACGAACAGTAATGCCAACAGGTAAAAGGCCAGCAGAGCAACAAGTTATGAAACACAAATTCATTTGTAACAGTTTTCAAGCTAAACTCTCAACTCTCAAAATGTTCTGGAGAGAAGTACCTAAAAGTGCTGATTTAGATACTTTTAATTGACTTATAACCAAATAGACTTTGGTAAAATACATACATAAAAAGGAAAAGGCTTGAAAAACCATTACAGCACATGCTAAGGGAGAAATGTTTTTTAACTTCTTCAGTTCTATAATGGAAACTGAACTCAAGCAAAAACAGGGAGGTATAAAGCAATGTGGATACCTCTCATGAGAAACATTTTGATCAGATCGTATTTTTAAAAAAACGAAGTGAGAAACAAAGAAAACCTGTCAAAAAGGCTTCAGAAGCAGCTGGAAAGGCAGGCAGCACGCAGCACAGCCCCTGCGAGCCCCTGGCCCCCACCGAACACCCCAGGGAGAAGCAGGCACTGTCGGAAAAGCTCATCTTCGTCTCAACAACCAGTAGAGTTTACAGTCATTAACCTTGCAATGAACTACATTTCTCTCCTCTCTATGACAACTAAGAAATTCAATCAAGTATATCACCCCAATTTTTAAACCAGTCATAGGAATTCATGTTACATACTTCTGTGTACTGAACCTAACCCTGACAATCTTATTTTCCTACTTGTATTTTCCTACTGCCCTGAGTTGCTTGTTTCTTTGTATCCTTTAATATATTATGCATTTCTTTGATGCACCATAAATTTATTCCTGGAAATCTGACATAGAATTCAGGTTCATTCATTCTTCTATCAGTCAACAAATATTTATTAACTTCCTACTATGGCATCTGGTCCCATCACTTTATGGGAAATAGATGGGGAAACAGTGGAAACAGTGTCAGGCTTTATTTTTTTTTTGGGGGGGGGGGTCCAAAATCACTGCATATGGTGATTGCAACCATGAAATTAAAAGACATTTACTTCTTGGAAGGAAAGTTATGACCAACCTAGACAGTATATTAAAAAGCAAAGATATTGCTTTGCCAACAAAGGTCAGTCTAGTCAAGGCTATGGTTTCTCCAGTGGTCATATATGGATGTGAGAGTTGGACTGTGAAGAAAGCTGAGCACCGAAGAATTAATGCTCCAACTGTGGTGTTGGAGAAGACTCTTGAGATTCCCTTGGACTGCAAGGAGGTCCAATCGGTCCATCCTAAAGGAGATCACTCCTGAGTGTTCACTGGAAGGACTGATGCTGAAGCTGAAACTCCAATACTTTGGCCACCTCATGCAAAGAGTTGACTCACTGGAAAAGACCCTGATGCTGGGAGGGATTAGGGGCAGGAGGAGAAGGGGACGACAGAGGATGAGATGGCTGGATGGCATCACCGACTCGATAGACATGAGTTTGAGTCAACTCTGGGAGTTGGTGATGGACAGGGAAGCCTGGCGTGCTGCGATTCATGTGATCGTAAAAAGTCGGACACGACTGAGCGACTGAACTGAACTGAACTATGTTTTAGGAACCAGAAATAACGTCGTGTATAAAACCAAGTCCCTGCCTTAGTGGAAGTTGTACATGCTGAGTAGTACTATAAAGAAAATCAAAATAGGGTAGAGGGATAAGAAGCAATGATGACAGGTAGGGACAGGGGAAAGAGACAATTTTAGACAAATTTCCCCTGAATTTGAGTTTTAATCTCTCCACAGTAGCATTAGGAAGGGCTTTTGAGGGGCTTGCTATGAATGAAAAAAAAAAAAAAAGAATAGTTGATTGCAAGAACCCCACAGGTCCAAAAAATTAAATATTTCTTTTCAAAGCCGCTTCAGTTCAGTTCAGTCGCTCAGTCGTGTCCGACTCTTTGTGACCCCATGAATCGCAGCACGCCAGGCCTCCCTGCCCATCACCAACTCCCGGAGTTCACTCAGACTCACGTCCATCAAGTCCGTGATGCCATCCAGCCATCTCATCCTCTGTCATCCCCTTCTCCTCCTGCCCTCAATCCGTCTGAGCATCAGAGTCTTTTCCAGTGAGTCAACTCTTCGCATGAGGTGGCCAAAGTATTGGAATTTCAGCTTTAGCATCATTCCTTCCAAAGAAATCCCAGGGCTGATCTTGTTCGGAATGGACAGAATCCAAAATTACCATATTACATAGTGATATAAATTTGGAAGGCTTTATTTTATAGAAAACGTATTTTGAACTAAAATTTATATTTTTTAGATAAATACCTTTGTAATTGGCAATTCACTGAAATTTATGCTTGTCATTACTTGAAAATTGAACAGTCTTACGTTACAAAAAAAGAAAAAAAGGTAATGTACTGAGCTGTAAGCCAGCGTCCAGAATTAGGACAAGCGAGGCCAGGCAGCTAAGGCCGTGCGTTCTGACCGCCTGGCCCCACCCTCCACAGTAAGAGAAGCAACCGCGGAAGGAAGCACACTTGCTAACTTCTAAGACGAAGGCAGAGGCACACGTGCCCTACTCTCTCTCATCATCACCCCTGTACCCAACGTGAGATGAGCAGTCTCAGCCTAACAATTCCAGAGACGGCCCTGTGCCAGCTGCCACGCTTACCTAACAAACGGCGCCCTAGAGTTCCCATCTTCATCTAGTTCATAAAGCTTATCTGCTCGCAGGCCGTCAGCAACAAACAGCATCAGTCTTTTTGCTGGGGGAGGCAGGGGCGTAAACCGAGGAGTCATTCCATGAACCAGCGGAGAGGTGAAGTAGATGTCGAAGATGGAGGCGAAGAACACGAGGTGCACGAGCAGCCCCACGGCGACGTACAGCAGCATGCCGGGGCCGCCTCCAGGCAGCGGGGAGGGGGCAGGGCCCGGTCTGGGAAAGCCTTCCTGCAAGCAAGCATGTTTCCAACTTACTTGGTGACTAGAGCTGCCTGCACTGAGCAACTTCACTTTCCCTTTTCACGTTCATGCTTTGGAGAAGGAAATGGCCGCCCACTCCCGTGCTCTTGCCTGGAGAAACCCAGGGACGCGGGAGCCTGGCGGGCTGCCGTCTATGGGGTCACAGAGTCGGACGCGACTGAAGTGACTTAGCAGCAGCAGCAGCAGCAGCCTCATTTTTCAGTCTCAAAAAACTTCTTAGTTTGGTGGACACTTTTTATTTCCTCCATCTTTCAATAAGCGTCATTTTCTGCGGCTCCTTCCCTATCTACACTGGTAACTGTTTTCAAGTTGTGGTAAGAGGGCTTCCCTGGTGGCTCAAACGGTAAACAATTTGCTGGCAATGAGGGAGACCTGGGTTCGATCCCTGGGTTGGGAAGATCCCCTGGAGATGTGGGACGGCAACCCACTCCAGCATTCTGGCCTGGAGAATTCTATGGACAGAGGGGCCTGGGGGGCTCTAGTGCACGGGGTCGTGAAGAGTTGGACACGGCTGAGCAACTTAAAAAAAAGAGGGAGTTCTTAACATAAGATCTACCCTCTTAAATTTTTATGTGTAAAACTGTTATACATTAGATCGCGACAGCTTATTCACTTTGCGTAAGTGAGATTTCACAGCCACTGAACAACCACTTTCTTTCCGCACCCCACCCCCCACTCACCCGCCATGAGTGTGACTCTCTTGGACTATCTCAGACCAGCAGAACTGGGCACACTCGTCCTTCTGGGACCGACCTGCTTCGCTGAGCACTGTGTCCTCAGTGCGTAACCATGACACTGGCCAGGACTTGTACTGCGCCCCGTTTGGTTTTGTCCCGTCTGTTACCTTACTGTGGTTCTAATTTACGTCTCCCTGGTGGTCAGTGATGTTGAGCTACTTTACTTGCATGTAATGGACATTTTTGAATCCTCTTTCATCCCCTTTTCATTTTTTTAACCGTGTTTTTCAAACAGCAGTCAGTACTTATGAATTCTGAGAGTTCTGAATTAACTTTTCTTTTGGCGATTGTATTTTGTGTTCCACCTAAAGCCATATATCTCTAACGTTATCCTTTTTCTCTCGTCCTTGCCTCGTCTCTTTAACTTACCTCTCTCGTGTTGGGGGGGGGGCGGGGGGGGTATACTTCAGTGCTTATTTTCTGACAATAATGATACTCCCTTATGTACCTACGGTGGTTACCGACTTCAGTAAACTCAACGTCAGTATTTTACCTAATCTACCATCTATACTTCAACTTTTTGAAGTGTCCCAGTAATATTCTTCACAGCATTTTTATAGCTTTATTGAGGTATAACTGGCCTATAATAAGCTGTGTACATATTTAAAGTGTATAATAATCACAGGAGAGAACATACTCATAACCCTCAAAACTTTCCTCATGCCCCTGTGGTTCATCCCTATATATTTCACTTTTTAATGTTATTGTAAACGGTCTTTTCAATTTCAGTTTCCCCTCATTAGTTTTTAAATCACTGCTGATTTTTATTATTCACCTTGTATTCTGAAACACTAGAAACCTGTTTGTTCTGGTAGATTTTATGCAGGCACCTTTCGGTCTTCCCTGCACACTCTCTCTTGTGTCTCAACCTTGCGCCGTCTAGGACTAGCATGACGTTGGGCACAACAGAGGCCCCGCCTTGTTTCCAGTCTTAGGGTGAAAGCTGTCAGGTTTTCAGGTTTTCTTCACAGATTCCTTTTGTTGCTTTAAAGAAGTTCTCTTTTACTCTCAATATGCAGTTTTATAGTTGTGAATGAAAAATGCTGGATTTTGTCAAGTGCTTTTGACAAAAGCAAAAGTGAGAGGGGAGGATCACATGAGATCCTCTTGCTTGAGGGACCGAGACCATCTGGTTTTGCTCTTTTGGTTTCTCCCAGAGTAGGGTCTCCCCCGGTGTGGGGTCTCCCCTGGTGTAGGGTCTCTCCTGCTATGGGGTCTCTCTCCCCTGGTGTAGGGTCTCCCCTGGTGTGGGGTCTCTCTCCTGGTGTGGGGTCTCCTCCAGTGTGGGGTCTCCCCCAGTGTGGGGTCTCTCCCTTGGTGTGGGGTCTCTCTCCCCTGGTGTGGGGTCTCTCTCCCCTGGTGTGGGGTCTCTCTCCCCTGGTGTGGGGTCTCTCTCCCCTGGTGTGGGGTCTCTCCCTTGGTGTGGGGTCTCTCTCCCCTGGTGTGGGGTCTCTCCCTTGGTGTGGGGTCTCTCTCCCCTGGTGTGGGGTCTCTCCCCTGGTGTGGGGTCTCTCTCCCCTGGTGTGGGGTTTCCCCTTGTGTGGGGTCTCTCTCCCCTGGTGTGGGGTCTCTCCCCTGGTGTGGGGTCTTTCTCCCCTGGTGTGGGGTCTTTCTCCCCTGGTGTGGGGTCTTTCTCCCCTGGTGTGGGGTCTTTCTCCCCTGGTGTGGGGTCTCTCCCTTGGTGTGGGGTCTCTCTCCCCTGGTGTAGGGTCTCCCCTGGTGTAGGGTCTCTCCTGCTGTGGGGTCTCTTTCCCCTGGTGTAGGGTCTCCCCTGGTGTGGGGTCTCCCCCAGTGTGGGGTCTCTCTCCTGGTGTGGGGTCTCCTCCAGTGTGGGGTCTCCCCCAGTGTGGGGTCTCTCCCCCTGGTGTGGGGTCTCTCTCCCGGTGTGGTATCTCTCTCTCCCGGTGTGGTGTCTCTCTCTCCCGGTGTGGTGTCTCTCTCCCCTGGTGTGGGGTCTCTCTCCCCTGGTGTGGGGTCTCTCTCCCCTGGTGTGGGGTCTCTCCCTTGGTGTGGGGTCTCTCTCCCCTGGTGTGGGGTCTCTCCCTTGGTGTGGGGTCTCTCTCCCCTGGTGTGGGGTCTCTCCCCTGGTGTGGGGTCTCTCTCCTGGTGTGGGGTCTCTCTCCCCTGGTGTGGGGTTTCCCCTGGTGTGGGGTCTCTCTCCCCTGGTGTGGGGTCTCTCCCTTGGTGTGGGGTCTCCCCCAGTGTGGGGTCTCTCTCCTGGTGCGGGGTCTCCTCCACTGTGGGGTCTCCCCCAGTGTGGGATCTCTCCCCCTGGTGTGGGGTCTCTCTCCTGGTGTGGTATCTCTCTCTCCCAGTGTGGTGTCTCTCTCTCCCGGTGTGGTGTCTCTCTCCCCTGGTGTGGGGTCTCTCTCCCCTGGTGTGGGGTCTCTCTCCCCTGGTGTGGGGTCTCTCTCCCCTGGTGTGGGGTCTCTCCCCTGGTGTGGGGTCTCTCTCCCCTGGTGTGGGGTCTCTCTCCCCTGGTGTGGGGTTTCCCCTGGTGTGGGGTCTCTCTCCCCTGGTGTGGGGTCTCTCTCCCCTGGTGTGGGGTCTCTCTCCCCTGGTGTGGGGTCTCTCCCTTGGTGTGGGGTCTCTCTCCCCTGGTGTGGGGTCTCTCCCCTGGTGTGGGGTCTCTCTCCCCTGGTGTGGGGTCTCTCTCCCCTGGTGTAGGGTCTCCCCTGGTGTGGGGTCTCCCCCAGTGTGGGGTCTCTCTCCTGGTGTGGGGTCTCCTCCAGTGTGGGGTCTCCCCCAGTGTGGGGTCTCTCCCCCTGGTGTGGGGTCTCTCTCCCGGTGTGGTATCTCTCTCTCCCAGTGTGGTGTCTCTCTCTCCCGGTGTGGTGTCTCTCTCCCCTGGTGTGGGGTCTCTCTCCCCTGGTGTGGGGTCTCTCCCTTGGTGTGGGGTCTCTCTCCCCTGGTGTGGGGTCTCTCTCCCCTGGTGTGGGGTCTCTCCCTTGGTGTGGGGTCTCTCTCCCCTGGTGTGGGGTCTCTCTCCCCTGGTGTGGGGTCTCTCTCCCCTGGTGTGGGGTCTCTCCCTTGGTGTGGGGTCTCTCTCCCCTGGTGTGGGGTCTCTCCCCTGCTGTGGGGTCTCTCTCCCCTGGTGTGGGGTCTCTCCCCTGGTGTGGGGTCTCTCTCCCCTGGTGTGGGGTCTCTCTCCCCTGGTGTAGGGTCTCCCCTGGTGTGGGGTCTCCCCCAGTGTGGGGTCTCTCTCCTGGTGTGGGGTCTCCTCCAGTGTGGGGTCTCCCCCAGTGTGGGGTCTCTCCCCCTGGTGTGGGGTCTCTCTCCCGGTGTGGTATCTCTCTCTCCCAGTGTGGTGTCTCTCTCTCCCGGTGTGGTGTCTCTCTCCCCTGGTGTGGGGTCTCTCTCCCCTGGTGTGGGGTCTCTCCCTTGGTGTGGGGTCTCTCTCCCCTGGTGTGGGGTCTCTCTCCCCTGGTGTGGGGTCTCCCTCCCCTGGTGTGGGGTCTCCCTCCCCTGGTGTGGGGTCTCTCCCCCCTGGTGTGGGGTCTCTCTCCCCTGGTGTGGGGTCTCTCTCCCCTGGTGTGGGGTCTCTCCCTTGGTGTGGGGTCTCTCTCCCCTGGTGTGGGGTCTCTCTCCCCTGGTGTGGGGTCTCCCCCAGTGTAGGGTCTCTCCCCTGGTGTGGGGTCTCTCCCCTGGTGTGGGGTCTCTCCCCTGGTGTGGGGTCTCTCCCTTGGTGTGGGGTCTCTCTCCCCTGGTGTGGGGTCTCCCCTGGTGTGGGGTCTCCCCAGTGTAAGGTGTCTCTCCCCTGGTGTGGGGTCTCCCCTGGTGTGGGGTCTCTCCCCTGGTGTGGGGTCTGTCCCTTGGTGTGGGGTCTCTCCCCTGGTGTGGGGTCTCTCTCCCCTGGTGTGGGGTCTCTCCCCTGGTGTGGGGTCTCTCCCCTGCTGTGGAGTCTCTCCCCTGCTGTGGGGTCTATCTCTCCCAGAGTAGGGTCTCTCCCGGAGTGGGGTCTCCTAGTGTGGTGAACTACAGTGATGGCGTTTCAAATGTTAAACCAAACTAGGGTTCCCAGAATAAACTGAACTTAACCATTAAGTATTATCCTTCCTATATACTCTTGGATTCTATTTGCTAAAATATTCAGCATTTTAAATTAATATTTGTTAGCGACATTAGACTATAATTCTGTGTAATGTCTTTCTCTGGGTCTGGGGTCAGACGATGCAATGGGACACATTACTACATTTTATGTTTTGGAAGAGTTTGTGTAGGATTAGTACTATTTCTTCCTCTATTGTGTAACAGGATATCAATGGCTCAGAATTTCCATTGTTGGAAAGTTTTTAACTATAAATTCAATTTCTTCATATCCAGAGAGATACTAAGAGTATTTACTACTTGCTGAGTAAGTTTTGGTAGTTGTATCTTTTGTCCATTTGTCCATTTCATCTAAATTGTCAAATTTATTATCCCAAAACTGTCCCTAATATTCTGGTCTCTTGTTCTTGCCTCTGTCCTTTAGCTCAGAACTCTTCTATCAGGTATCATAGTTAGTTACGCAAAGTAACTCATTTTTCAACTCATTTTAGTTCATTTCTGTAAGATCTTTAACTCTATTCACAACTGAAGTACATATGGTGTCTACCTAGATGCAGAGAAGCTCCCATTGACTGAAATGCTCCTCTCAACCATGGAACCTGAGTACTCTCCTTATCATGCTCACTAATAAGGAAACATCTCTATTGTTTCTCACTTTCTTTTGCATTTACAAACAACTCCCTGGACTTATGTTGTTACACAACTTTTCTGTAAAAAGTATCAAAGTGTCTATGTTAAAGGATAATACAAATTCTCCCCTACCCTAAAGCTTACTGAAGTAGTAAAACAAACATTTTATTTGAGAACTTTGACCCTGAAGCTGTAACAGCTAACATAGAAACCCAGCTCCCTCGCACAGTAACAGGGGGGTTTAGGCCCTCCTGGGCACCTTCCAGCACCACTCCTTCACAGGCCGCTCAGTCCAGATCAGAAGCTCAGGCCCTTCCTCTCCGTTTATAAGTGCACAGTACGACTCTGACTGTAGCAATGTCTGCCTCTATAACTTCATGCTAATTCCAGGACAGCAAGACAGGCTTTCTCCAGCACTCAGCCCAGTCCTGGGCTCTTACTACGACTGCTGCGAAGTCGCTTCAGTCGTGTCCGACTCTGTGCGACCCCATAGACGGCAGCCCACCAGGCTCCCCCGTCCCTGGGATTCTCCAGGCAAGAAGACTGGGGTGGGGTGCCATTTCCTTCTCCAATGCATGAAAGTGAAAAGGGAAAGTGAAGTCGATCAGTCATGTCCGGCTCTTAGCGACCCCAAGGACTGCAGCCCACCAGGCTCCTCTGTCCATGGGATTTTCCAGACAGGAGTGCTGGAGTGGGGTGCCGTTGGGGTCTATTAAATTACCTAGGATTATCCTTTCAATGGATGCGTAACACGCACTGTAGCCACTAGAGGCTACCTTGCTTCTCTGTTTATTTCTCCAGATCAGAAACAAGAGCTGTGAAGACTGAGGATAAATACAACCACAGTAACTTTCATACTTGTCATTTACTATACACAAAATTTCAGTGACTCCAAAACATCACCCTTCACATACTACTTACTTTATTATACCTAAGCACATGTAAATAAGCACTATTATCATTTAATCTCTTTTTTTAAAATCACTTTTTATTCAGATTTAGTGCCTGGAGAATCCCAGGGACGGTGGAGCCTGGTGGGCTGCCATCTATGGGGTCGCCCAGAGTCGGACACGACTGAAGCGACTTAGCAGCAGTAGCAGCAGCAGTGAAAAAGAAAACATTTTCATGGATGAATCATTTGGAAATCACCTAAACAAATGAATAACTACTAAACTTTTTAAAATACACATAACCATGTATCAATAAGTCATTAAGCTTATACCTCTGGGATGTTTACCACACACTGAAAAACAATGTCAAAAATTAAAATATGTAAAAATGTATAAAAAATTAGATATTTATAAAAGTTTACATCAATGAAAAACTTGCACTGAAAATATTGCTTGTGGTTATTTTAAGAGTACTAAAACAAAAAAAATAATTTTTTAATCAAGAAAACAATTGAAGTGCTTGGAAAAGAGCAGTCTTTTACATTTTTATCACTAACATACAAGCATCAATGACTATCCAGATTATTCAGTGAAACATTGGCTGTAAAGACCCAGATTAACGCAAATTTTGGTAAGTAGAAAGAAAATTCCTCAACAATGTTAATCGTAAATTATTATTAAATAGAAATCAGCAATTGTTAATAATATCCTAGTATGCACTGTCAATATTTCCTCAACATTTTTAATTGATAAGCAAATTTCTCTGCACTAGTGGAAGAGAAAAGTACTTACTGAGATGACTGGCCAGGTGATTTGCTAGGGGCTTGGAAGGTCACATTCCCAGGTCCATGATTACAGGATGGGAGGCAGAGCCAGGAGGTCACAGACGTGCCACAGGAAGCTGCTGATCAAGGAAGAACTCTTCCAGCTCTGAGGAAACACATTTTACACCTACTTTCAATTTTCATTTTAGAAATCAGACCCTGAAGATATTCCCTTTGGAGCCTACTACCTTTATTGCTTTTTCTGGCTAATGCTACTAAATGACTGACATCAGGTTTGTTTTGCTTTACTTTTAAAAATCTGTCAAATATTCTCAATATACACTACTACTACTGCTAAGTCGCTCAGTCGTGTCCGGCTCTGTGCGACCCCATGGACGGCAGCCCGCCAGGCTCCCCCGCCCCGGGGACTCTCCAGGCAAGAACACTGGAGTGGGCTGCCATTTCCCTCTCCAGTGCATGAAAGTGGAAAGTGAAAGTGAAGTCGCTCAGTCATGTCCGGCTCTGTGCGAGCCCACAGACGGCAGCCCGCCAGGCTCCCCCGTCCCGGGGATTCTCCAGGCGACAACACTGGAGTGGGCTGCCATTTCCTTCTCCAGTGCATGAAAGTGGAAAGTGAAAGTGAAGTCGCTCAGCCGTGTCCGGCCCTTAGCGCCCCATGGACAGCAGCCCGCCAGGCTCCCCCGCCCCGGGGACTCTCCAGGCGAGGACACTGGCGTGGGCTGCCATTTCCTTCTCCGCTAGGAGTACATTAACTGATAAATGATCATGACATTTGTTGTGTGCTAAGTACCAGGTACTGTGACAAGCACATTCCTAATTCTGTGTACTTTAAGTATCTCCTTGTCAGAGGAGGCTGAGAGAAGTCAAGTAACTTTTTAAAAGTCTCATGGCAAATAATTGGCAGGACGGAGATATGAACCTAATAAGCACAATCCTTGACAGGAAGCCCCTAAATGTGGGGACCTTAAGTACAACAGATGTGTAAAATTCCCATCACACAGGCAGAAACGTTGCATGTAAATGACACATCTCTAAACATGCCCTTTCCATGCCACTCCCTAACCCTTCCCATTCTCCATGCCAGACATTGTTTCCATTTTCAATCTCTCTGGCAACTCAATTACAATAAAGATGAGCAATCCTTTAGCTAAGGACTATGAAACAACAAGAATACACAGAACTGTACAAAAAAGACCTTCACGACCCAGATGATCATGATGGTGTGATCACTCACCTAGAGCCAGGCATCCTGGAATGTGAAGTCAAGTGGGCCTTCGAAAGAATCACTATGAACAAAGCTAGTGGAGGTGATGGAATTCCAGCTGAGCTGTTTCAAATCCTGAAAGACGATGCTGTGAAAGCGCTGCACTCAATATGCCAGCACATTTGGAAAACTCAGCAGTGGCCACAGGATTGGAAAAGGTCAGTTTTCATTCCAATCCCTAAGAAAGGCAATGCCAAAAAATGCTCAAACTACCACACAATTGCAGTCATCTCACACGCTAGTAAAGTAATGCTCAAAATTCTTCAAACCACCTTCAGCAATACGTGAACCATGAACTTCCAGATGTTCAAGCTGGTTTTAGAAAAGGCAGAGGAACCAGAGATCAAATTGCCAACATTCACTGGATTAAGGAAAAAGCAAGAGAGTTCCAGAAAAACATCTATTTCTGCTTTATTGACTATGCCAAAGCCTTTGACTGTGTGGATCACGATAAACTGTGGAAAATTCTGAAAGAGATAGGAATACCAGACCACCTGACCTGCCTCTTGAGAAACCTATATGCAGGTCAGGAAGAAACAGTTAGAACTGGACATGGAACAATAGACTGGTTCCAAATAGGAAAAGGAGTACGTCAAGGCTGTATATGGTCACCCTGCTTATTTAACTTATATGCAGAGTACATCATGAGAAACGCTGGGCTGGAAGAAGCACAATCTGGAATCAAGCAAGATTGCCGGTAGAAGTATCAATAACCTCTGATATGCAGATGACACCACCCTTATGGCAGAAAGTGAAGAGGAGCTAAAAAGCCTCTTCATGAAAGTAAAAGAAGAGAGTGAAAAAGTTGGCTTAAAGCTCAACATTCAGAAAACTAAGATCATGGCATCTGGTCCCATCACTTCATGGGAAACAGATGGGGAAACAATGGAAACAGGGTCAGACTTTATTTTGGGGGGCTCCAAAATCACTGCAGATGGTGACTGCAGCCATGAAATTAAAAGACGCTTACTCCTTGGAAGGAAAGTTATGACCAACCTAGATAGCATACTCAAAAGCCGAGATATTACTTTGCCAACAAAGGTCCATCTAGTCAAGGCTATGGTTTTTCCAGTGGTCATGTATGGATGGGAGAGTTGGACTGTGAAGAAAGCTGAGCGCCAAAGAATTGATGGTTTTGAACTGTGGTGTTGGAGAAGACTCTTGAGAGTCCCTTGGACTGCAAGGAGATACAACCAGTCCATCCTAAAGGAGATCAGTCCTGGGTGTTCTTTGGAAGGACTGATGCTGAAGCTGAAACTCCAATACTTTGGCCACCTCATGCGAAGAGTTGACTCACTGGGAAAGACCCTGATGCTAGGAGGGATTAGGGGCAGGAGGAGAAGGGGACGACAGAGGATGAGATGGCTGGTTAGCATCACCAACTCGATGGACGTGAGTCTGAGTGAACTCCGGGAGTTGGTGATGGATAGGGAGGCCTGGCGTGCTGTCACTCATGGGGTCGCAAAGAGTCGGACACGACCGAGCGACTGAACTGAACTGATGAAACAACACCGGTGGCTCTTTTGATACTATTTTCCTAAGATCTGGGATTTTTTTCCATGCTTTTCTTCAATACATGGCGTGCAGGCACACACACATAAATTTAGAATTAAACACTAGGAGCTAATGCTCTGTAAAAAAAAAAAAAAGCTTCCAATTCTTAGTATTAAAAGCATCAAAAAAACTTCTACCGAAAACAAAACAAAATCCCCAAGTTCGGTTCGTGTCTGACTGTTTGAGACACCATGGACTGCAGCATGCCAGGCTTCCCTGTCCATCACCAACTCCCGGAGCTTGCTCAAACTCATGTCCATTGAGTCGGTGAAGCCATCCAACCATCTCATCCTCTGTGGTCCCCTTCTCCTCCCTCCTTCAATCTTTCTCAGCATCAGGGGCTTTTCCAATGAGTCAGTTCTTCGCAGGTGGCCAAAGTATTGGAGTTTCAGCTTCAGCATCAGTCCTTCCAGTGAATATTCAGGACTGATTTCCTTTAGGATGGACTGGTTGGATCTCCTTTCTCTGCAAGGGACCCTCTGAGAGACAGCATTTGACGTTTTGAAGCGTCCCCATTGTGCAAGCTGTGTATTAAATCACAAGTGCTTGCTGCGCTCCTAATAGTTCGTTACCGAAGTCGAGACTATCGGGATATTCCCAGATTCAAGCAGATCCCAACGTCCCCGCTGCATTTTCCATTGGCTCTGTCTCTGTGCCGCACCCAGGCCCCCGGGGCCCGCCTGCACGAGGCTGGGACGGCGAGGTAGAGGAAGCAAGCCCCCTTCTGACCACCGGCCCTGCCTTGCACCGGCCACCGGCCACCCCTGCGGGGAAAACAGCAGCAGCAGCCGGAAGGAAGAGGGGGCGGCGCACCCCGGCGAGCGCCAGTGTCGGGGCCCGGCCCGTGCCCCCACTTCTCCCGGACTCTACCTGGGCTTGAGCAGGTCAGGCCTGACCTCGGGAACGAGCCTCGTCAGCGCGAAGGCAGGGCCCGGCTGCGAGTCAGAGCGCCCCTCCGGCCCAGAAGAGAAGGTTCCTAAGCCACCGTCACAACCGCCCCCCAACTACGAAACGTCCCTGACACTTCCCTGGCCAGAAGCTACTCTCGCGATAATTCCCGGGTTAGTCCTCCGTGACTCCAATCCCCGCCCCTACCTCCTGCGGCCAATCAAAAAGGAGTGGGGCGGAGCTTTGCCTTTGATTAGGGCGCGGGGCCCCTCATTCTCTGGTCACAGGCGTTGGGGAGCAGGCGGGGCGGGGCGGGGCGGGGCGGGGCGGGGCGGGGAGAGGAGAGGGGCGGGGCACACGCCATTTCTCGCGAGACCGGGGACCAGGAAGACGCCCGCAGAGCCGGGCTGCTGGTGCAGCTGCGGCTGAGGCAGTCGCTGCTGCTGCCGCTGCAGCCTCCTGACTTCGCCTCCGAGCCTGCGCCTGGTCTCCGGGTGAGGAGGCGGGACGTGGCAAGGCCGGGGCTGCGGAAGCGAGCGGTGCCCGCTGAGGCTGAGCGGGGACTCAGGCCGCGGCCTGTCAGAGCCAGACAGGGAGGCGCCCACACTCCTGACAGTGTAAGATGGCGGCGATGGCGCCTGGAGGTGGCGGCGGCGGCGTGAACCCTTTCCTCAGCGATTCGGACGAGGACGAGGACGAGGTCTCGGCGACCGACGAGCGGCGGGCAGGACTTCGGCTGGGTGCCGGAGGCGGCCTAGACCCGGGCTCTGCGGACTCGCTGTCGCCCCAGGACCCCGTGGCCTTGGGGAGCAGTGCCCGAGCGGGGCTCCCCGGGGAGGCGGCGGCGGCGGCCCTGGGGGGCCCTGGGGAGACCCCGGCCCGCCTGTCAATTGATGCGATCGCGGCCCAGCTGCTGCGCGATCAGTACCTGCTGACCGCCTTGGAGCTGCACACCGAGCTGTTAGAGAGCGGCCGGGAGCTCCCTCGGCTGCGCGACTACTTCTCCAACCCTGGCAACTTCGAGAGGCAGAGCGGAACGCCGCCGGGGACGGGGGCGCCGGGGATCCCCGGGGCAGCCGGCCTTGGAGGCGCAGGAGGTCGGGAGCCGAGTACAACGTCGGGTGGGGGACAGCTCAGTAAGTGAACGACGGCGCTGTCGCTCCGGCTGGGCTGTTGGGGTTGTGGGGGGTTATTGTGGGGAGGGAGTGCTTGTGGGCTGGTGCTGAGTACTGGGAGCGTTTCAGCTAGAGGGTTGGGGCTGGGGGGGGCGGGGCGGGGGGTGGTGATCTCGTACTGTTGAGGCCAAAGTATCTGGCAGCGACTGTTCTCTCCCTGCTTGCCTCCAGCCCTTGGCTGGACTTACACCAGCTCCTGGTCCCACTATCGGTGTCGATATCTATTAAATATCCAGTTTCTAGTTCGCTGGCCACTACATCACTCCAGAAGACTCCCTTGCAACCTTGGTTTATCGCTTTAATCGTTTTTCCATTCTCTCCCATCTCCTGAATCGCCACTACCCGGAAACAGTGTTCCTTATGTTGTTCGCAGTAATTATTTGACTCCAAGTCAAGAGAGAAAAGAATAGGAAATGGTGTTGCTCTCTCCCCGAAGCCAGATCCACTTGAAGAACCTTTGTCTTTGGGTTGACTACTCAAAAGTTGCATCTTCTGCTGCATAAAATTTGTTCAGTTTAAATAAACTCAGTTTCATTCACTTTCGGTTCCTTAATTTCAGTGGGTGTCCAGAATTATAGAAAGTCTAAGGAGCAGAGCTATGGTATTTCCAGTGGTCATGTATGGATGTGAGAGTTGGACTATGAAGAAAGCTGAGCGCCGAAGAATTGATGCTTTTGAACTGTGGTGTTGGAGAAGACTCTTGAGAGCCCCTTGGACTGCAAGGAGATCCAACCAGTCCATCCTAAAGGAGATCAGTCCTGGGTGTTCTTTGAAAGGAATAATGCTAAAGCTGAAACTCCAGTACTTTGGCCACCTCATGCGAAGAGTTGACTCATTGGAGAAGACTGATGCTGGGAGGGATTGGGGGCAGGAGGAGAAGGGGACAACAGAGGATGAGATGGCTGGATGGCATCACCGACTCGATGGTGAGTCTGAGTGAACTCCGGGAGTTGGTGATGGACAGGGAGGCCTGGCGTGCTGCAGTCCATGGGGTTGCAAAGAGCCGGACACGCCTGAGCGCCTGCACTGAACTGAACTGAGGAGCAGGCAGGCTCTCCCTGCGGTGTTGCCTCCTGGTCTCAGTACCTTGTAGGCTTTTTTCTTTTCAGAAGTTTAGGAATTATGTTTTCTGCCTCGTTGTAATCATTAACTGTATAGAGTGGTCATTTACCTCATTCATCATGTGTCTATAAGCATTTATGTCTTTAAAATGTTCTGCCAAGGATGCATATTGGAGTCCCAGTACCTATCCTTAAGAGGCATCTTAGATTTTCCCTTACTGGCGGTATGAGGTTTTCAGTGTGTTATGTGAGGCCAACTGAAATTTGCTCACACATGTTAAAATACATTTAAAATTGTAGCCAAACTGATGGGTTTTTGTCAGTACTTTTAAGTAGTTCCAGAGACTGAGATCACCTAACTTCACTTCAGTTCAGTCTCTCAGTCATGTCTGATTCTTTGTGACCCCATGGATGGCAGCACGCCAGGCCTCCCTGTCCATCACCAACTCCCGGAGCTTGCTCAAACTCATGTCCATTGAGTTGGTGATGCCATCCAACCATGTCATCCCCTTCTCCTCCCGCCTTCAATCTTTCCCAGCATCAGGGGCTTTTCTGAGTCAGTTCTTCTCATCAGGTGGCCAAAGTATTGCAGTTTCAGCTTCAACATCAGTCCTTCCAGTGAATATTCAGCACTGATTTCCTTTAGGATGGACTGGTTGGACTGGTTGGATCTGGTTGAGATGGACTCTCGAGAATCTTATCCAACACCACAGTTCCGTAACTTACACGTAACTTAGATGTAGTTAAACTGCAAAGAGTGCCTTTTTCCATCAAGGTAGATCCAAAGCAGTCTTCTTTCTTGAATATGGAATTTTCTCAGCAGTTGTAACTTCCTTGCTCAGTATTGTAGGATTATCTTCCTTTTCTGTGAACTGGTTTTTCTGTTGCTGACCTTTAAGACCATAAAATGTAACAAAAGAGCAGTGTAACAAAGTTGTTAGGCAGCTGGCTTTTGTTTGTTTAAGATTTTTGAAGTGTCTAATAATGGTTTTCACCTGAGAAGCTCTTACTGCTTCCTCAAGACCCAGCTCCACTGTCATCTTTGTAAATGCTTCCCACACTACCAAGGCTTAGTTGTTTGATTCTTTTCATTGTACTACTTTCAACCTCAACCATAGCCTTTAACTCTTTTTATTTGGATTTATTAACAGTATCATTTCTCTCCATTAGATAGTCAGCTTCTTGAGGGACATCTTTTTATTACTCAGTTTGTATCGTCCCTGGCCTGTTGTTGAACATAACTGAATTGCATCTGATATGTTTTTCTACTGTATCAGTTCAGTTCAGTTCAGTCGCTCAGTCATGTCCGACTCTGCGACCCCATGAATCGCAGCATACATATAATGAAATAAGTTATTCCTTTATAACATTATTTAATTTAAAAGCATTTATTAATCTTTTCAGCCTATCTTATTGTGTGGAATCACTGTAGTGAAAATTTCTGTTAAAAACTTTTTTGTACAGAAAGTTATATTTATAATTTAGGCTCTAAATATAGCTGTGTTTTAAAGTAAAAGTTGACTTGTAAATGCCTTTGCATTATACATTTTTATAGTTTCTTGAAACAACTTCAGGCCTGTGATCATAAATCGGGATTTAGCTATAATCAAATATTCATGTGCAGCTGTGCTCTTCCCTAGTTGATTTGGACCTGTTTTGGGTATAACTCAAAAGTACATTATTACATAATATAATACATTTTCAAGTGAATACCAAACAGATAAGCAGTAGGGGGAAAAAATCAGAGTTATCCATAATCCAACCAATAGTACTTGCCTTTTCCGTTTTTTTCTGTGCGTATATGTTTAAAAGCAAAAATTGGATTAAAGTGTCTTTGTAGCTTGATGTTACTGGATAGGCTGTAATTCTCACCATCAACCTTGAGGGGAAACTGCACACAATAAAACGTGCCTGTTTGAAGCGTGCAGCACATGGTGAATTTGGGAAAACAAACTACCGCCACAGATGAATGTCTGGGGACATTTTTATTGTCCCCAGAACGCCTTCATTTTCATTTGCATTCAGTATCTCAAGCCCATCACTGACCACAGTAGAAAACAATTTTCCAACCTGGGCCTGGGCACTATTGGAATTTTGGGCCTGATAATTCTTTGTTGTGTTAGTGTCCTATACATTCTAGACTGTTTAACAGCGCTGCTGGCCCCTTGTCCACTGCATCACAGAAGCAGCCACCCAGCCCCCATTCCTCAAGTTGTGACAGTCAAAAACGTTGCCAGCACCATGCGAGGAAGGGGAGGGCAAAATTCCCCAAGTGAGGACCGCTTCCTTAGATAAATTCTGCCTGTTTTAAAATTTCATACAAATGCAGTTGGGAGCATATAGTCTTTTCTGTATGGCTTTCTTTCCTCAGTGTAATGTTTTTGAAATTCATCCAAATAATGTTTTTATGGGTCATAGTAGTTCATTCCTGTTTTGGTTTTACCATTCATCTGTTATTAGACATTTATTTTTTTCCCCATTTTTGGCCTATATGAACAAAGCTACCATGAACATGCGGGTGTAAGTTTTGCAGAGACATATGTTTTCATTTCTTTTGGATAAAACCTAGGAATAGAATTGCTGGTTCATAGTTAGTATACATTTAACTTTGTAAGAAGCTGTCAAACAGGTTTTCCAAAGTGGTTGTATCATTTAAAATTTCCATCACCAGTGTATGAAAGTTTGTTTCTATACATCCCCGAAACCCTTGGTATTTTCAGGCTTTTTACTTAACTCATTCTAGTGAGAGTACAGTGGTATATCATTGTGGTTTTAATTTTTATTTCTCGAGGACTAGTAATGCTGAGCTCCTGTGAGCTTTTGGCCATTGGGGGGTGTGTCTACTGCTATTACATATCTTTTGTGCAATGTCTGTTAACAGCTTTTTATTGAGTTGTAGTTCTTTTATATATTCTGAACCCAAGTCCTCCATCAAATATGTGTTCTCCAAGTTTTTTCTCCCAGTATGATTTGCCTTTTCATTTTTTAACAATGTGTCTTATGAACAAAAGATTTTCATTTCATCAAGTCCAGTTAAATTGTGTTTTTCCTTAATGATTCATGGTCTTTGTTTCCTAAATAAATATTTGCGTATCCTAAAGTTGCAAAAATTTTCTTGTGTATTTTCTTCTAGAAGTTTTATAGTTTTCTGTTTCTAAATTTAGGCCCACCAGGGCTTGAGTCCTGGTGGCAGTCCTGCTAGGCCCACTTGATAGACTAATTTGATCTTTTGCATGTGATATTACTTGCTTGAATATAGACACACATTAATTATGTATTGTCCCCTGTATTTTTGCCAGTTGAGCCAGTTTGGTTTCCAGTTAGATTGCAAGGTAAAAGTTATGCCAATGCCTTTGGCACAACTTAATTACAAATGACAGTATTTTATCTAGAGGAATGCTGTTCTACTCTGAGCGTTCAAGGTTTAATCAAAATCAGAAAAATTGCCTAGAATGAGTCAGCTCTGTAGAGACAGTAAGTGGTCAAATAACATGCCTTTCAGTGATGAATTTCTTTTATTCTGTAGTTATGCTTCCAGATGTTCTTAAGGCAGCTTATCAGCTTATTTATGACTGACTTTAATAATTTAACTTATGAGCCTGCAGACTTCTTGAGTCCCCTCTCTCCTTTTGAAGTGCTCTTTCACTGTCCTGCCTGTCTTTTCTCAGAGCTCTGAAAGAGCGCTCACCTCACTGCTCTGTCCCGTTCTTCATATCCCCTGTGCTGTGACTCCCATCTTCCAAAAGTGCCCATCGCTTCCACTTGACAAAGTAGTTCCTCCCTGTTAGGTTGAAGTTGGGTTTAGTGCTTATTCTGGCTTCTAACAAAATATCAAGAGAATATTTCTAAAATGTATTAAGTTCACTGCTTTTAGCTGAGTGAGACTTGCTATTGTTGTCTGGACCATATTCAGTTCAGTTCAGTTCAGTCGCTCAGTCTTGTCCGACTCTTTGCAACCCCATGAATTGCAACACGCCAGGCCTCCCTGTCCATCACCAACTCCTGGAGCTCTCTCAAACTCATGTCTGTTGAGTCGCTGATGCCATCCAACCATCTCATCCTCTGTCGTCCCCTTTTCCTCCTGCCTTCAATCTTTCCCAGCATCAGAGTCTTTTCAAATGAGTCAGCTCTGCGCATCAGGTGGCCAAAATATTGGTAGTTTCAGCTTCAACCTCAGTCCTTCCAATGAGCATCCAGGGCTGATTTCCTTTAGGATAGACTGGTTGGATCTTCTTGCAGTCTAAGGGACTCTCAAGAGTCTTTTCCAACACCGCAGTTCAAAAGCATCAATTCTTTGGCACTTAGCTTTCTTTATAGTCCAACTCTCACATCCGTACATGACTACTGGAAAAACCATAGCCTTGACTAGACGGACTTTGTTGACAAAATAATGTCTCTGCTTTTTAATATGCTATCCAGGTTAGAGAAGGAAATGGCAACCCACTCCAGTATTCTTGCCTGAAGAATCCCAGGGATGGCAGAGCCTGATGGGCTGCCGTCTGTGGGGTTGCACAGAGTCGGACATGACTGAAGCGACTTAGCAGGTTGGTCATAACTTTCCTTCCAAGGAGTAAGCGTCTTTTAATTTCATGGCCGCAATCACCATCTGCAGTGATTTTGGAGCCCCCAAAATAAAGTCAGCCACTGTTTCCCCATCTATTTGCCATGAAATGATGGGACCAGATGCCAAGATCTTAGTTTTCTGAGTGTTGAGCTTTAAGCCCACTTTCTCACTCTCCTCTTCACTTTCATCAAGAGGCTCTTTAGTTGTTCTCACTTTTTGCCATAAGGGGGGTGTTGTCTGCACATCTGAGGTGATTGATACAGATTCCTAAATTTCTCTCTTATGTGACTCATTTTTTACCCATGTCTTTCATCAGCTTCAAACTTCTTAATTCCTGTGGAAAGTCAGATATTCTCATTGCCTAGAACAGTCACTTGCATAGAGTTGGTATGCAGTATTTTACATTGATCAGTGAATTTGTAAAATTACGTGATCAGCCAAGCATAGGGTCCAGAAGAAGTCGAGTGCATATCCTTGAGCATATTCTGCTCTTAACGAAGAGCCAGGACTAGCGCCTGAAAGTCTAGAGTAGTTTTCCGTGGTACAGGTAATAGTGTAAGCATTCAGATGTAGAAACATCATTGTTGATTGTGATCAGATATAGAAACATCATTGTTGATTGTGATAATTGTGGAGAAAGTAAAATTTTAATGTGATGCTCAAGTATGAGTGAAATTTCAATATAAATAGTAACTTTCTTATTTGGCCATATTTAGAGTCTCATCCTGAGTGAGGAAGAGGAAAAGGAAGTGAGGGTAAAGAGAAGATAATATTTATTTTATATTTTGCCTTGTTTAAAACATCATCTGGGAACATGCTTTCCATTATCTGGCTCACAATTAATAAAGTGATTCCATTTGGGTAGTTGTAAAAATGCAGTATGACACTTCAGGCCCTTGTGGTACATAGTTTAAAAGGAAACAAGATAAGGGTATTAACCAGCGAACAGGCCTTTTATGTTAGAAACTAAATTTACACTTTCTACTTTAGAGATGATCTTCTTACTGTATGTTTTTTTGTTTCTTTGCTTGTCTTTTAAGCACCTTTGTTGGAAAAAACCATTCAGGATTGGCTCAGGTTTCATTTTGTTTAATCTATTTAGGGCAAAAACTAAATTTAGTTATTATTATTATTTTTTTTGAATGGTGGCTTTTAACTGTACCTGCTATCTTAATTCCCATGGTTTTAGGATGATTCACTGGAAAAGAGCACTCACTTTGGTCTAAAGTCTGCTTATATCTAGATTGTAAATATCGATTGAGAAGAGCCTTAAATATTAATAACCTATTTTCTCCCTTCAGATAGTTGTTTTTGTTGGCTTCTATGTATGTGTACTGTAACTAACTAAACACACAACACACACGTCTGTACTGTAAGAGTTGATGATAAAATGTGGTTTCTGAATTATTTATACTAAAAACATACTTGTTGATACTTAAATAAATTGTGTTCTGCTGTTTGGCCATATTTTGAACGTGATGCCTCTTTGGTTGACTTTTGGGGGATTTGCATTAGTTGAGGGTTGATCTGCTTCAACCCCCTTATATGAGTGTCTGTGGAGGTATTAGCGTTAACTTTTTTTTGAGATCTAATTGTCATGACATTTCACTAGTTTTAGGTGTCCAGCAAAATGATTTGATACGTGTCTGTATTTTGAAATGATCACCACAGTAAGTTTCGTTTCCACCCATCACCACACAGTTAGAGTTTGTTTGTTTTTTTCCTTTGATGAGAACTTCTGTGATCTACTCTCTGAGCAGCTTTGAAATACACCAAACAATATTGTTAACTATGGCCACCATGCTGTACACTTCATCCCCAAGACTTATCTGTCTTGTTGGAAGTTTGTACCTGCGATTAACTTTTTAAAGTGGTTCTGGCCCCATTTCCCTGGAGCATGGCAGACTGATAACTCTCCAGTTCCGTGTGTGCATATAGTTTCTACAAACTAGGGAAATCTGCACAGAAAATCTGAACAAGCTGGATGTAAATTGCCTAATTTACTTTAAAAATAGATTCTGAGATTTCTGAAAAGTGAATACTTGATATAATTGAATACAGCAATGGTATTTACTAAGATTCAGCAAAAGGTAACTATAACAGGATCCAGAAGAACGTCCTAGAGCTGATGTGTTTGTGTTATAGCAAAAGCTGTGTGATAGATCTCTCATATTGGTGTGAATGAAATAGAGAAATATGAGCTTGGTAGCAGAGTAACTGGAAAAATGTGTGGCTGATAAAACAGTAGTAGGTCTGTGTGTACCACCTATACTTTTGAAAGTGAAAGTGAACTTGGCCTATTTTCTGAAGACCACCAAAGAATTGATACTTTTGAACTGTGGTGTTGGAGAAGACTCTTGAGAGTCCCTTGGACTGCAAGAAGATCCAACCAGTCCATCCTAAAGGAGAACAGTCTTGAGTGTTCAGTGGAAGGACTGGTGTTGAAGCTGAAACTGCAATACTTTGGCCACCTGATGTGAAGAACTGACTCATTTGAAAAGACCCTGATTCTGGGAAAGATTGAGGGCAGGAAGAGAAGGGGACGACAGAGGATGAGATGGCTGGATGGCATCACCAACTCAATGGACATGAGTTTGGGTGAACTCTGGGAGTTGTTGATAGATAGGGAGGCCTGGCATGCTGCGATTCGTGGGGTCGCAAAGAGTCAGACACGACTGGGTGACTGAACTGAACTGAGCTGAACTTGCAGTACTGATATCTGATCTTCAGTTCTGCTCTTCCACCTACAGCTCTGTTACCTTGGGTGAATTCCTTAGACTTTCAGAGCTTTCTTATTCTGTGTAAAGCATAGTAATCATTTCTGTCCACTGCTGGTTACCAAGTTTTAATGAAGTTCACGTGAAGGTATATATGTGAGAAGACTTCAAAAACTCATTTGATAGTAACTTGTTTTGTAAGAAAATATATATGAAATAGGGGAGACTAGATCATATTTGCTGATGATAAATGACTGAAAAAGATAGATGATATCTGACAATACTAATTTATAGGATTAAGCAGGAGTAGTGGATATCTGTTGAATCCTAGAAAAGCAAGAGAATTCCAGAAAAACATCTACTTCTGCTTTATTGACTATGCCAAAGCCTTTGACTGACTGGATCACAACAAAGTGGAAAATTCTTCAAGAGATGGGAATACTGGACCACCTTACCTACTTCCTGAGAAACCTGTATGCAGGTCAAGAAACAATAGCTACAACCGGCATGGAATAACGGATTGGAAACGAGTAAAGGAAAAGGAGTATGTCAAGGCTGTATATTGTCACCTTGCTTATTTAACTTCTATGCCGAGTACATCATGCAAAATGCCGGGTGAAGCACGAGCTGGAATCAAGATTGCCAGGAGAAATAGCAATCACCTCAGATACACAGATGATACCACCCTTATGGCAGAAAGTGAAGAGGTACTAAAGAGCCTCTTGATGAAAGTGAAAGAGGAGAATGAAAAAGCTGGCTTAAAACTCAACATTCAGAAAATAAAGATCATGTCATCTAGTCCCATCACTTCACAGCAAACAGATGGGGAAACAGTGGAAACAGTGAGAGACTTTATTTTCTTGGGCTTCAACCTGCAGGTGGTGACACCGCAGCCATGAAATTAACAGACGCTCACTCCTTGGAAGGGAAGTTATGACCAACCTAGACAGCACATTCAAAAGCAGAGACTTTACTTTGCCAACAAAGGTCCGTCTAGTCAAGGCTATGGTTTTTCCAGTAAATGTGTATGGATGTGAGAGTTGGACTCTAAAGAAAGCTGAGCACCAAAGAACTGATGCTTTTAAACTGTGGTGTTGGAGAATTCTCTTGAGAGTTCCGTGGACAGCAAGGAGATCCAACCAGTCCATCCTAAAGGAGAACAGTCCTGAGTGTTCAGTGGAAGGACTAGTGTTGAAGCTGAAACTGCAATACTTTGGCCACCTGATGTGAAGAACTGACTCATTTGAAAAGACCCTGATGCTGGGACAGATTGAAGGAAGGCAGGAGGAGAAGGGGACGACAGAGGATGAGATGGCTGGATGGCATCACCGACTCAATGGACATGAGTTTGGGTGAACTCCGGGAGTTGGTGATGGACAGGGAGGCCTGGCTTGCTGCAGTCCATGGAGTCGCAAAGAGTCGGACACAACTGAGCGGCTGAACTGAACTGAATGGGTATGTGACATCCTGATTAAAATAATTGTTTAAAAAACATACTGGGAACATCCGTACTTGAAATTCACTTGAAAATTTAAAACATTTCTATTTGAGTAGCCACCATAAATTAAAGAAGTAAAACTGTACAGCATAGAGAGTTAAGAGCACAAAGTTTGGAGTCCTGGCTTTGATCCTGTTTCTGCCACTTTTGTCTTCTTGTTTCTTAATCTCTCAGTGCCTCAATTTCTTCATCTAAAAATGAGAACTGAGGATAATAGCACCTACCTGATAAGAGCTGTTATGAGAGTCAGCTGAATTAATATTTATTATCATTTGCAGTAAGTATATGTAAGTGTAAAATAGATTATTGATATTAAAAGGCAAACATTGGATTTAAGATTTTGTAATGGTTCATTAAAATCTGCCTCCATACAGTTAATGCATTGTGTTTTGTGTCTGTAAAGGCATTGTATCTCCATTTTTGTAGATATTTTAAATTACATTCATATAAGTTATTTTTAAATATTTCTTTTTGTGTTCCTCTTAGGCAATGATTAGTTATTTGATTTTATAACGAACACATGGCGAGAAAATGGGATTTGTCTTTTTGAAGCTTACTAAAATTTTTTTGAAACCAATATATGTTGCTATCTACAGAACAAATATTTTAAAAGCAAAGGCAAGCAGAGGTAGACAGATTGAAGAAAGGAAGAGATTATAGGCCAGAAACAAGCTCAGTGAATCTTTTGTATAAGAAACAGAGTCAGATAAAGGAGGAAAGGGAAGACTATTGGATACATTTTCTCCTTCTAGAGGGAAGCTATTCCTTTCTCTCCTACCATAGAGACACGCACATCAAAACAGAGTTTCCAAATGAATTGAAATACTAAATGTGGGAAATGAAACTTGAAGACTTCTTGAAGGAAATATTAAAACATATTTATGACCTTGAGGTACGATTTCTTACACATAAAAATGGTAGACTTTGAAGAGATTGATATATTTGTATCACAGTTAAAATCCTGTATGTGAAAAGATAACATAAAGTAAAAGACAAGCCATAGACTAGGAGTACGTATTTGGCACATGTATATATAGTAGTCAAAAAGTGTTTCAAATATAGAATCTGTATAGAATCCCTGCAAAGTAAGGAAAAGAAAAATAACCTAATGAAAAATAGGCAGAAGCAAAGCAATGAAAAGTCGCTCAAGTTCACTGGTAATTAGGGAAATGCATATTATGATACCTATACCTGATCTTTTGGCAAAATATGAAGAGGTCTGACACTTAGTGTTGCTGATACGGAGGAAGCAGGCTGTCTGTGCCACCAGTAGAACTGTCCGTACAGCTCCTGTGGAAAGCGTCTGATAAAATGCAGTAGAACTGGAGGTGGTGCACACCGGTTAACCCAGCGTTTCCACATAGAACGGTTTATCCGGAGCTTACAAGGATGCGGAACGAGCTGTGTGCGACGCTGGAAGCAGTGCTTTGGGCCATGTGTAATGGAAACACTAATTGTGGTATATTCATAGGATGAAGATCTTAGCATCCTCAATCAGATCTCACATCTGTTGTGAAGCATCACACACAGTTCTGGGCCATTATGTACATTTTCAAATGCATAAAACAATATATTATTTGTGGGTACTTAGACTCCGGGAGCTGGTGATGGACAGGGAGGCCTGGCGTGCTGCGGTTCATGGGGTCGCAAAGAGTCGGACACGACTGAGCGGCTGAACTGAACTGATATGTGCTATAGGTTTTAAAACATCAACTAGAGTCACACCGAACCCATTACTGTGATTGCCTTTGAGGAGGGAAACATTAGGGACATGAACTTAAAGGTATTTCTTTTTAAATTTTGTAAAATGTTAGCAGTTGTTCATATCAGGTGGTGGCTATGTGATGGTGTACTTTGCACTATTCTCTTTTGAGTCAATATAAGGTATTTTGTCAAATTTTGCATGTAATAAATTCTAGCAAAGCAAGAAACATTTGTCATGGGAATTAACAGCTCCAGTGTTCTGCCATTAATTGACACCAAATCCTATAACTATGCAGTGTAAACCAAGTTTGGTGTTTCTAGTGATGTGAAATGCGAATACCGTCCTTACTCTGGTATATGAACAGAAGGAATATATTCTGCATTGTTACGTTATTTCTGCATATGTGTTTGGTACATGTCTGCCTTTTTTGTTGGCGCATATTGAATATCTGTCTTGTATCATCTATTAATTAGATTTGGACAGTTCAGTTCAGTCTCTCAATCATGTCCGACTCTGTGACCCCATGAATTGCAACACGCCAGGCCTCCCTGTCCATTACCAAATTCCGGAGTTCACCCAAATTCATGTCCATCGAGTCGGTGATGCCATCCAGCTGGTGATGCCATCCAGCCATCTCATCCTCTCTCGTCCCCTTCTCCTCCTGCCCCCACTCCCTCCCAGCATCAGAGTCTTTTCCAATGAGTCAACTCTTCGCATGAGGTGGCCAGAGTACTGGAGCTTCAGCTTTAGCATCATTCCTTCCAAAGAAATCCCAGGGCTGATCTGCTTCAGAATGGACCGGTTGGATCTCCTTGCAGTCCAAGGGACTCTCAAGAGTCTTCTCCAACACCACAGTTCAAAAGCATCAATTCTTCGGTGCTCAGCTTTCTTCACAGTCCAACTCTCACATCCATACATGACCACAGGAAAAACCATAGCCTTGACTAGACGGACCTTTTTTGGCAAAGTAATGTCTTTGCTTTTTAATATGCTATGTAGATTGGTCATAACTTTTCTTCCAAGGAGTAAGCGTCTGTTAATTTCATGGCTGCAAGTCACCATCTGCAGTGATTTTGGAGCCCCCAAAAATAAAGTCTGACATTGTTTCCACTGTTTCCCCATCTATTTCCCATGAAGTGATGGGACCGGATGCCATGATCTTCGTTTTCTGAATGTTGAGCTTTAAGCCAACTTTTTCACTCTCCCCCTTCACTTTCATCAAGAGGCTTTTTAGCTCCTTTTCACTTTCTGCCATAAGGGTGGTGTCATCTGCATATCTGAGGTTATTGATATTTCTACCGACAATCTTGATTCCAGCTTGTGCTTCTTCCAGCCCAGCGTTTCTCATGATGTACTCTGCATAGAAGTTAAATAAGCAGGGTGACAATAGACAGCCTTGACGTACTCCTTTTCCTATTTGGAACCAGTCTATTGTTCCATGTCCAGTTCTATCTGTTGGTTCCTGACCTGCATATAGATTTCTCAAGAGGCAGGTTAGGTGATCTGGTATTCTCATCTCTTGAAGAATTTTCCACAGTGTTATTGTGATGCACATAGTCAAAGGGTTTGGCATAGTCAATAAAGCAGAAATAGATGTTTTTCTGGAACTCTCTTGCTTTTTCAATGATCCAGAGATGTTGGCAGTTTGATCTCTGGTTCCTCTGCCTTTTCCAAAACCAGCTTGAACATCTGGAAGTTCACGGTTCACGTATTGCTAAAGCCTGGCTTGGAGAATTTTGAGCATGAATTTACTAGTGTGTGAGATGAGGGCAATTGTGCGGTAGTTTGAGCATCCTTTGGCATTGCCTTTTGTTGGGATTGGAATGAAAACTGACCTTTTCCAGTCCTGTGGCCACTGCTGAGTTTTCCAAATTTGCTGGCATACTGAGTGCAGCACTTTTACAGCATCATTCAGGATTTGAAACAGCTCAACTGGAATTCCATCACCTCCACTAGCTTTGTTCGTAGTGATGCTTCCTAAGGCCCACTTGACTTCACATTCCAGGATGTCTGGCTCTAGGTGAGTGATCACATCATCATGATTATCTGGGTCATGAAGATCTTTTTTGTACATTTCTTCTGTGTATTCTTGCCACCTCTTCTTAATATCTTCTGCTTCTGTTAGGTCCAGACCATTTCTGTCCTTTATCGAGCCCATCTTTGCATGAAATGTTCCCTTGGTATCTCTAAATTTCTTGAAGAGATCTCTAGTCTTTCCCATTCTGTTGTTTTCCTCTATTTGTTTGCATTGATCGCTGAGGAAGGCTTTCTTATCTCTCCTTGCTATTCTTTGGAACTCTGAATTCAGATGGGAATATCTTACCTTTTCTCCTTTGCTTTTTGCCTCTCTCCTTTTCACAGCTATTTGTAAGCCCTACCCAGACAGCCATTTTGCTTTTTTGCATTTCTTTTCCATGTGGATGGTCTTGATCCCTGTCTCCTGTACAAGACAGTAGCAAAAAATGTCATTCTTTGCTCACAAATTATTGGTGCCTATGCACCTGTTTCTCTGTTCTCAGTCACCTATTGGTGTTTTACCTTGAAGGTCAGTTTTATTTGGAACGGAAATTTTGAGACTGAGTTGATAATTCTTACTATAATGTTGACAAAGATCTCTTTTAGGATACATTTGACATGTTTCAAGCAGTCAGAATTATACCAGTAGCTTCTTATTGCTCAGTAGTAAGAAGTATTACAGAGTGTTACACTGCACATGGCACTGTGTGGGGAGCCTTGTAAATATTCTGTATGTATGCGCAGAAATAGTATCACCATTGGAGAGGTATGTAGCAGCGGCCCTAAAAGCTTCTAATTTTTTTATTCAAGAGTAGTTCCTGATTATAGGCATTCTTTACAATCATTGTAAGGAATAAAGCGTGTGTGTGTGTGTGTGTGTGTGTGTGTGTGTGTGTGTGTGTGTGTGTGTGTGTGTTGGGGGATAGGGGGCGTGGAGAATGAATGAGTAAGGAGAAATGTCCAAGAGTATGAAATGATGAGAGTAACGAATGTATCACCAAAATCTCTCAGTCGTATTTTGTTATGTTCTTAATGTTTGGTATTTGCATTGTGGTAAGCTACAGTAGTGAGAATATTGATCGTTGCCTCCTAAACTTTCTAATAAGATGTCTGCGCCAGACAGGCAGCTCGTATTGGTGGGTTTTCAGTCTACAGGCTCCCTGAACTCTTCCTAACAAGTTTATTTTTTTTTCCCCCTGTAAACAATATTGTCTTCTGAGTGTAGTTTTGATCAAAATACGTATGATACAAAGGTTGGAAAGTAGGATGTATACTTATATACTCTTGGTAGGACACTCTTTTGAGAGTAATTTGGTGGTATCAAGCACATTTTAAAAATGCATGTTCCTTAGTATCCAGTTCCATTCCATATTTTATTAAAGACAAGCTTGTTTGCATCAAAATTATTGAACCTAGATTTTTTTCATATCTTCTACGTTCGAGTAAAGGTATCAAAAGTTGAAAACTACCTGAATGTCCAACAGGGGGGATCGGCTGATTAAAGCAGAGTGATCTGTATGCCCTCATGTGGAATGACAGAGGATGTATTGCGAAGTGAGCAAGTTAGGGTGCAGGCAATATTTGTGAACTGTTTCCATTGAGCTGCAAAAAGGGAGAAACTGGTCTACGCGTAGCGTATTTCTGAAAGGATACGTACAAAAGAGTCTAAGCAATGATTGGGGACCCATGGGGTGATGAGGGCTGGTTGAAGATGGGCTTACGTTTTATTTGTGTGCCCTTTTGTATTTTTTTGCGTATCATGTCTTAAGTGGCAAGACTGGGATTCCAGACCAGATCGTCAGCTTCCAAGTTTTCATTCTTTCCATTGCAGTACAACTACTGTTTTGTCATTTTAAAGCACAGTTAAGCAAATATTCTTGAGTCATTTTAGTATGTGATCAGGCAAAGTATCTTAGTGACCCATTCAGAGTATATCTTACTGACTGACTGAGAGTAGCCAGTCATTTTAATGCAGAGGGCAGGTCAGGTAGAGTAATATTGATCATTTAACAAGTAAAATGATAAACTGTAGCACCACACCAAGGCAAAGGAGAATGATCATTTGCTGAATGGAATCAGCTATGGAAATCCACGCAGGTTGGATCAGGACGTGCTCCTTTTTTTCAGTCCCAAAGCTTTGCTGCACGGTTACATCTCAGGTTCTGGTCCTGGAAGATGACTAAGCCTCTAGGAGGGGGACCACAGTTGCCATTGTGGGTGTAACCTTCTTCCAGATTTCCTCAGCAGGCAGAAATGATGCTTATTTGTTTTTGAAACCAGCCGATCCTGATTAGGTGGCTAATGTTGCTCAAGGCTGTGCCGCCCTGTTTCCTGTGCTCTTTCTGACCATCCTCAGCTCTTTTGCTTGTGCGCTGCCTCAGCTCAGGCCTGCAGCTCACATCTGGACCCTGAGTCTCAGCCTTATCGCTGGTTCCTGTGCCTTTAATCGGTTCCTCCATCCTGAATTGATTTTAAAAGCAGTTTGTTCATGTCAGTCTAGCTAAAACCTTTTAAAATTGCTCTCATCCAAGACAGTTTTTTCTTTAACTCTTTTTTATTAGCAGAATTATACATTGCAGAAAAAAAATTTATAAATCTGTTTAGGAAGTTAATTTTCCCCATTTTTGCACAGTATACGATAAAAATGACTTTGAAGTATTTTATTGTAAATATGCCTTGTGACGTTCTCCCTGTGGTCTTGTTTCTTCCTGCGTTTTCATCCGCACTGGCGTGTGCAGGCCTGTGTTGTACTCACATTGTTCGCTTAGTGTTTCCTGGACCTGCTTCATATGCTCTTGTCTCAGTGCTCTTGTCCTTATTGGTTTCCTTCTTGTCACGTTCTTTCCGGCTTCCCAGATTCTGTTTACCTTTAAGGCAAGGTCCAGTTAATGTCCTTCCTCAAAGTGGTCTCTAAATCCTCTGAACTTGTGTGTGTTTGTCTCTCTCTCATGGAAATTAATTATATGAAACTTGGGACTGGGATACTGTTGCTCTTATTTTTGCATGTCGATGTTTCAGCTGAGTAGGGTTTTTTTTAAGGTGTTTGTTGGAGTTCCTGTCTCATGTATCTTTGTCTTCTCTCACACCTGGCACAGCTGCCTAAAGTAGGCAGTTCAGAAATATTTATTTAGCATGAATATAGAAAAGAGACCATATTTTATTTATCTTTTGTCACCAGTGCCTAATACTGTGCCAGACAAATAAGCCTTTGAGTAAATGTTGATGGTATGTTAAAGAGACGATCTTTAGGTATTGGGATCTTTTAGATATGTGAGTTTGGAATATTCCTTGTCTAGTTAGCTTTTCCCTCTGTCGCCTGAGGAAAGCTGAGTCCAGGCTGACCTTACTGAGGTCATTCACAGTATCAGGCCGCTTGGCTGGTGTCCAGGAGATGAGAGCCTGCATGCTTTCACGTGTTGCTCAAGGAAACGAATGGTTTAGAGCACAGGCTTTGGCACCAGCGGGCTTGAGTTCATATTTCTAGTCTGCGCCTTCCCAGTTGCGTGACTCTGGGATAGTCTCTTTATCCTTTACTGCAAAATACAGAAGGTAACAGCTCCTGTTTATCTGTGAAAAATATCTGGCACAAAATAAGTGGTCAGAAAGTTAAATATAATAATAGCTAATGCTACTAATAATAACCCTCCTCTCCACCTGACAGCTGTTCGTATGGTCCTGTCATCTGGCGTTATAGAAATCTTACCTCTAATGAACAGTTTGTCAGTAAAGTTTCATTCACCTGTTCCTAAGTGTAAGTCTTTTAATTTGATGTTTAACTCAGTGGAATCTTGTGACAAAGAAAAGACAGTGAACTGGAAACTGGGAGACTTAAATTATACCCCGAGCTTCTTACAAAGGTTAATTTGCTTAACCTTTAATGTAGTCTAATTGTATTGTTATTATCTGTGTACATGACATAATTCCAGTGGTTTATAAGCTTACTTAAAGCTAGAGCCAAGTCTTACTGAATTTTTATCTTTCTACTCCACACCATGGATTGATTAGTAAATATGCACTGAGTGAATACACAGCTCTGTTTCCTTACTAGTCAAGATGAGAGGTTGGGCTGTCTCTAAGCTCCCCTCTAGCGCTCAAACATAGGGGCCAGTGAAATGAGTCCCCACGTTAGAGAAGAACTGAAGATCAGGAAATCTAAACGCAAATTTTGCCACTGACAGATTTCTGAGATCCATTTTTTAATTTAAGTGGATAATACACTAGAGTGTTTATGCATGACCTCAAATTTGGATATAATTAATTTTAAGGTAAATTTGTTATCTGTTTACTGAATTTATAAACTATATACGTCTTTCTTTGCTTTAACCCTAACCCATGGCACAGGTGTAGTTCAGTAAATGATCTTTACTAAGCAAATTGAAATTTAAAGCTAATTGCTTGACATTATTTTTCTTTAAATCCATTAATTATAAATTGGGTACTTTAATGACTTTTTAATTATAAAATGCCCATATTACAAAAAGTATTAATTGTAAAAAATTAAACAGTATAGAGAGAAGTATTCAGAAAATTTAAGTCTATTCTTCAGAATCAGTTATATCTGTAGTCTTTAAAAATTATTCTTTAATTCTTTGTTGTATTTTCCTGTTGTTAACCTGGTGCACAGTAGCTGTTCACTGAATGTTCACTGAATTAACCAATGCTCTTTCCCAGTCAGGAGCTGATCAATTTCTCTGATACATTTTTCTTTTACAGTGCTATTGGTGTCTAATTTCTGTGAAAGATAACTTTTCAAGAGTCTGAAACTAATTTTTTTAGCTATTATAGAAGTACATTCTGTCATCAGTACCTAAAGATTAAATGTATATAAATAAGACTCCTCTCATACAGTAATTTATAAAATCGGTCTGCATGCCTTATAGTTACACTCTGTCTAATGGTTTTCGTTTTCAGGCCTACTAAAAGTTACATACAGGTTTTACTGGTTTGTCAGCTATGATGAAAGTCCCTGATCATTCAGTTTCTGAGTTACAAAGTGAATTACTAAGAAGTTACACAATCTTGAAATTTGAAGAAATGCTTTGTGGTATACTTTATATTAGAAAGTGGTAACAGCTTCTTTCTTAAGAAAAGAGGCTGCTGCTGCTTGCTAAGTCGCTTCAGTCGTGTCCGACTCTGTGCGACTCCATAGACGGCAGCCCACCACACTCCTCCATCCCTGGGAGGAGTGGGTTGCCATTTCCTTCTCCAAAGAAAAGAGGCTAGTTTTTCCAAACTCTTCCTCTTTTATATCAGAGTATTTGGAAAAGTATGTGCTTGCCCTGGAAAAGAATTCTGGCTGAATCCAAAGAAGCTTATTTATCTAGAAGCTATAATCTTACCTCAGTTCAGTTCAGTTGCTCCGTCGTGTCTGACTCTTTGCAACCCCATGGACTGCAACACGCCAGGCTTCCCTGTCCATCACCAACTCCCAGAACTTGCTCAAACTCATGTCCATCGAGTCACTGTTGCCATCCAACCATCTCGTCCTCCGTTGTCCCCTTCTCCTTCTGCCCTCAATCTTTCCCAGCATCAGGGTCTTTGCCAATGAGTCAGTTCTTCACATCAGGTGGCCAAAGTATTGGAGCTTCAGCTTCAGCATCAGTCCTTCCAATGAATATTCAGGACTGATTTCCTTTAGGATGGACTGGTTGGATCTCCTTGCTGTCCAAGGAACTCTCAAGAATCTTCTCCAAGACCACAGTTCAAAAGCATCAATTCTTCGGTGCTCAGCTTTCTTTATAGTCCAACTCTCACATCCATACATGACTACTGCAAAAACTGAAGAATCTTACCTTTTAGTCTTAAATTCCCAAGTATATTTTATATACAAACTGTTACAGGTTAACTCCATCAAAGTTGAAATTACTTTCTTCCATAAATAATTATTTTCTGACATGGCATATATTTTAGTACATCGGGAGATTGCTTTTACTTTTATAAGATTAATGTTATTATAGTTTAAAAGATATTAAAGCTTTTTTTCCTTGGAGAATATAAAATTGTTGGCTTGGAACTGAAAAAAAAAGAAAAAATATACTTTTCAATGGTCATAATAATACCAAGACAGAAATTAAGCTGCGTTTGCTTTCCCCAAAGACTCTTTCCCATTACAAACTTCTGGATAAATAGTATAATGGAGGGATAATGTATGATGATCAAATAGGCTCTAACCTAGTAGGCCTGTATATCTGATTGAAAATACCAGAAAGAGAAAGAAATACTTAGAAAACTAACATTAGATACTTAACATGGAAAAAAATATACATGAAATCAACCTCACACTTCACCAGCATCATACGTCACCATTCATGAAACTCAGGAATAAAACAGTGAGGCCTGCTACACCGCCACCAGAATATTGGTTGATAAAGATTTTTCCTACTGGGTGTACGTGTTTTAATACACAGGTTGGAGACACAAGACTAGCTAGTGAGGAGCCAAAGCACGCTTGTGAGTGTGAGCAGAGGGCCTAGTACTCAAGAGGAGTTTCTGATTAGGGCAGTCATGGCAAAATAACTCACCAGGAGAATCTGGATGCTAGTGACACGGTCAAAGAAAGGGGTAGGAAATTTGCACACACACACCGGAAAAGGTAGATGGCCATTATGTCTTTAAAAGAACGTTCAGGTTCACCAGGAATCAGAGAGATGCATAATTAAAAAGACAGTGTTATAGTATGTTAAATTGGTGAGATTAAAAATAATAATACCAGACATTGACAACTGCTGTTGTATACTGTGGATGGAACTCAAATTGCTGTGCTTAATTTAGAAAGCAGTCTAAGCAATATGTATCCATCGCCTTATCAATATGGCAAAATCTCACTACATGATCTTCATTTTTAAAAAGCAAGTTACAAAGATGCAAGTATCCATTCTGTTTTTGCAGAAATATGTATGTATACTTACACATGGGGAAGAGAGTTCAGAAAAGAATATCTAGAAATTCTGGGGGGATAATTAATAATCTCTGATCATGTTTCCAATCTTAGTAAGATTGGAATGGTTTATCTACTTTTCTGTGTACCTCTATTTTTATAATTATGTCTAGTATGTGTATTTATATAATTGGAGGAAAGAGCTCCTATTTTCAGTATGGTACAAATCATTGGAGAAAAGTCATTATTAAAAAGAAACAACAGGAAATTTTAGGTAGTATACATATAGTGACCTGAAAACACCATTTTATAATATATATTAGTTATTTACCAGGCAGATGTATTCATAGGTCAGTGGTCTATTCCAGTCAAGCATTTTGTGTTTTTACTTGTTTAAAAGATGTATAAGTAAAAAGCCTTATGAAGTTGATCTATTTTGAAATTTATTTCCTTTCTTTTTGTGACACATTGTCTAACTTTGGTTCCATTTCAAACAGTAGAAGTAAAACGAATTTATTTATTTTGTCATTTAAGACAATAAGAAATCATAGCTATTTCCCAGTATTACAACTTCAGTTATTAAATTCTAGGAGCTGGTGGATCCTGGACTTAACTTAAATGCATTTTTTGTGGGTTTTTCTTTTGGTCCCCTTTGTACATCCAGGTTTTTTTCCAACTTTTTTTTGAAAATTTCAAAACTTAAGAAAGGTGGAAAAGAATTTTTACAGCTGATATCTACCACCTTGATTATGCGAGAAAATTTTTACTGTGATTGCTTTATCTACCACCTCGATTATGCGATTAAATTTTTACTAGGATTGCTTTATCTCCGATTTATACAACTCTTTGATCCTCTACTCATCTGAAAGTGCATCTTATTTTTCTGTGCATTCCAAATTAAGTTGCAGATACCAGTGTTGGTGGTGGTTTAGTTGCTGAGTCATGTCTGACTCTTGCAACCTCATTGGCTGTCACCTGCCAGGCCCCTCTGTCCACGGGGTTCTCCAGGCTAGAACACTGGAGTGGATTGCCATTTCCTTCTTCAGGGGATCTTTCCGACCCAGGAATCGAACCCAGGTTTCCTGCACTGCGGACAGATTCTTTACCAACTGAGCTACCAGAGAAGCTTCTCAATGCCGGTGTCCTTCCCTCTAAATGTTTCAGCATGCACACCACAGACTCGGGCTCAGTGTTTAGAATTCACCTTTTTTTCCTTTGAGGCAAATTTACAAACAGTAAAATACACGTCTCGAGTGTACTGTTTGATGAATTGTAAGAAATGAATGCCCTGTGGTGACCCAATCTCCTGCCAACTAGCTTCGCCCCTGAAAGGCCCCTCCAGCCTCCTCCCAGTCAGCAGCCCCCGGTCCTTGCAGCCCCCCACTCCCCCCACTCCAAGATCCACTATAGTGATTTTTTTCTACCGTAAATTACTACTGTCTGTTCTAAAACTTCATGTAAATGAAATTACACAGTGTGTATTCTGTATAAAGATTTTCATTCATCATAAGGCACTGAAATTCAGTCATGTGGCATATATCAGTAGTTTTTTTATTGCTGAGTAATATTTCTAATTTCAACCCATTTTAATATGAACTTTTGAGATTTGTATAGTAAATATTGTTATTTGATATTTCTTGGTTTATGCTTAAATAAATTATGCTCTAATGATTTGATGTGTACTTGATTCCCTGTAATTTGTTTATACCATCTTACAACAAAAGTTCATAGTAAGTTGTTATTTATCAGATATAATTAAAGTGCAGAGAAATTACATGCTTCTCTGAATACAAACACTGTGTTCTCAGAAGAGTACTATATACAGAATTTCACTTGGTTCACCTTAATAGGAATTTAAAAAGATAAGAGGTACATTAATAATAGCATAACTCTATTTGAAAAGTCAACCGTTTCAATTATTGGCATATACTGATTGTTTTAAAAGGAGGTTGGGGAGCCATATGTGGATTTCAAATCTATATTTCTGTGATCTGAATTTATTTGCCCAAATAGTGCTTTCTAAACAGATAATCTATTCCTTACAGCAGTAATAAACAGCAAGCACTCTGTGAGTAGCATGGCTTAATAAAGAGTTGACCTGTTGTCCCTTCTTTGCATTAGCTAGGTACATCTCCCTTAATAAGTGTCAGCTTTGATTTCTTCCTTCAACTGAGAATTTGCACAGTGTATTTTTCTGTTTAGAGACACTTAAAAGTCTGCCTAAAGCCAAGAACACTCCATACCACCCCTGCACACTTAAAGCACAGACCTCCTAAAGCCCCTGCATCCATCTTTTGCGTCTCGTATTACAAATCCAATAAATGGAGTCTTCAGGAATCACCTCGTTTTCTCTCTTTTACTTAAACCTACGTTCATTTCACTACCAGGACATGTTCTACACCAGAAAATAACGCAAATCTGACCACTTCGCACATCTCCAGCACCTCTATTCTAGGCCAGATCTGATCCTCCCTCACCTACACGCCTCTGTGCTGTGTGCTGTGCTAAGTCAGTTCAGTCGTGTCCGACTCTTTGTGACCCCGTGGACTGTAGCCCACAGGTTCCTCTGTCCATGGGATTCTCCAGGCAAGAGTACTGTCCTGGGCTGCCATGCCCCGTCAGGGGATATTCCTGACTCAGGGGCCAAACCCACGTCCCTTAATGTCTCCTGTGCTCGCCGTCGGCTGTGTTTCTCGTTGTTTTTACCACTGATGCCACCTGGGAAGCCCTTACATGACTGTAGTCGCCTCTCTTTTTTAATTTTTATTTTTTAGTGGAGTATAGTTGATTTACATAATAGCCTCTGAGTTGGTCTCTCTGAAAACCACTTTCCTTACAGCAGCCAGTTTCTAAAAATGTGTGTGTTTCTGTTGTTTTTCCACTGGACTTGGAATAAAATCCAAATTGTTTGCAGTTCTGCTGTCCTTAGCTAGGCTGGTTGCATTATACCCTGTGTGTGTCTTGTTCGGAAGTTAGAGATCTGGGCAGGGAAACTCGCGTTACTTCAAAGTACTTTAATTAGTACGAGCATTTTTGCCTTATAGTTGTAACAGAATTCCTATACCTTAGAGTCATAGTTTATTAACTGGAAAAAAAATCATAGATAATTAATTGATTTCCAGTCCCTTATTTTGGCAGTTAAATAAAAAGCTGTTTAATTCTTCCTTTTTTTTTTTTTTTTTTCTGTTTTTGATTTATTACAGATCGAGCTGGGAGCATCAGTACCCTTGATTCTTTAGACTTTGCAAGATATTCAGATGATGGTAACAGGGAAACAGATGAGAGAGTGGCAGGTAAGATTCTAAAGACAGATTTGGATGTTTTTCACATTCCAGAAATGAAATGACTTGAAAAATTCTCTTCCTTGTACAGTTCAGTATGTGAATAGAATTAGATAGTTACTATACAAAGTTATGTTACTCAAGTATTGGCTTCAGGGAGCATTCCTAAGTGTTCACCAACCCCCAACTGCTCTTTCCAGTGATGCTCTGAGTTTTTGGTTATGTATACCTGCAGCTACCGAGTTCTGCTTACATCTAACAGTTTACAGCCGTGCAGTTATAAAACTGGTGTAAAGCAGGTGTCAGTCAGCCATGGTTTAGTGCAAAGTTACTTGGACCTTGCTCTCCTCATTCCTTTTATCCTCCAGACCGGGGCTAAGTAATATCTACGTGGTATGTACCAATGCAACTCTGCGGATGGTTAAAAGTTGGTTTAAATACTTCCATGCTGATTGGTGATCAGAACTTTGTCTTCATTCCTTGGATTCTCCCTGGCCACCACTGCGTCCCTCTGGAAACTTCATTTGACTTTCCTGTGATCCTGAAAGTAAAGGTTGTTAATGCTTGGTCCACTCAGGGCTTCCTGGACTTCGCCCATTCCAAAAAGAAGAGCAGCATCCTTTTTAGTTGCCTGGTCCCTCACCCCAGTCTGCATCCCTTCTCCACCCTCCCACCAGTCTTGCCTTTCTGGCATCACCACTGGGCCTGCGGGGACTTCAGAAGGCCAGTTTGTACCCCCTGTACCCTGCCCTCATCAGATGAGGCCAGTGGGGTTCTCCTGGGGCCACCCTGAGTCCACCAGTGCAGAAGCTCTGGCTCCTCAGATGTCAGGTGCCTGGTACCTTTCTGGTGCTTCAGGCTGTGGCTGTCAGTTACTGAAGTAGTTCCTGAACGTCTTTATAGGAATTGTGGTTTTCACGGGATGTTGACTCTGAGATAGACGGGAAGCCACCCTCAGTGAGGCATTTTACCCCGCTGGGGTGGTGGGCACTCCTGGCGCAGGAAAGATGCCACATGGGACACGTGGAGCCTGTGAGGGCCCTGGGGCCAGGGGCATCCACACGCTGGCTTCCTCTCTTCATCAGCCCTGTTGAGTTTTTTTTTCGCTTTACTGGAACAAGGTTGTTAAAACCTACCCTACATTTGCCTGTTCTAGTCATCGTGAATAAAGATGAGTGCTATTGAGCGCTAGTTTTTATATAGCACTTGCTCTTTTCTGAACACTTTGTAAATGTATCTTAACTCATTAAGTTATAGAATTATCCTCATCTTCTACTCCCCAAGAAACTGAGGCACTCAGAGAGTCTTCAGACTTTAGTGGCAGAGCTAAGACTCAAATGTAGACAGCCCAGCAGCAGAGCCCACGACTGATCATACCATATGCCACCTCTTAGGGTGAAGGATTAAGTTTGACCTATGTAAAATGACATTCCAGTATGTGCTTTTCATTTATTGCTTGATAAAAGAGTTTAAAAATCTCAAACAGTATTACATGATTTAAGGGAAAAAATGATGAATCATTTTTAGTTCAGCAGAGGCTCAGAGAGGACTCGGCAGTGAGAACAATATTAGTGTCAGCTGAAGGGGGAAGTCACTGGGAGACTTCAGTACAGCTGCCTCCTCAATTGTCATGATTTAGTTGTAAACATTGTTAGCTGACAGATGACATGGTAATTATCTCTTCTCAATTACTGGCCTTTCAATTAGCTTCTAAGTTACTACCAATGGTTAGTAAAGAGCTGTGTCAAAAGAGCAAATCACATCAGTGATATCTGAAAATTACCAAATCAAATGGGAATTATTTCAATAATTTTAGGACTTATCCTCCTAATTATATCATTTGTTAACTGGCATTATGTTATATTTAATTATATATGTATTTATTATATAAATACATCCAGTCTTGAGAAAGACAAATAGTATGTGATATCAGTTATATGTGGAATCTAAAAATAATACCAGTGAATCTATGTATAAAACAGAAATAGACTTACAGACATAGGAAACAAACCCGTGGCTCCCCAAAGCGGAGAGAGAGGGGAGGATGGGACAGGTTAGGAGTACAGGAGTAACAGATACGAACTGCTAAACGTAAAACAGATAAGCAGCAAGGGTTTACTACACAGCACAAAAGTCTATATCTAATGTCCTGTAATAACCTATAATGAAATATAGGCTACAAAAAAATGGAATGACTATGCTATACACCTGAAAACTAACACAATAGTATGCATCAGTGATACTTCAGGATAAATGAATGAATGGATGCAGTCTTTGATCTTCACTGGGAAAAGGAAGAAAATACATGTTATTCCAAGAAAATAATCTTTAAACTCTTAGGGCTCTTGTACCATAGCCTGTTGTTGAGTCAAGTGTGTGATATGTGGCTGAAAATTTAAATTAATCACAATTCCCATTTCCAAAGAGATTTTTGTCTCTATAACCATTGATAGTAACTTAGAAACTAATTGAAAGACCAGTAATTGAGAAGAGATAATTACCATGTCATCTGTCATTGGCTCACACGTAAACCTTACTGAGAAACATCTTTTTGATGTTCCTGTACCAGTCTTGGGCAGGAGTTTATAGATAACACAGGTTTTGAGTCCATTGCCCCATGATGCAAATGTAGAGTCTGCTCCAACCATTAATAAACTGTTTCTCTGACGTGTGTGTGTGTGTGTGTGTGTGTGTGTGTGTGTGTGATATAAATATGTATGTGATGATTTTCATCATCATTTTCCTAAATTTAAAAATCTGGTTATAAGTCTGTGCAGGTGTTCCTTTAATGAGGAGAAGATCTCTAAATGAACAGATGTTTATAGAGCACCATTATTTTGAGTTTTGTGCCAAAAGGACTAAGACTTAACAAATATTTTAAGATAGTAGTGATACACACTTGCATATATCCCAAGTCATTAGTGCCTGATCTAGTAGTACCCCGATACAATACCAGTATTATCCAACATTGATTGAAAAATAACTGTTTCAGCCAATCTAGAATGGCTGATGCTGACTTAGTCATTAATTATTTTGGTAAGATTATAATATGCAGTATTACAATATACCTATATCTTTGCGTTGTTACTTGAGTTCCACTAAAGTTGCATTCAACAGTGTTGGGCTAGTAGAGGGTGGGGTAGTGGAGTGAGCAGACTGGTAGCTGGTTCCTACAGTGTTTTTAAAGGCATTCACTTCTTCAAACATTCTTATGAAGAATCATAGTGTTTGAAAACGACTTGGAGGTTGCTTGGTATAATGTATCACTTTACAGAGTAATAAGTCTTGAGTTATAATTCAATATCTTTTAATAAAGAAGTGACAAATTCATATGTGTATAAATATATCTGTTCAGACCTTTCATGGAAAACTTTTCACATAAGTTCAATTATCTGACCATACTGTGCCTTTATAGAGATGTGAGTAGCTTCCGAGATTTGCCTTTGTCTTTTAAAGTCTGTATTATGCAGTGAGACACATGCAGCAGAGTGAGCCCATTTCGATGAGCACTGGCTCTAAAAGCAGTGCTGGCTTCTGGTGGCATTTGGCAATGTGCATGGAGGTGTGCACAAAGACACAAACTCTCGCCGTCTGACATGGGTTTTTCTGGCTTTCTGTGCCTGGATCATGCATTGTTTTGTTCTCGGTCACCTAAACTTCACCAGTTGAATTGAGTTGTTTTTTTCCCCACAGTTTGTGTTTTAACCAGTTTTTCTGTTTTTTTTTTTTTCCATATTCTATCATTCTGGTACAGGGCATTTCTGATCTGCAATTGTTCTATAATATCTCTTAGTAAATTGTAAGTTATACTGAAAGTATGATATGTATACTTACTTTGCTTATGGTATAGTGAAGTGCTTTTAAATCAAAACCTAGAGTTTTGAAATAGAAGAAAAGTAAATCTATTCTGTACTTAGCTTACACATCGAATCTGTGCAGTCTGACTTTAAATACAAACTCTGAGAGTTTCCAGAAGTGTAATTTTTAGGGAAAATGTTTCTACTTTGTTGCACAGAAATGTTTGCAGATCAGCATTGCTGATGACCAAAAAAATAGTCATATACACATCTTCTGATTTTTAGCTGTGCTTTCGTGTTGCTGCACTGAAATTCTGTGCATCAAAATAATTGGCCTTCGTGTACCAGGTGCGATCCAGCCACATCTTAAGTTCTAATGAAAATGTGCAAACTGAGTGATTCTGTTTTTCCGTTTACTTTTTGGCTCTGCTGTCTCTGATAGCATTTCATTCGCCATCTTCTTTTTTCTGTTTATTAGTAAATCAGGAAAAAGTTGCATCTCTAAAGTTTTAAATTTACTCATCTTTATGCAGAACTATTTAAATAATAATTTTTTAAATATCCAGTTGTGACAAAGATCACTTAATTTTCTCAGAGCTTTACTTCACAGAAATGACTTTTCCATCCAATGCGTTTTCCTTCGTAGCAATATTTATATATTTTAAAGAAAATTCCAAGTAAAGACATAGTTAAATCTTGCTCATGATGAAACATTTCAAAAAGCTCATTAAAATGTTTCCTCAGTTATTCGTGTTTATTTTCTTAGACTCTGCAGTAACAGGAGAAATCTTTAAGTTTCATTAGTACCTCTTAATGTGAACAAATATCTATTTGAAGAGTTGTCAGAAACTTTGAAATTCTGCTTAATTTTATTCAATATCCTTAGATAACTACACTCTTATTAGAATTGTGCACAATCATTTGCTTTAGAATGATTTTAATTGTAACTTAAAAAACAAACGTATGTCTATTCTTTGGCTTTAAATGAAACCTAAAATAAATCCCTTGGAACTTTTTTTAGATATGTGTTTAACATATCTGTGCCTGTTTACAGAACATATATACTTGTTTGTAGAAAAATTGATAGACATCCCACATTTGTAAGATACTTAAAACATACTTCTTCAACATCTTAATGAAAGAATATACTCACTGTTCCTGTATGTTGATTTAAAACATTATTCTAGATAAATATTTTTTTTTAATCCTGAGATTTTCTTTAACTGTATTTGCTGAACTTCATCTAAGTTTTGTCTTTTCCCCTAAAATGATGCCACCTGGAAACATTCCATTACATTTCTTAGCTAGACTGAGTGAAGCGCAACACCTAAGGTTTTTATTTGCCTAAATGAGAGTATGCCATAGATTTTATTTTTAAATAGAGCTATTCCTTGTCAGACAGCTGGAACACTTGATCAGTAGTCCCCTGTATTCTAAAACTATGGAAAACATTCACCAGTTTGCTTGCAAATCAACTCTGCTGCATGCGTTCACAAGTTTCATAAAGATTGCATGCTTTCTGTTTTCAATACAAATTGTATTTTTTTTTCATACCCATCCTTGCTTTTTATTTTTTATTTCTGTTTCCCTTTTCTTGGTTGGATGCCTGTGTGTGTTTATTCCAAATCCCTGTCCAGTCCTGGAGTTTGAACTACGGAAAGCCAAGGAGACCATTCAGGCCCTCCGAGCCAACCTGACGGAGGCTGCAGGTGGTGTACATGCAACTTTTCTGAGACTTTTTTGCTTTGACAATGTAGAGGTAGCTGAGATGGTGTGAAATGTAAAGGAGTAAACTATTATTTGTATTTTCTTCCACCAGAACATGAAGTTCCTTTACAGGAACGAAAAAATTACAAATCAAGTCCTGAAATTCAGGTGGGTAAATGACAGATCTAAAAGTATCTTCCGTATGAGATGGAAGCACAGGTGTTGAAAGCGGAGACTCACAGTACTCTACCCATCTTGTGTCCACCTCTAGGAGCCAATCAAACCTCTTGAAAAGAGAGCTCTAAACTTCTTAGTCAATGAATTTTTATTGAAGAATAACTACAAACTGACATCAATAACATTTTCAGATGAAAATGATGATCAGGTACAGTTTCCTTTTTTTTTTTTACAATAATTTGTTTCCTTTCTAATTTGTAATGTACTTATTTCCTCTTTTATCTAGCTTTAATTTTTTTTTAAGTTATACATACAGTAAAATTCCATAACACCAAAATACTGAATAGAAAAGAAAGAACATTTCAAGTTGATGAAGATTGGTTTCTATTTTAAGAAACTAGAAAAAGAAAACTAACTGAAGTCCAAAGAAATTAAAATGAAGGAAATATTAAAAATGAGAATGTATTAGTGATATAGGTAACAGAGAACAACAGAGGAAAATTAATAACAACAAGAAACTGGGTTTTTGAGGTTAATGAAATTGGTAAACCTCTAGCCGGACTTACCAAGAAAAAGAGACAAGAAGCAAATTATCAGAATCTGGAATGAGCAAAGTTATATCACTGTAGATATCTACTAGACGTTTAAGGAAGAAGTAAAGTAAATGAGTAAGGTTATATCACTGTAGATACCTACCATTTAAGGAAGAAGTAATACCACTTCTCCACAAACTCTTCTAGAAATTGAAGAGAAGGGAATTGTCCAAAACTCATTCTATGAGACCAGCATAATTCTGATTTCAAAACCAGATACAGACCTGGCTAACAAAGAAAGTTGCAGGCTCATTTTCCTCATGAGCATGGATATAGAAATTCTATATAACATTTTAATATATTAAATCCAACAATGTATAAAAGTGCTAATACACAATGACCAAATGGTTTATCTGAGGAACATAAGATTGATTAGTCCAAAAATCAGTCATTGTGATTCACCGTTTTAAGAGGCTTTTCAAAAGAGAAAGCATATGGTCAGCTCAAAAAAAAACATTCGACACAATCAAGCGTCTTTCCCGTAAAACCTTTACAGAAACTAGGAATTGTGAGGAATTTCCTTAGATTCATAAAGGACATTTATAGAAAAACTGTCACTAACGTCATACTTAATGATGAATGATAAGGGATAGATAAGGAATAAAACAGGAATATCTGCTCTCACTACTTCTGTTGAACATCATGCTGAGCAGTCTAGCCAGTACAAGGCGAGAAAAAACACAAAAGACATATTTTGGAAAAGAAGAAAGAAAACTTTCACTGGTAATATGATTAGATAGATCGAAAATCCTATAGACTGCTTATAGTGTTGAACACTATAATAAGTGATGATAGACAAGCTGTAGGATTCAAGGTCAGTAAACAAAAATGAATTGTATTTCTGTATGCTAGCAACAAATAAACATTCAAGTTTTAAAGATACCATTTATAAAAGTATCAAAAAACAGGAAATACTTAGGGATAAATATGATGAAGGATTATGCACTGGAAACTATTATACATGCTGAAAGAAAATAAAGAAGACATAAAGAAGAGATACACTGTACTAATAGATAGGATTCAGTATTGTCAAAGTGTCAATTTCTGTAAATTGATTTGTACTTTTAATACAATCCTAATGATCTCGCCAGCCTTTTTGTAGAGGTTAGCTTATTCTAAAATTTCTGTGGAAATGGAAATAACGTAGTATAGCCAAAACAACTTTAATAAAGAAGCACAAAATTAGGGGACTTCAACTGACTGACTTTAAGATATTCTAGTTCAGGCGGTATCCTACTGGCATAAACCCAGGCAAATCATTGGAACTTAGTGCACTGATAGTCACGAGATTAACTTGCACAGAAATGACCTTTTGATGCTAACAGAGCACAAAGTAAATTCCATTCAGAAAGCACAGTCTTTTTTACAATTGGTACTGTAACATTCTGATATCTATATACCTCCAAAAATGAACTTTGAACCATACCTCACACCATATACAAAAAGTAATTCAAATGAATCATGGATTTAAATGTAAGTTCTAAAGCCATAAGGCTCCTAGAAGAAACCATGGAAAAATTCATTGCAACCCTGGAAGGGAGGCCAAGATTTCTTGTATATGACACCAAAAGTATGGTGTTCTTCATCAAATATTTGTTCTCATCAAAGTCAGTAGCTTCTACTCTTTGAAAGCAACTCTAAACAAATGAAAAGATGAGCCATAGATTCGGTAAAATATTTCAAGTAACATATCTGATAAAGAATTTCTATCCAGAATATTTAAAGAACTCTATAAAATGAATAATAAAAAAAGACCCAGTTTTTAAAAGAATGGACAAAAAATTTATATAGATGATTTTATAACAAACATGTATATTTGATTTATAACAAAGAACCTATATGGGTATCAGATTAGCACATGGAAAAAGATGTTCTGCATCTGTAGTCATTAGTTGGGTAAAAATTAAGTCACAGTGAAATCCCATAGCACACTTATTAAAATGTTTAACTGAGACTGTACCAAGTCTTGGCAAAGATGTGGAGAAAGTAGAAATATCATCATTGCTCATGGGAATCCAAAATGGTACAGTCACTTTGGAACATTTTTTAGCAGGCTATTTTAAAAGAATTAAAACCTTCACTACCTATATGACTTGATCATTCCGTTCCTAGATATTACAGTCCAAGAGAAGTGAAGGGAGATATTCATACCAAGACTCCTACGCACTGTTCACACCAACTTTATTTATAATAGCTGACATTAGGGAGACAACCCAAGTATCCAAAAGGAGGCAGTTGAATAAAAAATTCTGATGTATCATTACAGTGAAATGCTAACTCAGCAGTAAAAAAAAAAAAAAATGAACCTCTGACAGATACAACAACAAAGATTACTCTGAAAATCAATAATCTGGATGAAAGAAACCAGGCAAATAGAGTACTTGCTGTATGCTTCCACTTATAAAATTCTAAGAAATGTAAACCTGTAACAGTGACGGAAAACAGCGCAGTATTTGCCTAGGAACAGGGCGTATGTGAGGAAAAAGGGGGAAGCGTCGCAAGCGGCCAGGAACACTTGGGAGTGAACAAGTTCATCTTTTTTTTCATAGCTTTGGTGTTTAATCTTTTTTTTTTTTCCTCTGCTTTGTTTGTTTATTTTTGGCTGTGCCGGGTCTTCATTGCTGCTCTGACTTTTCCCTAGTTGCAGCAAGTGGGGACTACTCTGTAGTTGCAAAACTCGGACTCCAGGGGTGTGGGCTTCGGTAGTCGCAGAACATGGGCTCCATAATTGCAGCCCGCAGGCCCGAGATGAAACAGGCTCAGTAGCTGTGGCGCACAGGCTCAGTTGCTCCACGAGAGGTGGGATCTTCCCAGATCAGGGATTGAACCTGTGTCTCCTGCACTGGTGGCAGGTTCTTGACCACTGAGCCACCAGGGACGCCCCCAGGTCCATCTTGACTGCAGTGACCTCTTCAGGTGTGCACTCAGGTGTCAGGACTCAGCAGACTGCACATCTTAAATTAGCTTGTGGATTTAAGACTTCCCTGGTGGTGCAGATGGTAAAAGCATCTGCCTACAATGCAGGAGACCCAGGTTTGATCCCTGGGTCGGGAATATCTCCTGGAGAAGGGAGTGGCAACCAACTCCAGTATTCTTGCCTGGAGAATCCCATGGACGGAGGAGCCTGGCGGGCTACAATCCATGGGGTCGCAGAGAGTCAGATTTAAAGTGTGCAGTTTGTTTTTTATTAATTATATACCCCAATGAAAGTATTTTATAAAGGGCAGTGTAAGCGCTCATCAATTACTCACCCTTTAACCACTAAATGGTGTTTAATGGTGATCCCGCCTGCCCTTAACGCAGCTCTGTCCCAGGGCCCTCACTGCTTTCGTGTTTCAAGAGTGAAAGTGGAGCCGCTCCGTCGTGTCCGATTCTCTGCGACCCCATGACTGTAGCCCAGCATGCCGCTCTGTCCATGGGGTTCTCCAGGCAAGAGCACTGGAGTGGGTGCTAGTGGCTGTCTTTCATGTTTAGCCTCTGGCGAAAGTGTAAGACTTTTTACCTGATTTTATTTTTGATCGTTTATCTTAGTGGCCTGATTTAATCTTAATGGCTCTAAGATTACCCAAGATTATCTCTTAGCTCCCTTGACTAGCCTATAATCTTCTTGAGGCTAAACAAATCTCTGTATCTGCAAGTATAGTTGCACTCAATGCTTACTTATTGATAGTTTTCTTATATTTTTATCAGCATATAATCGTTGTCTTGCTGATTTCGGGTTCCCTCTTGCCAGTTCTTTCCTTTACTTCCTCTCTTTCCTTTCTGTGAAATTTTCTTATTGTAAATGAACAGTCTTTATTTTCAACTTCTCTCTGAGTATCCTTGTTTGTTTGTTTGTTTGTTTTTTATTTTAGGAATTTATTATTTTTTAATTCTCTGGTTGTGATGGGTCTCTGTTGTTGCGCGCGGGCTTTCTTTAGTTGTGGTGAGCCGGGGTCACTCTTCCTTTTGGGGCCCCTGGGCTCCTCACCCCTTGGTCTCTCTTGTTGAGATGCATGCGTCTCTGTGGTTGCAGGCTGCAGGCCCAGTCGTTGCAGCCCTCGAGTTCTAGAGCTTGCCCTCAGTAGTTCCAGGGCAGGTGGAATCTTCCCGGACCAGGGACGAAACCCAGGGCTCCTACTTTGTCAGGCAGGCCCTCATCCACTGTGCTACTAGGGAAGTCCAGAATATCCTTTCTGCTGTAAAGAAAACTTGTCTCTCCACTGAGGACCCTGTTTCCCTTGTTTTCCAAGTGTGAGGTGGGGGTGCATCGCACACTCTAATCCTACACACTTCCTGACTCCCAGGGTGGGATTCACCAGGCACGTACACTTTGACGTTATCACACAATTATGTTGAGTTTTCAAGATATTAGCAATAAGGAAAAGATACATCTCAAAAATGCAAGATCAAACTGCCACATAGATTTTTTTTTTATGTTACTGTTTTTTATCTTTTAGGATTTTGAACTATGGGATGATGTAGGATTAAATATTCCAAAACCTCCAGACTTATTGCAGCTCTACCGAGATTTTGGAAATCATCAAGTAACTGGAAAAGACCTTGTGGACGTGGCCAGTGGTGTAGAAGAAGACGAATTAGAAGCTCTGACGCCAGTTTTAGGCAACCTTCCTTCAACCCTTGAAACTCCTCAGACTGTAGAGGTGAGAGGTGTTAATAATCAAGTCCACAAAAAGTGTTTAAGCCATGTAAAAGCACATTGTGAGATGCTGAGTTTCTGTTTTTCTCCCATTTTGATTTTAGAACTCCTTGCTAGTGCAGAAACTAGAAGATAAGATTAGTTTATTAAATAGTGAGAAATGGTCTTTGACGGAGCAAATCAGAAGGCTTGAAAGGTTAGTGCTTAATCATCATTTCTATAAAACCTCTTAAAATTATTAAAGAAATTGACAAGTTATATAAACATATAAGATAATATTTCAGTTGTAAGGCATAATTTTTCATATCCTAATACTTCTGGGGGAAACAAATCTTATAATTGCTTATATACTTAATGTGTTCTTCTCCCCCCAAAATTGTTAATCACTGTAATAATCATAAAATCATATCTGTCTTAGAACCAAGGAGTAAGGTATTTTTTACTTTCTTCAGGTTGTATCAGTAGTAATAAAGGAACTTCTTCGTCTAATGTTATACATATTTTCCATTCATTATTTCATTTAATTCTTATGATGTGGGTTAGATGGAATTTTCCACATTTCGCACATGAAGAAGGCTAAGTGATAATCCAAAGCATAGATTATAAAAATATTTTTATGTTTTGTAAGAGTTTGTGGCTACATTTCTATATGAAGCATCAATATATATGGTACAGGAAAGATTAGTTGCCAAACCACTTTCTATTAATATGTTATACTTTTAAATCATTAAACCCAGTATGAGGTTTATGCTATTGCCAAAGTCTTAAAAAATACAATTCTTCTCTAAGAATCTCTCCCTCTTTTACAGTGAAATGGACTTCCTCAAAAGTGAGCACTTTGCCAGCCCTGTCGTTTGTGACTCTGTTCAACCTTCTTTGGATCAGTCTCCCCACAAAGACTCTGAAGACAGTGGACAGAATTCAGTTATAAATAGTTTGGACAAGAGAGAAAACAAGGATGTCCCTCTTTCAAAACCAGATGAAGCTGATTCTACTGTTCCTAAAGAGAGTTTCCCGCAGTCTTTCCCCGGAAGAGAGAGAGGAGGAATGCCGTCTTCTTCTCCATCAAGTAAAAGCACAGTCCATTTTGATAAACCCAATAGGTTAGTATGTGTCCTATGTTTTGAAATGCATCTTTCAGCTATTTAGTACATTGTCAAACTAGAAGAGTTTCAGTTCTTATTTTGCAGATCAGATATATGAATTTTTATGTGTCTAGCATGAACTTAACACTTAGCAGAGTCCACATCGCTGCGAAAAATGGAAAGTAATTGCTAAGCTGGATTGTGGTGCAGAGGAGCAGACCATGCGTGAACTAGGCCCCGTGTTAGCTCAGCGCGTAAGCCCGTGAACGGAATGTGCGCTCTCTGGGCTGCGTCCGCCCAGTGCTGCTACCTTCTCTGTGTTCCACATCATTACCAGACCCAGTAGAAAGTTTTGATATTAAATAGTAGCCTTTACTAAAAAGGTGATTAGTTCTTGATCTTAGTCCTTTTTCCTGTTTCTGCTTCCATTAGTAACATTGTGTCATTAATATTATCTTAATTCATTTAATTTTTATTGAATTACAATGATTGAACTTAGATGACCAAAGCAGGGTCCCTTGCCCCTCATGATTATGTTTCCTAGTAGAGGAGACAAAAAGTATTTGCATTATAATGTGGAGAAAGAATATTCTCTTGAGAGAGGAATATTTACTGAGTTCTTTTTTATACATCAGACACAGTGCTAAGCACTCTACGTATGCCAGCTTAGTCGACCCTCACACATACCCTGTGATGCATTCTGAGCCAGTCATACTTCCTCCTCCTCATAAATGGAGGAGCATTATAGCAAGCGTTGGGATGTAATAGGAAAGCATGACTAATTTGTTTTAGACTTAAAGGTACTCATTATTAGTGAGAAGTATTTTATTTTATTTTTTCCAAAGCAAACTTTTTGACTCATATGCCACAACTTTGTGTGTGGTTGTGTGTGTGTCTGTGTATCATGAGGGGGTCACAGGATTGAAACAGACATGGGCCAGTCTTCAGAGTGCGTCTGATCTCACATGGTCAAGACGCAGGCCTAAGAGTGATGCAGTGACGTCTGCAGTAGCTCCATGCATCTCCTCCAGACCCCAGAGCCACTCTCAGGAGAAAGATGACTCTTAAATTTGTCCAGCTGACTTTTAGCTCTTAACTGTGTGTCAGGCAGTGTTAGTGAGGAGTTTGCAGTTTAAAAGAACAGTGGAAGTGTTAGCTGCTCACTCTTCGGGACCCCACGGGCTGCAGCCTGCCAATCCTCTCGCTGCTGCTGCTGCTGAGTCGCTTCAGTCGTGTCCGACTCCGTGCGACCCCGTAGACGGCAGCCCACCAGGCTCCCCCGTCCCTGGGATTCTCCAGGCAAGAACACTGGAGTGGGCTGCCATTTCCTTCTCCAAAGCATGAAAGTGAAAAGTGAAAGTGAAGTCGCTCGGTCATGTCCGACTCTTCACGACCCCATGGACTGCAGCCCACCAGGCTCCTCCATCCATAGGATTTTCTAGGCAAGAGCACTGGAGTGGGTAGCCAGTCCCTTCTCCAGGGGATCTTCCCAACCCAGGGATCCAACCTGGGTCTCCTGCATTGCAGGTGGATTCTTTACCCTCTGAGCCACCTGGGAAGCCCAAATGAAAAGTATAGCAACGGTAACCAAGCATATGGTGCCCTTCGGTTCAGACTTTACAGTGTGAGAGAGACTGTCAGGCAATTACAATACTGTGAAAGGTAGGAATCTAAGAGACGTTCAGCTTGCTTGGAAACACACAATCAGGGTACCTAACCTAGTCATCAGAGTAGGAAAGGTTTCAGGGAAGAAGTATTTTCTAACTTTATACCTAATGAGTAAGTAGCAGTGAACCAGGCCAGGAGATAAGAGGAAGTCTTCCCACTAAGAGGGACTAATAGGAGCAGGAAGAACACCGCACTTGGGAGCTAGAACGGTTTATGAAGACGGAAGCAAAGCATGCAGATGAGAAGACAACAGGAGGGGAAGCTGGAGAATGAAGCTGAGACTAAGTCATATAAACTGTGTTAACTCATTTTAGAGACTTAGAACACGATGGTATCTAAGTTTTAAAAGAAGGTAGGGAAAACCACTAGACCATTCAAGTATGACCTAAATCAAATCCCTTATGATATACAGTGGAAGTGGGAAATAGATTTAAGGAACTAGATCTGAAAGAGTTTCTGATGAACTATGGACAGAGGTTCCTGACATTGTACAGGAGACAGGGAGCAAGACCATCCCTAAGAAAAAGAAATGCAAAATGGCTCTCTGAGGAGGCCTTACAGATAGCTGTGGAAACAAAGGAGAAAAGGAAAGATATACCCATGTGAATGCAGAGTTCCAAAGAATAGCAAGGAGAGATAAGAAAGCTTTCCTCAATGAATCAGTGCAAAAAAATAGAGGAAAACAATAGAATGGGAAAGACTACAGATCTCTTCAAGAAAATTGGAGTTGCCAAGGGAACATTTCATGTAAAGATGGGCTCAATAAAGGACAGAAATGGTATGGACCTAACAGAAGCAGACGATATTAAGAAGAGGTGGCAAGAATACACAGAAGAACTGTACAAAAAAGATCTTCACGACCCAGATGATCATGATGGTGTGATCACTCATGTAGAGCCAGACATCCTGGAATGTGAAGTCAAGTGGGCCTTAGGAAGCATCACTATGAACAAAGCTAGTGGAGGTGATGGAATTCCAGCTGAGCTATTTCAAATCCTGAAAGATGATGCTATGAAAGGGCTGTACTCAGTATGCTAGTAAATTTGGAAAACTCAGCAGTGGCCACAGGACTGGAAAAGGTCAGTTTTCATTCCAATCCCAAAGAAAGGCAATGCCTAAGAATGTTCAAACTACCGCACAATTGCACTCAACTCACACGCTAGTAAAGTAATGCTCAAAATTCTCCAAGCCAGGCTTCAGCAATACGTGAACTGTGAACTTCAGATGTTCAAGCTGGTTTTAGAAAAGGCAGAGGAACCAGAGATCAAATTGCCAACATCCTCTGGATCAAGGAAAAAGCAAGAGAGTTCCAGAAAAACGTCTATTTCTGCTTTATTGACTATGCCAAACCCTTTGACTGTGTGGATCACAATAAACTGGAAAATTCTGAAAGAGATGGGAATACCAGACCACCTGACCTGCCTCTTGAGAAACCTGTATGCAGGTCAGGAAACAACAGTTAGAACTGGACATGGAACAACAGACTGGTTCCAAATAGGAAAAGGAGTACGTCAAGGCTGTATATTGTCACCCTGCTTATTTAACTTACATGCAGAGTACATCATGAGAAACAGTGGGCTGGATAAAGCACAATCTGGAATCAAGATTGCTGGGAGAAATATCAATAACCTCAGATAAAGAGATGATACCACCCTTATGGCAGAAAGTGAAGAGGAACTAAAGAACCTCTTGATGAAAGTAAAAGAAGAGAGTGAAAAAGTTGGCTTAAAGCTCAACATTCAGGAAACAAAGATTATGGCATCTGGTCCCATCACTTCATGGCAAATAGATGTGGAAACAGTGGCAAACTTTATTTTGGGAGGGCTCCAAAATCACTGCAGATGGTGACTGCAGCCATGAAATTAAAAGACGCTTACTCCTTGGAAGGGAAGTTATGACCAACCTAGACAGCATATTAGAAAGCAGAGACATTACTTTGCCAACAAAGGTCCGTCTAGCCAAGGCTATGGTTTTTCCAGTAGTCATGGATGGAAGTGAGAGTTGGACTATGAAGAAAGCTGAGCCCCGAAGAATTGCTGCTTTTAAACTGTGGTGCTGGAGAAGACTCTTGAGAGTTCCTTGGACAGCAAGGAGATCCAACCAGTCCATCCTAAAGGAGATCAGTCCTGAGTGTTCAGTGGAAGGACTGGTGTTGAAGCTGAAACTGCAATACTTTGGCCTCCTGATGCGAAGAGCTGACTCATTTGAAAAGACCTGATGCTGGGAAAGTTTGAAGGCTGGAAGAGAAGGGGATGACAGAGGATGAGATGGTTGGATGGCATCACCAAGTCAATGGACATGAGTTTGAGTAAACTCTGGGAGTTGGTGATGGACAAGGAGGCCTGGCGTGCTGCAGTCCATGGGGTCGCAAAGAGTTGGGCACGACTGAGTGACTGAACTGAAGTTTTAGAAAGAGTCCTCTAGAGTGTAGTGGTAATTAGAGAGCAGCAAGAACAGAGACTCACAGGATACCTGTTGGAAGAGTCCAAGAAAGAGATGGTGGGATTTCCTGTATTGGAAAGACAGATAGGTTTCTAAGATAGTTAGAAGGTTTAAAAAAATTGATTGGATTAGGAGGTTAAAACTAAGGGAAGGATAAAGGCTTTCTGGCTCGGGCAGTTAGGTGTGTTGCAGCTCCCTCCGCAGAAAGAATAGGGGAGGGGGGACATAATGAGCAAACAGGCTTCAGCTTTGGCGCACTAACTCCAGAACCAGGCGCTCCTGGGGGCCGCTCTGCGGTGCGTACTGAATAACCTCTGCCATGTAACCTTAGATGTTTCCACTTTTCTTCATAGATTGAGCACATAAAATACAACTCCTAGTTACAATATTATGAATCCTGTTACATAGAGAGCAGTGTCATTTTACAAATGTAAATGTTTTAACCTTCTTTATTAAACAGAAATAGGCTAATATTTTCAATTACAAAAAAATCCTTCGTTTAAAATACATGTGAATGTTGAATGAGCCTCTCCTTCATTTAGGTTTAATTTCTTGCTCTTTTATGTGGGTTTCTAACATTAAGGGTTATCATTCTCATGATATGGATCTGCAGAGCTTCTCAGCAACATAGCAGGTTATCCTTTGCAGCCGCTCATTACCTTTCTGGGACCTTAGAGAATTAGGGAAGGGGAGGAAAAAATCCTCATTTCAGGTGTTGCAAACACTTCCTATAGTCATTGACCTGCCATACAACTTCAGTTTTAATCTATTAACATTTATAAGACATTCATTCACATAATATCAAGCTCTTTTAAGCTCAGCAACTATTGCTATTCCTTTTTCCCTGTATGGTTCTCCAGTGAAGTGACCTTAAATCTTTTGTGGCTAAGAAATTCAAGCATGTGTGGGGTAGGATTCATGTAATGATGGGAATTACAACCTGCAACTTACTTTCTCCTTGAACGCCGGTTTAACCTTGGGCATCGTCCCGTCTTCATCCGATGTCTTCTTCTAGGAAGCTGTCTCCTGCTTTCCATCAAGCACTACTCTCTTTCTGTCGAATGTCAGCGGATAGTCGTTTAGGATCAGAGGTAAGTTATACCAGATTCTTGCAACTTTCTTAAAACATTCCGTTTTTCTTCTTAGCATTTTACCCAAAAAATAATTGTAATACAACTCTGTTTCAAGTAAAAATCTAAGAAATAAATCCAGTTTTCCACTTTCAAGAAAAGTAGTTGATTATTTTTATCTTTGGATTAAAGCTCTGTTTAGTATGAAAGTGACTCTTAACAGTCACTAGTTTTAATTTTTTATGTCTATCAGACTACAATTATATGCCTCTTTATGGTGTAATTTAGAAAACCAAGTCAGATGTATATATTATTTATAACTTCAGTTATTTTTAGATTACTCCATTTTTAATTTCTCTGGGATTGATTGTCTTTGATTGCAGAATAAATTGGCTCTCACATTTCTTTTCATCAAGTCCTTTGTAACTGTTGTTGCAGGCTTACCTTGAAAGGGTATTTTTTTCCTCCTTTCTTTGTACTTCTCCCTTTCTATTAATACCTTTCTTGTGGTTGATTCTTCGTCACCTCTTCTGGGCTTCTGTCCCACAGTGTCGCTAAGAATATGACAGAGCTAGAGAGTGGTTTGGATGCAGTCTGGCAGTTCTCATTGTAAGACTGGGGCAGCCCCCATGGGCTTCCCCTTTGTTTTCATTATACAAACTACTCTTTCACCTTAGCCAAAGACCGTGACTTTCCCCCCAAAACAAAGATTAAAAGCCATCGAGGCTGCCGCAGTCCTGTGTTACCACTGTTTGTTCCCGGAACAGAAGCCTAGTAAGCCTCCCTGTCTGCCCCCTGCTCCCCTCGTGTTTTAAATCCGTTTCTGGCCTACAGAAATGTTCGTCCTGTTCGGAATCTCAGGTGGTTCTTGGTTTTTTCCCCTCCTCCTCATAGATCATCCTTTTGAATGTGTGTGTGAAACAGAAGTGTTTGAGACAGGGTCCAAAGCATAGCCTTGCAGCCGCGTCGCGCCCAGCAGCCCTCCCGTGCCGGCCTTGACTAACCCTGTGGTCTTCCAGGTGTCTCGGATTGCAGACAGTGAGGCGAGCGTCATGCTGATGCTGGGGCGCTGCCTGCCGCACATCGTGCCTAACGTGCTGCTGGCCAAGAGGGAGGTGAGGCCCAGAGAAGCCCTGTCACCCCTAGGCCATCCTGTCGTCCATTTTCCGTCGTTTTGAAGCTTAGTGTCATATTTTCATTTTGTTAAAGTCTGTTACTTGCAATCATGTTCTTACTTTTGTGCACGCATCTCTGCTCCTAGAGAATGGTTTTACACCTCTGCCAGGTGAGTTCAGTGAAGCTGCATGGTGTTCATGTTTCCAGTTTCGCTTAAAGCATCATTAGCTTCTGCAACACTAACTATTACTGTAGGTCCATTTATGCGCCATGAACACTGTCCGTTCTATACATTACCAGTTAACTAACTTATTTGATCTCTCTTGATATGACATGTGTGACTTGCCTACAGAAATAGACAGTCTTGGGATTGAACATTAATAGGGACTAATAATATAACTTTTCTTAAATGTACTTGTAGTTACCTCTTATTAATGTTAGTTTTATTGTATTTGTTTGGCAGCAGTTAGACTTGTCTTAGAATAGGATAGTTATAATATTGCCTGTAATAACTTTTGAGAGTATCTTTTTTATTTTTCTTGTAGTGAACCTGTTATTGACAGATGCTTTAAATGTCTAAAATAGAGTAGCAGATTTATTTCGGTGCACATTGCCTATGTTATAAGCCATAAATGCTACAGAAAGTATTTTCAGAGTTATATTTCGCCATTAAAAGATTAAGGAAAAATTATCAGTAATCTCATTTAAATAGTGAATGATTTATTTGCAAACAAGTTTATTTATTTGAATTATTCAATTTATGAAATCAATTTGCAATTCACAAATTTTTTTAAATTTTTTTAATAGGTTAAGAATATTATTGAACGTGTCCTACAAGTTTTCTTTTGTTATCCTCTTAATCTTTACCACTGGTTTTAATCATAATTCATGGGACCTACAGTATGATAGGTACACAGTGCATTGGCAAAACCCATATGAGAGCTTATCCTTAATTACCTGTTTAGCACAAGAAATTTGTACTGATCCTCAAGAAAACATATGTAGAGCTTTAATAATTTTTATACCTATAGGTATTTTTAATTTAAAAATGATAAGCATGACTTTTCTTACTGATGGTTTTATTTTACCTAACATTTAAGAATAGTTGTGAGATATTAAGAAGTATGAAAATTCTCTGTCTTGAAGGATCAGTGTCCAATTTCAGATTGTTTGGCAGTTCTGCCTGGCGGGATGGTGTCTGAGCTTCTTTCCTTCCCAGCTTGTAGCCTAATCTGTGCAGTGCATTAACGTTTGCATCCCTCTCACTGTTTCCTTGAGACAGTCTTTAAAATAGCACAGAAGCCTAATCGTCATGAGATGCAGTTTAAGCTTTAATTTTTATTTTCCCTTTTTTAATCATAAAAAACTCTACCACTAAAATCTGATTGTACTGCATGAAGTTTTTATAAATTTGCATCATCAGTAATCAGATATATATATAAATATATATGTAAGCATATATTTATATATACATGTATATTTTATTTGTGGTATGATGTTTACTTTTCTGGCTGATTTTAAGTTTTTTATATATAAAAATTTTTTTTACTTATAATTTCATAAAGAATTGATCATTTATCTTTGTTTACTTAATTATTTGTATCATATTTTGTTTTACTGGAAAATTTACCATTTTTAATATACCAGAGTTGTATTCCTTCAAAATTAAATTGGTAAATAATGAGGTTTATCTTGCCTTTCTTTGAAACTAAATCCCAGGGCATAAAAGCACAAAACTTTTATTTGATTTTATCCTTTGATATTGGATTGCTTGTATTTAATATTTTACCCTAGTTCCATAAATTTATATTTTTTAAAAGGTCTTATGCTTTAAGAATTAATATTTTTGTTTTTTCTTATTTCTCAAGTTTTTTGTGTTCTTTTATCAGTGTAAGCCTTTTCATTGATATGTGACTACAATTAAAATGTCCATTTGTATGATTGATCATAGCAATATCCTAGATAATTTAAAAAATAAAGCATTAAAAACAGAGTATAAGGTTTGACTAAATAATGTATATTCATGGTTTAACATCTTTTGAATATGAAAAGATGTACAATAAGAGCTTTTACTCCCCTGTCCCTGAGCTGTCATCTCACATGCAGTAAATTTTAGTAAATCCTTTGCCCATTTTTTAAGTGGATTGTTTGTTTTTGAATTGTAAGAGTTCTTACAATTCTGGATATTAAACTCTGACCTCATATATGATTTGCAAGTATTTTTTCCGTCCTGTAGTTGATGTTGTCCTTAAATGGACAGGTGTTTTTCATTTCTGTGAAATCTGATTTCTCTATTTTCTTCTTTTGTTTGCTGATGTTTTTGGTATCCATCTAAGAATCCATTGCCAAAGCTGAAGTCAGAAAGATTTACCCCTATGTTTTCTTCTAATAGTTCTATACCTTTAGCTCGTATTTAGGTGATTGATCCATGTTTTTGTTTTGTTTTTTGTTAATATATGCAGTGAGGCAGGAGTTCAGAACTGTATTCTGTTCATGAAGTTACCCAGGTGTCCCAGCACCGTTTGTTGAAGAGAGAGTTGTTTCTTTATTGAATGGTCATGGCCCCTTTGTCAAAAATCAGTTTGATGTGGATGCTGGATTCATTTCTACACTTTCAGTTCTGTCCCATGGGTCTTTCTGTTTATCTGTGTGCCTGTTCCGCTCTGTTCTGATTACTGTAGCTCTACAGTAAGTTTTGAAGTTAGAAAGTATGAGTCTTCCAGATTTGTTCTCTTGACAGTATCGTTCAGCCATTTAGGGTCCCTCTTGGTTCCACATAATGGGATGCTCAGTTTTGGTCTCTGCCATAAAAGTCATTTCAATTTTGATAGGAATTGTACTGAATCTGTGGATCACTTTGAGGAATATTGACATTCAAACGGTATTAACTCTTGTATTTTATGAACAGGAAATTCTTCAGAGTATTTGCACACAGAATGTGTTAAGAATTGTTCCTCCTTTTCTGTTCTTTCAAAGAGTTGAGTACGATCAGTATTAATAATTCTTTAAATGTGTTTTAGAATTCACAAGCAAAGTCATCTGATCCTAGAGGTTTTTTAATTATTGATTCAATCTATTTGCCTGTTATAGGTCTGTTTTGATTTTCTGTTTCTTCTTGTATCAGTTTTGGTCATTATGTGATTCTAGGAGTTAGTTCATTTATTGATTATCTAACTTGGTGGACCATTGTTTATGGTATTCACTTACAATCCTTTTGAATTTTTTAAGTTTGTTACTAATGGCCTTTCCCTTATTTCTGATTCTAGTTATTTGCATCTTCTCTATTTTTCTCTTAGTCAGTCAAGGTAAAAATTGTCAATTGTATTGATCTTTTCAAAGAGCCAACTTCTGATGTTGTTGATTCTGTGTTTTTTTTTGGTTCCATATTTCACTTACCCCTGCTGTAATCTTTATTATTTTCTTCTTTCTGCTGGCCTTGAGTTTAGTTTCCTTTTTGTGGCAAGGCTGTTGAATTGGAATCTCGTTTTGTTAATGCAGGTGATTGTGGCTATAGGTCTCCCTCTGTGTTCTGCTTATGCTGCGTCTCACATGCTTTGGTATGTTCTGTTTTTCATTTATCTCAAAGTATGTTAATTTTCTTAGTGATTTCTTTGACCCATTGGTTGTTTTAGAGTGTGTTGTGTGAAATGGGTATCATTAAAGCCATAAAAAGAAAAAAGATAAAGGAGAGCACCAGTTCCCTAAAAGTCTTAAAAATTAGCTAGTACCTCTAAAGACTTGTTCATTTTCTAAGAAACCAAACTTTACTCTTATACATTACCATTTGTGGTTGCGCTATGGTAAACTTTTAACTGAAGAGCAACGATATAATTCATAATTGTGTGAGTGTAGTGGAGCGGTACAAGCAGAGGAAAGTGAACAGTAAGTCGCACAGGTTGGGTCCACCTTCTGCACCCATGCTGTGTTTGTGTGTGTGTGTATCTTATAATTTTCAGAGTAAATCACATGCTCTTTAGCAGTATCAGAGTTTAAAAGTCACTTAAGTATTTCAGTTAAGCTTCCTAAAGGCTGAGACCTGGGAATTATAGATGTTAATAATTCTAAGAATAGGTATTTTAGCAGCCCTTGAAGTATAAAACTTTTCCAGAGGTGAGTAATCTTGTCTTTTCCTTATATAAGTCTTTGTAATGTTTTTTTTTTTCTCTATATGTTACTACCAACATCATGACAAATTTCAACTGAAAATCCAAATCAAAGGGTGTATACTTATCAGTATTTGAATTTAAATTGTAATTCATTATTGCTTAACTCCTAGGCAAAAGACTAGATGAAAAAAATTTAGTAACAGCCATCAAATTTTTTCGAAGCTTAGATTATAGGAAATATTTTCAGTGGAATAGTGAAGACAAGTGGTGACCTATAATTAATTGGACTGGTATCACCCTTCTAGAATTGTGGGGTTTTGCTTCCTGACCTGAAGCACTCAGGCTTTCCCTCATTGGCGTCCGATCTGAGCCCACTGCTTCCTTTTGTGTTTTAGACTCCTTTCAGATCTCAGAGTCATTATCATATCAACATTCCCGTACTGTTTTAAATTTTAAATTGTGCCTGATCTCATTTCCTACTTCATTTCTTTTCCCTTTAACATCTGATCACTCACATTGTTTTACATCCTGTTCAGGTACTATTTTTTCTACTGTTTTTGTAGTCTGAACACATACCAATCTTTGAAGACGAAGAAAGTCAAGTAAAAGTGTTCATTAAATCAAATGTAATCATCTCTGAAGACATTTACTACCTTGAAAATGATTTCCTTATTATCATTAGAATTTATTTTGTTTTACTTATAAAACTGAAAGAAAAATACTAGAAACCTTTCTTGTTTAATTATGTACAAAATTTCATAGGAAGGGTGGGAGGTCCTTCATATGGAAAGAACTAGTGTTGTCAAAATGGCAGAAGTCAAACCAGTTGAAGCAAAACTCACTTACTTGAGTAAAGTGCAGATTACTGAGTCTTTTAGATTAATGAATTCTAAAGGCCTTAGAAATATCTTTCCTAGTGTCCGTGGTAAGAAACTACGGGAATACCTTCTGTAGTAGGATTACTACACTGATTTCCTCTCTGATGAGCAGTAGATCAGTTTTATATTTCACTTCAGTACACGTTAACTGATAAAGCATGTTTGAAAATATTTAAAATGTCTGTTGCCTTGAAATATGGATTCAGTAACGTTTTTAGGCGGGGTAGGCAAGGGATTCCTTTTGTATATCATGTTTATCAAAGCTTTATTATTTTGCCATGGTTATTATTCAAAGACATTTTTAAACCCACTGTCACATTTTCCTCTGAAAATCTAGACACCAGTTTTTAAATATTTTGTTTAGAATTATAAGAAAACTATTTTAAACACTAGATTTCTTCAGTTGGAGATGATGATACCAGTGGGAAAATATTAATTCAAATCTATACATTTATGCGCACCCTTGACCCTTCCTTGAACAGTGCACAGATTATGTGTGCTGACTGCCGCACAGCTCACTATCCAAGTATAACTCGACATTCAGCCAACCACAGATGCATGTAGTCATGTAGTACATGTTTAAGGGGTAAAACCTGCACGTAAGTGGGCTTCCCTGGTAGCTCAGCTGGTAAAGAATCCGCCTGCAGTGAAGGAGACCCTGGTTCAATTCCTGGGTTGGTAAAGTCCCCTGAAGAAGGGATAGGCTATGCACTCCAGTATTTCCTGGTGGCTCAGACAGAGAAGAATCCGCCTGCAATGCAGGAGACGTGGGTTTGATCCCTGGGTTGGGAAGATCCCTTGGAGGAGAGCATGGCAACTCACTCCAGTATTCTTACCTGGAGAATTCCCATGGACAAGGGAGCCTGGCGGGCTATAGCCTATGGGGTTGCAAAGAGTCGGACATGACTGAGCTACTAAGCACACACACACTTCATGTAAGTGGGCCCACAGCACAGTTCAAACCGGTGGTGTTTAAGGGTCAACTGTAGTATGAAAATCCTAAGGAGTCTTGTGGATAGACTAGTACATCAGAGGCTTGAAAAAGGTGAATTTACAAGAAGTGAGATACGCAGCACAGCAGATAAGGTACTTACAGAGTTCATTATTTGAAAAGTGGTATGACTAGAAGTTGTGGTTAAATGAATGATAGAGGAAGAGGAAATTAGGGTATTTGAAGCTGGTCATAATTTAGCAATTAAAGTCCTGATGGCTGTGTCACAAACAGACTACAGCTTCCACTTTTTCCTGCCGTCACCTTCTGGGCCTCTTCTCAGCTCAGCAATGCTCAGGAAGAGGAAGCCATCTGGTACACTTTATAACTGCCGTCGCCATCAAGGTGCCAGGATGTAACCAGTTCTCCGTGGCTTAGAGTATCAACCAAAGTGTATTGGCACTGACTCCCACGTTTGCTATTTTAGCCAGCAAGAAATAAAAACAGGTGGCAGAGTAAATTATTACTAGCTGTGATTGAGAAAAGTGAACGAATGTTTCTCTAAAGTCCTAAATTCACAAAATTTTAGAATTCAAGGAGACAAGGATTGACAATTTTTTTTTTCTTTTCCTATGTGCCCGTTTGGATTGGTCGGTAATGGCTGCTGTGTTGAGAAGGGTTTTGAGGCCAGCTTTGATCTCAGAAAGGAAAATTAACAATCTCATTAGCAATAGATAAGAAAATGACAAAATATATGTATTTTTGATTTCTGTACTCAGCTTAATTCCTGTATGTTTCCGTTGAGGAAACAAAAACTCAGAGAGGTTTACAGTTTTCATTGGGTTCTTTGGTACTTAGGAGTTTTGAGACAGGAGCTCTTCAAACTCTTGAGTTTAGCGTTCTTGGTTTGGCACATCCGTAGCTACATTCCAGTTAAAAGATTCATTACAGTAACCTATAACATAAAATTCCTCTTTGATTAAGAATCACTAAGCCTCATGGTTTAAAAAAAAGAAAAAAGGGAAAGAAAATGTAAGGCACAAAAAGTAAACAGTAACACAGTTATTTTTGGTATACCTGTTTTTGAGATAAAGAAACTATTATTCTGTACTTTAAACAGAGGGTGTATGCATGTACTTGCAGTTAGAGCAGATATCTTACCTACACTTCATAACTTTATTTCTTTAAAGAGTAACGCAATAGGAAGACAGTAGCGTGAGATAGTTTAAGAGTGAATATTTGGAGATAATTGGGAAGCAGGAAGAAGGGTTAGGAGAAAGCAAGAACACCCATGGAAGAGAAAGAAAACCCATGGGACATGAGGGGAAAGTATAAGTTAAATATTTAGGGCCTTTTTGATTTTTCAGGCATTAAAATGTTTTCTCTTTTTGTTAGTACTTTCTAGAATAACTACCTTTCATCCTTAAACTTTTCCTCTCAGTGGAATATGCTTATGTGTCATCCTTGTGCTCTCATTAGTATCACTGGCCCTTAGCAATCTCAGTGGGAGTCTCTAAGGATCCTTGGTATTATTGGTCCTCACCCATCAAGCCTCATAGTAAGCATATTTGGAAAACATCAAAATACAGCGACCCATGCGTATACTGGTCCATCCCCAGTGCACAGTCATTTCCCCACTTTTCAGTCACTCACTCAGCTAAAACCTTCAGAGGCACCTGAATAGAAAGATGGCAGAATACGTGTTTTACGTTTAAATTTGTTTTTGCTTCTCAGATTTGTTTTTCCTCTTCTTATCTACATCTTTGTGCTTTGAATTTAGATTTATACCGAGTAATTATAATTTTAACATAATATATGTAAGACATTAGAAATAATGGAAAGGACTTGTAGTCACGCCTTAGTTTCAGACTCAACTCCTCTAAAAGCATATCATCTGTTTCTAAGGGACCATCTTCAGAATAACGTAGACTCTTCTTTAAAGTGTCCTGCATTCAGTTCAGTTCAGTTCAGTCGCTCAGTCGTGTCCGACTCTTTGTGACCCCATGAATTGCAGCACGCCAGGCCTCCCTGTCCATCACCATCTCCCGGAGTTCACTCAGATTCACGTCCATCGAGTCCGTGATGCCATCCAGCCATGCATTAGTACATAGTGATTAATTCCTATTTTAAATCTGCCAATACTTTTTGGTGGGTAGGGAGGTATATGGGAAAAATAAATGAGAATAATCATTCTACCCTTTTTATTATATCATAGTGATTTATTTAAAATATCTGCAAAATAACTCAGAGGATTTCTCTCCAAAAATACTTCATCACTTTTGAACTTTTATTTCATTAGATTTTCAAGTCTACTTCAAAAGTGAAAAACATTAATATCTTTTAAATGTATTTTAGAATTCTACCTCAGTTTAATTAAAATGTGAAAGAACTTTAATTTTCAAATACTTTGTAAAAGAGAAACAAACTTTTATGTTTCCTTGAAAATACTAAATTTACTTCTGTATGTTGAAAGTGGAACAAAGTATTACTTAAAATTTTCATTTCAAAATAGAACATTTCCACAGATGCTTTTACGGAGAGCATTCAACACCTGTGAAGATGGTCTTTTTAATCAGCCACTGGGTCAGGTGCTAAGGGCATAAACTTGCTGATTATTTCTGGTCCTGCTGTGCCTGTGGAAGTATGAAGGGTCATCTTTATTCTCTGCTTTTCATTTAGGTTTTAAAATGTAGTTAACTTCTGCAAGTTTTTATTTAAAAGCACTTTCAAAATTTAAACTACGACATCAGCTTCTAGTAAGATAAAATGTTACTTAGTATAAAAGGTAGTAGACCCTTGGGAAGTATTGGATGAGCAAACAAGGTTAGTTCAATCGTAAGTTACCTTATTACATTGTGATATGCACAGTCACTCCATAATGGTGTTTATCTCTTGAATTATCAGCCTTACAAAATAAAAATGTGCTCCTCTCTGTGTTGAGGTGTATTTCATTCAAAACTTCCATTTATGAATACTTTGGGGGGGAAAAGAATATTCTGCGATGCGTTTTTACTTTGGCCTTTTCCGCCTCCGTGTCTCTCTAGGAGCTGATCCCCCTCATCTTGTGCACAGCCTGTCTGCACCCCGAGCCCAAGGAGAGGGACCAGCTTCTCCACATACTCTTCAATCTGATCAAGAGGCCCGACGACGAGCAGAGGTGACTATTGGTGCTTCTCTGGGAAATCAACATAGTGCTGCCTTGCTCTTTATTGCTTTGGCGTCAGGATTGCCTTTCTAACCTAAATGCCGTCTCTCCTCTCTAAGGGTCTCTCTTACTAAGGGGAGCACTAGCCTTGCTCACAGTGCCCAACCGTGCTCTCCTTGTCAGTCCAGCACTCAGGTCGCACTGCTGCGCTTCCGTGCTAGTCATCTTTGGACTGCTGATTGTTCCATAAGTCTTCGCTTTTATCTTTCACATTTGATTTCCAAGAGCTCCTGAATGTTTCCCTTTTCCCCCCACAGATGAACTAGATACAGCATAGCCTCTTAATAGTTATGCTTTACCAGAAATGAAATATTTAACATAGGGATGTCTGCATCACCAAGCTGTCTATAAAGCAGTTTCTGTATGGCTGGAGGGATGTAGTGTTTCGGTTAGTCCTGATTCAAACACCTGCAATCAAGGATGCCTGCGTGGAGAAATGAGTTGTGCTTGGGGGTGGTGAGGGGCAAGAGAGTGGTGGGGCAGGGGGACAAGACACATACCCGAGAGACTTCTGGAAGAAAGGGGAGTGGGTTTTTTGCTCAGGCATCCGTGATAGGTGTCTCCCCAGAAAGTAGGCTTTAAAATACTAGGAGAAGCTGTGCAAGTGTGAGCGTGAGCAAAGTACCCTGGGGGAGGGTAGGCAGACTAAGCACCAGCTGGACAGGGCTGAGCTGCTGAAATGTCTCCACGTTGTGATTTTCCAGCTTAATAAGCGGGCAGTTTTCGCTTATACTTTCGCAAAACAGAATTGTACATTAAGATTAGGCAACTTGATATCATTTTAGTGCTTCTTTTACTGACTATTACAGTTTCTGCCTCTTCTGAGCACGGTGGGAAATCATGAAGTGAACCATATGACAAGTCAAGCCGGAAATTTAAGATGCAGGGAGCCTCTCCACCGTGAGAATAAACAGTCACGTAGACTTGGAGACTGTGAACATGTGTCTCTTTCCTGCCCTTGCTAGAATACACCTGAGCCAGCAGAGAGACATGTTTCTTTCAGGATCTAGTCAAGGTTAATCTACATGAAAGGAAATTCAATCAGGTTCCATGCATTGCAAACTGAAATTTTCCGAGGACAATTTGATGGTGCTGTCTATGGGGTCACACAGAGTCGGACACGACTGAAGTGACTTAGCAGCAGCAGCATATAGGAAAGTTAATATTTTATCTTCTCCTTGAAAATACTATTCCCTATCTTAGAAACTTAATTAATAATTAATACTACTTATTACATTGTCATTTTTAGAATGCAAGGCAAAAATCTCTCAACTTACCTAGCCTGTTTTTACAGACTCTGCATGTAAAGCTAGCAGCTGCCACCTGGTGGCCAAAAGTGCCTGTCAGCCTGACTTCAGGTCAAGACACGTCAGGATTTAAACGCGCGTGTTCACAGATGATCTTCCACTTTTCGGAAATAAAGTTATTTATTTAAATAAGCTAAACTGTTAACTATATTTGATATGAATAAAAAATAAAGCAAAATTTTTAAATTAGCATAAGTTTGACATATAATCAGTTATTACTTTTCATTTTCTTTACTTACTGAATCACAAGCTTCCTTGTGTCCTAAGAGTTTTATGCTCAGCTATATTGCATTTTTGGTAACTCTTTGCTAGCAGCCATAACTAACCCCATATTTCCACCTGTTGTGTCAGTTCAGTTGCTCAGTCTTGTCCAACTCTTTGCAACCCCATGGACTGCAGCGCACCAGGCCTCCCTGTCCATCACCAACTCCTGGAGTTTACCGAAACTCATGTCCATCGAGTCGGTGATGCCGTCCAGCCATCTCATCTTCTGTCGTCCCCTTCTCCCATCTTCAATCTTTCCCAGCATGAAGGTCTTTTCCAGTGAGTCAGTTCTTTCCATCAGGTGGCCAAAGTATTGGAACTATAGTCCCTGGAATTTCTGCAGGCCAGAATACTGGAATGGGTAGCCTTTCCCTTCTCCAGGGGATCTTCCCAACCCAAAGATCGAACCCAGGTCTCCTGCATTGCAGGTGGATTCTTTACCAGCTGAGCCACAAGGGAAGCCCATTGTGTCAAATAGCAATCAAATAATTTCACAAGTAGGAACAGTATTTGATTTCCCACAAGTAGAAACAGTATTTTTACTACCACAGGAGTCTGAATCGAATGCTATTAATAATCTGTAGCCATCTGATCTTTTCTGTTTTCAAGTATATTACAAAACTGACCTACTTTTTAGAATTGTGACTCGATTCTGCTAGAAGTTTATTTTGAGGGGCTTAACATTTTTTTAACAAATTTGTACATGTTTAATATAGTGATGGTGACTCACAATTTAAAGTTATTTCACATGAATGTCTTATACAAGTGTATACTTCTTACATTTGTTCAAAATGCTTAAATTTCAACAGTTCATTTATTATAATTATCAAATATTTCTGAAACCTGTGTGTGTGACTTCTCATTATTTTAACAGACTAGTAGGGGTAGAAATGATCAGAAATGAAGAAATTTTTAGTGGGAAGCTAAATGTCTGTCTTAAAGCCTGGGAATTTCTTTTTCCATTTTTCTTTTACTCACTTTCTTTGCCTTCCTAAAGTAGGAGCAAAGAGAAAAGCTGAGAAGCCATCAGAGAAGACAGTGACATAAGCATAAAGGGAAGTCACGTAGGTAAAAGTTACAAGGAACGGGGAGAGGCTGCTGCCGCATGCCGTGAAGACACGCGGCTCAGCATTGTCCTGCCGCCCACAGGCTTACTGTCTGTCACTGTTCCCCCCAGCCTGAGAGAGCAGTTGTCGCTGACTTGGGCAGTCTAAGGAGAAACCTAAAGTCATGCTTCGGTTTTCAGTTAAATTGACATATTTTAAGAAACAGCAATGAGGAATTGCTTTTATAGTTGATATGAATTAAACTTTCTGTTTTGGTTTTCCTTAAAGTTGGCTACTTTGAAACATCTGTGGAAAACATGCTTTTTTTTTCCATCAAGCTTTACTGGTTTTGAAGTCATAGATAATCAGAAGTAAAAAAAAATGAAAATTTAACATTCTGACTTTCAGAGTCATTTTAAATGTATCGTCATTCTGAAAAGTGAAAAATCTTTCAAAATTTTGTATTATAAATCTATCATAAAATGAAACTATCATATTAATTATTTATATATTGTTTTATAACAAATTACCCCAAAAGAAAGTGGTTTAAAGTAACACTTATATTATGATTTATGTGAGTCAGTCCATCCGGGTCTCTTATAAAGCTGTGGTCAAGGTGTTGTCTGTGGCTGGAGTGACCTCAAGGCCCATGGGGGAAGGATTTGCTTCTGAGCTCATTCACGTGGTTGGTCATTGGCAGGGTTCATCCTCTCACCACCTGAAACCGCTCCAGCGTGGTAGTGTCTTCAGAGCATGCCGGCTGAGAAGGCAGAAAAGACTCTCTCGAGGTGGCTGTCACAGGCCTTTGTAACCTGATCTCATAAGTGACATCCCGTCACTGTGGCCATTCTGTTCATTAGGAGCAAATCCCTGGGTCCAGTCTGCACTCCACAGATGGGGTCACACACAGGCATGAATATCAGGAGACAGACCTCATTAGGAGTCATGTCAGAAGCTGCCTACCTACCACAGTTATCTTGGGTTCAGTACCAAAAATTCTCACTTAAGCATCATCTCACTAATACAGTATCATAGTTTTTAGTTACAGAAATCTGTCTGCTCAGTCGTGTCTGACTCTTTGTGACCCCATGGACTGTAGCCTGCCAGGCTCCTCTGTCCGTGGAATTTTCCAGGCAGGAATATTGGGCTGGGTTGCCATTTCCTCCTCCAGGGGATGTTCCCAACTCAGGGCTCGAGCCCGTGTCATTTGGGTCTGCTGCATGGGCGGGTGGACTCTTCACCGCAGCTCCGCCTGGGGAACTGGGCTACAGGAGTCCTGGGAAAATGGTCATAGATTGAGTTAGTGACTGGAAACTGAAGTTCATTAGAAATGGAAGCATTAAACATGATCTCACAATGTACTATTATGTGGGAAGTTAATTTAGGAATTCAGCTTTACAGCTGTAGAGAATCTCTTCACAACGTCTCTAAATGGTGTTGCCGTTGCTGGAAGGACTAGTCTTAAGAAACTCACTCCCTTGGGGCAGTCTATCCGTTGGGAAAAGTCAAAAGTCAAATTTGATCATACAGAAATAGTTGTACTCCATGGTGATTAGAGCTGGCTCTTCTTAACCCCCAGGCCTGGCTGTGCTTCCTAACGCGACGCTAGTCTGCAGTCATGCATTTTGTCTTTCAGGCAGATGATACTGACGGGCTGTGTGGCATTTGCACGTCATGTTGGACCCACACGTGTTGAAGCTGAGCTTTTACCACAGTGTTGGGAACAGGTAAGTAGCTGTGTTGGGTTTTCTCTAGCTGTTGTATTCTAGGTTATTGTAAATGCTCATATTATCTTTTAAAAATGCTATTAGGAAACATGTGGGATATAAATTATGCTAGTATTTCTGTTGCCCAGCCCGGTGATTTAACAGTACTTAAGAAACGTCTGGGATGTTTTGCTTTATTCTGAATCAAGTGAGCTACAAAACAGAAAAAAATATATAAAAAAAACTAATGAGTTCAGGGAAAGCAAGAGGCTCTGTGTATGTATAAGTAAGGAGGTGAATAATAGACATTGTATCTGTATATGCTGTATACTTGTATATGTTACAAATATAGACAGAATGTAAAGCGTGAACCTTTGATGTAAGAAGTCTGTATAATTCAGCTCACTATTTACTAGTAACACTTTTGGTTTTATATTGAATATTCCTGTCTTCTCTAAAACTCAGGATCTTTGACTTTGTACACTTGACATTTAGGTCATTAAGTAACTCACTGTTCCATCCTCAAAAGATGAATTTCTTACTTATGAAGACAGATTTCTTGGCCTTATTTACACTAGCTCTGTCACTTGTTCTTAAGAAAAAATATTACTCTCTGGAATATTGCTGAAGTACATGGTCTTTGAGAATTCTCTTCCCACTTTCTTCAGATATGCATTTTTTTCTTTAAAATTTAGTAGAGCCGTCTCCTAATTTAGCAACCTAGGGACGTTGTTTGAGAGGGAGCATTAAATGTGCTCACGTCGTCTCTGACAGTCCCTTTGTCTCCTGCCGATCCTAGTGCGCAGTAATCTAGGGTGAGACTCTAATCACGGAAAATGAAGTTGAGCTGAAAACAGTATACACAACTTTGAATTTACAGTTCTCTACAGTTCTGTATATGTACATGTCTTTTAAAATTGTTTTTCCATCTTCTTTTAAGCTTTATTGAGATTGTAATTCAGACAGCATACAGCTCACCTGTTTAAAGTCTACAGTTCAGTGGGTTTTAGTAGTCACAGAGATACACAGCCATCACTACAGTCAACTTTAGAACAGTTTTATCACCCACAAAAGAAGCCCCAACCTCCTAAAGTGGTTCTTACATTTCAAGGTTGTTTTCGCTAGTCTGAGTCCCTTCAATTTCTGTATAAATTGTAAGATCAACAGGTCAATTTCTGCAAAGAAGCCAGCTGAAATTGTAAGGATTGCCTTGAATCTGTAGATCAGTCTGGAGGGTGTTGCCATTCCAATAGTGAAGCTTTCAATCCATGAATTTAAGACGTCTTTCCATTTATTCTGGCAGTGATGCATGAATTTCTTCACTGTAGTCACCATGAAGAGTAAAATCCGAGCTTTTTACTCCACTGGTAAAGAAGTAATGAGGGAGACCTGGGCGTGATCCCTGGGTTGGGAAGACCCCCTGTACAAGGGAAAGGCTACCCACTCTAGTATTCTGGCCTGGAGAGTTCCATGGACTGGACAGTCCATGGAGTCGCAAAGAGTCGGACACAACTGAGCGACTTTCACTTCACTTCTCCGTTTATTTAGGTCTTTTAAATTTCCTTTCAGTAATGTTTTATAGTCTTCAGAATATAATTTACATAAAGTTTATGCCTGAGTATTTTATTCTTTTTAATACTATTGTATAAATAGAATTTTCTGTATTTTTCTGGTTGTTGATTGAAAGTATGTAGGAATACAGTTGATGTTGTGTGTGCATTTAATTTTGAGACTCATCCTGCTAGACTAAAGAAACGTGTAAGTTTATGGGTAACATATTATGACATTCAAACCATTTTGTCTTGAGGTTATTGTTCCTGGGTTAAGCCTAACTCGGAGATCTCAGTTACCAGCAACTCCCCCGCCACCTCTTTCTTCTGCAGCCTGAGTAGACATGGGCATCAAGGATCTGTCAGCCGCCTGCCTCCAGTCAGTTGTCCAGTAGATTGCTGCATGATTTCTTTTCTTAATTTTAGGCATCCAGTACTTTAGTGAATTATGTCACCTTTTCATATGGGAGTATGAGAACAGATATGCTTCTTTTCCAGTCAAAGAAAGATTTATATTCTATGAAGAAGACATAGGGAATTAAACCCAGTATGTGTCCTTTTTTTTGTTTTGTTATTTTTTGTTATGATTCAGTGTAGTTTTTACAATAGTAAAACCCCATCATCTTGCATGTGCAAGCAGGAATGAATTGACATCTGCTCACTTTAAAAACAAAGTCATAACACTGGTCAGGAGCTCTGGTTAAATCATTGATGACTTGCGACTTAATCCTTGAGGTAAAAATGAGGAATGATGGATCATTCCTGGTACATATTGTAGGCCATAGCAGTAAATACCTAGACGCTGAATTTTCCAAATTGTAGGCCATATCAGTAAATATCTAGATGCTGGATTTTCCAAATTTGAAAATATAATAATGTTCCTAGGGAAGCAAAAGGTTGCTCCTGACATCCTGAGGAAAGCTTTCTTGGGCAAGCCCACAATCTCTAGACACCTTGCCATATTTTCATCTTTGCTTTATCCTCTTTCTCTTCAACAGATAACCCCTGTGATCTCATTTTTTAGGCTCTCTCTGAGTCCCTTAATCCTGATCCAGGTATAGGGATCCCCAGACGTGGAAAGAAAGAAGCCTTATTGCATTCCTAACAAGATTTGTGGTGAAAATAATTCTCTTTTGGAGGAAGGGAGGGTATGTTGTTTATGTTTATTTATTTTTTACTCTAGATTAATCACAAGTACCCAGAAAGAAGATTGCTTGTGGCAGAATCTTGTGGAGCGCTGGCACCTTACCTTCCTGTAAGAATTGTAATTTTTTCTTAAAAAAAAAAAAAACCTTTTCCTTCTTTTTTTAGCAATAGAGAAACCTTTTTTTCAGGTGTCTTATTACCCATTTTAATCCGCATTGTGTCCTAACAAAGGAAGAAGATGAGCTGAATAAAGAAAGCTCACATTGATACCATGTGACATTGCAGACAGAGGGGAACGTTAGCCATTGATTTTACATGAGTATAAATATATTAAACCTCATCAGGAATTCTCAAAGTTTGGTCTGAGGACCCTGGGGAGTTCCTTGATCCTTTCGAAGAGGTCCATGAGATAAAAATCATTTTCCTCATAATATTAAAACATTTCTGTCTGTTTCTCTGTGTTGACAGTTACACTGTCGGTGCAAGCACAAGTGGTAGCGGGCACAGCGCCTGTGCGTCAGCGCCGATCAGAGCAGGGACCCCCAGATAGACGGGCAGCGGCCATGCTCTTTGCCACAGTGCGCCCACAGGGAGGCAGCTGCACTCAGACATGCACTTGGGGAAGCGGTGAAATTATTAATTCTGCTAAACTTTGACCCTGAGTGTGCCTCTTTTCTACTAGTCTGTATAATCAGCTGGAAGACAATGGTATTAAGCCCTTTGGCTGCATTCTGAACTCTGGTGGCTGTTGCAGAGAGAAGGCACTCAGATAGCCAGGGCTGTGAGCTGGACCACCTGCCTTGCTCGTGGACACCAGTTCCCTCAGTAGAGCACTGACAAACAAGCTGTGATTATTCAGACTTGGGTATGTGGCAGACATTGTCACGAAGATAAGTGGCATGGAGCCTTGCTTCAAGGTAAACAAGTACAGTTTTCATTGCCAATGATAAAATTAGAACTTCTAATGAGAACAAGAATTTTGGAAAACTTGTATTCACCATTCAGAGCTTGACAGCTTCTATTCTTATCAGAAGAGGCTATGAAGATACTTCTCCCTTTCTCAGGTACACATTTCTGTGAGGCCCGGTTTTCTTAAGTCCTCCCACCCAAGCAACAGAACACAGTTGAGTGCAGAGCAGATAAGAGGATCCTGCCTGTCTTCTTTTGAGTCAGACGTCACTGAGATTTGCAACACTATCCCTCACTAGTTGTTTTGATTATAGTTATTTCCATTAAAATTGTAATTTCATTAGTCATTAAGAAGTTTAGTTTTTAATGAGTTAATAATTTGAAATTTCTCATTTCAAATTTCTGATATGATAAATGTCAGGATGATATTCCCCAGCCAAACAAAAGCTGTTTGAGGTGCTTGTTGGTTCCTAAATGACCGAGGGCCCCCGCCAGGAAGAAGACTGAGCACGCTGGGCTGCTGTGCTCTCTCAGGCGTCTCCCGATGAGCCCAGGGCTTGCAGGGGATGGAAGCAGGAGGCGACATCAAGAATTGCTTCACTGTGAACAACGGTCTTAAAGCAGAGCTTGACAAAGTACAGTCTGGAGACCAGATGGAGTCCGCAGCCTGTGTTTTAATAAAGCTTTATTGGCACGCAGCCACACGCTTTTCTCGTGTATGGTCTGTCTGCTTTCATGCTGCAGCAGCAGAGTTGAGCGGCTGCAGCAGAGACTTTTCGGCCCAGTTTGCTGACCCCTGCCCTGAAGGGTCGTTTCTATAAGACAGCTCTTTAAAGGGAGTACAAAAATTGGAATTATGCAACAGTACATAGGAGAAGGCAAGGCAACTCACTCCAGTACTCTTGCCTGGAAAATCCCATGGACAGAGGAGCCTGGTGGGCTGCCGCCTTTGGGGTCGTGCCAAGGCAGACACGACTGGAGCGGCTTAGCAGCAGCAGCAGCACAGGAGCTGTCTATGTTACATTTACCGTTAGCTCCCATTCTGTAGTGTGAGGGTGAGTGAAGACTGAGAACCCCAAGAGTCAGACGATCGTCTTTTAAAAAATAAAATTTATCTTTTCTTTTTATACAGAAAAATACAGAGAATAATCCAAGAACAATTCATGGTCTCCACTCCCAGAAACGTTGTTGTTGAAAATAAATTTTCAGACAGTACAGAAAAGAATAACATGAAAATCAAAGCCTTCCCTGGCCCTAGTCATTCTCTCCAAAGACATCTGCAGTTAATGGTTTTTAATGAATACTTAGAGAAAATAAAACTTCATGCATATACAAGCTTACAAATTTATATCTTTTAAATTTTTCTTACTCAGAATGAATTACACTGTACAATGATCTGTATATCCCTTGTGTGGGAATCTCTGCATTTTAAATTTTCACATATTGCTGAAACCTCTTTATCTTGCTTCTCTTGACATGTCCATTTTTTTTATTTTGATAGTTTAACTCTCCCCCAACCAAGACAGCACAGATCGCACTCCCATCAGCTGTGCCTCAGAGCTCTTATTTTCCCGTACTTCCACCAGGAACTGGGCATAGACTTTTTTTCTAGTGTTTTCCTATCTTTTCAGAGAAAATCATCTTATTGTGATAAATTGTATAGGTAGATATCCATGAGTGAGTCTGAGCACCCTATTATTTATTGTTCCAAGAGAGAGCTGAATATCACATGCTCTCAAAGAAGGAAGAAGCTGTTCCACACTGCTCCTAGCACTCGAATGCAAAGCAGCGTTAGTAATGGACTTAACGTTTCCTGCATGAATCTCCGCGTGCCTCATTATCCCTCAGTAACTGGTAGCAGTAGAACCTCAGTGTAGTCATAGCTCAGATGGCGTGAAGCCTCCTAACTTGTCCCGTGGGTTTCCTTAGCATATGGAAACTGCCACAGTTGACCACAGCCTCGATGGCTGCAAAGCAGATACCCAGCTGAGGTTTACTGATCTCTGGCCTGTTGCCTGTGTAGACATCACCCCAAAAGCCCTTTTAATTCACTTTTAAAGAAACCTTGGGAAGCAGTATGTAACCTAAACGATAAATAAACAAGGCTGTACCAAAAAGTATATTCACCACCCTAAATGTGACCAAACGTTTCTATAATTACATATATTTTTGTTTTTAAAAATCAAAACAAAAACTAGATTATTTAAAAACATCTTTCAGACCTTGCTCTGCATCCCAGATCACACTGGAGATTTACAGAAGTGGTCATTTCCTTTTATTGTAACTGTTAAATGTAAAAGTGACCTAAACAAGTTTAGGTTTAAAGAATTTTATGAGTTGATCAAGTTACGATAATGGTACAGAAAAGGGAAGGAAGGGCAAGAATATGAAAACAATGACACTTTATTCTAACCTCAGACATTAATTAGGCTGAATCCGTGGGGGAAAAGTTGTATGAAATTTAAGACGCAATAGTAGTTGACATTATATTTAATAGTAGCATCTGAAAATAGCCGTGCAGTTTTGTAAGCACTTTTAAAGTTTACTCTCGTATTTTATCATTCTGTTTTTTCTCCCCCTCAATTCTTCAAAAAAATAGCAACACCAGGATTTTAGTTTCCATGCTCCTACCCCAGGCAAATGTTTTGATTACCAGAGTGATTTTTGTAATCCCTCCTGTCTATCAGTGCTTTTCTGGGTTCCATAGGTAGTGATAGGAAGAATAGTCCTTTTACACAAAAGAGTCTGTTTATGGCAGAGGGGTGACTGTTGGTTTGCCGAAAGTGCACTGTGGAGGTTTCAGGGGTTGGCACTTCCATAGCAAAAACACAAAAGTGCTGGGAGACGATCATTAGCAAGTTCAGGGCAAATGTTCTCTTTAGAGAGGAGAATTTTGGGGGGGGGGGGGGGGGGCTTCTGTAACGTCGTCTGTGTTTCAGAAATGACTTGAAGCAAATATAGCAACGTGTTAATATATATTTAATCTGGATTGTGACTACATGGATATCTGTCATTTTTTTCTATTCTTTTCTGCTACTAGTATAAAAAAATAGTAAAACATGTTCTTGTTCATTTCAGAAAGAGATCCGTAGCTCCTTGGTTCTTTCAATGTTGCAACAAATGTTAATGGAAGATAAGGCAGATTTGGTAAGAGAAGCTGTGATCAAAAGCCTTGGTATCATTATGGGATACATTGATGACCCAGACAAATATCAGCAGGTATGCCTTTCAGAATAAATCCCATCTATTCCATTATAAAATTCTGAATGGTGTAATATCCCAAATCTCTGATTCAGATACCACATAATCCATAGTAGGGATGGCAAATGTGTCAACCTGAACAAGGTAAAGTTGGCTGCCTGGTTTCAATTCTGCAATTTCAAGGAGGAAATGCTTTGATTCATTTATAGTATCTGCCACAGCTTTGTGGCAGGAAATTGGCAGCGTTTTCTCTCTGGTTTCCCCATCAGTGGATACATGACATTTTTCTTTAAAGGACTTGGGGAAGGCAGGCTTATGAATGGCTTCTTTCTCGCTTAAAATGTCTTCTAAATGTACTGGAATGTACGTTACAGTCTGTTGTGTTTCCGAGGCTTCTGTTTTGCTTTAAATCTGTGTTATGTCTGTCTGTTCCCTTGTGGCAGGGTTTTGAACTGTTGCTGTCAGCCTTGGGTGATCCCTCAGAAAGAGTCGTTAGTGCCACACATCAAGTATTTTTACCAGCCTATGCTGCCTGGACTACAGAACTTGGAAATTTACAGTCTCACCTTATACCCACATTGCTGAACAAGATTGAAAAACTTCTCAGGGTAAATGCTTCCTTTATTTATACAACAGAAATTATACAAGTGTGTTTTAAGGCATCTTGAAAGAATGTTGGGGAAACAAAGATAGAAAGTACCACTTCGCTGAACATGCTAATTAATTACCCTTTAAAGATTCTGTTGGTCTGGAGCCAAGAGAGATTTGAGGAAGGTTTGCTTGACTGAAGCTAAGGAGAAAGGGCACGATCTGACTTTTTAGCCAAAATAGCCCCTTTGTGGCGCCTGCTCTGACACTGTTCCCAATGCTGCCTCCTCCTAACCTCTCCTGAGTATTTAAAGACTTTAGATAAAGTATCAGTTTCAGTCCCCAGAACTGCAGAGATGACTTAGAATATGAGTCTGCAAAGCTTTCTTATTTACACGATGTCAGAATGTCTTAACTTTATTTCACTGCATTCGTTCATGCCCTCACTCTTTAAAATGAATCTTCTTCTCTTCATTTTTTTTCTTCTTTAAAATGAATTTTCCATTCTTCCTAAGAACAGAAGAAAAGTTGATACAATGAAACTAATTTTTGTACTAAAAGTCTCAGTGTCTATGAGAAAAACTAACATTTCTTTCATGTGTATTATGTACACATTATGTACCATATTTTATAAAGAAAATCTATTATTTCCTCCTTAGAACTCTTTGAATTATATTTTGGTTTTTTGGTGTGGAAACTGTTTAACTTACCGCAGCTGTCAAATGACAGGACCAGGATCAGGTATCAGCCTCTGAAACTACACTGTTGCCCTTTCTACCCCCAAATTTTAACAATCTTTATAAGACTCTTAACATAAAGTATTTTAACATATATATATACTACTCTGTGTATAGTCTTACATGTATATATGTGCATTTATTTAATTTAAAAATTGGACTTCTTTTTCCTATAAATTTCAAAATGCATGTTGAAGACTATAAATAGACAGCTAGACTGGAGTACCTCTTTTCATGAAACCTAGGGGATTTTTCTCAAGTATTTTATTTTTCTTTAATATTTGCATCCCTTCTGAGAATTATCCATCGTTTTCTTTGTTCCATTCCATAACACAGCTAATTCCACGTTGCCACTAAACACAGCTGCAATATTCAGCACAGGTACTGTTCCATAAAGAAATTAACTAGTTTAGAGCCTGATAGTAAAAAAAACCTAACATACCTGGTGCTTCTGACACAGCTGTTACTTGTAATATCATGACATCCCAAGTGGACTTGAGCAGCGTTTAGTGCTTCTGTCTCTGATGACTCTGCTCTTCATTGTGATGCTGGGCTTCTGTGACCACAGTGATCATTTCACTCTTTTTGGTTGTTGTTTCTGTTATCTCTTTCTTTTTTTTTTCTTTTGAAATTTCTTCTGCATTTTACCTATACCTTGAATTATTTTAAAGTGCATTAATTACTGGCAAATACAGTTGTCATCAAGTCTATGAAAGGAGTTTGGAAGTAGAGAGAAAATATTAAGTGCTACTGCTGGTTTAACAGTTGAGCATTTAAAATGATTCCTTTGATCACTTTAATATCTTTCACCTGATGTCTAAAATTTCAAAAGTTAAGACCCTCTTAAAAGAAAAAAGCTCTGAAAGAAGTTCTATACAAATGAAATGACTTATGTTCACCCTGAAGTTTTCCATACAAAAGATTCTATTACATCCACAGTGCCTTGTGAAAGTTAGAATGTTAGCTAACCAGTAGTGTCTGACTCTCTGCGACCCCATGGACTGCAGCCAACCAGGCTCCTTTGTCCATGGAATTCTCCAGGCAAGAATACTGGAGTGGGTTGCCTTTTCCTCCTCCAGGGGATCTTCCTGATCCAGGGATCGAAACAGGATCTCCTTCATTGCAGGCAGATTCTTTCCCTTCTCAGCAACCAGGGAAGCCCCCACAGTGCCTATATTTTCACATACTCAGAGCAGTTCAGAAAAGATTCTTGGTCATCTGCATTAGGTTTACTGTGAGGCTAACATACATGTCCTTCAGTGTTTCATTGTTTGTCACGGAAAGGAAGAGCATCATAAATGCATACTTTCAGGAGACTAAATTAGCTTCCCCCGCTTATGTTTCAGGAAGGCGAGCACGGGCTGGATGAGCATAAGCTCCACATGTATCTGTCTGCCTTGCAGTCCTTGATCCCATCTCTCTTTGCATTAGTGCTACAGAACGCACCCTTCTCCAGCAAAGCCAAGCTTCATGGTGACGTGCCACAGATAGAAGGTATTGAACTTAAATTATGGAAGGAAGATATAGAACATTAACAGCTTAGCTTCGCACAGAATTGTTATTGATTAAAATTGTAAAGGTCACTTTGTTTTAGTTGCTAAATCATGTCCAACTCTTTGTAACCCCAAGGACTGTAGCCCATCAGGCTCTTCTGTCCCTGGGATTTCCTGGGCAAGATTACTGGAGTGGGTTGCCATTTCCTTCTCCAAAAGTCACTTTATGACATCATAATTACTAAAATGTACTATACGTGTGGAACTGCGTGGTCAGATTATATGATACCTAAGGTGAACTCCATGGCGTCATCATTTATGGATGAGCCTCATGGTGTAATTTTACAGTATTTATTCTTCCTCTCCATTCTTAATCCAGAGCCTTTTTATAACCTTCTTTTCAGTGTGGTAAGTCAGAAGTAAGTGTTTTCTTTCATAACAGAGCTGAATTAATAGTTACTAGGGCCAGTTTGTGAAGCTTTTCGTTTTCATTTTCTTTGTATTTTTTTTCTCCCTCAGCTATTTTGTCTTATTTTCAGTAGGAGAAAGAAAGTGTAATTACTGTTTCCTGCTATATGAAATTGATAGCAAAAGCCATTCTTCTCTTAGCTCAAAGTCCCGATAACCAGTAAGTGACCTTTGATCCACGGCACATGGTAGCCCCACAGCACCCAACCCCCAGGATAAATGGCTATAGACAAGCTGTTAGTATGTATGAGATTTTCAGATTTGTGAAATTATCCATATCTCTTATGGGCTTGTAATAAACAGGAGTATAAAATCAAGTGTTTTTAGTGTTACAATTTCCGTATAAAGTAAACTGGGCCACCTGTAATCTCTGGGATATGAAACAGTATGTCCAAATCTGTTTGATTCCTAGGTTGAGATAATGACAATTCATGCAGAAATCTCAGAGAGTATTATGGGGTACCATTTTACCTAAATTCATTTACTTGTTTGTGTATTATGATAGCAAATAGAGACTTGAACCAACAAGGGACAACCCTTATCTGTACTTAAGATATTGTTAAATATGTTAGGAAGCATAGGAAGACAATACCATCTTAATTTTGTCTTTCGGCATTTTAAAAGCTATTTCATGTTTTCTTAAGCTTACTGATTATCATTAAGCTGTTCATGTGCTTTGAGAAAACGCTGCACCCTTCACTGTGTCTTTTCAGGGTGTTACCCTCTACGCAGGGGCTATTGGGCCACTAGGAATTTCTCTTCAACAGTAAAGAAACTGTTGGTAGCATTCTTCACTTAAGAGCCAGCTAAGACCTGGAATCTAATTGTGGTCCTTAGGATCATAGATTTTATTGACATGTTCAAATTTGAAAATATACTAATGTATATTCGTTATTTATTTACACAATTTTAAAAGTGATTTTTTCAGTTTTCCCCTAAAACTTTTAAAGTTTGTATTTGAGACCCTGGTTATAATATTTATAATAATTTTTTATTATTATTACATATAGCTTTATCTTACTGGCCACTGCTTTTAACACTTTATATTAACTTAGTGTTTATCAAATTATGGAAGACTTTCTAAATAAAGCATTTACTGTTAGAGATTAAATACTTAAGAGTCCTGTTCAGCTCAAGCTCTAATGTATTTTAGGTTATTCTCTGATATTAAACAACTTTTTCCTGCTGTCAACCTATTAGTTTTTTACTCCATGAAGGAAATACCTTATTATAATTATTATTTATTGACATAAACAGTCTGGTGGATTTACAGCTATCTTTTTTTTAAACCAAATTCAAATCCATATTTTAACTGAGATCTTGTTCTGGAGCAAATTTTAAGTTAAAATAAATAAAGTTTTGCTTTTTACTGGCAAACTCTTTCATTTCAGTTTTTGCTTACTAGATATTTAGTCTCATAAAATCTTAATTTTTGAGATTTGTTAAATTTATTCAGATGCAAGAGAAATTTACAGTCGACCCTTAAGCAACAGGAGTTTGAGATGTACCCCCCGCTTATATACGTGTAGTTTCCGTAGTTAATATTGTAGTACTGCCTGGTCCATGGTTGGTTGAATTTGTGGGTGTGAAGGAATCTCTGACACAAAGGGCTGACGATAAGTTAGACAGTTTAACCCCTGATTGTGCGGGGATCAGCTACATTTCATTTTTTTTCTAAAAGTAATTTAATGTATTTTAGTTTTATATTTAAAGTCTATAATATGCTAAATAGATACTAGGAGGCAGAACCTTAGTTTTCTTTTGATAAGATAGTCACCTTTCCAAACTGCCATTTCGTACATGATTTATTTCATTGCTCTTTTCTACAGTGACTAGGTTCCCTCGGCCTATGTCCCCTCTTCAAGACGTGTCCACTATTATTGGAAGCCGTGAGCAACTGGCGGTGCTCCTGCAGCTCTATGACTACCAGCTGGAGCACGCGGGCACAACCGGCTGGGAGAGCTTGCTGTGGGTTGTCAATCAGCTGTGAGTTACCACTCCTGTGTTCATTTGGTACATCTTAGCTACTTGAATGGAAGATAGCTCACTATATTTAGCCTGGGAACTGAGGGACAAAATTTAGTAAAATATTTTTTAAAAAATAACAAAACATAACTTGGCGTCATCTGTGGTAACTTTCTTTGGGAGAGAAGAGTTATACCTGTAGATATGTAGCTGCTTATCTGTGAAAACGGTGCGTCTGTGTTATTGCAGAAAGACCCGTCTGCTACCTTATTATCTAAAAGTGGTGGTGGATTGTAAACTGCGTCCACACTTCTCATTTTTGAGGCTAAAATGCATGGAGCCACGTTAGCCAAGCTTCTGTAGGGAGTGTCACCTCCACTGACTTGAGTCTTATTAACACCGCACTTAGAACTCTGCCACTGTTTCCATATATTTCATGACAACCTGTTAACATTTAAGAAGTTTACAGAATATAAAGTTAAGACTTTTTCAAAGGGTCCCAAACAACTCCTTCGCATTCTGGTTTTGCTGGCTGTGAAAAGCAGAAGCGCTTGTTCGATTTGGATGGGCTCAGAAATTGGCGAGAAACAGCCATTTACTTGTGTTCCCTGCCTGTTTTCCTTTCTTTCTTATTCAGGTTGCCACAGCTTATAGAAATAGTTGGCAAAATTAACGTTACTTCAACTGCCTGTGTCCATGAATTCTCCAGATTTTTCTGGCGCCTTTGCCGGACATTTGGCAAAATTTTTACAAACACTAAGGTAAAAACTTGTATTTCATATTTTCTTATATGTAAGACATATAAAAATGTAATGTGTTAACTAATGCTATGGCAGAGTAAGTAAAAGCAGGAGCCCCTCCTTTATTCTAATTATCTTTTAATATCTTAGAAAACAATGATAAAAAAGAAAATTCTGGTCTGTAATATTCTTTATTGATTTTCCAAAAAATGATTTAGCCAAAATTTAGTCTGTATCCACATTTAAATATAAGGTCTACTCACTGTGGATGTCTCAGAGCTTTCCAGCATAGAAAGTATCAGCTGGGGGACTCCACTGCAGTTCTTTGAATTTGCTTCTTGTACTGAATCGACCACAGATTCAGGAAGCTGCCATTTCCTCTCTATGCTTTGGTCAACACTTCAGGCGATTATGGGCTCCCCTGATAGCTCAGCTGGTAAAGAATCCACCTGCAGTGCAGGAGACCCCGGTTCAATTCCTGGGTCAGGAAGATCTGCTGGAGAAGGGATGGGCTACCCACTCCAGTATTCTCGGGCTTCGCCTGTGGCTCAGCTGGCAAAGAATCCACCTGCAATGCAGCAGATCTGGGTTCGATCCCTGGATTGGGAAGATCTCCTGGAGAAAGGGAAGGCTACCCACTCCAGTATTCTGGCCTGGAGAATTCCATGGACTGTATAGTCTACGAGGTTGCAAAGAGTCGGACACAGCTGAGCGACTTTCACTTTCACTCAGGTGATTATAGAAACAAAGCAGCTTATGTAGAATGCTTGCTAGGAGGCAGGAGCTCTTGAAATAGAATGGACATGGGAGATTATCGCTGCATATCTCAATCACTGTCACATTTGCCTAACCAGGTTATTCTGTTGTTTAAATATTAAAATTGTTGAGTCCTTAGGTCCTACTTTCTTCTTTAATCCTGTCAATCCATTTGTGTTCATAACAGATTGTTGAGCCAGTTCTTTAGAGCATTAACAAAACCTTATACAGATGTAGTTGCTATACGTTGAGACATTTAAAAGGTAAAAATTTTGTGGTACCTCTTTACTAAGCCTGTAGTTTTTGAAACATTTGGAGCATAACAGTTTGGTATAGTGGACTGACAAACTTCAGAAAGTGGGTTATGACTCTGTGTGTCCTCGAGTAAATCATTTAACGGATCTGTACTTAATCTTTTCATGTGTGGTGTGACATCTAGTCCTGTATATCTGGTGCTGAAGGTTAATCTTTTCACAGTGGGAGGGCAAAAACCAGAGCTTAATGTTACTGTAGGAGAAAAAAAATCATTCATTAACATCTAATTATTAAGTATAATTGGATTTTACTGGGAATCACTATTGGCAAAAACTGTTTGACATCTCCAGAAGAAGTAACTGTTATTAATTTAACTTTTTCTTACAAAAGCAATTACGAATTCACTTGAACACTTAAGTGGTTGACTTCAGAGGCCTGAAATCTGTGATGTTAAAAATAAAAATTGAAACAAGCATTTCCTCTAACTTAAAACTTTAATGTTAAATTCTGCCTTTCATGTTTAAAATTAAATTTTAAAAAAGTTAAAGACTTAATCTAAGCCAGTGGATATAACATAATGAGTATGTTACTTACTGACTATCCTAAATGAATGGAATTTCATTTTCGTTCCTTTTATACACAACATTTTTTTTTGAACAATTTTAATCATATAATATCTGCCTAAATACCCTTTCTATCATAAAGTTCAGTTTTGGGAGGTAGTAATTTCAAACACTTAGAGTCACTTTGGAAATTAATCTAAAGGCCCTTCAGAAAACTTGCTGACCTAAATTGATTTTTTAAATATCTTATCTCTAAAAAGGTGTTGTTTTCAGAAACTTGACACTTCTCTTTTCCTATGGCTTTAAGAACTGTTAGGGTTTTGACTACTTGAACCTCTAAAAATAAGCAGGGGTAGCAATGGTAGGAAGCATTCTATTTAACCACTGATTGGCCTGTTGAACCTGAGACTTTCTGGATCTTTTCTTCGGGTTGCTTAGGTAAAACCTCAGTTCCAGGAGATTTTAAGGCTGTCTGAAGAAAATATTGGTAAGTCTGTGCATTATAATTTATAAAAACAATTAAATCTCTTTACTCCAGAAAAATACTTTATTCATTATATGCAAATTGTATAAATAAACTAACGAGTGCAGTTGAAAAGGAAAATTTATACTATGGAGTTCTTGGGTTTACAGCACTGCTACGTCTAATATCCTTTCCATGGAGTAGTAATGAGATTAATCTCCATCAGTTTTATTGTAAATATCTACCTTCACTGTAATCAAGTTGACCTAAGCCTGACCTTCTCAGACTGTGTACTTACTGTACCCTTGGAGGTTTGAAATTGTGCAACTGAAATACTAAAAAGGAAAAAATACAGAGCATGTAATTCATAATTACTTAGAACTTTTAAAAATTAAAACAAGTACAACTGAATAGAATGTAAGATATACATTTTTTTTTAAATGAAACATGAGATTTTTATGAAGCTACAGGTTTTAATGGGCAGCTCCAGCCCCTCTGTTCATAGTTTTTACTTACCTGTCTTAAGAAGTCTGGTTATAGCACCAAGAACTCCTTTATGTTTGGATCTTATGTCCCTGTGTATTTTTCTAATTTCTAGGAATGAATTGTAAAAAAATATTAAGGACAAAAATGTATAGTCCCTGTGATCTGTATCTTACCTTGGCTGTTTTGGATGTATAGGGAATTCTTAATGCAGTCTTACCTTAATGATTTGATTCCATTTTTGTCTGTCATCAGAGGTAATTAGAGAGTGAATAAATGATTCCTTTTAAGTTTGAAAATGTCAGTGAGGTTTTTTTTTTTTGACAAATGCTTCCTAAAGTTTATATTTAATAGGTTTCTAATGGTTTAATTACTTAGAATTAAAAATTGGTATTATCTGTTTAGTTAATTATTCATTCTGATGATGATAGCTTTCAGAATTGTTAGTTAGGAGGTGATTATATACAGTCTATATGTATGAATTCAACTTAAGCTTATGTTTGTAGCCTCAAATTTATTTCTCAACTACCATAGTCACACTCAGCAAACATCAGTACTCCCCAAAAGATAAAATTATTCTTGCCAAGAGAATAAAAAAACCTCAAATACTAATTGATGTGAAAATAGATTCATTTTGGGTGAAAATACTTTCAAGACAGTTAAATACATGCTTTCAACTGAATTCTGGATGTACTACTTTCTGAAAAGAATTTGAAACCATATAAGAATAGAAAAAAATAATTTTTAAAAGTTTGAGTACATAAAAGCAAATGTGAAGCACTTCAAATAATGCCTGACATCAGTGAGGGAGAGCTTTTGGTGCTATAAATAGCAACTGCCGTATCATCTCTGGACTTGAAAAAAAAAAATCGTCTACACATGCTGCATAAGAACATCTGATGTGTTAAAGTCGTCACAGGAACACTCAGCTGTGATTGGATGCTTTCCCGTCTCCCCAAGCTGTATTTAGCCTCCCTACTCCATGAAAATAGTCAGGGTTCTGTCTGGCTTCTGAAAAACCCCTGTACAGGGGACAGGAAGAGCTCTGGAACTAGGCAAGTACTAGAAACTGGGTAGTGTCTCCTGTCTAGAAGCAGGTTAAATACATATCTAGGTGTCTCCTTTCAGCTGAGTGCCTTTATGTTTTATTGAATACTGCAAATTAAAAGCCTGAAAATTTATAGAACATGCTTATATGGCCACTTGGGAAAGTGTTAAAGAAAGCTCTGATTTATGACTATGCAAATAACAGTATAGCATCTCATTTTAGTCATTAAAGTTTTTCCCATCAAAATTGTGTATGCTAATGGCTCTGGATTAAGTTACATTTTCACAACCACCAGTGGATATGTATGTTTTGATCAAAGTATTTTTAAAGTAATGATAACATTGATTTGTAAGCCTTGTAACCAATTGTAATTTAAAATATAATTTGTACTATGACCTTTTGCTTTACATTTAAAGTGTACTCAGATATTTAAAATTATTTTTGTGATCTTTAGATTCCTCAGCAGGAAATGGGGTCCTCACTAAAGCTACTGTCCCCATTTATGCAACAGGAGTCCTTACGTGTTACATCCAGGTAAGGGAACAATTCTTTGGCTGGAAAAGGTAAAAGCACTTCCTATTTAGAAAGATAGCTAATGTTATATCTTTTAATGTGTTTATAAGTGAAAATAATACCCATAAATGAGAAACAAATTTATTTATTCTTCTTATTCAATAAATAATATATAGTAGAAAGCATATTTTAATAATAGTCTCTTGACTATCTCTGATAAATAAAATTAGAGATTGTGTGCTTCTTGATATTTTGTTTAAAAGTGTTAGAGTGTAGTTACGTACTAATTTCTTTGTGTTCATGATAATTTTTTCATTCATAAACAAAGCACATCTGTTAGGTGAAGCAAACTGCAGAGTGCCGTGACACGCTGTTTCGTCATTTTTAGCAAAGTGTTCTGTAATCCCGAAACACGAAGGGTTGCTCGTGGTCTTTGCTCGGCTGGGCGTCTCTTCCGCTGTTCTTGCTGATAGTCGCTGTGTGGTTGCGTTCACCCGGTTGGTTGGTGGGGCTCCTGGCAGGATAACTGAGCTTTAGTCCCCATGGAGTCTTAGGGCCTCTCTCTGTCCACAGGTCCTGTGCAGCGGCAGAGCCAGACTCATTCTGTGCTAGCTTAGGGCTCCCAAAATTGTAAGGAACGGAATCTGCTAGGCTGCAGCCTAGGCTTTGGAGTCAGCACATCGCCACTACTGTATTCTGTTGGTTAAAGCAAGTCACAGGTCCAACCCAGACTCAAAAAAGAGGAAACTCAGTGAGAGCTTGACCCAGGAGGTGGGTTGATTGGTGGTCACCAGTACAGCAGACCACCTCACTCTACTTAGCATTGTTTTAAATAAACATGTTGTATATTAATATCAGTAATTTTTAAGTGTGAGGCAGTCCCACCTGTGAGTTGAAAATATGGACTCAAGATAAAGCATTTGTAGAAATTATGACACAATAATTCCTATGTAGTATTTCTGACCACTCCCCCCAATTAATCTGAGTGTAATCATAGGAAAACAATAAAATAAATCCAAATTAACTTTTAAAAAGGAATTAGAATGGGAAAACCAAAGAGGAAGATCTTTTTTTCCCCAAATTTTCCATAATAATTCCTAACTTTTTTTGCATTTAAATTCAAAGTGTGTGGGCTAGCCATTCATATTTTATTGCACTCTTCTTCCAAAACAGACTTGAACCATCTTATATAATATTAAACTGTGGTTCTCCAATATCATAAGATATCTTGCAGTAGAAGCTCCAGCTCAGTTAGAGTAGCGCGGTATTCTCTTAACTTTTCTACCCTAGTTTCTCCGCCTAGCTCATAATACAGATGCACGCAGGGTCTGTGTCTAAATATTCTAAGTCATCTAACCTAAACAGATTGCATCCATCGTCGTCCTTAGTTTGTGGAGATTAAGTCCTAGCGTGTTACCAGGCGCAACAGCACGAGTACCCTTTCCTCTCTAATTTCAGAAGCTCTTCCAGCAGAATAACAAACGTAATGTCAGTATTTTCCTCTCTCATTTTTAAGCTTGGGCAGTAAGTATGTTAAGTATGTTGATTTTGACCATAAATAGTATTTTAAGGCATAATAAATATGAAATACGTATTTCAAGGTTTGATAAAGTATGAAATACAAGATTTGTTTCATAGTAGTCCCTCAGAATAGATTTATTGAATACATCAATATAGACACATTTTTTGAGGCACTGTGTGAAATCCAAATATCTAAAGAGATGAGAGCTTTGCTACTATTTACAAAACGAGAATCGAGTGGCTATCATAGATTGTCAGTGCTTAAGGAAGCACATGCCAGTGTTTTTCTTACTAAACAAAGTTTTCTATTAAGATAAATTAACTGTCCTTGTTGCTTTGATAAACAAAGCCTATTTTGAATCAGGTACGTAAGCAGTATTACTTGTTTTGAAATTTCAAAGTTGAGAAATTGTGTTGTAGTAACTTTTCAAATCAAAGAATTCATGCTCATTTAGCAGTATATTTTGTAGCTGTTACTTCACAGTTAAGTTTTTTCAGATTTACAGTTTATTTTCCAAATTTTATGGATCCTCTGGTACAGTAAGCAACTAAAAATGAGTGAGATCTCTGTTCCCCCTTAGCTCTGACGGTGGCTTGTCAGCGTTTCCATTCTCCACTGAGCAGAGCAGCGCATTAGAAAGCTGCTGTGTCCGTCCTCCATGCCTGCGGGGCATTACTGTTGTCAGCCCTTGTTCCTGCCTCGCTCTAAGTTAGCCTGGCCGTGTAGGAAAAGTTAGACGGCAGTCCAGTCTTCCTCGTGGGCCTAGTGATGTGTGTGCCTTTTTAGTCACTCAGCCGTGTCCAGATCTTTGTGACCGCGTGGACTGTAGCCCACCAAGGCTCCTCTGTCCATGGGACTCTCCAGGCAAGAATCCTGGAGTGGGCTGCCGTTTCCTTCGCCAGGGGTCTTCCTGACCCAGGGATCGAACCTGTGTCTCCTGCATTGGCAGGTGGATTCTTTACCACTGAGCCACCAGGAGGCATTGATACTGATATATATAGAAGCCATTTATTGTTGACATAATATAGCCCTAAAGATAAAATATTTGACTCTAATTTATTATATATTTATTTCCTGATAGAATGTCAGATTCTTTCCCTTTTAGATTCTGGCTAATTTAACATACAGTTATCTTTTTTAACTTTTCTATTGACCAAACTTGCTTTTTCTAACAAATTTCTTAATAGTGTGCTATGTAAAAAAAGAAAGAAGAATATTTTCTGATTATTAAAATAATGGTTTGTCAAAGAAAGTTTAAAAATAAACGTAATTTATTAATCAAAGGTGTGACTATTTTTTTTAAGGACACAATGGTCTTAGCAAGTGTGCGACTTCTCACCACTAATAATTTCTTAGATATCAATTTCTTCTCTTAGGAGGATAACTGTTTTAGTGGCTTGTATTTAAGTATTTAGAGCCAAAGTTAATGGGAAGTAAAACTGTTAAAATGAATTTTAATAAAAAAAATATACCTTTTTATTTTCAAACCAGAACTATCTTATCAAACTCTGCAGTGATACAAGTAATCTGTATCTGAGTTGTCCATTGAGGTAACCATACATGGATGTTAAAACAGCTTGAATTGTAATTAGTGCAATTCAGGAACTGAATCTTTTATTTTACTTCTCTTTAGTTTGAGTATAAGTTACCACGTGTGGTGAGTGACAACCGTGTTGGACAGCTCAAGTCTAAATCAATGAATCAGAATAGTACTTGTCCTCATACCATTGTGATTGTAGATATGCTTAATAAATATCTTTAATTAAAATGCTTACAAATTAGGATATTTTCCCCTTATTTGATAAAATTTTCTAATTGTAGATATGAAATGATGGTTTTTAAGTTCTACTTGATTGCTTGAAAATTCATTATCAGTCTTTTTCCTCCATAGGAAGAAGACCGAAAGCTGTTGATTGGATTCTTAGAGGATGTAATGACCTTGCTTTCATTATCTCATGCTCCTCTTGATAGCCTGAAAGCTGCTTTTGTGGAACTGGGGTAAAAATAATAGCTGATAGTTTTTAAAAGCTATAGCAAGTCTTAAAATTGGTTTTATAGACTACATAGTTTTAGTCTAAATAAAGATTACTATACATGCCAAACTTCTTGATTTCTTACTTAAGATCTTCTTGTTCTTTTTTTGTATATTTTAATATTTTATAATCAATACATTGTAATAAAAGACTGAGGTAAAGGATATAGATATGTCTTCTTTGAAGCATCTGGAGGCATAAAATAAGTACAAATTTGAAGAAAATTCAGTGGCCCCAAACTGGAAAAGGAGTCCCACTGGGCTCCCTTTTCCATTCCATTTGATTTGCCTGGTTTACCACACAGTTGCACTCATCTCACTAGCAAAGTAATGCTCAAAATTCTCCAAGCCGGGCTTCAACAGTATGTAAACCATGAACTTCCAGATGTTCAATCTGGATTTAGAAAAGGCAGAGGAACCAGAGATCAAATTGCCAACATCCACTGAATCATCAAAAAAGCAAGAAAGTTCCACAAAAACATCCATTTCTGCTTTATTGGCTATGCCAAAGCCTTTGACTGTGTGGATCACAGCAAACTGGAAAATCCTGAAAGAGATGGGAATACCAGACCACCTGACCTTCCTCCTAAGAAAGCTGTATGCAGGTCAGGAAGCAACAGTTAGAACTGGACATGGAACAACAGACTGGTTCCAAATAGGAAAAGGAGTACGTCAAGGCTGTATACTGTCACCCTGCTTATTTAACTTATATGCAGAGTACACCATGAGAAACGCTGGGCTGGATGAAGCACAAGCTGGAATCAAGATTGCCAGGAGAAATATCAATCACCTCAGATATGCAGATGACACCACCCTAATAGCAGAAAGGGAAGAAGAACTAAAGAGCCTCTTGATGAAAGTGAAAGAGGAGAGTGAAAAAGTTGGCTTAAAACTCAGCATTCAGAAAAGTAAGATCATGGCATCTGGTCCCATCACTTCATGGCAAATAGATGGGGAAACAGTGGAAACAGTGACATACTATTTTGGGGGGGCTCCAAAATCATGGCAGATGGTGACTGCAGCCATGAAATTAAAAGATGCTTGCTCCTTGGAAGAAAAGTTATGACCAACCTAGACAGCATATTAAAAAGCAGAGACATTACTTTGCCAACAAAGACCCGTCTAGTCAAAGCTATGGTTTTTCCAGTTGTCATGTATGAATGTGAGAGTTGGACCATAAAGAAAGCTGAGCGCTGAAGAATTGATGCTTTTGAACTGTGGTGTTGGAGAAGACTCTTGAGAGTCCCTTGGACAGCAAGGAGATCCAACCAGTCCATCCTAAAGGAAATCAGCCTTGAATATTCATTGGAAGGACTGATGCTGAAGCTGAAACTCCAATACTTTGGCCACCTGATGTGAAGAGCTTACTCATTTGAAAAGACCCTGATGCTGGGAAAAGATTGAAAGCGAGAGGAGAAGGGGACAACAGAGGATAAGATGGTTGGACCGACTTAATAGACATGAGTTTGAGTAAACTCCGGGAGTCAGTGATGGACAGGGAGGCCTGGCGTGCTGCAGTCCATGGGGTTGCAAAGAGTCGGACACGACTGAGGGACCGAACTGAACTGCGCTCATAATCACATCATCTAGCTGCTTAAGTAGTTTCTTCTCATTCTTTACTAAAAACAGGTTTATGTATTTATTAATAACACTATCCCACATTTGGATAAGTGTCACACCCAACTTAACCCTTCCATATATGGTGGTTTGAGTTCTCCTTGATTTGGGTTATCCTCACTGATCCTATACCACCCATATGGCATATATAGGGCAATACTGTTTCTCCAGTGTTTATAGATGTCAGAAATTGAGACTCACAAAGGTTACAACTTACCCATCTCTTAGTCCAGTGTTTCTTCTCATAAGTGGTATATTTTATTTTACTCCTTATTTTTTTATGATTTTAACTTTTATGCTATTAAAGAGTTGAAATGTCTATTCTCTTTGTGCATGCTTAGAGAAACTTAGTTCCTGGGTGTGCTAAAAGTTTGTAGTTGTATAAAGTGACTTCCTTTTTTTAAAGAATCTTAGACATAGCCTATTAAACCATAGAAAGTAATTCTATATGTTTTGCCAATATTTTTGTCACTGGTATTCCTCAGAAAGGTATAGAGTTTTTCAGTGCCCCAGTAAGACACTGTGGCGCTCACTTTTAGCACTGATTTTCTCCCTTGCAGTGCGAATCCAGCTTACCATGAGCTACTGCTGACTGTTCTGTGGTATGGTGTTGTCCACACGTCAGCACTCGTGAGGTGTACTGCTGCCAGGATGTTTGAGGTATGTAAACAAAAGTTTCAGATCGTAATGATTTTCTTTGGGAGAGGGAGAGGGACTATTTTTTTGAAGGGAGGGAGCTTTTCACACCGTGTACGTTGACGTCCATTCTGTGGCATTGGATAGGGTCTAGTTGTGTCCTGCGGGATGGGGCAGAAATCTAGTTTTGGAATATTTCAGATTGTTTTTTAGCCTTATTGGTTCCTTGAGTGTTATTATATTATCATTTCCTCTTCTCAAATTTCTTTTAAATCTTACTTATTTCCATCCTATGTAAATCTTCTTGGCTATACTTTTCTATTTACTGAGGCAAATGGCTATTAAAACAAAGTAAAACAGTAGAGGGTATTTATAAAGTTGTAAAATATAGTTGGATTCATGAGCAAAATATACTTTGATTCAATCATTGCAATTATGGAAATATTTCTTGATTGCTCCTACTTTGTTATTTCCTCACATATCATATCTAGAATAACGGCATCTCTAGACTTTAAATGCCCAAGAGAGAAGACACTTCATATAATTTAACTAGATTTTCTTAAATTGCCACCTGCCCAAGTTTAGTATGAAAATTGGAATACCTATCTTTTTTATTCTTCACAAAAGAAATTGTGTCAGCCTAGTTCATGTATATATGTTTTTAGAACTTGAATGTGAGCACTAAAGTTTGCTTTGAATGTTTTTCTGTTCTTGAGTCTTATCACAGAGCCGTCCTGCCTGGGTTCAGCGTCTGTCTCTGCCACTTATTGCCGGGTTCAGACTTCTCTGGCCTTGGTTTTCTCATCTATAAAGTGAAGATAATAATAAGTATCCGTCTCAAAGGATTTTTTGTTAATATTAAATGAGTTAATACTTGTAAAAGCCTTAAGACAGTGTCTGACACATAATTAGAAGAACTTAATAAATGTTAACTATTATTATGATTGTTGTTTTTTAAATCTATGCCATTACTTCACAAGGTAATATAATAGTTTAAGAAAAGTATGTTTGGTCAGGCTAAAACTGTCCCTATTGTGTATGTCATTCTTAAGATCTCTTAAAGCATTTATTTTCATAAGAAGAAGGAGATAATTCATGTCTTCCTACATTTCAGAATTTTTAGATAATTTAAGGTACATTGCAATCAAAGGGTTAGAGCACTGATAGATTTTAAAACATATACCATCTAAAACTTTTAAGTTTTTGTGGCATCTAAAGAAAATTCCATTCTTATCAGAAGATTGAAAATAATCTGTCCATGTTATTCCACAGTTATACAAATTTGATCCAAAAAACCAATCACGTGTTCTTTGTCAAGACAAATGCCAAATTAAAAATTTAATTAGATGCCTAGCATAATAAGTTCCTTTTAGGTACAGATAGTTTTTGATTATTCAGTATGCTGAAAAGTTATTACCATGGAAGAAGAAAGTCTTTCTTCAGCCCCCTCTTTCCCCCAAAGGAAAAGAGCATCGTATTTCTTTAATATACTGTCTTCATAGAATTCTATTCTAAGACCATAAGAGCTATTTCTTTGTCTTAAAACATTTATTTCTAATGTGTCTATATATACTGATGAAGCATACCATATAAAGGAAAATAGTTTAAAGAAAATGAGGTCTCTTCCCTTTTTACTTGTTTTTGTATTGTTTCTGCCTTATTTCTTACATGTGACTTTTGTCTGGTTTTGGTTTCTATGTCTGCTGTCAGTCCTGGTTGGAAACTATACCTATGCTTAAGCAGTTTTCAATGTTCTCAGGTTGATTATGAATTTCTGAGTCTAATTTGAGAGACTTATTTCAATATTTTTTCAAATTCATTTATGATAAAAGTAGTTTTACTGAGCATGCCAGTAAAAGTTGTCAGGAAATATTAAAATTATTTTTGTCAATGAGCCTTAACAATATTGTATTAAAAGATTAATTATTTCATAAGATTTATTTTGATACTAATACATTATAATTTACGATTATGCTTGCTTCCCCTGCCACCCAAAAATGACTTAATTCAAAATAAAAATGTAAAAAGCAGGGGACTTAACATTTTTTAAGTTTTTTATGTCAGAATAGAAACTGTTGATAAGAAAGTGAGAAATGGATATATCAGGAATTTGATATTGGATACTTAGTGAAATTGAACACTAAATTTAGCTCTGAGTTTTCAGACAGCAGGACAAAAAGGGGAACTCTAGTCATTGTTAAATTAGAGAAAGTATATTCTTGATGTAACAAATTAGTATTGAAATTGATTTATGAAAGAGACTCTCTCATGTGTCTTCTAGTGTGACATAGTGGATTTCCCAAAAGATGCAGAAAATTAGTTTCATATAATGATTTCTTATATCAGTCATAAGGAAATAAAGCATATGATATTAAGACCACAACTTAAAGAAGGCATGGGCTTTTAAGACCAGTGAATGAGTCCATTTTAAGGCTTTTTGGCTGGCACAGTATAAACCTTTCAAAATGTATTTTACTGATTCAAATCTAAGCTATTTTGTTTATAAAATGATACAGAGAAGAGAGTTTTATTTAACAGTCCAACTCTTTGTGACCTTGTGAATTGTAGCCTGCCAGGCTTCTCTGTCTGTGGGATTTCCCAGCCAAGAGTAACTAGATTGGGTTGCCATTCCCTTATCTAGGGGATCTTCCTGACCCAGGGATTGAACCCCGGTCTCCTGTATTGTAGGCAGATTCTTTACTATCTGAGCCACCAGGGATGCCCTTTTATTTATAAAATGATACAGAGAAGAAAGTTTTATTTAACAGCATTTTAATTTCTTCCCCCTGTTTCTTTCTACCTGACAGCTGTAATGCTTTTAAAGTAGTAACAGAAATTCTTTGTCATTTTATTCCTGTCTAAATTATCCATGGTTCTGTTGAAATAAAAATTATTTCAGAATACTGAAGCAGATTCAAAAGTACCTGCTGGGTTTTTGTTACTAAAAATTCCATGACATCTTCCAACTTCTTGGAGGACTAGTTCCTTTACAAGGTTAGCATTTAAGATTAATAATTTGTATTTACATTCTGAAATTGAGATTATAGGATTAAGGTGTTACCCTTCTCTGTTGAAGCTCATAAAATGCTGTGATTTCTATAAAAACAAAATGCATATAGCTCAATATTGTCCTCTTGTTCTACAATTTAGGGTTGGCTGCTAAAAAAATTGGTTTATAATTAGATTATAGAAATAGGTCTAATTGTGGTTATCATATTTTTTTTAATTTGAGCTTTTAGAGAAGTGAACCATTTGTAAGCATTAACTCCTTGGACCAACCGGAAGCATTTCTTATTTAACTGCTTTTTCTAAACAGATCACGAATCTTGCATCCTTTGAGTCAGCGTCGTGATTCCACGTGCATTTTTTGAATGCCTAGTCTCTGTCAGACACAGTGTTCCAGTGCATTGTGCGCAGCCAGTAGTGCAGGGATCCTTGGAGGCAGATGACAGTCACCATTTTCAGATGAGAAAACTGAGTTTCAAGGGATGGTGTGATATATGTGAGGCCACATGCCTAATAAGTGGAGAGCTGCAGTCTGAACCCAGGTCTGATGTCCACATGAAGTAACTGCTTTGCACTAGGCTGTCTTGGGTCTCTGTACCTCAAGAAGGAAAGCTCTGTGATGTGAAAGACTGGGAATTTTCGCATGTGATTTTAAAATTTACGTGCTCTGGAACAGTCGAGAGCAGTTCAGTGGTGGCTGCTAATTAGCCACTCGAGTTTGGTTTAGGCAGTCCAGTTTGTACCTTGTTGGTCAAAACAAAATTATACCAGATTGATTTAAAGAGTCTACTGTAGAACCCAGCATGTCGTCTTTCTGGCTTCTTTTAAAAAATAATGAGAATAAAGAATAAAGCTTTATTTTAAATTGCCTTTTAATTGAATTTGGAAATTGTGTAGACTATGTGACCAAAAGTACAAATTGCCATTGAGTTGGTGACAAGCTGTTTTCGGGGACTGCTAGGCTCTGGAAGCTGTATTCTCCTCCTAAGCGTTCTCTGCCTTTTTTAAGCACTCCAGTAGTCATATTGGCTTAGCTTCTAATTTTGGTTTTGCTTTTGTGTTTTCTCTTTCTCTTGATTGTTCTTTCTTCTTCCCGTGGCATTGTTGTTTGTTCTTTCCATGCATCACCTGTGAATACCCCCTGCGCTGACCAATCAGCTGTTGGTGAAGGGGGTGAATGAAACTCTGGTAGCTCAGAGGGTTGTTCCTGCTCTCATAACTCTCTCCAGTGACCCTGAAATGTAAGTGTCGTCCTTGCCTTTTACCTTCAGCATCCCTTTCAAAATGTGCCTGTCAAGAAATAACCATCAGCTTTTAAATTCATTGAAGAGTAGGTTTAACTGTTTAAAATAATAAAATGGGATCATGCTTACTTGGTTTTAAACTATTATACTACTATTCACGTGTGGGTTTTGTGTTTTCAAGTCCGCCTTCGCAGTAAGCCTGATGACAAGGCCATGTATTGAAAGGGGTTATTAGTAGTAGTGTTCCTCAGTAAACAGCTCCAAAACTTGAAACACGCTGATGGACTATTTCTTCCAAGCCAAGAAGGGGTGCTCTGCTAATCTCACTAACACGCTGTTACCAGTAAGTACAGTGGCATGAACCAGAGGCTTAACGTTTTAATGTCTCATGTGGGTGACTAAACCAAGAAAGGCCAATGAGTCTGCCTGCCCATCCTCAGTCACAGCTAACCCAGTTCTCATTCCAGTTTACCAAACCATTTTTTATTGCATGTTGACTGGTTTACAGCTGACTCTTCGAGGCATGAGTGAAGCGTTAGTTGACAAGCGGGTTGCTCCGGCCCTTGTTACCTTGTCCAGTGATCCTGAATTGTGAGTTCCACAGACTGCGACCTTAAGTTATACTGTCTGTCCTTTTGAGCATTCTTCTTGGTCTGCTTTTTTTAATTTAATTTGTCATTGCTAGCAACTAATACATTATATTTACCTTGTACTTACCTTGATATATACTTTAATAATAACCAGTTTTTCGTCTCAAAGAAAATGTCAGTTTTTTTCTTCTTTAATTCTAACAGCTCTGTCAGGATTGCTACGATTCCAGCCTTTGGCACGATTATGGAAACAGTTATTCAAAGAGAGGTAGGAAATGAGTGAAGTTTCTTTGATCTGATGTGCTGCCGAGGGGATGGGAGCGCATGGCCGCACCCATGCCCTGTGGCTGGGGGCAGGGGGCACACGCATCCACTTTATTTCTCAGTTAGTTATGGGCCAGAGGGACCTCAGTGCGTGAAAATATGATAGCCAGCCTTCCAAACGTATCTTTTCATATGCTGAGACAATCTCTAGTCTTTCTTCTCAGTTAGAAACTTCAGTATAAGCCAGCTCTCAGATGTTCTATTCTAAGCTTGTCTGGATATTGCAGTATTGAATAATCCTTCACAGCAGATCTAGTTTCAGAGACTTCTCTTATTCAGTAGACTTCTGGATAGTCTGCATAAATTCCCAGCTGTTAGCGTGTGCAGATTTGAAGAGAACAGTCTCCCTCAGTTTCGGGAATGGAGGCGAGAGGGGCCGATGTTCTGGCAACTGTCACTCATGAAGCTGCAAGCCGTGCTGTGGGCTGGTGCCGTCTCCGGGCAGAGCCCTCGTCTCGGTGACGGCCTTCTGTCGTGCCTGCTTCAGGAGATTGCCAGTCTCCCTCCCTCAAAGTCCATCTTGAGTCGGAAGCCTGTGTGCTCTGAAGTTTGTTCGGTTCTGTCTGCGAATTAGCTGTTAGACACTTATCAAAACTAGTATCAGAATGTTATTCTCTATTATGAGATTGAACATGTCCTTGCACAGTGAAAAACGCTGTACACTAGAAAATCAGTTATTTGTGGGCGTATTAGCCACTTAAATGGAAAACAAGATTTTCCATCTCATAGACATTTCACACACACACACACACACACACACACACACACACAAATTATATATAGAGAGACTGTTTTGTAAAATTTTTGTCATAGAGTTTTTTTATAACAAAATAAACGACTTTGTTAGTTGTGGGAAAAAGTGTTTTTTGTTTTTTTACTTACATATATATATATATATTTCCCTGGTGGAGCAAAATTTAAAAAAATACATCATTCTGCAAAGCTTGCAGTCTTGGCAGAATTTCAACATGTTCTTAAATCCCAAAATAAAAACTTCTTTTAGGGAAATATGAGTAATATATAAGTCACTAATGACTCATTGCTTTCAGAAGGTGAATAAGTGGGTAACTTACACTGTTATCTGTTTTAAGAATTCTAACTTAGACACAAAATCATCATACGTTTATCTTTCTCCCTAAATATTATGGGATCTTTCTACAGTTTGTCAGGGAATATTTGTGTTAAAAAAATAAAATGAGTTGGCAAACATAAAAATGTAGGCTCTTTTCTGAGCTGAAAAACTAGAGAAGTACTTATTTAATTTCAAACTTCTACTCATGTTGATACAAGTCATTTGAATCCAGTGATGCAAGCCATGTTTAGTGTGTGTCTTTCCCTCAATCTGACTGTATGATATTCAATTTTAAGTTGCTGGAAAGAGTGAAAATGCAGTTGGCTTCTTTCCTGGAAGACCCTCAATATCAAGACCAATATTCTCTGCATACAGAGATCATAAAAACATTCGGTAGAGTTGGGCCTAATGCAGAGCCAAGGTTCCGAGATGAGTGTAAGTTGCATTTTTTTTACTCTTTTTCCTGAATTGACATGTAAGAGCAAAACCATAAGTTTCTCTGAGGATATGTCATGTGTTAAAGCCTTTTCTGCACTTTGTCTTTCATACACTGAAAGCTACAAGTGAAACAAGTTTCTTATTGAGGATTGATCATTATTGCTGTTACTCAGTGGTTTCTTATACTATATCCTGTAGACATATGAAAAGTAACTCATAAATAATTTCAAGTTATTTTTAGAATAGTTCTTAGTAACTTAATTTCAAAATAACTGTGCTCCTTATATTCAGAGATTATTATTTAATTGTTATTTCTAAGGAAATTTATATGTTTTTAGACATGTTATGAAAAGTGTACATTTCTTCCACTTAGCATGCCATTCAACAGTTTTAAGTCACAGCTTGTCAATCTGCTAAATAACCTGCATAATGATCTGCTAAAGCATTTTCTCCGGTTTCTATACTGTCACTTCTACAGTGAGCCTCAACCTTCGTGACAGCCATTTCTGAGTGGTATCAAAGCATCCAATAATTATTACGCCGAAAGCATGACAGTTAGCACTGCTACATCTTAGTCCTTTTATTTTTAGCCATTTGACATGCTCTTGAAAGGATCACAGGCTTGGTTTCCTAAGTCAGTTTATAAGAATTATCACCAAGAATATTGTCAGGATTTGGACTGCAGTGTCCAAAAGGGCATGAACACTTATGGAGCTACAAAAACACAATCACAAGATTATTTCTCGATGGGTAATAGTGTTGGTAACATGAGGAGGAAATAATATTTCACATATTTCACAATTAGTTAACAGAAAAAGGCTTAGTGTTTTAGTGAGCAGTAGGGTTAGTTCTTCATCATAGCAACATCAGATTTACAGATGGCCCTCTGCAGGAGCTTAGACTAACTTTATTGTGGCTGTAATTGTCCTGAAGCAGGTCTTGGCTATTGAATCAAGGGACAGTCTAAATAGTCAGTGGACCTTTGGTGGGCGCCACATGGTTGAGAACACAATCGAACCTTTGTATGTACATTCAAGAGAAAGGTTGACACATTGCATAGAAAAAAGAAATTTTCTTTTCATAATGATCCCAAAATAACAAGATTTGGCTAGAGAAAGGATTGAGAATAGAAGTTTCTGATGCTTGAATAGGTGTAGTAAACTATTATCCCTGAAGCCTTCTACAAGTTAACTGTGTATTGATTGACAAGTATGTTTTAAGACCAAAAAAATTTTTTCCACTTCTATATTTACTAAGTCAGTTGGTTTCTCTTTTGCTTAAAACTTCACCCCAAGGAACTTAACGTCCTGTATTAGTGAGATGAATGGTATACAGAGTAGAACGCATACTGACAAGGATGCTATATTGCCATCTGTCTGTGTCTACAGACAGTTACTGTTACAAACTAAAGAAGGGTCAGAGAGTTGCAGGGTGGTGACTGCTGTTTCTTGGAGTGGTATTTTTGAGCTTTTCTATCTCTTTTCCCCTCTATTTCTCAGAGAATAGACGACACTGGCTCATCCAGTGGCCCTTTTTCTTCCCCACTCTTAGTGAACACAGGCCCTTTCGGTTTTCATTTTTATCTCAGGGGCCATTTGGTTTTTCCAGCGAGAGTGAAGCCGCTCAGTCGTGTCCAACTCTTTGCAACCCAGTGGGCTGTAGCCTGCCAGCTCCTCCGTCCATAGGATTTTCCAGGCAAGAATACTGGAGTGGGTTGCCATTTCCTTCTCCAGGGGACCTTCCAGACCCAGGGATTAAACTCAGGTGTCCCACATTGCGGGCAGACTGTTTACTGTCTGAGCCACCGGGGAATATTTTTCAGAATATGATACAATTTTGTTTGTTTTCCACTTTTTTAACTTTATCTGAAAACGTTCAGTCATACTTCAGAGATTTTCTAACATGGCAGTTTTACATTTCAAATCAGTGGGGTTTTTTTTTTTAGTTCCTTATTTTAGATCTCAGCCCATTTCTAAAAAGAGAAGACATGATTCCCTTCATTTTTGCTACTGGATCTACCCCAGAATATATTTTGGAACTTTACTAAAGTCTATTTTTAGAAAGTTTCCTATTGATCTGTCTGTACTTTGTTTGCAGTTTTGAATCTTTAAGTGAAAGGCTCCAGAAGTGGCCTTATATTGTGTGTTTCCTATTTTCCTTGCCCACTGAAGGTCATTTGTAGAAATACTCACACTTAGGTTATTAAATCTTTTAACCATGTATCTCCATCTGAGGGGTTAACAGTTGAGTGAATTAGTTGTTACAGGACAGTACTTATATAATGAAATGTTGAATTCTGTAATAAATGTCTATCTTCAGAGATTTAGGAAGATCCTATTGAATTCTGTAATAAATGTCTATCTTCAGAGATTTAGGAAGATCCTAAATGATCGCCTTTAACTGTCAGTAGACTAGAATGTAAAGAAACTTGTTTAGGTTTGTTTTCTAGTTGAGCAGTTTTAAGGGGATATTGTGTAGTGTGGTTGTTGAGTTTCTGAGAAAAACATTGAGGAAAGGATTGCTTGAATAAGAAATAACAGAGCATGAGCAAAATGAATAGAGAGGCCTCGCTTTTATAACAAGGGCAAGGAAGGTAAGTTTGGGCAGAAATGAAATAAAGACTCTTTGAGAGACTGTCTCAGAGCCACTGTTTTGTTGAGGCCTCAGCATGCCAGTTAATGAATCAAAGTTTCAGTGAATTCATTAGGAATTCAATGAAGAGCTGAAGTTTTTGTCTTCAGAATACCTCTTAAGTATACTGTTACTAATTTTGACAAGTCAAAAAGTCCCCTAAAAATGGCCGTTGTTGTCCTAAGTTTTTGTGGGTTTTTTTTTTTTTTTTACATTTACTAAAGTAAGCTTAAAGATTGTAATTATAGTGCTGATCTATTGAGAAAGAAGATTTTTCAATAAGGAGATTGTGGCTGTAATATATGCAAATTCGATGTAAACGTGAAAGGAGTCACTGAAAGTGGTCAGAATATGAGCTCATGAACCCGGTTTGGAGTCCCCCACCCAAGCAGGGACTAGAAAGGGGCCCTGAGATCAACAGCTTGATAGCCACTTACCCTGGAGCCGTTTCTCCAAGGAGCCCTGGTTTTAGTGGGAAGTGGTGTTTAGAGGTCATGGTCTTTGGCGGTAGGAGTGCTCAGCGTTGCTGGAGTGGCTATTGTTTCTTGGGCCGCTGCTTTTATTTTAGTAGTGTGCTGTCTGTATTTTTGAAATTTTACTCTGTTCATTGACATACCAGATATTGAGCCCATTGAGTGACTTGAAAACTCAGCCACCTTGTGCTGTTGGACACTGGTCTTTGCTATGAACTTGAGAAACTAAAGTCAGTAATATTTTCATGAAGTAGTGAAATAATTTGATATTGAAAGAGAATAAGTATACTGTATTTATCTTTTAATAGCAACAATAATACCTGATTTATATAAACTTTATAATAATAACACAAGAGGTAGGTTGTTTACATTTATTTATTTGGTTTTCAGTTTTCAGATTGGGAAACTGAATTGCAGTGAAGCCAAATGACCTGTATACATCCTCACAATTAGGTTATAATGGCATGCTATAATCTATTTCTCCCAAATTCTGGATCACTGTTTATTCTGAAAAAACATGCTTTCTTCCCTAGTAAGAAAAAGCAAGTATAGGATGTGGGTGATCTTTTGAAATCATCCAAAATTAAAATAAAATTTTATAAAATATTATTTTTCAAATGGATAAAGGACATTTTAGGTTAAATTAACCATTTCTCTCTCTCTTTCCAGTTGTTATACCGCACCTGCATAAGTTAGCCTTGGTGAACAACTTGCAGATCGTGGACTCTAAGCGGCTGGACATCGCCACCCACCTCTTTGAAGCCTACAGTGCACTTTCCTGCTGCTGTATCCTCGCCTTATTCTGTGTGTCTGTATTTAAGGGTCCGCTTTGCTGTGAACCTCAATTGTCAAACGTTGAGAAGCAGAATGCTTTCTTCAGCTCAGATAAGAAGTAGAGTAGAAGCTTAAAAATTTGAGCTGACTTGCCCCACCTCCATTCTCGCCATCCCCTAATTTTAAAAGACAACTTTGAGTCTTCCGTTTTTATATGTTCTATAGTTTTGAAAACACTGACTAAAATTTTGTCTGTGTTAATCGGCTGTATGACTTAAGCCACAAATGAACTACAGCTGAGGCTTCTCTGTTAATCAAAAGGAAGCCTTATCTATGTCCTGGCATTCACTTTTAATGAATGTTTAACTACCTTTATGATCCTATGAATATCTCTTGGAGACATATCACTCATTGAAAAAAAAAATATGGGGCCACCCAGGCTAATCATTGACATTGATAGCAGAACTGGAGGAAGCCTCAGAGCTCATCTAAGCCGTGTCACTCACTGCTTTCTATAAATGATTAAACTAAAACCTGAAGCCATTAGTGACTTCTGTTTTTTAATAGTTAAAAGCAAAATTGTGACCACAACAGTGAACTTTAGCTGTCCTGTTAAATGTTCTCTCTACTATCCTAGACCTAGTAAAATAAAACTAAGAAATAAAAATGAAATAAAACTAAGAAGGAAGTAAAGATAATGATGGGCAGAACAAGCTCCAGCTTTCAGGCTTTCCCATTAAAAGCAGAATAGCCCTAGAAAGGGGAAGTAAGAGGTTGAAAAAGGAGTGAGCGCTGAGCACTTGCCCAGGACTGTGAAAGTGCGCGCCGCACAACATGACCAGAGGATTAGGGCTGGGACGGAAAGAAGTGGTGGGAGGGAAAGCAGAAATGTGGAACCGGGTGGTAAGGAGCTGCTGGTCCTTTCCAAAGTGTCAAGCTTGAAGCTCGATGCACGGCTGAGAGCACTTCATTTTGGGACCTACTGCGAATTGCCTAGTCACATGGCTGACGTTAGCTACTTTTTATCATATAGATTATAAAATGGGCAGAGATACCGTAGTTTGATAATTTTGCCTCAGCTAACCACATATTTTCTATAAGTTTAATTCTGGTAAAAGCAGAACTTACCATCATTCCTAGTTTATCTTGTTGGCATTTTCAACTTAGAGAAGATAGAGGAAGCAAGAAGAGGAAGTAATAGTTGTGAATTCTCAAGGAAGGACTCTTTAGTAATGGAGAAGTGGCAAGACCCTTACAAGAAAGTAATAATGGCATTTCAGAGTGTGGCATGTCAAAGAAAGAAAACAGATATGTTTGTACCTGTTCCCTAAACTTTGCAGAAGTAATGTTTACAAACTTCAGTGAAAAGTTATGTGCAATCTTAAGTTTTCTTAGAGTTTCAAAAAGAATATACCTCAAAGAAAATGAGAAAGTCAAAAAAAGAAAGGTCAAAACTTTCAGCTCTGTGTGGTGGTTTCTGACAGCAGAGGCATCCGTATGGAAGGGGCGTCACTGCATGGTTAGGCACGCACAGACTGTCACTGCAGAGGACACACAGGAAGAAGCCTCCGCACCAGCGTAGCAAGGGGAAGCAGCCTCCCAACAGTAGGCCCTGTGCGAGCACTTCTGCCTGAGTCAGGGCTTGTGCTTGTGTCTACAGGGGCGTTATGGCCCCCGGGAGAACCACGCTGCCTGTGTCTGCGCCGTGTTCCACGGCATCCTGAGCTGATGGGACACAGCATCATGTTTCAATAGGTTTGGCAAGGTGTTGCGTCAAGAAGTGACGTTTAATATAAAATTTGAAGGAGTCTAGAAATATTTGACTTAGAATGGTTTAGCGATGAAAAGATAATTTGAAAATTATTTTAAAGGTGGTTATGAAAAAAACTTAGGCCCATTTGTGTAAACGCTGACGAGCAGGGAGGCCTGTGGTCTGAGAAGAGCTTTCTGAGTTATCTAAAAGTACAGTGACCTCTTCTGTGAAACTGAATGTCCTGTCACTGTTTTGCAGTCAGAGGCCTTATGACCATCACTCATGGATGAGGTAGAGGTGGTTTCTAACATCAGATAGGACTAAATGACCTATAAGTTTCCAGCTCCTAAGAAAGACTGTGGGATTTCATGGGGAAGAGGACCAAACAGTGAGTAGGGAGAGAGGAGGCTTTATTCCTCTCTCTCTTGAAAATAACTGTATTTTCAAAGCAGTAGTTATATGGATTTTTTTACTTAATAAAGTTTATTATAATTTGCTTCAGAAAAATCAGCTCATCTTTATAGGGGAAGTCACTTACTGGCATTTTTCACTTTAATACTAACATGGTATAATATTAAATAAGAACTATTTTTAAATGGCTCACAACTATGATAGGTGAGAAAGTGTTGTTAAGTAATGTGAATGAACAGGGTGAATTGTTTTCTTGAGAAATGCATCTGCTTTCCTGACTCCTTTCAATGTCATATAATCAACTAAAACTCATATGACTAAGAAATAAAGGGAGTAGTAAACGTATTACAGCGAAACCTCTCTCGCCCAATTCAATCAGGACCAGTATGGGTCAGTTTAACAGAATGGTTGAAGTAAGAAATGTAGAAAATAATATATATTTAAGGTAGCTTCTTTTAACTTAAAACACATAAATATAACTTATTTTACCAATCTTTTGATGTAAAGTTAAGGCATTTCTTTTGTCAGTCTGCTGATTAGAGTTTTAAACATCAGCCTTCTTAGAATAATCACGTTTGTAATATAATTGTCTATGAATTTCAACTTAAGTTTGTTTAAAGAGAATCCGGAAACATTTCTGATAATGGATACTGAATTTTTCTAGATTTTTGTATTTTTCTTTATATTTTAATATGCATATATTTTAAACAGCAATGTTTTAAGCAACTGGACTTTCAACTTAATTGTCATGGAAACATTAATTTTCTTTTTATCCTCATTTAAACATCCAGTTAAATTTCATGATTTCATTTTCACCCTTATTATTTCATATGTTTACATACCTAGTTATTAAACTGTGCTGTAACAATAATGAATGCTTCTGACACGAAGAGATTTGTGGCAATAAACACAGTTGACTCTTGATAAGTAACTAACTCAACAGATAAGAATGATGCTTGAGGGAAGCCTGTTGGCCCTAAGTGATCAGCATACCACAGCCGTCATTTGAGAAATCTGCTGCTGTTGTTCTGTTGGACATACCAGTTTGGTTTTTGCAAATGTCCTTAACTACTTTCTCTCAAGTCATTTCAGAGGATTTAATGGTTAATCACTTTTTACCTGGTCTCAGATGTTTACGCATCGACATGGAACATCTTTCTCCAGAGCACGAAGTAAGCTGCTGTCATGATTAAGCCATTGTGACCATCGGCACCATGCTCATGTGTTTTAATATCTCCTACGTGTGCGTGCTAAGTCGCTTCAGTCGTATCTGACTCTTTGCAACCCCGTGGACTGTAGGCCTCCAGGCTCCCCTGTCCATGGGACTCTCCAGGCAAGAACACTGGAGTAGGTTGCCGTGCCCGCCTCCAGGGGATCTTCCCGACCCAGGATCCAGCCTTGTCTCCATGTCTGCTGCATTGGCAGGCGGTTTCTTCACCACTAGCACCACTGGGAGGTTCATTATCTCCTGTTCAGACTTTCATTCCTCTTCGTGTGAGGCCTGATGGCAGGCTGTGCTTAATTTTTTCAAATCGAGTTCAGTGTCATCTTACGGATTTGTTAACTAGTGATGAGATCTTAAGCAGCTCCTTTTGCATCTCTCTGTTCAATTCTCTAAAGTAGGCACAACGAACTGTCTAGGATTTAGCAAGGAATGTATGTGAAATGCTTTTTATCTGCAAAATGCTGTGCAGTATTATCTCAGACCATCAGCTTTCTTAGAGGCAGAGTTTCTATTTTCTGTCTCCATTTCCTCATAACGCTTCTCATTCTGTTTATCTTCCTCTGTCCTCAGGACAGAAGACACAGGTTCTGTCCCTGTTGTATCATTTGTTTCCTATTCTATGTCATTAATCTGTTTTTCTATCAGCTTTTCTTTAGCCTATTCCCATGTTTGACTCTCCCGTCCTAAACAAAACAAAACCAAAATCTGCCCGTTATCCCCGCACCACACCTGTTTCCTCCCAGTAGTCCATGCTCACTCTCAGCTCTCACACAGTTCGCCGCCAGCAAAGCTTCCGTCTCTGAGCTCACCGGTGGTGAGTGCTGCCCTGCACGGACACGCCAGAGTTGCAACCTTTTCCTCCACGTCTTCGTCAGTGCTCGATGTGTTTGGGCTTCTTTGATTCGGTAACAAAGCGGCATCTCGTGACGGCTTTCATTGCATCTCCCTGATTGTTTTCAGACCTGGAGTCCTCTATGTGCTCACGAACATCAAAGCCTTTTTAGGGTTTTTGCCCATTTTTCTCACTTTGGATGATATTTTTTCCTGTTATTTCTTTGATGTTTGTTGTATAATTGGAATACCAGTATTCTATTCATTTTGTATTTTATGAATATCTTTTCCCAATTTTTTTTCATATTTTTGGCCTATTTGAACACTGATTTTTAATTTTAATAGATTCTTTAAATCTTTCTAAGACATGATCTCCTATACTTTCTTCTTAAAATGTTTAAAATTGTATTTTTACAATAAAATTCATGATCCATCTAAAATTAGTTTTTATGTATGGTATGAGGCAGTGCGTAGATTGTGCTTTTTTCTGTGCAGATGACCAGCTGTCCCGTTGCTGTTTACGGAACAGTTCATTATGTCTTGTACTGACTGGCAGTGCCGCTTCTTTCATATCTGATGTTTCCTTGTATTCCTGCATCTCTTACTCAGGAACATTGTTTCCTGCTCATCTCCTTGTTTATTATAACGTTGATATGAACTGTATCATTGTAATGAACTGTCTTTATTACAGTTGCTTGTTAAAAAGTCCTGAAATCTAACAGGGCAGATTCAGCATCCTGTCATTTTTTTAGAACTTTTCATAACCCTTATCATTTTTATGTAAATTTTTGCATTAAACAAGGTTCCTAGAATGATCTTGTTCAGATTCTGATGAAGTTTAATTGATTCTATAAATTAATTGGGAGAGACATCAACTTCATAATTTCGAGTCTTCTATCTAGAACATGGGGCTTCCCAGATGGCTCAGTAGTTTAAAAAAAAAAAAAAAATCCACCTGCCAATGCAGAAGGTGCAAGAGACGCAGGTTCCGTCCCTGGGCCAGGAAGGTCCCCTGGAGGAGGAAATGGCAGTCCACTCCAGTATTCTCGTCTAGAAAATCCCATGGACAGTCCGTGGGGTCGAAAATAGTCAGGCTCGACTTAGCAACAGAGCACGCACGCATGCAGAACAGACTGTACCTTACATTTGTTTATGTCTCCTTTAATGTCTTTCAATAAAGTTTTATAATTTTGTTTAAAAAAAACTGTCACCTTACATTTATAATGCTATAATGCTAACTTTCTTTAGGATTATATGTTTTTTAATACTTTGTTATTGGTATGTAGAAATGTATATAACTTTTATGTGTTGAATTTATGTCTGACTAACCTGAGAAACTTTATTATTAATTCTAATAATAAAATGTCTCTGAATTTTTTAAGTAAGTTTCAAATGCAGAAAAGTCACCATTATTATAGTAAATAATATATTATTTTCTAATACTTTTACTGTATTTTTTTTCCTTTTCCTTAGTGTAGGCTCTATATTGCTATACCTTTTTACTTCTGATATTAATTTGCTTTTTGCTTTCTTTTTAAAGTAGTTTTGTTAGGGGTTATGAATTTTATTAACCTTTTCAAATATTGAATTTTTGACTGTTGATTTTTCTCTGTTTTTTAGTTTGACTGCTGTTTTCATCTTTATTTCCTTCTGCTTTCTTTAGGTTTGATTTTTTTTTTCCTGTTTTTCTAACTCCTTAAGGAGGAAGCTTGGGTTTTTCACTTGTTAACTTTTCTTCTTTTCTGATACATAAATGCAAGCCTGTCAGTGTTCCTTTAGCCACGTCCCTTTTGCTCCACTGTAGCTTTGTTATCATTTGGTCCAAATTAGATTCTCATTTCCATTATTTCTTTATTGATCCATGGATTTTTGCTTCATGAGGTAAAGGTAGGTAATTTTATGAGCCAGTTCTCTTATATTTGTATTAACTTTTTGTGATCTAGTTGTTCTATCAGCTATGAAAGACATGTTAAAATCGTGATGGGGAATTGCTTTCTTTCCCTCTTTTTAGCTTTTTCCCTGGTGTGCTTTGTACATTTTATAGCTGCCCTTTACCAGCCTGAGGGAATTTGTTTTTGTTGCTGGTTGGTTGAGTATTTTTATCATGAGGGGTGGTTGGATATTGTTAAATGTATTTTTCTGAGTCAGTTGAGATGATTACATAATTATGGTTTTTTATTCTCTCACAATATTTGATATTAATGGGTTTTTATATGCTAAAGCAACCTCTGAACCCTGTAAAAATCCCACTTAGTTATGATGCATAATTCCTTTTATTAATAGATGAAGGTAGATTCAACTTGCTGATATTTTGTTCAGGATTTTTGCATTGAAGATGAAGGCTATCTGTAGAATAGAACAAACAAGAGGCAAGCCTTTAACAAAGTAACTGCCAAAAGTTTCCTCTTTTAATTAACATATTAGCTTATGGCAATATTAAATACTCAATTAAAAACTTTAATTTTACTCTGCTACCTATATTTCACTAAAGTCAATTTTTTTTTAATCAGGTTATTTTGACTTCCATGATAAAAGAATGTGAACAAAAAGTAGAGAACAAGACCGTCCAAGAGCCTCAAGGGTAAAACCTTAATTCTTTTTTATGGCTTTCTGTTAACCTTAACTTCTCTACATAAAATTTTTGTCAGTGGGTCAAGTGTTTTATATTGTGTTGTTTTGTGGTAATTAATTTAGAAGGCAAGAAAAGCCTTTAAATGGGCAGTTCACAATACTAATCCATAAACCATCTAGGGAATTTAAAATTCAGATCTCTGCCTCATTCTTTGTGCCCTCATCTTTCTGAGTCGGCCTAGAGATTTGTATATTTAAAAGCTTCCAGCCAAATACCAATTCAAAGAGACTTACACCCCAATGTTCATAGAAGCATTATTTACAATTGACAAATATGGAAGGCAGACTAAGTGTCTATGAACAGATGAATGGATAAAGATGTGTGTGTGTCTGTATGTATACACACACAGAATGCAATACTACTACACCATAAAGAAGAGCGTATTCTACTAAGTGAAATTAGTCAGGGCAAGACAAATACTGTATCATATCATTTATGTAGAATCTGAAAAATACAACAGGATTATGGATACAACAAAAAAGAAACAGACTCGGGTACAGAAAACAAACTAGTGGTTACCAGAAGGGTGGAGGGGAGGGGACGGGACTCCAGCTGAGCTGCTGCAAGTCCTAAAAGATGATGCTGTGAAAGTGCTGCACTCAATATGCCAGCAAACTTGGAACAGTCAGCAGTGGCCACAGGACTGGAAAAGGTCAGTTTTCATTCCAATCCCAAAGAAAGGCAATGCCAAAGAATGCTCAAACTGCCGCACAATTGCCCTCATCTCACACGCTAGTAAAGTAATGCTCAAAATTCTCCAAGCCAGGCTTAAGCAATATGTGAACTGTGAACTTCCAGATGTTCAAGCTGGTTTTAGAAAAGGCAGAGGAACCAGAGATCAAATTGCCAACATCCGCTGGATCATGGAGAAAGCAAGAGAGTTCCAGAAAAACATCTGTTTCTGCTTTATTGAGTATGCCAAAGCCTTTGTGTGGATCACAATAAGCTATGGAAAATTCTTCAAGAGATGGCAATACCAGACCACCTGACCTGCCTCTTGAGAAACCTATATGCAGGTCAGGAAGCAACAGTTAGAACTGGACGTGGAACAACAGACTGGTTCCAAATAGGAAAAGGAGTACGTCAAGGCTATATATTGTCACTCTGCTTACTTACCTTATATGCAGAGTACATCAAGAGAAACACTGGACTGGAAGAAGCACAAGCTGGAATCAAGATTGCCAGGAGAAATGTCAATAACCTCTGATATGCAGATGACACCACCCTTATGGCAGAAAGTGAAGAGGAACTAAAAATCCTCTTGATGAAAGTGAAAGTGGAGAGTGAAAAAGTTGGCTTAAAGCTCAACATTCAGAAAAGTAAGATCATGGCATCTGGTCCCATCACTTCATGGCAAATAGATGGGGAAACAGTGGAAACAGTGTCAGACTTTATTTTGGGGGGCTCCAAAACCACTGCAGATGGTGACTGCAGCCATGAAATTAAAAGACGCTTACTCCTAGGAAGAAAAGTTACTACCAACCTAGATAGCATATTCAAAAGCAGAGACATTACTTTGCTGACTAAGGTCCGTCAAGTCGAGGCTGTGGTTTTTCCAGTAGTCATGTATGGATGTGAGAGTTGGACTGTGAAGAAGGCTGAGCGCCAAAGAATTGATGGTTTTGAACTGTGGTGTTGGAGAAGACTCTTGAGAGTCCCTTGGACTGCAAGGAGATCCAACCAGTCTATTCTGAAAGAGATCAGCCCTGGGATTTCTTTGGAAGGAATGATGCTAAAGCTGAAACTCCAGTACTGTGGGCCACCTCATGTGAAGAGTTGACTCACTGGAAAAGACTCTGATGCTGGGAGGGATTTGGGGCAGGAGAAGAAGGGGATGACAGAGGATGAGATGGCTGGATGGCATCACTGACTCGATGGACATGAGTCTGGGTGGGCTCCAGGAGTTGGTGATGGACAGGGAGGCCAGGGGTGCTGTGATTCATGGGATCGCAAAGAGTCGGACACGACTGAGCGACTGAACCGACTGAGAAGGGTGGAGGAAAGGGGGAGGGGCAATTTAGGGCTAGAAGATTAAGAGGAACAAACTATTATATATAAATTGCAAGGATATATTGTACAATACAGGGAATATAGCCAATATTTTAAAATAACTATAAATGGAATATAGCCTTTAAAAATTGTGAATCATTACATTGTACACCTTTAACTTACATAATATTGTATATCATCTATCAGTTCAGTTCAGTTCAGTCACTCAGTCGTGTCTGACTCTGCGACCCCATGGACTGCAGCACGCCAGGCCTCCCTGTCCATCACCAACTCTCAGAGTTCACTCAAACCCATGTCCATCGAGTCAGTGATGCCATCCAACCATCTCATCCTCTGTCGTCCCCTTCTCCTCCTGCCTTCAATCTTTACCAGCATCAGGGTCTTTTCCAATGAGTTGGTTCTTCGCATCAGGTGGCCAAAGTATTGGAGTTCCAGCTTCAGCATCAGTCCTTCCAATGAATATTCAGGACTGATCTTTAGGATGGACTGGTTGGATCTCCTTGCAGTCCAAGGGACTCTCAAGCGTCTTCTCCAACACCACAGTTCAAAAGCACCAATTCTTTGGTACTCAGCTTTCTTTATTGTCCAGCTCTCACATCCATACATGACTACTGGAAAAACCATAGCTTTGGCTGGACAAACCTTTGTTGGGAAAGTAATGTCTCTGCTTTTTAATATGCTGTCTAGGTTGGTCATAGCTTTTCTTCCAAGGAGCAAGTGTCTTTTAATTTCATGGCTGCAGTCACCATCTGCCATGATTTTGGAGCCCAAGAAAATAAAGTCTGACACTGTTTCCATTGTTTCCCCATCTATTTGCCATGAAGTGATGGGACCAGATGCCATGATCTTACTTTTCTGAATGTTGAATTTTAAGCCAACTTTTTCACTCTCCTCTTTCAGTTTCATCAAGAGGCTGTTTAGTTCTTCACTTTTCTGCAGTAAGGGTGGTGTCATCTGCATATCGGAGGTTATTGATATTTCTCTTGGCAATCTTGATTCCAGCTTGTTGCTTCATCCAGCCCAGCATTTCTCTTGATGTACTCTGCATATAAGTTAAATAAGCAGGGTGACAATATACAGCCTTGATGTACTCCTTTCCTGATCTGGAGCCAGTCTGTTGTTCCATGTCCAGTTCTAACTGTTGCTTCTTGACCTGCATACAGATTTCTCAAGAGGCAGGTCAGGTGGTCTGGTATTGCCATCTCTTGAAGAATTTTCCATAGTTTGTTGTGATCCACACAGTCAAAGGCTTTGGTGTAGTCAATAAAGCAGAAATAGATGTTTTTCTGTAACTTTCTTGTTTTTTCGGTAATCTGATGAATGTTGGCAATGTGCTGGTTCCTCTTCCTTTTCTAAATCCCGCTTGACCATCTGGAAGTTCATGGTTCACGTACTGTTGAAGCCTGACTTGGAGAATTTTGAGCATTACTTTGCTAGTGTGTGAGATGAGGCCAATTGTGCGGTAGTTTGAGCTTTCTTTGGCATTGCCTTTCTTTGGGAATGGAATGAAAACTGACCTTTTCCAGGTCAGGTCTCCTGCATTGCAGGCGGATTCTCTACCAACTGAGCTATCAGGGATGCCTTTATAAGCTATACTTCAATAAAATATTGAAAAGAAAAGAAAAGCTTCCAAAGAGATTCTGATAGGTAGTTGGGTTTGAGAATCACTGGTGGAAATAGTTTCTAAAAATTTGTGACAAGAGTTGGGGCAGTTAATGGATTCACTGCATAAAGGGCTGTCAGTGTGTAGGTGTTCTAGTCACGTGCTTCTGACCAAACTAACTAGAGCTCAGAGATTTAGTGAAATTAAAATGTGAACATAGGTGTGGAAGAATAAAGTTGGTCATTTCAGGATAGGAAGTAATTTATAAATAGTCTGTTGTACTCTTTCTAAAGTAACCTTGGACAGTTAATCTTAAGTGGAATCTGTTTAGGCATGAAAAACTCAAAGGTGTTTCCTTTATAAAAGTGACTCCCAGGAATAAGTGTTTCATCTTGTCAGGCCAGGTGCCCGTACAGACGCTCCTCCACAGTTCCAGCCCCAATACGCACACAAACACGGGCAGTCTTTTGCCCCTTAGCACAGCTCAGAACCGTTGCCTTAGTCTCCTGGACTGGTGGGAGCTCTTCTATCATTTTAGCCATGGAAAGTTATAAAATAGAAATACTTTGATAGGTTTCTACTCTGAACACAAAATCCATAAAGTTAACATTAAAGCATATAATTCTGTTCATTTTTATACATTTAATATGAACATTTTTGATGCCTTATTAGTTTAAAATGTAAAAGGTTTGGGACTAAAATTGAGAGAAATTATATGTGAAATACCTTCTAAATGACATTTCATAAATTCGCATGCAGGAGTTTACAAGAAAGAAGTCTCTGTACCGTCCTGAGCCGCCTTTGGTTATATGACCTTCCATTTAAAAAGAAAAGTTCACTTTGATAATCATAGTTTCCCTGTGTTATTCACATCTCCTGTATTATCATTTTTTTTTAATTCTTAATCCACAGAATTTCAAATAGACACAAAAATAAACATGACATAATGAATCCTCACGTATTCACTACTTAGCTTATATATAACAGTGAGTATGAGAAATAAGGTGGATTCAGGATATAGTCAAATGTGAGTTCGGTTTAACTTGGCAACAGGTTAGACTAAGAGAGAGCTAGAATCTAAGGGTTCCCAGGTTGGGTGATGGCACAGTACAACCCAGGGGAGCTATTCTGAAGAGAAGTGTTTATTCACAGTTTGAAGTACAGTTAGAAAAGCACTGTAAGCAGTTACTGAGATTTAGGAACTAGTAAAATAGTGGTGGTAATTAGAGGGGTGGAGGTGGACGGATCTCACTTGGAAAGAGGGCTCAGACATAAAATTAGACCAGTGTTTGAAATGCAGCATCTGGGAGAAGCTCGGGCCCCCAGGTGGCTCAGTGGCAAAGAACCCGCCTGCTAGTGCAGGAGGCTCGGGCTCAGTCCCTGGGTCAGGACGTTTGCCTGGAAGTGGGCATGGCAGTCCACTCCGGTCTTCTTGCCTGCAGAATACCATGGACAGAGGAGCCTGGCAGACTATAGTCCAAAGGGTCGCAAAGAGTCAGACATGACTGAGCAACTAACACTTCACTTCAAGAGAAGCTTCACTGAGAATTAGGAGGCAATTCAGAGTGGTGTCAAAAAATCAAACAGGAATTTAAAAGAGAAGGAGCAGTGGTCTTCCATTTGTAAGATAGAGTGATGTGGAGAGGGAGAGAAATATTCTAGGATATAAATAATTTTTAAAAAAGGCCAGAAGTATCAGAGAAGGCGATGGCACCCCACTCTAGTACTCTTGCCTAGAAAATCCCATGGACGGAGAAGCCTGGTAGGTTGCAGTCCATGGGGTCTTGAAGAGTCAGACATGACTGAGCGACTTTCACTTTTCACTTTCATGCTTTGGAGAAGGAAGTGGCAACCCACTCCAGTGTTCTTGCCTAGAGAATCCCAGGGACAAGGGAGCCTGGTGGGCTGCCGTCTGTGGGGTCACACAGAGTCGGACACGACTGAAGTGACTTACCAGCAGCAAGAGGTTCTATAGGTGCAGAATCAACAGGTGATGGGAAGTGATTGGCTATGAGTTGCAATGGAAAGGTCTGAGATTTCCTTGAAAGCCTGCAGTAAGAAGACAGTACTTTACAGAGCAGTCCATTTCATTTTTAACCACTTGTTTTTAAAAAAAAAACTCCTTTCATATTCTGAGTTAAAGTCTCCCTTCGTGTAACATCTGCTCTCTAAAGTTTTGGCAGAGGGATCAGAGTCAGACTCTTTTGTCAAAGTAATAAAAAATGTAAACTCTTCAGAAAAACAAACAAACAAATGCTATAATGCAGTGATTCTATACTAGAAAGCTTTGTAAAATACCTACCTGGGTCTTCTACCCTGGAAAGAAAAAATCAGAATCACTGGGGTCAGGTCTAGGTATCCACATCAAGAAATTCCCCAGATAATTGTGCTACGCTTCAGTAGGTCTCTATAGATATACACAGCTGTGCAGATGTATATTATATGTTTCATTCTTCATAGGAAGGTATCGTAAGCCTCCTAACTCTCCTCCAAGCTAAACACTGGGCACTGCTTTCCCTTCTGTGTCCTGGTTTCCAGGCTCCTTTAGCATATTGTTGTACTCCTCTTAGAGTCATTGACTTGATGGTATCTCAGATATTATCTGACCCATGTCTCCTGTTTTTCTAGATGCAGACTAAAATAATACTGATCTTCTGACTTAACACTGTTTCCTACAGAAAGAAAACAGTACCATCAACCTACAGTGTTAAGGAAAGGCATCATGGAATTTAAAACTTGGCTAGACACCAAAGAAGAGAGATTTAAGTTGAGAATAGTTCAAACAGTTAGACTAGGCAAACATGACTCAAGGGAGTCAAGGAGTTAATCAGTGATGGTTGGTTTAAAACACACACCCACACAAGAGTTAGGCTGCTGCCTCTTGAATCCCATGCATATTTTATCGTGGAGGTGGTAAGTGGCCACTGAAGATTCTGAGAAGGGGTGTGATGTACAGAAGTGATTATTTAAGTGGTGAGTGACTAATGCAAGAAGACCAGATCCAAGATTATCGGAAGAATCCAGTTGTAAAGTCTTGACATTAGAAATAAAAGCAAACAATAGAGACGTTGTGAAGGCTCAAGATTTGAGGACAGTTTGAGAGCCCTCATACCCACTGCCAGGAAGAGGGGAAATGGCAGGAGCACCAGCAAGGAGAGACCCACCAGCGGGGTTGGTGCTGAGCCACTGCATCGTGTCCGACTCTCTGCAGCCCCATGGACGGCAGCACACCGGGCTTGCCCATCCTTTACCATCTCCCTGAGTTTGCTCAGACTCCTGTCCATTGAGTCGGTGATGCCATCCAACCATCTCATCCTCTGTCCCCCCCTTCTCCTACCCTCAGTCTTTACCAACATCATGGTGTTTTCCAGCGAATCAGTTCTTCGCATCAGGTGGCCAAAGTATTAGAGCTCTGGGGAGTTATTTCTAAAGTTAGGGTCTGAGAAAAATGCTTGGGACATTGGCTTTATCTAGTATACAACAGTTGATGATTCTGGCCCTCAGCAAAGTGTTGTGTTTCAGTAACTATTTTGTAGGCATCCTATGGAAATTTATTTGAAACATAGAGAGTGAGTATATTCTGTAATTGAAGAACTAGAGTCAGATACTGAGCCTGGTGGAGGACTACTTGTGGGAAGAGGGAAACCAGCAAGAGAGGAGTGCTCAGAGACACGGGGACACCACAGGTGGAGGCACTGGTGGAAGAGCAAAAGGAAGAAGAGGTGCTCACGGTGGGTGTCGTGGCCAGCGCGGAACTGGTGGCTCGCCGCGCACCTTTAAAGGCCACACAGAACCAGCAGTGCTCGCTGGCAGCATTCCTCCATGCACAGATGGAGCGGACGCCTGCTGCGCTCCTGTACCTGGCTCGCCGCGCTCTCGGCTCTGACAGGGCCAGACATATTCTCTTACTTAGACCTCAAGATATTTTGCAGTAACAGTTGCAAACTGCATTTTACAGAGGAGGAAACTGAATCAGTGATTTAAAGTATCTTGGCCAAAGTCGCAAATCCAGAAAGCTGGACTCCTGAAACTACTTGTCACAGCACGATTGTTGAATCACTGGAAAGTGTCCCTGGTCGATACTTTGTTCAGTAGCATGATGTGTCAGCAGTCTTTAGTGGTCATTTAGGTTGTGCTTACTCCCTACACAGAAGGTTGGCTAAAGAGAAACAAGAAGATTTGACGTTGCTGATTGACACTAGTGCAGATGGCGGCTGATGACATGTTTCTTCTTCCCACGCCCCCCGCACACAGGCATATGTCACAGGGCTGTTACCCGCACAGTAGAAGACCTCAGTGTGGCTTTGTTTACCCATTCGTGAAAATAGAAATAATATCTATCTTCCAGGGTTGCTGTAAGCATTAGGTGAAGTAATGCTAATAATAAGAAGCATAACTAACACTTAGACCTGCTATTACATGTCTGGCTCTGCTAATGAGCACTGTATACTCATCAGGGAACCGGGTGTCCATCGCTCAGTCATGTCCAACTCTTTGCAATCCCATGAACTGTAGCCCACCAGGCTCTTCTGTCCATGGAAGTTACCAGGCAGGAATACTTCAGTGGGTTGCCCCTCCCTTCTCCAGGGGATCTCCCTGACCCAGGGATGGAACCCAAGTCTCCTGCATTGCAGGCAGATTGTGTACCCGCTGAGCCACCAGGGAAGCCTTTTTAATCCTTGAATAGCCCTATGAGGTAGGTACTAGAATTACGTTCATTTTAATAGATGAGGAAACAGAGATTAAATAACTTGCCCAAAGTCACACAGCTCGTGAATGACAGAATTGAGCTTCAGTCTCATTCCAGACTTGCGCCTAATCACTACACCACACTGCTTCCTTTCAAGAAATGATTAACACAAAAACCACTAACCTACTAAAAAGCTCTACTCCCTAAGTGTTCGTTTCCCTTTTGTGATACCAGTTCAGAATGTATTTCTTAATGTTCTGTTACTAAAGACTTGGAAAAAAAGTAGATAATTTTCATTTTCTAATCGCTTTACACGAATTTCAAAATCTTTTTCCTAGCTCAATGTCAATTGCTGCAAGCCTAGTGAGTGAAGATGCGAAGACCAAATTCTTGAACAAAATGGGCCAGTTGACAACATCGGGCGCCATGCTGGCCAACGTGTTTCAGAGGAAGAAGTAAGAGCGGGAAGGAGGCCCCAGCGAACACTGAGATGGACCTCAAGCAGACTGGTTCCTTGTACTTGAAGTACTTGCCTTTTTTATTGCTCTGTTTTTTGTTCTTGCATCATAATTTTATCTTAACCTCCAAAGACACTTGCACTGCTTTTGATTGTTGCTGTATATCTGTAATTTTGGAATTCCAACTGTGGTGATGAAAAAGCTGAGCTGATAGTCTGTACCAAGTCCCCCTCTATGTTCTTGTCTTTCAGAATATTTTTTTTATATATAATATATATATATAGTGAATAGTTTTTTTTTTAATTTTTGGATGGGATATTAGCAAATACTTGTATGATACACTAAGCTATTTACAATGGTACTTAAAATAATGTAAATTTGAAGTCATTGTTATAAAGTAATAAAAATGGAGATTACTTAAGTATTTAAATTATGAAAGTATGATGCAGACTTTTTATTGTTTCTTAACTGACTAGAAAGAGCCACCAGCATTACTCCGTGCCTTTTGGACTTCAGTTTGTGTGTCTGTAGGAGTTGTGTGCATTCCATTCACACAGTATTTATAATGCTGTAATGAATCTGAATTACAAATCCTACAGTCAGTAGATAATAATGTAACTTTCAACATTTCCGCGCTCTCATGAATATTCTTTTAAGTGCTATTTAAATCTCCCCATCACTTATATGAATATAATGGGCTTACCTGAGGGAGGAGAGCACGTGTCGTGTCGCGTGGGGAGTGGTAACGAAGGTGAATTTTACCAACTGGTGTGTAGTAGATTTAAATACCAAACAAAATTTAAGTAAGAAGAGCTAATAATTGTGACATTTTTTTTTTCCCAACTGGAAATACAGAAGAAAGTATGGCTCGGATCTAAAAGTTAATGCTTATTTGCATAAAACATTCTATTTAAGGTGATAAATTTTCTGATGAATTTTAATTTCAGAGATTATCTTTTCATCCTATGTAGTACAGAGAGGTACAGAAAAGTTCAGGACGTTTGGGGCTGCTTTTTTCCCTCTAGACAAAAAAAGACATTGGCTTCCTTACTATTGGTCTCAGTCATCAGCTTGTCCCTTAAAGTCAGTGGCTGTTCTTGTGTTTGACATATATCGCATAGAGTCTTAAGTCAGTGTACAGTTCCCCTGGAATCTGGCAGTTGTCTGTCAAGTAAGGCAACTTGCAGTAGAAAAGAGGGATCCTGGACGTGGGAGGGAGGTGGTTGGTTTAAGGGTTTAATGTGAGGCCTTTCTGAAAAATGCGTATTTTGGTAAAGAGAATTCTCTTTTGAGCACATATGGGTGATTGTCATGTTTGTTGTATAAACTGGTTTTAATACTCTTGGAATATAGTTGGATTACATTCATGGGCAAAACTAGCTTACCACACATTGAAGCTTATAAAAAATAAGTTGCCATAGGCAGAGCCATTTAAAAAGTTTATTCTGAAATTATTTCTTTAACCTACAGTGAAATAATTGTTAGCTAGTATATTACGGAAACTGTTGGATTCTAGGCATTCCTGAGAAATTAAAAGTGGCTTCCTTTCATGTCAAAAATGTTGATCTATTATAAATAAAATGTTTTTGCATACTTATTTTGGTTTTGATTTTGGCTATGTGTATTTATTTTCATTTTGAAACACTATATCCTCCAGCCAAGCAAAAGAGAAATGAGAAACTGTATATTCACTTAAATGTATTTTAATTTAGGAATATAATCTCTATAAGTTACCTCGTTTAGTTTACTTTTGTTTAAAAAGCATTATGTTGTATAAAATGAAAACATTTCTGAGATGATTTAAAGAAAAAAATGTTTGAATTCTCATTTGCTTTGAACTATAGCAACACTAGTATGTTTGTTACCTGATGAATAAATATAATGTATTTTTAATGTGATACGTTTTATTAATTTGTGAATCCATTTATCCAAATGCTAACAGGTTTTCATGAAAGGCGCCATGCAGCAAGATATGCAGTGTGTTTCGAGTCCCTCTTACTATGCTATTAAACATCTTAATGTCAGTAAGACTTTACATTTATTTTCCCATGGCTATTGTAAAATATAGATTCTTTAATGACAAGACAGACACTAATATGAAACTGGGTGTGTTCTTCCAAAACAAGCTGGAAAACTCCCATCCTCGCTCTTTTTAAACAGAGGTAAAAATGATACAAATAAAAGCAAAGTTTGCAAAGTAATGAAAAGTTCATTCGAAATTATGTTCCAAAGCAAGCCAGAGACTGAAGTTTTCCAGAAACCCACAAGGGTTGTAGTTGCCGACTTCTCTGTACTAACCTGAGAGTGCCGTGTGAGTAGCCGCAGCACTCTGTGTGTGCACCTCTGTGCTCAGCATCCTCGACCTTCATCTGTCGACAGTCAGCACCCCTTTTGAGAGATTACTTGCTAAACATCAGATTAACTGACAACCTGAATGAAATTGTGAATAATTTAAGTAACTTTAATGGGGTATCAATTCAGGTGCTATCAAGCTTCCTTTCCTTATAAGAAAAGAAAAAATGGTTCAAATAAATAGTCTCTGAACTAAACTAAAGTTTGGGGACATGAAATCAGTGTGTATTGAGTTGTCTTTTCACAAACCTGCTTTTTAAGATAAACTATTTTAGGCCATTCAGTTCAGTTCAGTCGCTAAGTCGTGTCCGACTCTTTGTGACCCCATGAATTGCAACACACCAGGCCTCCCTGTCCGTCACCAACTCCCAGAATCTACTCAAACTCACATCCATCGAGTCGGTGATGCCATCCAACCTCTCATCCTCTGTTATCCCCTTCTCCTGCCCCCAATCCCTTCCAGCATCAGGGTCTTTTCCAATGAGTCACCTCTTTGCATGAGGTGGCCAAAGTATTGGAGTTTCAGCTTCAGCATCATTCCTTCCAAAGAACACCCATGACTGGTCTCCTTTAGGATGAACTGGTGGGATCTCCTTGCAGTCCAAGGGACTCTCAAGAGTCTTCTTCAACACCACAGTTCAAAAGCATCAATTCTTCAGCGCTCAGCTTTAAGAACATAACTTTGTCTAGACCCACCTTGTGGATCTTTGAACAGTGATAGCCAACCGCAGCTAACATTTTATGCTGATTACAAGTTCTTAACTATTTTTAGTCTAAATAATGTATATTTATTTTAAGAAGTTTGTAACTGGCTACTCCGATTCCTCAAATTCTTCAGATTGCCCAGGTAACTATATTCCAGCTTTATCTTCGTTGTTAACTCTTACAAGCAAACTGTGAAATAAATTTAGCCTTTCATATGAGTAGACATGTTTTAAAACTTTACAGTGTACCTCATTTGGTTACTATTTTATTTCAGTATATTTAAAAAATAATAGGTTAAAGATATACGTTACTAATAATAATAAATGTATGTGGTATCTGCATATCAGCGAAATAATTGGATTCTAGACTGTCTTCATGCTACATAAGAATGCTCTGTTTACCTTTCATCTAGCCCTGACCTAGTGTTCTTTTCATAGAGCCATTATATGTTGATCAGAATTGTGTAGTCTTATACATTTTGAACTCAGCAAAGTATCTGACTGATTGTCTTAACGTCCTTACTTATTTCCAGGGTGAAAAATATGGGTAAATAAAAGCACAAATAAAGCACTGTGCTCTGTGCTCATGGCCTAAAAAGCTCAGCAGAGCTTGTCTCCTTATCGCTGGCTCTGGGCAGCCCCATTTATCAGCAAACCTTACCACGTTTTCTAAGCCATTTGTAAATGTAGTAAAACCACGCCTTTCTAAAGATTATAAAGTCATTCACTACTCAACATTTGCATTGTTTATGGAGTACCTGTGCTGTGCTCGGCACGGGAGGCAATGGATAATGCCAACGTAGAACGGAGCTTGCAGCCAGGCAGGGAACCAAACAGGTTGAGAGGGAAGGGCTGAGGAAGCCTTGCTGTAATGAGGATGAGTACTCTGGAAGGCCTCTGTAAGGTGACATTGTACCTGAAAATTAGGAAGCCTGGCTTGACCCATGTGAAAACAGGAAGAGGAAAAAGAGCCATATGTGCATAGGCCTTGGAGGGTTTAGGGAACTGGAAAAAGATCAGCGTGACTCCAGCGTTTTAAATGTGATGGGGTGTCAACAGATTAAACTGGAGAGGGGTATAGCCAGGTCACACAGGTTCGATCCCTGGGTCGGGAAGATCCCCTGAAGTAGGAAATGGCAACCCATTCCAGTATTCTTGCCTGGAAAATTCCATGGATGGAGAAGCCTGGTGGGCTATAGTCCTTGGGGTCACAAAGAGCTGGGCCTGACTGAGCAACTTGATTTTCTTCTCACATGGTTGAAGTAGTACTCTGGCTTGATCCAGTTCACAGGATGGTTAGACAGGCTTTGGAAGAACGCTTCGGAAAAAGGCAGGAATAGAGGTTGCAGGGGCTTCCCCGGTGGCACTAGTGGTCAAGAACCCACCTGCCAATGCAGGAAACGAGAGAACGGTTCGGTCCCTGGGTTAAGAAGATGCCCTGGAAGAGGGCATGGCAACCCATTCCGGTATCCTTGCCTGGAGAATTCCATGGACAGAGGAGCCTGGCAGGCTACAGCCCATGGGGTTGCAAAGAGTCAGACAGAGGGAAGCAACTTAGCAAGCGTGCAGAGGCAAGAAGCAAGCAGGCAGAAGCTAAGGCAATGTCTAAGCAAGAGATGGTGGCAGCCTGGACAAAGATGGAGGGAAAGGGCAGACCTGATGTAAATTCGGGACGTAATACGGGCACGACAGGTTGGGTATGAAGAGTGAGGGCAAAAGAAAAGTCAAAGATGTCACTGGGATTTGGGGCTGGATTAACTGAATAAATAATGAGTGATAACAACAGTAAGGAAATTTTAGGAGTGAATCTACAGTTTGATTTGAGATGTGCCAGAATTGAGATACCTGAGAGGTACCTGTCTCGAGGTCAAGTGAGAAGTTAATTATCCAAGTGTGGGTCTCAACAGAGGTCAAGGTTGAAAACACAGATTGTGGAGTCATTGATATTTGACTAAAGCCATGAAACTAAATGAGATGGCCTGGTTGGGAGAGTGACCGTGAAGAGACCCGACTCAGCCCTGAGACATTCCCGTATCTGGAAGTTCAGTAGAGCAGGAGGAGCTACTCAAAGACTCAGGGAAGTAAGGCTGGAGAGAAACCAAGAAAGGGTGGTTTCTTGGAAGCAAAGAACACCCCGAGGAGCAGTGGTGGCCCCTTGGCAGTCGGTAGGAGGGTGGGTCTAAGATTGGCGGAAGATTAAAGTCACTGATGACGTCAATAGTGAGCTCAGTGGGTCTGGGGAAATAGAGGCCTGATTGCAGGCGGTGAAGAGAGACAGGCGGGGTGCCGGCTCTCTCAGGAAACGTTACTATAAAGGCATCTAGAAAGGAACCTGAGGTCCAGGAGAGGCGTGGAGGGAAGTTTCGTAACAGGAGAAATTAGGTCTGTACATAACCTGCTGAGAGCAAGTCGGTAAACTGAGAGAACGGTGATGGAGCAGTGAGAGGAAGCAAGGACTGTGGAACAGTGAAGTCCTTGAGAAGGCAAGAGGGGTGCAGTTCAGAACACAGACACACGCGGACCTCCTCGTAACTGGAGAGAATAGGAGCACTGGGGGTAATTTGGTAGATTTAGTGGTGGGAAGGTTTGGGGTTTTCCATCTCTTCTCAGTAAAGTATGAAGCAAAGATACTAGTGTGGCCGGCGTGTGGAAAGTTTTGGAGGTTTGAGGAAAAGGAAGGTAGAAATGCTTGTCTCCAAGAATAGCAGAGTATTATGGATACAACTGTTAAATTGCCAAGCAATTGTGAGAGCTGATTTGAGAATAGTAATTACGAATTTAAAGACAGGCAGTTAACACAATTGTGGTTTGTTGTTGTTTTCTTCCAGACAAAATTAGCTGTTCAGAACAGACGTAAAGTATACATACAATAAAGTAGAACCAAGTCTGGGTTTTTCCGGATGCATAAGATGAGGAAAAAAGACAAGAATATTAAACCTCTTGCAAAGAAAGTATTATCGAGATGGACCTACAGAATCGAACTGGGAAAGAGGGGAAACAACCGGATGGATAGGGTCAACAATATGTAAGTGAGCTGGAAAGAGCTTCCTTTGAGAGCAGAAGTGAAAAGCAAATACTATACCTGTTCTACTTCCAGCCTTTAAGGTACAGAGGTTTGTGGAAACAAAATGGAAAAGCCTGCACGCTGAAGAATAGCAATGAAGGTGATGTTTTAGGGGTGATGGTGGTTTAGTCCCTAAGTCGCATCTGACTCTGGCAACCCCACGGACTGTAGCCCGCCAGGCTCCTCTGTCCATGGGGTTTTCCAGGCAAGAATACTGGAGTGGGTGTCCATTTCCTCCTCCAGAGGGTCTTCCCAGGGATCGAACCCAGGTCTCCTACATTGCAGGCGGTGTCTTTACCAAGGGGTAGTCAGGATTCAATTAGCATAAGATGAGTCCAAGAGAAGAGGCTGAGGAAGAAGGTGAGAAACCTGAAGACAGACCTTGAGTTGCCATGTGCCCAGTGGGAAGGGTTAGAGATTGAGGAGCTTTCTCGCTGACATCTGTGTGAACCTGGTCAAGCTCCTGGAGGTAAGAACGAACAAAGAGCAGGGGCCACTCTCTGGCTGGGCTCCCTGGGGTCTGTGGCTCCTGGACTTGTCCTCCTGGGGCTCCAGCAGTTGATCAATAACAGTTCTAGTTTTTCCACCCCTGCCTCAGTTCCCACAGAGATTATAGCTTGTGAGCTTTCTGCTCTGACAATTTGTGATTCTCTGTATTTGCCTGTCAGTCTCTCCAGTTTAGGGGGCAGTGGTATGCCCTGGGACCTCCCTTCTCTTAAATGGATTTAGGAAGAGTCCATTCTGAGGGAGAGCAGCCCTGGGATTTCTTTGGAAGGAATGATGCTGAAGCTGAAACTCCAGTACTTTGGCCACCTCATGCGAAGAATTGACTCATTGGAAAAGACTCTGATGCTGGGAGGGATTGGGGGCAGGAGGAGAAGGGGACGACCGAGGATGAGATGGCTGGATGGCATCACTGACTCGATGGACTCGAGTCTGAGTGAACTCTGGGAGTTGGTGATGAACAGGGAGGCCTGGCGTGCTGCGGTTCATGGGTCGCAAAGAGTCGGACACGACTGAGCAACTGAACTGAACTGAACTGATTTCCTGGTGGCTCAGTTGGTAAAGAATCAGCCTGCAGTGCAGGAGACTAGGGTTCCATCTCTCAGTCAGGAAGATCCCTTGGAGAAAGAACAGGCAACCCACTCCAGTATTGTTGCCTGGGAAATCCCGTGGACAGAGGAGCCTGGCGGGCTACAGTCCATGGAGCCGCAAGAGTCGGACATGACTTAAAGACTAAACCATTGATCGTTCAGCTTTTTACTCCTCAGGGCAGAGTGGCGACTTCAAGCTCCCTACATGTGGAACTGGAAACAGGAAGCAGCACAGATTTTTTTTTTTCTTTTAATGCAAAACACAGAAAAGAGGGTAAAAGTCATTGGGGCCAGAAGGGAAGAGAGAGACTGGGCAGAAATGTTATTTGAAGAGAGAATGGACACAAAAATGTTTAAGCTGACAAAAAATATCAAGAAAGGCCATGAATTACAAACAGGATCAATTCAAAGAAAACTAAGCCTCCCCATGTAAACCTGCTAGAAACCAAATACAAACAGAAAATCTTAAAAGCAGCCACTGGAAGACTGATAGTTGGCATATCAACAGAAAACAAAAGCAATTATGCTTTTTAAATGCCGAAGGAAAATAACTGCCACCCTACAACTTCAAAAGAAGGCAAGTTAAGGTATTTTTAGACACTCTTCCCCTAGAAAAAAAAACCCCAAAACAGAATTTGTTAGCAGCAGACTCACACCAAAGGAAAAGCCGAGAAAGCTATTCAAGCAAAAGGAAAGTGATGCAAAAAGGAATACGGAGCCAAAAAAGGATACACAGGGACTTCCCTGGCAGTCCAGCAGAAGGACTCTGCGCTCCCAATGCAGGGACCGGGGTTCGAGCCCTGCTCAGGGGACTAGACCCCACATGCCCCAACCGAGACCCAGGACAGCCAAGCTTATTTTTTAAAGGAAATTGGAAAATATCGAATGTTGAGATGTAAGCAATGTGCTTTTAAAAGAGACCATATGTTAAGGCAGCTATAACAAAATTAGAAAACTTTTATTAAATAATGGGAAATATGAAACTTGTGAGATTAAAGCCATTCTTACACGGAGCTGTACATACAGCTTTAAATACATAAATGAGGAAAGAAGGTTTAAGGTCAATTAACATTCATTTTAAGAAGTTTGAAAAGAACCATGAGGCAGAAGAATCAATAAAGATCAGAAATTAAACAGAAAAACATACGATAAGGAAGATGAAGAAAGACAATTTGATTCTAATTAATTGAACTAATAAAATCTGGTTAAACCCCAGAAAGATTACCAAGAAAAGGAGAAGGCATAAATAAATCCCCAGGTGGTGGTCAGTCACTCAGGCGGGTCAGACTGTGCAGCCCCATGGACGGCAGCACACCAGGCCTCCCTGGCCATCACCAGCTCCCAGAGTTCACCCAAACTCATGTCCATCGAGTTGATGATGCCATCCAACCTCTCATCCTCTGTCGCCCCCTTCTCCTCCTGCCCTCAATCTTTCCCAGCATCAGGGTCTTTTCCAATGAGTCAGCTCTTTGCATCAGGTGACCAAAGTATTGGAGTTTGAGCTTCAGTCCTTCCAATGAATATTCAGGACTGATATCCTTTAGGATGGACTGGTTGACTCTCCTTGCAGTCCAACGGACTCTCAGGAATTTTTCCAACACCACAGTTCAAAAGCATCAATTCTTCGGCAGTCGGGCTTCTTTATGGTCCACCTCTCACATCCATACATGACCACTGGAAAAACCTTAGCTTTGACTAGATGGACCTTTGTCAGCAAGGTAATGTCTCTGCTTTTTAACACACTGTCTAGGTTGGTCATAGCTTTTCTTCCAAGGAGCGAGTCTCTTTTAATTTCATGGCTGCAGTCACCATCTTCAGTGATTTTGGAGCCCAAGAATATAAAATCTCTCACTGTTTCCACTGTTTCCCCATCTATTTGCCATGAAGTGATGGGACTAGATGCCATGATCTTAGTTTTCTGAATGTTGAGTTTTAAGCCAACTTTTTCACTCTCCTCTTTCACCTTCATCAAGAGGCTCTTTAGTTCCTCTTCTCTTTCTGCCATTACCAGTATTGGAGACTAAAAAGAAGAAATCCTTGCAAACACTACATTTAAAATATAATGAGACTTTATAAATGACTGTACACCAGCAAAGTTAAAAGATGAGATGGAATGAACACACTTCTATTTAAACACACACACACCACTTCTTACCAAAACCAACACAAAAGGAAACAAATTCTCTGAAACTATCTATTAAATACAGTGAAACTGTCATTTAAAACCATGCCATAAAGAAACCTCAGTGCCGAGATGGTTTTATGGGTGAATTCTACCAAATATTTAAGGAAAAAATAACACCGTATCATACACCTATTCGAAGGTCTTCCATACTCCTCAGTCTTGTCCAGCAAAACCCTGACACCAAAACTTGACCCAATTCAGGAAGGGCATGACAGGCCAATCTCGCTCACAAACCTGGATGTGAAATTTCTTCCTGTCGTTGTGGGATTAGTATTGCCCCTTGATTTATCTGTGAGTGAACACCGATTTCTCAAGGTTCACTTTGGTTGGAAACGTGTTTTGTGGGTGAGACGTCAGCACGAGCAGAGAGAGTGAATAGTGGAAACGTCTGTGTTTCCTGAGCTTCACTGGAGGCTTGTGAAGCCTTATGTTTACTCAATAACGTCACTTTTTATGTATTTGCTTTAGCTCTGTGCCCAGTAAGTATTTTCTGTCACCACATGAAAAAAAATTACATAAGCTGATTAATTCTCATTCTTGTGGACATTTATAAGCATGCTATTAACAAGATTGTATCTATTTTCTGGTGCCTAGTACAGACCATTAAAATATAATACTATTGACATAATACTTACAAACCATTCACCTGAAACAAAAATGACAGCCATATTTTAATTTACCTTTTCGATTCTGGAAACTCAAAAAGTTCTTGCAGAAGTGGGGAGTAGTGAGGATTTTCAGGGTTAGTTGCACATTAGCCATGCAAAATAGTTTTCAACTAATGCTATGATTCCTTTATTTTTCTCCCCAGTACAAATAAAACAATTCACCATTGGCTGATTACTCTGTAAAAATTGGAAATATTTAATAAATGTTAAAACATCTGTTGTTTAAAATGAATTTTGCATTTATTACGTATAACCAAAATTTAATTATACGTGTGCTTGTAAATGGACTTATAAAAATAATAAATAACACTTTCTGTAAATGATAAGAAATCTCTTTATAGTGCAAGCATTCTTCATTTAATAGGAAAAACTATTTATCTTCCACGTTTCTCATAATAACGCCATTTATATAGGAAAGATGATGTCCTCAAGCTCATTTGAATGGATCTTGTTAATAACAAATGTATTCTACATTAATCTCTACAAAGTATTTGAATTATTTGAGTGATCTGTAAATATAGAAATAAAGTTTTTAAAGGTAATTATTTTTTCAGTTAAACTTGTTTCAGTAGATTTAATATGGTAACCTGGGCATCCTGTTGTTGAGAGTGCTTCCAAAACCAGCACATTCACCTCTGGGACTTTCCAAGCAGAAGTTTTAAGTCCCCTAATCTTTTTTTGAAAAAAGAAGGGGTTGATGTTGGAAATACGCCAGGAGTAGGCCTTGGTATTTCTCGTGAAGTGCCACAGTGAATATACCCTCTCCCACAAGTCAGTTCCTTTTATCAAAATCAAAATCTCACACACAGCCATTTCCAGAAAGTCTGTCTCCACATTCAAGACAACAAAAGGCCAGATAAATATTTTTTTAATCTGTAATTTTGTACAATTCCTATACTTAACTTCATCTGGAGTTTTAACCTCTCTTTATCAAATGTCCATACCTGTCAGTTAAAGTACAAAAGCACTTTTTCCTCAGTGTAAACAGCTTAGGAACATCAAAAGTTAAAATGAGTAGTTTCTACTTTTTCTTTTATGACTCACCTAATGCTAATATTTGGTGCTTTAACCTAAATGTCCATCAACAGATAAGTGGATAAAGAAGATGTGATACGCACACCATGGAATAATACTCAGCCATAAAAAGGATGAAATGTCATTTGCAACAACGTGGATGGAGCTAGATACTATCATACTAAGTGAAGTAAGTCAGCTTAATATGAGGAATCTAAAAAAAAAAAGAAGCAAGTGAACTTATTTAGAAAAGAGAAATCAACTTACAGGCACAGAAAACAAACTAACGTTTACCAAAGGGAAAAGGGGAGGAGGGATAAATCTGGAGTATGAGATCAACAGATATACACCCACTGTATTTAAAATAGGCAAACAACAAGGATTTACGTATAGCTCTATCAGTATCTTATAATAACCTATAACTGAAAAAGTCTGAAAAAAGAATAAATATAACGGAATCACTTTATATCTAACAGTATTACTATATAAACTAACACAGTGTTGTAAATCAACTATAGTTCAATTTTTTAAAACCTGGGGAAAAGTTGGTGCTTAGTAATAAGATGCACTCCAGAGCCAGACAGCCAAGGTTTGAATCCCGGCTCTGTCACTTACTCCAGGTGACCCCAGGTAAGTTATTAACCTCTATGCCTCAGTTTCCTCATCTGTAGGAAGGATATAGTATTCCTTGCAAAGCTGTTACAAGGATTAAAAGAATTTGTAAGTGTAAGCATGCTATTAGTATTTGCTATTGTAGTCTCTCCAGAAACTTCCTTTGCTTAGATAAGTAAAATCATGTTTTTAAATTATTTTTTACAGACATGGGATGATATTTCTCTGTAACTAGCTTTTTCTACTATGATATGGAATTGCTTTGCCAAAGGATATTTGCACTTTTAATTTTTTTTAAGTAACACTACAGATTGCTTTCCAAAAAGCAGAAAAGTAACTGGGCAGTGTACCCATCAGGCTGCCCAGGAGAGAGTCACAAAGTAAAGGAGCCTGCGTCCCTGCCGCAGCCCAAGGCAGGAGGGGCAATGGCCGTGTGCTGTTGTGCGGTCCTTACCCTATACCTAGAGCCGCAGAACTTCATCTGGAGGTAGGCTGTGATGTCATACGGTCATGTTGTAAACCCAGAAGTAAAACAACAAAACAAACGAGAGGCATATAAAATAAGCTACCAACGGAGAAAAAAACATAACCGTAAAAATACCCAAATCATCCAGAAGAAGGTAAGGAAAAAATGAGCAAAGGTGGAACAAATAGAAAACAAATAGCCAGACTTAAATTTCACCATATTTATAATCACATCGAAGTGAAGTGTTAGTTGCTCAGTCGTGTCCGACTCTTCGCGACCCCATGGACTGTAGCCCGCCAGGCTCCTCTATCCATGGGATTCTCCAGGCCAGAATACTGGAGAGGGTAGTCATGCCCTCCGACAGGCGATCTTCCAGACCCAGAGTTCGAACCTGGGTCTCCTGTATTGCAGGCAATTCTTTACCATCTAACCCCCTTATCGGCTACGTGATTTGCAAATATTTTCTCCCATTAGATTGTTGAAGCCTCAAGCCAACCCGCTCAAGTATTCTTGCCTGGAGAATTCCACCGACAGAGGGGGCTGGCGGGCTACAGTCCGTGGGGTCGCAAAGACTGGACACGACTGAAGCGACTTAGCACAAGCACCCAAGTGGGGAGGGCTTGGAGGGGCGTCTCTGACGCTTCGGACACAAGTGTCTCTGACGCTCCAAGAGCTTGCCCTGCGCCGCTGTCGGCCGCAGGCTGCTCTTTCTCTTCTTCTTTGCCCGAGGCGCGCCGCTTGTGGGGTCTTCAGTTCAGTCGCTCAGTCGTGTCCGACTCTTTGCGACCCCATGAACCGCAGCACGCCAGGCCTCCCTGTCCATCACCAACTCCCGGAGTTCACTCAGACTCACGTCCATCGAGTCCGTGATGCCCTCCAGCCATCTCATCCTCGGTCGTCCCCCTCTCCTCCTGCCCCCAATCCCTCCCAGCATCAGAGTCTTTTCCAATGAGTCAACTCTTCCCATCAGGCGGCCAAAGAACTGGCGTTTCAGCTTCAGCATCAGTCCTTCCAATCAATATTCAGGACTGGTCTCCTTTAGGATGGACTGGCTGGGTCTCCTTGCAGTCCAAGGGACTCGCAAGAATCTTCAACACCACAGTTCAAAAGCATCCATTCTTTGGCGCTCAGCCTTCTTCACAGTCCAACTCTCACATCCATACATAACCACAGGAAAAACCATAGCCTTGACTAGATGGGCCTTAGTCGGCAAAGTAATGTCTCGGCTTTTGAATATGCTATCTAGGTTGGTCTTAGCCGGCTCATTTGAAAAGACCCTGATGCTGGGAAAGACTGAAGGCGGGAGGAAAAGGGGACGACAGAGGATGAGATGGTTGGATGGCATCACCCACTCGATGGACTGAGGCTGAGCAAGCTCTGGGAGCTGGTGATGGACAAGGGAGCCTGACGGGCTGCAGTCCATGGGGTCGCAGAGTAGGACACGACTGACCGACTGGACTGGACTGAACTGAGCTGAGTTCCGCCCCAGGGAACTGAACCCGCGCCCTCGGCAGAGATCGCGAGGCGTTCTCCGCGTGACCCTTGGTCGCGGGGCATTCGCTTCGGGAGGTCCCGGCCTGGAAGGCTGAGCGCGGGCTGGGGGCGCGCGCGGGGCGGGCCGGGGCCACCGGGCTACCTTCTTTCCGGGGAGTGTGCCCCCGACTGTCCCGGGATGCGGGCCCGCAGTGCCTGCGGGAGCCTCCCGAAGACAGGAGCTCAGCGGGGGCGCGGCGAGAGCCCCGGATCACCCCCAGCACCCCCAGCGCCCTGGACTCGGGCGCCGCCCCCTAGTCCGGGCCCTGCGCCGGGCGCGGCCGGAGGAGGGCGCAGCGCGGGCGCGGAGGGTGTCCGGGGGTGGGGCGGGGCGGGGCTGGACGGGGCGGGGCAGGCGGGCCCGAGGCCCCGGGCCGCCGAGCCGGCAGCAGAGGCCGCAGAGCGGGCCGCCGTCCCCCGCCCTCCGCGCCATGGCCCTGCGCGCCCGGCGGCGCCGCCCGCTGCCCGCGCCGCTGGCGCTGCTGGCGCTGCTCGGCCGGCTGCAGGTAAGGAGGCCGCCCGCCGCCCGCGCCCCGCGCCCCGGCTCCCTGCGCGCCGTGCCGCGCGCCGTGCCTCCGCGGGGCCGAGCGCTCCGAGACCCGCAAGGAGCCGGGTGGCTGAGGATTTGGGGGGAGAGCGACGGGGGGTGCGGTCGGACGGTGGGAGGAGGGAACTGGGAGCCTCAGGGATGCGGGGTGCAGAACAGGGAGCTGCGGGACCCCGGCACCCGAACGCGGAGGCCTCCAAAAGCCCCACGCAGGGGCAGGCGTCGGTGATGGGGCGACTGGAGGGGCCCCCGCACGATCGCTGCCGCGGAGACAGCGGCTTAGACACGGCCCCTTCCCCTGCGGACGGAGTCGAGAGAAAACTTCAGAACCGCAGGCAGTGCCCAAGTTAAGCGACCGTCCTAAGTAGGATTCTCCTTTCGGGCCATTCTGAGCCCCGGTCCTCAACTCTACCTGCGCCTCGCACCGTCTCCCCACCTCCGCTTGGCAGCTGTGGGAAGGTGGGCTGGCTGATGCTCGCCCGGCGGGGGTGTCCATCCAGAGCGCGCGCTGAGACAGGGTTTGGTAGTTCAGTGGCTCAGCTGGTAAAGAATCCGTCGGCAATGCAGAAGACCCTGGTTTCTCCTTCCAGAGTTCCATCCCCGGGTCGGGAAGATCTCCTGGAGAAGGGCATGGCAACCCACTCCAGCATTCTTGCCTGGAGAATCCCACGGACAGAGGAGATATTTTTCTGAAAAAGGATATCAGAAAGAAAGAAAATCAGATTATTTTCTTACGTTCCCCTCTTTCCGTAAGTCTCCCTTCTCCCCTCCAGTTCCACCGCACACCCCCACCCCCCACCGCCGCCCCACTCCCACGAACCTGCAAACAGTTTAAGAACCACCGGCTCAGGTTCCGGACCAGAATGACATAGAATCACTTCTCAGAACCCCTGAGATGATATTGGGACAAAATAGTATTCACAGTTGGAAAAACCAACGCACCTGGGGCGCTGGAAGTCAGTCGGGGAGCTGGTCTGTAGGGAGCTGCTCTCCGGGTGCTGAGCGGGCGGGCAGGCGGGGCAGTGGGCGGCCTCACCGCGGCCAGGCCCCGCTGGGGCTCCAGCCCGGGAGCAGCCCGGGACTCCCCTCTGCGGCCTTTCCCCTCGAGTCCTGGGGGCTGTTCAAGACTCAAGGGCGGAGGCCGGGAAACCATGTCTCCCCGATCCGGGTTCCCTCCCCATCCCAAGCCTTCTGGGAAGAAATTTCTCCATCGGATCACTTGGTCCAGTTGCCAGGTGAATAAAAGCAGTTATGGTTTTCTGTCCCCTGGAGGAGAGCTATAGTGCGGGAAAGCCAGCCCCACAGTCCTCTGAAAGCCTGCCCCTTGGAAGTCCCTCAGAGGGAAGGGCAAATGCTGGTGATTTTCGGCTTTCAGCAGCTTCAGATTCCCCTGCTCTGTTAAGACTGGCTTTGGCTCTTGCTGACAGCTTCCAGAACGAACAGCGCTTCTAGGGCTGTGTTTGGAGTGAGGAGAGATGGCAAACCAGCCTGGGACTAGAGCCTGGACCGAAGTACAGGCTGTGGGCTGGAGCAGATGGTTCTCTGGAAGAGGTGGCCTGTTCCCTTTCTGCCTCCGGGAGCCTCTGGGAATGGCTGAGGGCAGGGTTGCTGGGAAAGCCTGAAGGCATTTTCTCAGTGTAAGCACTTCGGGTGTTGCCCAATGGAGTGTTCAGCAGGTTGAACAGGTGTGCTGCCTTATTTGAACCACAGGATGAGGGCTCCAGGGAATAGCTAGCCACCTGAGAAAACCCTGCTCACTACACAGCTTAAAAAAAAAAAGCACCTCACAGTGTTAACTGCAAAAACTTCATACGTGCATATATGAGTACATGTGGGGCTGTAGGTTCTGACATTGACAGCAGTTGCTATCAAAACGTTTCTTTCTCGGGACTTCGCTGGCAGTTCAGTGGTTAAGACTCCATGCTTCCAGTGTGGGTGGCACAGGTTGGATCCCGGGTAGGGGAACTAAGATCCCACACGCCTCACGGTGCAGCCAAAAAAAGCCAAAATACCCATTTATTTCTCAGAGCTATCTTTCAGCAAGTACTATCTACTTTCCCCCACCACCCCCGCCCTTTCCCTTTGAGCTGCATGAATTATGTGCATTTTTAAATCACACCTAAACAGGAAACGGGGCTTCCCAGGTGGCTCAGTGGTAAAGAATCTGCCTGCCACTGAAGGAGACTTCGGGTTCAATCCCTGGGTCGGGAAGATCCCCTGGAGAAGGAAATGGCAACCCACTCCAGTATTCCTGTCTGGAGACTTCCATGGAGAGAGAACTGGCAGGCTACAGTCCATGGGGTCGCAAAGAGTTGGACACAGCTCAGCGGCAAAACAACGGCAACAGGAAGCAGTGGAATGATGCTGGAGTAGCTCTAATCAAACGCTGTGTGTGTGTGCCCAGCCTCCCCAGTGGAGACGCCTTGATTCTGAGCCGGCGTGGCCATGTCCCCCCTGCAGAAACTGTGGTTCCAGACGCCACCCTGCAGTTGCGGCTGCTTTTGGCCACCGGTTCTGTTCAAAGAAAGGAATTGCCTTGGTGGTTAGTTTTCACCCACTAGGCAAGGCCTAGAGAACTGTTGGTGTGGGGTGTGGGGGAGGCATCGCTTGTGTGAAATAATTGGCTAAAACAGCTTCCAGAAAGTGCCTTATCTGCAAGCCTTGCATTTCGTTCCATGAACATTATATTAAATTGATTTAAACGTACCTGGAAGGCTATAAGGTTGGCCTTTTAAAACATCTCTGCGATCATGTCTCTGCGCCTGTGTCAGTGAGGGCATTTGAGTTCAGACAGAAGAGTGTTTGTCTACAGAAAGAAAAACACTGAAAACTTTTATGTTGATCGTTCTGCTGTTGGAGTTGAGAAATTATAGGAGCAGACTGTGTTCATTGAGGTCATTGATCACACAGCCGTGTTTATCCCTAGTAATCCAAGACCTAAGGGCAGAGTCGCTCAAACCCGGGCCAGCAAGTGTGTTTGGTATTTGCGATGTAAAACCTTGTGCTGGGGAGGTGCACGGCCAAGACACAGCTGGGTCTTCACTGTCCAGTCCAGAGGACAAGGTGGGTGAAGGGTAACACCGTCTGTACACAAGGCGGTGCTGGGAAGGAGGCAGGGATACAGCTGGAGGAACCAGGAAGGGCTTTGGAGGAGGACACTCCCGAGGCCATCTTTGAAGGACGGCTGGGAAATCAGGGGTCTGAGGCAGTTGGGGAAGAAAGCTCTCTGTTGGAGAAGTTGGCTCGAATGGTTTAGGCCTAAAGCAATCTTGCAAGGAAAAGAAAACCCACATGCTTTTATGACTTTATGGATACCAAATAGCGCTCTGTAAAGCCGGCTGAACTCAAGGAAGCCCGAGACAGACAGGGCAGTGAACAGTGTTTGAGATAACACTTGTGTGGCCCTCGCTGAGGTGGCAGGTAGTCTAATCAGGAACAGAGAGGTCGCGGGCCCTGGAAGGCCCGTGGGGAGACCCCGAAGAGGAAATCCCCTGGGTGGGGCTGCAGGGCTCGTGGGTGCCCGCCCTGGCCCAACAGTCTCCCCACCCCGCCAGCCCATCCTAGCGGGAAGACCTGGCCATGTGTTCCTACTTTGTTTAGAGAGTCACAGACTCCGGGATCAGCGTCCTTTTCACTGGTTTTGTTGATCACAGATATTTCAAATGTCCCCCCACCCCCGCCCCGTTATTTCCTTCCCACCACTTCCCCCGAAAATGGCACATCTGTAGTCTGAACGTATTCTCTGTGTTGATAAGGAAATACGACTTTGCTTTTGCAGTTATCTACCAGAAATTCTTATGCCAGGAAAACTGAAACAATAAAGGTGTATCTTTGAAGGTCAGTAAATCAGTGTTTTATGAGGCCATGAAAAGGGGAGTTCCAAGTCAGGGCCTCCTTTGCAGAGAGTGCTGTTTGAAGAAGGAGCCACGTGAACTTTCTCTGCCAGCTCAGTATTAAAATTCCCCCCATGCTGTTTTCCTATTTTTGAAGTGCATGGGAAAAGAAGGTGGTGTGTTTTCCGCATGTGTGTCCAGAGGAGGCTGGCGGGCCCGTCTTGCTGTGGATGTGGGTCCGCATCCCGCCTGGACGGTCCTCAGCTCCCCAAGTGACTCACGCCCCAGGGCACCCACCCTTGGGCCAGGGAGGCTGGCGGACAGCCATGGCCTGTCTGCTGTCTGCCTGCAGAGTCCGGACCCTAGGCCAAAGGAGAAACAACACCCGACCCCACCTCAGTCACCCCCCGCCGTGGTGGGTGGGATCCCCCCGACAGCTGATTTTCCTTCCCAGACCTATGTGTCCCTCCGGCTGCCATCTGGGAGCTTAGACTTTCCGTCATGTCAGAGTCTTTGTGACCCCATGGGCTGTAGCCCGCCAGCCTCCTCTGTCGATGGGATTCTCCAGGCAAGAGCACTGGAGCGGGGTGCCACTTCCCGGCCCAGGAATGGAACCCGCGTCTCCTGTCTCCTACCCTGGAGTGGGTTGCCTTGCCCTCCTGCAGGGGATCTGCCCCACCCAGGGGCTGGAACCGCGTCTCCTGTGTCCTGCTCTGGCAGGTGGATTCTTGACCACTAGCGCCACCTGGGAAGCTCCAAGCACCGAGCTGCCTCGTGGGACCCACTGCTAGAAACAGATTAAACTCAGCTCCTTCCGCCCCAAACCCAACCTCTGAGCCTGAAAAAACCCAGAGTGAGACGGTGGACTCAGGCAGAACAGAAGAGCTGCTGGGTCTGATTTCTCAGCGAGCTCGTGCGGTTTGGCGCTGAGCGGACGGCCCGGCCCACCAGTATCTCTGCCCTCCATCCGCGGGGGCTGTCGGTCTGTTTCCTGGCGGGGTCCCGGCCTGCCAGCTCCCCAGCCCTCCCCCTCCCTGGCCCTGCTGAGCCAAGGCAGCCCCGTCAGCATTTAGGCGCTCGCCTGCGTGGATGTGTGCTCACGACCCATGTGTCCACGTCCTGTGGGCCAGTGGTGACCTCCAGCCTCAGGTTTCCGTGGGCTGCCATGTTCAGGGTAAGAAAGAAGACTGTGTTTGTGTTGAACGTGTTCATTTAGCTCAACAAAAGGAGTGCCTCCTCCTGGTGGGACGCCAGGGAGAGCAGGCCCAGCCCTGGTCTCCCGGCACCCCTCAGTCGAGCAGATGGGACCCGTGCGTCCCCGGAGCGTGCTCAGAGTGCGGTGCGCACCCAGGGCAAGAGGGCCTTCACGGGCTTGGAAGCGTCGGGGGAATGGCCTCGCTTTCTTGCCGTGCGCCTGTGCATGTCTAAGGCGCAGAAAGAGGGCAAGGGGGCGGCCTGGGTGGGGGTGCGAGGCTGGTGGGCGCCCTGCCTGGCGGTGGGAGGGCCTGGGGGGATAGCAGGGGTGGACGGAGTCCAGTGTTTGGGATGACTACAGAGGGCCATGTTCCCAGGCTGCGAGGGCAGGTGGCGAAAGGGAGGCCGAGAAGGGCTTTATGTGCAAGTAGTCTAGGTTTTACCCCCGGTGTGGTGTGCTGGGGAGGGACCCACGGTCAGATCTGCAGGTTGTGGGGAGCAGCGCCATGGGGAAGGGGGTGGGTCCCCAGGGGGCGGGAAGGAGGCCCGGCCGCAGCTCTGGGGAGGAACTTGGAGAAGCTTGAATGGGGTCAGAAAGGTGGGGAGAGAGAGGAGGCAAGTGCAGGGTGCCCCGAGCTGTGCCAGGTGCCGAAGACACAGGGCAGAGGATGTGGTTGAACCTATTATTAAAAAAAAAAATGATAGATGTCAGGACAACACAGCTGACCATTTTCGTGATACTTTTGCACAGTTTATTAAGGAAACTGCTTAGTCCAAATCCAAATCAAATCAGTTTCAGTTTCAAGTAAAGGATTTTTTCCCCCAAACAATAAAGAAGAACGCAGTGTAGGATATGGAATCCCATTTGCTTCGGATTGTCATACTGGGAAGCAAAATTCCTTAGAGCCCTTAGAGGTAAAAACAAGCTGAGAGCCCCAAGGCACTGCAGGAAATTTGTGTGCCTTGGAATTCAGAGCCATTTCCTGGCCTAAAGGTGTCTTTGAATCAGAGGGTCAGGATGTAGGCAGAGTTTGAAAACTCAGGACTCGAGAGATAAGCGGCCGTTGGTCCCCTGAGTCCATCGTCAGGGCTGGCGTGACCTACCCCGTGGTCTTCCCACCGTGCCCTCAGCGCACCCGCCCCCAGCCCAAGCCCTGTTTACCCTGGACAGCAGCTGGGCAGAGCTCTTTCTCCTGCAGGAGGCCCCTTTTCCTGATGGATGTCAGTGCCTCAGCTGAGTGTTTCCCTTCCGCTCTGCCTGCCCCCTCTGCACCTCTACCCCCAAAAGCCCTGGCCTCACAGGTGACACAGAGGCCCTCCTGGCACAGGCAAAGGCAGAGAGCTGCCAGGTCCCCAAGTGGCAGGAAGAACCATCGGCAAAAAAAACGACCCTTTGGGTTCATTGGAATAATAATAACTCATGACATTTCCTGTTCAGTGTTCAGAGTACAAGAGCCACTTCCTCTAGCCACCAGAAATTTGAAGACTTTCCATGAAAAATGAGGAAGAAAAACTTTTTAACATGTTGTGAACGTGATGGTTAAACCTGGGAGGCGGGAAGAGAACATGGGTTCTGTCACACAAGTCCTGTCTGCGCCGCGGCCTCTGCCAGCTCCGTTCTCCTTACTTCCCCCAAATAGGAAGTGAACCTTTTTTCTGAGGTTCTGACTCTAAAAACACTTGCTCCTCTCTGCAACGTGCATGCGCGCATGCTCAGCCCGTTAGTCGTGTCCTGTGCTTTGCGACCGCGTGGATTATAGCCCGCCAGGCTCCTCTCTCCGTGGGATTCTCCAGGCAGGAACACTGGAGTGGGTTTCCATGCCCTCCCCCAGGGCATCTTCCTGGTCCCGGGACTGAACCCAGCCTGTTTCGTCTCCCGCGTTGGCAGGCAGGCTCTTGACCACTGGCACCACCTCACTGAAAACTGTTCTTAAGTAGCACAGACAGCTGCCAAGCGCCTGTCCAGTTGAAAACTGTCAGGCTCTCGGTTTTGCACCCAGGGTAGAAAAGCAGCATCATGTCTGAAATGTTCGTGTTAACGGAGCCCCTGGTCCCTGTTTCAAGCCTCGTGGGGACGGACTACATCTGCCCTGGCTCGGCCACGCACCCTTCAACAGTCCTCAGTGGCCGGAAGGTCCCTGTGGCCCTGAGTCCAGTGCTGCCTCACCGCTCCACCCGGCTCCTCGCACTTGCTCTGTCTGGGGGTGAAGCGCCTCTGGCCACTGTCTCTGTGTTCCCGTCTCTCTCTTTGAAGACCGTCAGCCACTACTTCCTCTTCCTCAAGTTATTCATGCGACTTCCTTTAACCTCTCTGTCTGCTTCTTTCCTTTCAATTCTCGGGATCCTGGCTTTGCAGTTCCAGGAGGTGCCCTGGAAAACAGACCTCCCCTCCACACCTGAGCCCCAGGACGCCCCTGCCTCGTAGGGAGGCTGAGACTGCCCGCCTGCGTCCCTCACAGTTAAGTGGGTCAACAGCTGCCCGGAGGGTCGAGCCAGGAGCCTCGGATGTGCAGGGCAGGACAGGGGCCAAGGAAGCCTCTGGGCCTGGACGGACGTGATGCCGAGGGCAGAGCCAAGCGGGAGAAAACCAAGGCCTGGCTGGTGTCTGAGCCCGGAGCCGGCCAGGTGGGGGCGGGTGGGCCTCAGCCCTGGGGAGGGCGCGGCGTGGGCCCTGGGAGCTGAGGAATGCACGTCCCCAGGCCCCGACATCAGACGCCCTGCGGGTGGGACCCTCCATCGGTGTCACCCCCTCCGCAGGGGATTCTGAAGCACGCTGGAGTTCCAGACCTGCTGCTTTAGACGTCAGATTCCACGGAACGATTTTGAGCTCAGAGCTAAACGAGTCTTGCCTGATGACTGTCTTAAACGCACCTGCCACCTGTCGAAGCCCTCCCACGTGCCCGGCACGTTAGGTGCTGCAGACGTCTAATCCCCACTCCAGCTCGCCGGGAAGACAGGACTCACGCCTGGGGCCCGGTGAGCGTCCCGGGGCACGGCCATTACCCCGCAGGGAAGCCGCTTCTGCAGTCGCTGCGTGACAGGCAGGGCGCAGACAGGGAGAGCTCCAGGCCTGGGGCGTGCAGAGAGAGAAGCAGGCTCCTTAGGGCTTGGGGAAGCAGCACCGCCAGTCTGCATCTGTGGGATTCGCTCAAGGAGGTTCATCTGCGGAGGGCGCTCTGTTGTCGACCGTCACCAAGCAGAAGTGGAAAGGCTGTGACTTTAAGGCTGGGTTTAGGCGGGCACCCTGGGCAGCCTCAGCTCAGGGCCCACGTGCGGGTCGCTCCCTGACTCAGGAGGAAAAGAAATGTGATAGGCTGAGTCACCGCTGCCACTTCCCGACGCGAGGGCATCTCTGACTGTGGGCAGTCCTTGGGCGCTGGGAGGAAGCTGTCCTGTCCCCGCTGGGCCAGGAGCTCCAGCTCTGCCCTGCGTTTGTCAGGACGTCCCGGGCGTGTTCATCCCCTTCTGCTGCCCCCCAGACTCTGTCCTCCGTGTTGGGGGCTGGGGGGGCCCCTTCTGAGGAGCTTAGGTTTTCCTTGTTCCAGTCAAGGTCCCTGTGCCCAGGTCACCGAGGTCCTATTTATGTGTCTGGTTACAAATGGCCAAGGCACCAGATGGTGGGATGGCATCGCTGACTCCATGGACATGAACTTAGGCAAACTCCGGGAGCTCATGAGGGACAGGGATGCCTGGCACGCTGCAGGCCATGGGGTCGCAAAGAGTCAGACACAACTGAGCGACTGAACGACAGCCAACACCCCAGAATGGGCAGCTCGTCGTCGTAACTGCGTGGGGCGGCCCTCGGGACGCGGGATGCGGGAGTGATGGGCGCCCGCTGCTCTGCGCCCGCGCGGTGAGCCCAGGGCGTCCCGGGGGGCCTCCGTGTGAGAGCCCCTCTCCCGCCGGCAGCGGGAGCGGCCGCACGTGGGCCAGGCGAGCCTGCCTTCCGTCCACGTTCGAGAGCGAATCCGAGCCCAGGAAAGGATTTCCGATCTTGGTCTGGCCTCCCGTTCCCCCCAGGGTGTCTCTGACGCTGCCCCCGGTTGGCGGAGCCCTTCCGAGCCCGTGCTGGGGAGCGTGAATCTGATTCAGAACTCGTAGGAAACCATTACGGTTTTCTGTAAGGGGAAGTTGTAAGATCGCAATCAGCCCTTCAGGAAATATTATTCACAATTCACCGAGAATTTGAGCATTTGCTGCGTGCCTGGCACTGCGCCACCCTGCTTATCACGCATGGTCTGAGTGGGCCACCTTGTCTCCTGGTGAGGATGCAGGGAGATAGGGAAGATAAGGAAGGAGAGTGTCGAGCGCGGTGCCTGGCGAGCGGACACGTCCCGCAAGGACCAGCTCTGCCCTCTCGCCTGCTCTCGCCCCCTCGCCCCGCGCGGCGTGTGCACACGGCGGTGGGCGGGGCGGGGCTCGGGGTCCCTCCTGCGGATGGAGATGACGGTGCAGAGCCTGGCAGGGCCCTCGGGCGCTTCCTCTGGCTCTCGGGCCTTGATGCCATCTCTGACCTTGCTCCTCCAAGACCAGCAGTGTCAGCATCACTTGGGACTTGTTAGAAAACCCGCATCTTTACGAGAGGTCCAGGTGGCTCGCTTGCGCAGTGAGGGCTGAGAAGCGCTGGTCTCTGAACAGTGTAGGCGAGTCAGATTCTCGTACCTGGCACCGTGCAGAGCTCAGAGGTATTGAGTAATCCTGGGTGGCTGAGTTCGTCTGTTTGTTTTGTTTTTAAGTGGAGCTCAGTTGTGGCTGAGACTAGAGAAGGTGGAGCTCGACTGTGTTCAGGAAAGAAAGGAAGAGGGCGAGCTCAGCCAAGTCCAGGAATGGCCCTGGACATGGGCTCCAAGTCTTGAAAAGCCAGGCAGATGAATGCTGTCGAGCGTGGCAGTGACTGTACCAGAGCGGGGCCGTGGTGCTCCCCTCCCAGCCGCCGAGACGCGGAGGGTCTCCCCTCGGCGGCTCCCCAGGGCCCGGGGTCCGGCGCGGGCTTCGTCCTTCCTTGAACCTGAAATCGAGCTGAAGTCCTAGGATGTGAGCCCACAAGGTCGCCGGAGGCTGTGAGATGAGTCGGGGGGTTAGGGCCTCGTGGCCCAGGACAGGCTCTCCAGGAGAGGTGGGCCGTGCTCCCGGCAGCGGGGTACGGCTGGCGATGGACGGTCGGCCGGGGCAGGGAGGGCGCAGCAAAGCTGGGGGTCAAGGTTGACCCAGGGGCGGGCGGGCTCGCCAGAGTGGCATGGAGGGTCCGCGACCCCGGGGGTCGCAAAGACAAGCAGTGTGCTCACTGAAGGTCCTGAGCAGGGCGTGACCCCGAAAGTGACGTGGGGGGGCAGGCAAGTGGGGGAGGTGGGGAGCGCGTGGTCGACTGGCAAGAGGAGGAACACGGAAGCCCATCTTAGACCTGGGGGAGAACGGGGGCGCGGGAGGCTGGTGCGTGTATGGCTGGGTTCACCGTTCACCCCAGACTCTCACACCATTGTTTGGTCATCGGCTGTACCCCACTACAAAAGAGAAAGTTAAAAAAAGCAAAGCCGCCGGTGATCCTCAGCGGGATTGCGGGAGGAGACAGTCCAGGTGGCTGAGAGCTTCCAGCACCGGGGCTGAGGAGTCCAGGTGTGAGACCTTCGCTTAAAGGACAGTGGCCCGAGTGGGCAGTTCACTGATCAGCCCGGCTGACCCGGGCCGAGGGTGGAGCAGGATCGCAAGGCTGGAAGGGCAGGGGCGAGGGGCCGCGGTGCACTTCTGGCCTTGGTCCTGGGCAGGGCCGCTGGGGAGATGGCAGGAGTGGATGCGGGCGGGCCGGGGCAGGTGTGGGGGCCTGGGGAGCCCTGAGGGGCCTTCATCTCGGTCCGACCCATCTCTGACCTTGCCGGTCGACACCCAGCAGTGTTGGCATCACCCAAGAGCCTGTTAGAAGTGCAGCCCCCACCCCAGACCCACCCACTGAGGGGCGCCTTTTTGAATCCATTTTCCAGGTGATGCTGTGTACATTTAAGCAGCAGGCCGGGGAGCTTCCCTGGAGGTCCAGTGGGGACTTCACCTCCCCGTGCAGGGGGTACAGGCTGACCCCTGCTCAGGAGGCTAAGATCCCGCACCCTGTGGTGGAAAACCCAAAACGGAAGGCAGAGACCACATTGCAACAAGCTCAAAAAACACTTTAAAATCTGTCCACATCAAAAAAAAAAAAAAGGTAAAACAGGAATTGTTTTTTAAAAAGGAAGCAGGCCAGGGCAGTCTAGCCCCTTCCCTGGCCCCTTTGGGAGCTAAAGGCCTTATTAGCCAGGTGCACTCCCACCATGGGCTTCCCTGGCGGCTCAGCTGGTAAAGAATCCGCCTGCAATGTGGGAGACCCAGGTTTGACCCCTGGTTCAGGAAGATCCCCTGCAGAAGGGAATGGCTACCACTCCAGTGCTCCTTCTGGGAGAATCCCATGGACAGAGGCTGCAGTCCACGCGGTCACAAAGAGTCAGACGTGACTGAGGACCGACACGTCACTTCCCTCAAAGAGCAGGGTGGAGCCGCGCCCGGCCCTGGGCGCCCAGCAGAGCAGAGCAGGGCTGAGCAGCACAGGGGTCAGTAACGGCTACTGCAGGGAAGAGGGGAAAGGAGCTCTCCTCTCAAATGAATCAAAGTTAAAACAAAAAATTCAAGAATGGCAAAGAAAAAAAACCCCTCCACACTGGGAGGATAAAGGGGGCATTCACAGGAGCCTGGGCGTGAGGACAAGTCACGGTCCTAGTCGCGCTGTTTAGGAAACAGCCCTTCCCGCTGTCTCAGGTAGCGCACAGCTGCAGACTTGCTTCACCCCTCATCTCCCAGAAGACAAAGACACTTGCAATTAAAGTTTTGAAATGCAAGGTTATTTCTTCATTTTCCCTCGGGCCATATGTTTTCTAGGAGCAGAGATAATACATGCATTGTGAGCAGAGTAAGAGAGATGAGCAGAAATCAATAGACCTTTGATATGCTCTTGTCTGAATAAGACTTTTTTTTTTTAATGAGCTTATCTGGAATCAAGGTGATGGGGGAAAGAAATGCTGATGAGGCCTAAAAGCCAACTTTCGAGACAGCTCATGAAGTTGCCTGTGCTGCCTGCTAGGTCGAAATGGTGACTATGCCAAGACTTCTGAAAGGCCACTGTTACTCTACATTTTTCCGGGGTTTTTTTTCCCCCGATTAAATTTGACCTGAGTCAGATTTTTGTTTCTGTGTGCAGTATCTATTTTTTAAAAATCTCATAGCAAAATGGTTAAGATAGTAAATTGTGTTATGAGTACTTTATCTCGTTTAAACTTTAAAATTAAAAAAAAACTTATGACAAATTATTTCCTCCCTGATGATAAAAACAGCATGAAGTGCTCATTATTTAAAGTGTTGCATCCACTGTGAACCTGCAGTCAGCGTCACAGAGCCCTGAAGCTGCAGGGACGTCTTAACTCAGGATGTGGATAAATCACGCCACCAGTTGTGTGAGTCTAGACGTCCCATTAGCCTGACTTGTCCCCTCACTTCATGCAGGTCTCCACTCAAAAGTCACCTTATCAGTGAGGCTCCCCTCATCATTCCATCGCCTTATCCTGTTTTACTTTTTGCGTCGTGATCATTCCAGCCAGATTCCGTTACATGTCTGCTTCCTGTCATTCCCCTCCCAAGGACCATCAGCAAGGACTCTCTCTGGCTAACATCTACCGTGTCCACAAAACTTAAAACTGTCTCTGGCACATAGGGTGTGTTCACTTAACATTTGGGGAGTAAATGAATGCAATTTTAATTCATTCCACTTTTAGGTTGTAAAGTGGCCAAGCACGTCTTACTTAAATGCTAAACCTCCTTGATTATTTTCTGGAGAACCATGCAGTGATGCTGTTTAGATTGGGAAAGTTTTTCTACAATAGGAAGATCATGGATTTCTTTCAAGATGGAGAAAATGAATCCAAGGGTCCTACAGCCCTCTGGTAACCATCCTGGTCCTATATAAAGAGTCAGTGCTGTTGACAGCTAAGTCTAGTCCTGTGCACAAGTCTGGGCAAAATGAAATCACCCCATAAGAATGGATAAAGGACTTGGGCAGACATTTCTCTAAAAGTGGCCGATAGGCGCATGAAATAGAGACTCAGCGTCACTCGTCGTTAGGGAAATGCAGCCACAGGCACGCGGAGTGGGCGGCGGCTAAGGCTCGGTGCTCCCGATGCAGGGGTCCCAGGTTCGGTCCCTGGTCAGGGAACTAGATCCCGCATGCCGCAACTGACAGCTGGTGCTGCAGATACCCAAGTTAATTAATTATAAAAAGCCACACTCGTTAGGATCACTATTACCGAAAGAAAGGAAAAATAACAAGTGTTGGCAAAGACGGGGAGAAATTGGAAGCCTCATGCGTTTCTGGTGAGAGTGCTAGTTGCTCCGTCGAGTCCATCTCGGTTTTGACCCCGTGGACTGTAGCCCTGCAGGCCCCTCAGTCCAAGGAGTTATCCAGGCAAGAACACTGGGGTGGGTGCCACTCCCTCCTCCAGGGGTCTCCCCGACCCAGGGATTGAAGCCTGTGTTTCCTGCGCTGCAGGCAGATTCTCTACCCGCTGAGCCACCAGGGAAGCTCTGGTGCGTTTCCGGTGGGAGTGGATTAAGGTGGTGCAGCAACCACGGGGGGAATGTCTGGTGGCTCCTCAAAGAGCTGAACGCAGAGTGACTGCGTGACTCAGGCGTGGACTCCGGAGAACTGGGAACAGGAGCCTCAGCAGCTTCTTGTGCGCCAGTATTCACTGCCGCTCACAGCAGCCCCGTTCACAGCAGGGGGACGGCGGAAGCAACCTCGCGTCCACCCACAGACGGACGGCTAAGCAAACTGACGCGTTCATACAGCCGGGCATCATTCTGCCGTCAGGGGGAACGAAGTTCCCACGTGCGCAACAACATGGACGAACCTTAAGACCATGCCAAGTGAGATAAGCCAGACGCAGAGACAAGCCCTGCACGACCCCACTTTCTCGGGCGCCTAGAACAGTCAGGCTCACAGAGACAGGAGGCAGGAAGAGGCTGCCAGGTGCTGGAGGAAGTAGGCACTGTTCTGTAACTCCAGGGTTCCCAGACAGCGCCGAGGAGTTACTGTGTAGTGCTTAAGAGAGTTTCTGTCTGGGGTGATAAGAATGTTCTGGTGAGGCCGTAGTGATGGCTGTACGACATCATGAGTCTAATTAACGCCACTAACCGTATACACTAAGAAACGGCTCAGATGGCAAATTATGTGTATATATACATGCTTTTTAAAACATATACATAAAATTTTTACTTTTCAAAGGGCTGACGTGAAAGAGCCAAATTCAGTGTTTCCAGATGGAGACAGCCCTTTCTCCCCTCCCTTAAAAAGAGCCTCTTTCTTTGCCCCCCTCCACGACCGAGATTCCCTGCCTCATGCACTCACACCTGCTCTTGGCCTGGCCGTTCCGTCCCTGAGACGCTGGTCATCCCCCCATCGGACACTGTGCATCCTCAGAAGGAGCGTGTGCCTTCTTCTCGGCCTTTCTCACGCCACCACTCTCTGCAGTGTGCTCCGAGTGTGAGCTGCTCAGGCGTGTCTGACTCTTTGTGCCCCCGTGGATGGCAGCCCACCAGGCTCCTCCGTCCATGAGATTCTCCAGGCCAGAATACTGGAGCGGGTTGCCATGCCCTCCTCCAGGGGATCTTCCCGACCCAGGGATCAAACCCTCGTCTCTTGCACTGGCAGGCGGATTCTTTACCGTCTGAGCCGCCAGGGAAGCCCCAGGGTGCTGCTAAAAAGGCCCCCTTGCTTCCGCAGCTGCTACGTCCTCCCGGCCCACTCCCTGGCCCCCCAGCCCCGGGGCCCACACCCCTTAGGGTCTCCCTCCTCCTCTCCTACGCCTGCCCAAACATCCTTGGCTCCTCTGCCCCTCGCCCCTGCCCCCCAGCCTTGGGGTCCTCCTGCTGAGACCCCTTCCCTGTATCCCAGGCCGGGTGCCCTCCCCTTCCTGTCCCTGTGACCAGTGAGGGCTGCGTCCAGGCACTTCCTGGAACCTGATCTTCGGCAGACCAGGCCCTGCGCCGTTGCAGGGTCCCCGCCTGCTAGTTCGCTCTCCTTGGTGCCTGTGGGGTCTGGCGCTACATGCTTTGAGACGGTGGGATGGGCCCACAGCCTTGTCCCACACAAGCCTGTCCCTTGCTCGGGCACGTGAGAGCTCAGGAAAGGTGTCCTTGAAGGTGTGATGATAGCAGTGCTTTTTAAGAGATGGGTGCTTTCTGTCATTAAACCCTAGACCAAGCTGAAATTCGCCTTCTGGTCATACCACATGAAAAGTCACTTTACAAGGTAAGGCAGATGACTCAGGCAGAGAAGTGACTGGCCTCACTCTGCTGTCTGCAAGTGAAGAGGTCAGCTCCCAACCCCTTTATGGGGAGTGGTCTGTATGGGGAGGGGGTGGATTCCTATTAGTGGTTTTCAGTGAGCCTAGTAGTTGACCAGCCCTGATGAATGCTTTCAAGCTGGAGTTTTGAATACTCTTTACCGCTGGAAACACATTCATAAAACGCACTTTAGAATGTCCTAAATCCCTCAGTAGCAGCTCAGTTATTAATACATTATCAATAGTAGTCACGATATCATCCTTTTCTTCACCTTCTTTTCAAACTAGACACATCTTTTCATGTACCAATCAGAGAATAGTTGAGCCTCAATTTTAGCAGCAGAATTTTTTTTTTTCAAGAGTCGTATGTAAAATATGTTTCTGTAAAGGCGACTCTGGCCTCCCTGGTGACCCTTCAGTAAAGAATCCACCTGCCAATGCAGGAGACGTGGATTCAGTCCCCAAGCTGGGAATATCCCTTGGAGAAGGGAGTGACTACACACTCCCATCTTCTTGCCTGGGAAATCCCCTGGACAGAGGAGCCTGGAGGGCACAGGGTCTCAAAGAGTCGGACACCACTTAGCCACTAAACGACAACAGCGAAGGGAACTGGAGTATTCTAGACGTCAGGGAGCTTTCTGCTTGAACCCCCTGATTCTCTGTGTTGCTTCACGACTTGGACCATGCACCTGGCTTGTATAGTGCGGGGTCTTCACACAACTCAGTGGTCTTCCAGGGAGTGCTTAGGGTGATCTGTTGGGGTGCACGGTTCAGTTTAGTCGCTCAGTTCAGTCGTGTCCGACTCTTGGCAACCCCATGGACTGCAGCATGCCAGGCTTCCCTGTCCATCACCAACTCCCTGAGTTTACTCAAACTCACATCCATCGAGTCAGTGATGCCATCCAACCATCTCATCCTCTGTCGTCCCCTTCTCTCCCGCCTTCAATCTTTCCCAGCATCAGGGTCTTTTCCAATGAGTCAGCTCTTCACATCAGGTGGCCAAAGCACTGGGGTGCACAGGAGATCCCCAGAGGCTGCCTGTTTATTTGCTTCGTCTCTTTCATCAGTAACATACCATCTTCATAGGTGCCTGTGTAATGTTCTGAAGTATGAAATGTGAAGCTTGGGTTTGTGCAAAGAAAAAGTGTGAGTTTTCCTCTGTAAACCGTGAGCTTGAAGTGCTGTCTGTTGAGTTTTTTAAAGTGGAAACGTCTAGCAGGGCGTTTGGACATCCCTCAGTTCTGTCCTGGTTGACAGCAATCCCTGCAGGATCTCGCAGCCCCTTTCTCAGCAGAAGCTTGGAGTCAGCTCACCCCGCACCCAGCTCCCACCGCCGTCACCGACTGAAGCCCCAGACAGAAACCACCGCAGTGGCCTCCCGCCACGATCTCAGGCCCACGAGAAAGCACTGCTTTATGTGAAGTCAAACAGGCTTTTCAAAAATGAACGTTTTCAATTAAAAACATGTTTTTTTCTGGGAATTCCCTGGCTGTCCAGTGGTTAGGTCTCTGCACCTCCCACTGCAGGGGGCGCAAGTTCGAGTCCTAGTGAGGGAACTAAGGTCCTGCATGTCTTGCAAAGAGGCCAAAACCCGCCCCCCCCCCGTTTCCCAGTCACCAGAAACACTCTGATGTCAGCTTTTGTGATCACAGGCAGGTTAAAACTAAACAGGAAGGTGCGTCCAGAAGCTGGCAGGGCTTCTGGATGTTCCTGCAAATCCCTACCCTTCTGCACCCTCTTTCCTTTTCCTGCCAACACTCCTTCCCCTCCGTTCCCCCATCAGGGCATGATCTGATAGAAGGAACCCAGGCTCCCTGATTCCGCCCAGGGGCGCAGTTAACCCTCCCTCCAGCGGCCGCCAGCCAGGGTGCGCAATCACTGACAGTAACTGCCCCACCTCAGTCCCCCAGCTACTGGCTGGAAAGGTCCTTGGCCTCAGCGGGAGGAAGCACAGGCTTCGTTCTCGCTTGCCATTGCTGCCTTGCCAGGCTTCCCTGGTGGCTCAGTTGGTAAAGAATCTGCCTGCAACATAGGAGACCTGAGTTCAACCCCTGGGTCTGGAAGACCCCCCCGGAGAAGGAAATGGCCACCCACTCCAGCATTCTGGCCTGGGGAAGTCCCAGAGACAGAGGAGTCTGGCAGGCTACAGTCCGCGGGGTCGCAAAGAGCCAGACACGACTGAGCAACTGAACCAGCACACGGCTACCTCATTTGCACAAGCTGCCCCATCGCGTCTTCACTGCGGTTCGCCCCGTTTTACAGGCGAGGAGACAGCGACTCAGAAGTGGCCTATCCCCACTTGTCCTCAGGGTGTAGAAAAGCAGACAGCCTTATTAAAGAAATGTAGACCGGCCTGGACGTTCGGTTCTGAGAGCTGCCCTGGAGGGAAGAGCCGGAAGGGGAAGCCCGCCCCGCCCTTCCTGGCCGGGGCAGCCACCTGGCCAGGCGGCGCCTCTGTCCTCACCGGCGCCCTGGTACCACTGCCCTTCCTTCTCAGGGGCTCTCCCCACCCGAGCCTCTGCTCTGCTAAATCCTTACATTCTGGCTCCTCAGACTCGACTTCAGCTAGTGTTTCATTTTTCTATGGAAACCTGCCTTATCTGATCGGCAAGCTTAAAATGACTCCTATGCATCCACTCCCAGGTCTGAACTGTTAACCAGGAAGTCTGATGGTGGATGCTTTCTTTCTGGTAACAGACATATACCTGTGCCATATTCGAGAATATAAAGCTGGATCAAAGAGAGGAGGGGCTGGAAGCTTCTAGAGAAAAGGGGATAAGAAAGGGACCAAACTAAGTAGGTCCCCCAGAACATCTCAGTTTCAAGGGTCTGTGTTTGGACTCACCAATTGAAATGTTTAGAGGGGAGGACTTAGGCCTTGTCTCTGGCCTGACTTCCCAGCCAGCGGAGCGAAGAAGTGGACAGGAAGGCGCCTTTGTCTCAGGTCTGTGGCTGAGCCTCTCCCGTGTTTGCTGTCTACTGGTCTCTGAAAACGAAAAGCTTCTCTCCGAAAGGCTTCAGAGGAAAAAAATTCCCTGGCATGAAATCCTCATAGTAAAGCCATTTTCTTGATGTTCTGGGGAACAGGGCTCTCTAGTAGTTGATTTCTGGGTGAGAGCACTTTCAATTTTGACTTTCTTTAAGGATATTTTTCTCAAGGGCTGTAAGACTATTGAGCGTCCTTTTCACGTTCAGTAGTTCCCTCTCTTAAGAAAAACCACCTCTTTCAGTTCGACTGTAACAATCAGAAATGTGATACGATCTTTGCTTAATTTACAGCCAGATTCTCGAGTACAGTCATGGACGAGATTTTATAAAATAAAACCTGTGGAAAATCCCTCATTTATTCTTCTAGGTTGAGTGCTTTTCTTCTTGACTTGACAGAAGGAGCCGAGCTTCCTTCTGTTTTGTTACATGTCAGCATGAATTTTCAGTAGAGCAGAAAAGTAATTTTAGGATTCATAATGCCTTTTGGTACAATTGGGTTGATTTAACTGCACGAAAAATAAATATTTAAGTCAATCTTCCCTGCAGGATTCCAAATACAGATCCTCCAATCTCTGCCACTCTGCTCAGAGAAATGTTTTGTTTCTTCAGCTTGGAGTTTTTCAGGATTAGACCCAACACGGCATTGCACTGGGAAACAAATCCAATAACTCCACAGAGCTTTTAAAGACAATTTTGATTTATAATTTATTATCTCCCAAAGCCTTGCATAGACTGTAGACATGCTTATTCCAGAAGAGTCTGTCAGCTATTAAAATTAAATACCAGCCTGTATGCCCTGAAACAAAAATCGACATGACACAAAACACAGAAGAAAGTGAGGCAGCAGATGGCCAATACGTTAGGTGTTTGTCTTAACTTCTTTTTTAATTTTAATTTTAACTTCTTTTTTTTAAGACTGTCCAAGGAATGTATATGGGCAGGGGAGAAGAAAGGGGGAAACAGAAAAGGTATTTGCTGTAAACAGACCTTAGGGTTCCTTCTCGGAGAAGGCGATGGCGCCCCACTCCAGTCCTCTTGTCTGGAAAATCCCATGGATGGAGGAGCCTAGTGGGCTACAGTCCATGGGGGCGCTAAGAGTCAGACTCGACTGAGTGACTTCCTTTCACTTCACTTTCGTGCATTGGAGAAGGAAATGGCCACCCACTCCAGTGTTCTTGGCTGGAGATTCCCAGGGACAGCGGAGCCTGGTGGGCTGCCTTCTCTGGGGTCGCACAGAGCCGGACACGACTGACGCGGCTCAGCAGCGGCAGCAGCGTCCCTTCTGCGCTCAGGAGCTGTCTGTTAGAAAGCAGAAGTTAGTCGATGTAAACTCTGCGGGCCAGATGTTATTTTTGTAGTTTATTTATTAAGACCTGTAGTAGGGCCCTGTCAGCACATGAGTGGTTTTTACAAGACTTCTAAGTACCCTGAATCAAAGCGCATTCCCCAAAACACAAGTGCTGCACCAGACCTGAGGCTGGATTTATGTGACCACACCTTTTATTCCATAAATAGTTTAGAAGTCGCTCTGCTTTATTTGTTTAATGAAAACAAGGAGGGGTCAAAAGCCCTGTTGCTTTAGAGGGAAACAAGTCGATTCTGAAGGCAAATGAGATAAAATGTAGATAACTAGATGTCTGTACTGCTCAAGTTACCAAAGGCCTCCTGTCACTCCGTTTTGGGCAGAGACGAGACTGGAGGTGGTTGAGAAAATCACCCCATTTACTGAAAACCTGCAGCCTTATGCTGAATCCCGGCTCCCACTGCTCGCCACCCCGCCCCCCCATTCCCTGGGAGACTGCTTCTGAAATACTTAACCAGGAGCGTGTTTTCATCTAATTTCTGCCTTCCGAGGACTGCTACCAATGATGAGAGCTGCCATCTTTGGTTCCAGGGGAAGACTGTTTTCTAGTCGCTGTGTCTGACTCTTTGTGACCCCATGGACTGCAGCACGCCAGGCTCCCCTGTCCTTCCCTGTCTCCCTGAGCTTGCTCAAACTCATGTCCGTTGAGTTGGTGGTGCTGTCTAACCATGTCATCCCTTGCCGCTTCCTTCTCCTTCTGCCTTCATTCTTTCCCAGCATCAGGGTCTTTTCCACTGAGTCCACTCCAATCAGGTGGCCAAAGTACTGGAGCTTCAGCATCAGGCTCACATTCTGAGCAGCGGGAGGAAAGGGCCCAAGGACCAGAAGGAGCTTGAGAGGCCTGAGGGCTCTCCCAGCGCTGGTGAGATGAGGGATGTCAGAACTAGAACCCGAAGGAAAAAGGAGGGGTTGGACTGGGAGGGGTTGAGGGCATCCACTCATTCACACCAGAGATGCCCTTCTGTGGATGTGGGCCATCAGGACAGAGGCTGGTATCCAAAAGATCCAGCTCTGGCTCACCGGAAACCAAGCCGAAGAAGGTGGGGTTTGGGGACGTGGGAGCAGGGAGGCCAGAGGCAGAGCTGGCCTGGCCTGCAGCATCAAGGGACAGGTCCCCAGGGGGTCAGCGAGAGCGACAGGCCAGGGCGTTCAGGGTCTAGATTTCCCACTGGTTACAAACGCGGGGACTGCAGGGCAGAGGGAGAGCCGAGGGGTCCCGGACTCGGAGCGTGGGACCGGAGTGAGACCAGCACAGAATGAAGCGAGTTTTACGTGCTGTGTGAGCCCCAGGGAGCCGCAAATCCTCTACTAAGAAGGTGCATCCTAGAGCTGCAAGTGGAGGAAAAGAAGCAGAGCTTCTTGGAGGCAAGGAGCAAAGAGCAAGGGTCAAGTGAGTTCAGTGGCTCAGTCGTGTCTGACTCAGTGCGTCCCCGTGGACGGCGGCACCCCAGGCCTGCCTGTCCATCTCCAACTCCTGGAGCTTACCCAAACCCATGTCCGTCGAGGCAGTGATGTCATCCAACCATCTCATCCTCTGTCGTCCCCTTCTCCAGCCCTCAATCTTTCCCAGCGTTAGGGTCTTTTCCAATGAGTCAGTTCTTCCATCAGGTGGCCCAAGTATTGGAGTTTCAGTTTATTCAGGACTGATCTCCTTCAGAATGGACTGGTTGGATCTCCTTGCAGTCCAAGGGACTCTCAAGAGTCTTCTCCAACACTGCCGGGGTCCAGCCCCAGTGGATCCAGGGAATTCGAAGGGTGGACAGAGTCAGCGAGGAAAAAACTTATTTATTTATTAATATAAGATTAGATTAGATTAGGAAGAAATAGTGTAGTAGGAAAATTAAGTGGAGAAAGAGGGCTGAATAACTTGGATTACATGGAAGACCAATAAAATTCCAGACAAGGAATTTGCACCATCTACATTGGGCCACCAGCGCTCGCTTGAATATCTAAGGGTGCCTCGCCTTAGGCTCCCTTTTGCACGGGTCTATACAGCCAGGGCAAGTAAGTAGACTTGGCGAGCCTCCACGCACCAGATGGGAATTCAGCCTGAAATTAAAGTAAAGAGGAGAGGGAGGGAAAGGGAGAAAAGGAGAGAGAGACACGGGGGAAACCAGTCCAGCGACTGGCTCCGTCCTCTATTGTTCAGAAGGCCTTTTACACTTTTGATAAAACATGGAGATCAATGGGTAACACAAAGTTATGCAGCGTTAGCAGTCCAGAATCTTATCAAAACCAGGCTTTTCTCTCTACATACCTAATTGTATACACAAGTCTTAGGTAATTTACATCATCTTCTGGCCAAAAAAGGGCCAATTAACATTTTACAGCCTTTTTTCTGATAAGGGTTTGTCAACCAGAAGACTTATTTGTGTTGATCTTTCCAAAGTCTGGTGCCACTCTCAGAAAGCACTAAATAAAGTTACATTCTTACATAGCAAGGACACAAGAGGAGTGCAAACAGAAGTAATTAACTCAAAAGTCTAGTGTTGCTAACATCAACACTACTATATATCTTTTTCCATATCCCGTTTACATTGATTAACATCCTCCCAGGTGCCTAAAAGATAAAGAATATGGAGACCTGGCAGCAGTCATTGAGTCAACAGTGAAAACCCTCCACCAATATAATTTTTAACTCTTTAGAAAAGGCTCTGTATCTTTAAGATGCTTTTAAGCTTTGTACCTCTCGCAGTTGTGGGGCTGTAAGCAATTCACAAGCTGTAAAAGGTCCAGGGGAACCTGTTAGGTAAGCTAGAGAGTTATCAGAGGGGGTTTAACTGAAACATCCCTTTCAAATGCAGAAGGCTAAAGCCCTGAGTTGACTTTTTCCAGAGAATATTAGAAGAGTGGAAAAGCAGGCAGATTCTTATTTTTGGGGGGGGTGGATGCTCAGGAAATTCCAGGGGGACCCCTGAAGTCTGATCATAACCTTGCGTATGTCAGCTTCCTTCCTCATGACCTTGTCACGGGCGGGATTCCTCACACTGGCTTCAGGCACAACACCAAAATTCAAAAGCATCAATTCTTCGGTGCTCAGCTTTCTTCACAGGCCAACTCTCACATCCACACATGACCACTGGAAAAACCATAGCCTTGACTAGACAGACCTTTGTTGGCAAAGTAATGTCTCTGCTTTGTAATATGCTGTCTAGGTTGGTCATAGCTTTTCTTTCAAGGAGCAAGCGTCTTTTAATTTCATGGCTGCAGTCACCATCTGCAGTGATTTTGGAGCCCAAGAAAATAAACTCTGTCACTGTTTCCATTGTTTCCCATCTATTTCCCATGAAGTGATGGGACCAGATGCCATGATCTTAGTTTTCTGAATGTTGAGCTTTAAGCCAACTTTTTCACTCTCCTCTTTCACTTTCATGAAGAGGCTTTTTAGTTCTTCACTTTCTGCCATAAGGGTGGTGTCATCTGCACACCTGAGGTTATTGATATTTCTCCTGGCAATCTTCATTCCAGCTTGTTCTTCATCCAGCCCAGCATTTCTCATGAGGTACTCTGCATAGAAGTTAAATAAGCAGTGTTGACATGCTCCTTTCCCGATTTGGAACCAGTCTGTTGTTCCATGTCCAGTTCTAACTGGACCTGCTACAGATTTCTCAGGAGACAGGTCAGGTGGTCTGGTATTCCCATGTCTTGAAGAATTTTCCATAGTTTGTTGTGATCCACACAGTCAAAGGCTTTGGCATAGTCAATAAAACAGAAGTAGATGTTTTTCTGGAACTCTCTTGCTTTTTTGATGATGCAACAGATGTTGGCAATTTGATCTCTGGTTCCTCTGCCTTTTCTAAATCCAGCTTGAACATCTGGAAGTTCACAGTTCACGTACTGTTGAAGCCTGGCTTGGAGAATTTTAAGCTTTACTTTGCTAGTGAGATGAGTGCAATTGTGTGGTAGTTTGAGTATTCTTTGGCATTGCCTTTCTTTGGGATCAGAATGAAAACTGACCTTTTCCAGTCCTGTGGCCACTGCTGAGTGTTCCAATGTTGCTGGCATATTGAGTGCAGCACGTTCACAGCATCATCCTTTAGGATAAGAAATAGCTCAGCTGGAATCCGTCACCTCCACTAGCAAGGGAGGAAAAAAAGAACAAGGGAGGGGAAAACAACAAAGACAACGTATATCTGGTCTTCTCCGGAAGGTGCAGGCCTCCTCCAGAGAGGTTTCTAGATTCTTTTTATTTGCCCTCAAAGCACATTTCCTTGGGGCTTCCCTGGTGGCTCAGATGGTAAAGAACCCGCCTGCAATGCGGGAGACCCGGGTTCGATCCCTCGGTCGGGAAGATCCCCTGGAGAAGAGATAGGCTACCCACTCCAGTATTCTTGCCTGGAGAACCTCATGGACAGAAGAGCCTGGTGGGCTACAGTCCTTGGGGTCATAAAGACTCAGACATCACAGAGAGACTCACACACACACACGTATTTCATTAACCATATCTATGTACGTATGTTGCCTTATAAGTTGTATGTTGACTGTCATTTTGAAAGTTTGAAGGTGTGCTGCAAAGTATCTAATGTAACTCAGGAATGAAGTAGGGATCAGTCTAAGTTCTACCTTAAATTAGATTAATACCAAAATTGTCTGCCTCACCACAGTCAGTTTTCCCAGTAGCAGAATTACTGATGTAACTTGAAAGACCGGTAATCCTATAGCATGTGAAACAAACATGTCAGTTCTCAGTGATGAAGATATTCTGGAATTAGACAGCAGTGCTGGTTGCATAACTTTTTGAATATACAAAAAAAAAAAAAAAGCCCACTGAATCATAACCTTTGAAAGGGGAAATTTCATGGTATGTGAATTATCTCTCAGCACTTTAAAAAGAAGACATGTCCAGGTGTAAAGTCACAATTAGCTTAGGAGACAGAGATAAATATTCAGGAATACTCTGTGAAAATCTGTTTAAGAGTTAGGACATCTGGTCACCTCTGGAATCACAGCTTCCCTGTTTTTGCCAGGGTTACACTCTTGGGCTAGAGGGCGAATGGACGGAATGAATCACAGCCGTGCGCCTAAATGTGTAAACAAACTGTCCACATATTCGGGCGGCTGATGCTTACCAGAGGCCAGGGTTTGGAGCCCAGCGCCCAGCCCACAGTGGCACGTGACAGAGCTTCCGGCTGCTGCTTCAGGAGGAGCCCTTTTAGCAAATTCCCCTAAAAAGAACCTGTGTACATGACCCAGACAAAGCCGGCGCCTGTCTTACAGAGGCGTGCAGTTTTCTTACCGGTCAGAAGCAATCGGCCTTGATCATCTGAAATACAGTCCAACCGCAGCTTTCTCCGGCTTGCTTTGTCATCACCATCGCAGGGGCGCTCACATGCCATCAGGCTTAAACAGACCCTTCCTGTGAAACAGAATTTGCCTTGACCGCGTCCAGCTTCACCGTTTGCCTCTGCGCCTCTCTCCTCTCTGTGCACACGTTTCGGTGCAGACGCAGAGACACGGGCTCCTATAAAAACAGGGAAAGACCCCAGAGAGCAGAGGCGGGGCGGTTTCTGTTAGGTCATATTTCCCAGTGTCCACGGGGCTCACTGACGGATCCTGTGAGTCTGTCCCGTGGTGGATGCTTGGGGAACGTCGGTCCCTTAACCCGGGTCCGCGGAGATGTCAGACGGCCTAGGAACCAAGTCCAGATACAGCCTTCCCGGCAGCCTGGCTCCAGAAACACGTTCGACGCTCTCATTGACCTCAGAGGAACTGTCCCTGGCCGCAGCCCCCCGGAAGCTCTTTGCCTGGCCCGGGGGAGGTCGGGGAGGCCCTTACTGGCTGCGTCCTGCACGCCCTACTTACTCTTTTCTTAATTTTTACTTTTTGGCCATGCCTCATGGCGTGTGGGATCTTTGTTTCCTGACCGGGGATCGAACCCGGCCCCCTGCGTTGGACGCACAGTTTTCACCACCGGACCACCCGGGAGGTCCCTCTTTTCCTGTTTTAAATTTATTTTTGGCTATGCTGGGTCTTCGTTGCGGCACGGGTTTTCTCTACTCGCAGCCCGCAGAGGCTGCCCCAACTGCGGTTCACCGGGCTCTCTTGCGGAGCGCAGGCTCCGCGTGCGGCTTTGGGAGCCGCGGTTCCCGGCTCTAAAGCGCAGGCTCAGTCGCTCTGGTCCACGGACTCAGCTGCTCCACGGCATGTGGATCTTCCCAGACCGGGGATCGAACCTGTGTCGCCGGCGTTGGGAGGAGGTTCTTCACCGCTGAGCCGCCCGGGAGCCCCGGCTGATCTCTGCCCTGTGAGCTGGTGCTCACTCACAGCCCTGAGGACACCCCCAGACCCCCGTGCACGCAGGGAGGGCCCGCTGCCCCCTTGCAGCCCACCCTGGAGAGCGGAAGCCCCTGGAGGGCAAGGTGGTGAGTGCGGACCCCCAGCCCAGCAAGGCCCTGCCCCTCGGCGTGTGCACGCGCCTTCTGTGCCGCTGACCCCGGGCTTCCGCGTCGCCCTTGGGTCTGTAACTCAACTGCCTGCCGTCAACAGGGGCGTGTGTTGTTTTTCTCTAACAGAGACAGCTGATAAGGGAAAGAGCTTTACTGTGGCAAACTGATAAGAATCTGAGTGGATGCAGGGTACTTGGCCTTTGTTTTGCTTCGCTTAGATGAGCAAATGTGGAAATTATTATTGGTGTTAGAATCATGTTAGAATCGGAGTTCAAGAAGCTGAAGCGGCACATGGATATCCCCTGAGCCGGCGGGCCGCGGTGCTCCGGGCTCCAGGTCACAGGCTCCCTATAACCCCTTGCTGTCCCACTTTTTAAAATTCTCTGCACGTTTAAAAATTTTTAAAGGCAAGCAGTATTAAGCATCTTTCTAAAATCAGAAATAGCTTGTCAGATCACATTTCCCCTGGTATAACATGCAGGCTTCCCAGGTGGCTCAGAGGTAAAGAATGTGCCTGTAAAAGTCAGCAGACGAAGAGACGCAGGTTTGATCCCTGGGTCAGGAAGATCCCCTGGAGCAGGGCATGGTAACCCACTCTAGTGTTCTTGCCTGGAGAATCCCATGGACGGGGAAGCAGGGATGCAGCCCAGAGGGTTGCAAAGAGCCTCACGCACGTATGAAGGGACCCCACTCTGTGCCTCTCCAGTTTTCACGGCCAAAGTGCACTGACCATACTGTCCACCACTGACCACACTGTGGCTGACACAGAAGTGGGGCCACTTTTGTACGTGGTTGGTCGAAAGCAGTTTTCAACCTTCTGGGTACCATTTATAAATTTCCCTTCAATCCATCCTGTTAACATGAGCATAACCAAAATATTTTTAAATACTTGACGCCAGTATCATTGGATCTTGATGCCAGTATCATTGGTTTTGTACATTCTCAGGGGGAAGAAATGGGCTAGAACAGGATAGTGATCCCTTTGGGACGGGGTTGGGGGAGGGGGTATCATGCCGAGCGGCGGCAGGACGGTTTCTGGTGGCTTCCTCTGGGAAGAACTTGTGTTTAATCTCTACCTGACGCACGTTTTCTCTTTAGGTGACTTTGCAGATCACCCCTCCGTGTACCAGCGAGAGGTATTACGAGCATCTTGGACAATGCTGTAAGAAATGTGAGCCAGGTTCGTGCTGCTGAACCTCCTTTTGTGGCCCTCCCAAAGCGGGTGGGGCTCTTTTTTGTTTTAACGTTAGTAAATACCTGATTCCATCTTGCCAGATGAGAAACGAAATCGGATGGGCTTCTTCTGGCAGTGGAGGTAGTAATGTCTGTCACTCTGAAGACAAAAATCTTACTCTCAATAGATGAAATAACCTAAAAATCAAGAGCAGTTTCAGGAACTGGAATTAAGCACTAGTTTTCCAAAACGCTATTTCTGGAGAAGGCAATTTTTTTTTTTTTAACTGTTTTAGAAGTTTATGATTCAAACTCTCAAAATATGCAATACAACTCTTATTTAAAAGTATTATTTGCAGTAGTTCCCTGGTTGTTCAGTGGTTTGGGCTCAGCTGTAGGCCAGGGTCAACCCCTGACGGGGAATTAAGATCCCACAAGCTGTGAGGTCAGGCCAAAAAAAAAGTATTAATTTCATAGAAATTCGCCAGGGGTGGGGATGGGGATGACTGTCTTTGAATCACTGCTAAAATTTGCCTAAATCCTGTTATAACTTCTCGCACAACATCTACTGAGGAGTAGGAGGTAGACCGGTCACCACTTCCCCAAAGTTGTTTTGACAAGGAGGTGGCCAGCTGCTTCTGTGGCCTCAGTGAGGCCCCAAGTCTAGAGGGTTCTCACTCACTCCCTGTTCTGGGGAAGGAAGAATAGCTTTGAGGAAAAGGAGCTTACCTGATTACAAATCCTTCAGATATTTCAGCTACAAATATTTTTGGGGTGCACAGAGTGAAGATCCATTGATTTTCATGCATATGTGTGTGTGTGTGTGTGTTTCTGAGTGTGTGTTACTCTGATCAAACGAAGTTAACCGTGAGCCCACAGTGTGCATAGGACAGAAGAAAGGAACTCTGTGGGTCAACGGTAAAGGGGTTTTGAAGATGGAGAGGTGAGGCAGGAGATGAAGTTTCTCTCGCTTAGTCCCCAGGGAACCCCTCGAGTTCTGCAGGCACCTGTTTGAAAACCATAGTTCTTTGCCTGAGTCAGCAGAGGCTGGGAGTGGAAAGGGCTAGGGTTTTACCTAGAAGGTCTAGAAGACTGTGGTGGCCACAGGCACAGCAAACCCCACCGAGGTTATCTGGGCCAGCTGGGAGGCCCGAGGAGCCCCTGCTGTCGGACATGACCTCTGTCTTTGGAGGACGCCCTGGGACCATGTTCATGTAAAGGGGTTGGTAGACTGGTGCTTTTGTTTTTTTCTGTGGCTACACTATAAGACTTGCAGGATCTCAGTTCCCCGCTGCTGCTGTTAAGTCGCTTCAGTCGTGTCCGACTCTGTGCGACCCTGTAGACGGCAGCCCACCAGGCTCCTCCGTCCCTGGGATTCTCCAGGCAAGAACACTGGAGTGGGGTGCCATCCATTTCCTTCCCCGACCAAGTATCGAACCTGGGTGCCCGGCACTGAAAATGCAGAGTCCTAACCACTGGACTGCCAGGGAATTCCCAGATTGACTCATTTTTGTTGATTTATTGGGAGGGAGCAGTTTTGATTGGCGCATGTTCCCCCTTCTAATTTAAGGAACGTACATGTCTTCCAAATGCACCACTACCTCTGAGAGCGTCTGTCTGCCCTGCGGCTTGGACGAATACCTGGACACCTGGAATGAAGAAGATAAATGCTTGCTGCACAAAGTCTGCGATCCAGGTGAGTCATCCCGGCAGGGGCAGTGTGGGTAAACGACATTGTCGGACACAGCGATGCTCTGCCTTTGGGGGCAAGGGAAGACGGTGCCCACAGACCCCCGAGGGTGTGCCTTGGATCCCAGGAGCACTGTGTTACGGCTTTTCATATAGAACTGCTGTTCTGGAATATATCTGTTCTGTCCTGTTTTTATTGAAGTGCAGTTGATGTACAGTGCTGCGCTTATTTCGGGGGGGGGGGTGGGTGTTCTTTTTCCGATTCTTTTCCCTTATAGGTTCTTACAAAGCATCGAGTGTAGCTTTCGGTGCTGTACAGGAATGAGCCTTGAGCCTTGATCCTTCATGCCTGTCTGTCTTACATACAGCAATGTGTATGTGTTATCCCAGACTCCTGATTTATCTCCCCTCCTACATTTCCTCTTTGCTAACCAGGTTTGTTTCCTATGTCTGTGGTTCTAATTCTGCTTTGTAAATAAGCTCATCTGTATCATTTTTTTAGATACCACATATAAGTGATAATGTATGACATTTGCGTGTTTAGCCCTAAAAGGTGTCTTACACTTGACAAAAGCTTCCACGCCACTTCCACATATGTTGTGTTACTTAATTCTCACAAAAAACCCTGTGAGAAAGCTACGATTATCCTACTGTAAAAATGAAGAAACTAAGAGGGAGTGAGTGATTTCTCCAAGGTTACAAGTGAGAAGCAGGACTCAAAACCAGACCTTCTAACTCCCAGGTCTCTTTCCTAAACTATCCACGTCTTCCTACCTCCATAGTCTGATCTCCTTATCATACTGCTATAGGGCTTTTGCCTCAGAGCTTTTAAAAATTAAAGCTTATTTATAAGAATAGGATCAGAATATGTCTCCTGAGTCCCAACCCAGAAGCTCCTTTCCTCCCCTTCTTTCCATCTTTCATGCAGTTCATCTGTTAAGGAGGCCACACCATTAGTCCTGTGGGGTTTCCACTGTCGGGGTTTGCTAGCTGCATTATCTCGGTCTTGTGAAACAATGTCTTCTGTCCCCTGTATTTCCTGTAAAGGGGTTATTAGATCTAGAAGGCTGATCAGAATCTGGTTTGGGTTTTTCTGCTTTGTTTTTTTGGCAAAACTCCTTCAAAAGGTGATGTCACGGGTCACCGTGTAGGTGCTTCTCTCTCTTCTGGGTGATATGAGCAGCTGTTGACCACCATGACCTAGGTCTGTTTTCATTTAGGGGCTGCAGAAAGGTGATGTTCTAACTCCATCATCCTGTCTTCATTTATTGGCTGGAATGCTTTCTAAACAGAAACTTCTCTCATCAACTGGTCGTTACCCTGAAGTGCAGTCTATACAGGAAAGGCAGAAGGAATGCTTAGAACTTTATTTTTCCACTTTTCAAAATAATGACCCCACCACCAGACTGTCTCCAGAGGATCTGTATGAACATAAAGAGCTAGCTTCCTTTCTGCTTCCTTTCTCGCTCCCTGTCATCTTGGCAGCTGCACTTGGTTGGAGGCATCCCACACCTAAGGCTGCAAAGAAGATGAAAAAGTCGCTGGAGCTGATCACCTCTAGGCTCCAGTTCGTTATGTAAAGTGGAAAGTGTGTGCTGGGGTGCAAGCAGACTCTGAAGATGATCAGACAAGGCAAAGTGAAACTGGTCGTCCTCGCTAAACTCTGCCCAGCCTTGAGGGAATCTGAAATCGAGTATTATGCTACAACGGCCGAAAGTGGTGTCCATCACCAGCACTCAGTCACTCAGTTGTATCCAGCTCTTTGCGACCCCATGGACTGTCACCGACCAGGCTCCTCTGTCCTTGGAATTTTCCAGGCAATATTTTGGAGCGGGTTGCCACTTCCTCCTCCAGGGGATCTTCCTGACCGAGGGATCGGACCTGCATTTCTTATATCTCCTGCATTAGCAGGCAGATTCTTTACCACCAGTGTCTTTCACTATGGTGGCAAAAATAGCATTGAACCGGGCACAGCGTGTGGAAAATCTTCCAGAGCCAGATAGGCTGGCTTCCTGAGCCAGGTGACTCTGGTATCATTAGAAGCATGCCAGGACAGCCTGGGGAAAGCAGACCACGCACGGCCTTTCTTTAATAAAACTGCTGCTGCTGCTAAGTCGCTTCAGTCGTGTCCAACTCTGTGCGACCCCATGGACTGCAGCCCACCAGGCTCCTCCGTCCATGGGATTTTCCAGGCAAGAGGACTGGAGCGGGTTGCCAAAACTAGCCAGAGCTTATTTTTTAGAAAAAGAACGCTGAGCTCACGCATGTGCACACTGCAGGCGTTCTCATCTGCTGCAGTTGCCAGTCTTTCTGGGGCTTCGATTCTCTCTCTCTCTCAAGTGACCCTCTTTTGATGCAGCCTTGGGTATCTTTAAGAGCGCTTTCTCCCAGGCTTATCTTGGACATCTCCTTTCCTGAAGCTGGCATCAGCCATTTTTCCAAGGATTTCTCATGGCTTCATTAGAACGTCTGATTTAGTGACTTCAATCTGGGTGCTCAGAAGGCTCATTGCTACAAGGATTGATCCTTCTATTGATATATAGGTGTTTTTTTTTTTCAACAGACAGAACAAAAATACTAGGAACTAAGTTTTTTTAAAAAGCCCTGTAATATTTCTAAAATTAGAGATAGCGGGCAGGTTTTGTCTGGAGAAGATAATGTGGAAACTCCACTGAGCAGAAGCATCTGATCAAGTCTTTTTTCTTTCCCATTGCTTAGTAATGAGTTTGACTCATCACTGTCTCTTGGAAAGAAAGATTCACTCTGTCTACTGCCAAAATTGATTAAGCCCCAAACCTGGTGCATTAAGATATTTAAAAATATGTCAAATCATCCACCACCACACAGGGTTATATGCACCTACTTTTGAGGGAGGGGAGGCCCTTCCCCGGTGGTTCAGCAGTAAAGAATCTGCCTTCCAAGCAGGAGTCAGGGGTCCGATCCCTGAGTCAGAAAGATCCCTGGAGAAGGAAGTGGCGACCCACTCCACTATTCTTGCTTAGGAAATCCCATGGATGGGGGAGCCTGGCAGGCTACAGTCCGTGGGGTCGCAAAAGATTCGGACACTCCTTAACAATAAACGACAACCACACATTTTGAGTGAGAGACTGGAATTCAAGTTTTCCAAGGAAAATGACTCTTGTCCATGTGTGTTCCAGACAGTATATCCATGTTTATGCAAGTTGGTCTTGGTGCTTCTCAGCTGACCTGGGCCTTGGAGAGTGGACCCAGAAGAGAGAGGGACCTCCCGGCCCCCAAGCTCTGGTCTGGAAGTGGGGTAGGAGACATTGCTTCCCTGCGGTTACAGCTGGAGACAGCGAACTGGGACGGGTTTCTGGCTGGCTTGTTTCCTCTTGCAGCTGTGTCCTGGGCAGTCCAGGCTGCTATCGCAGAATGCCACAGACTCGTGGCTTAAACAGCAGATACGTACTCCTCGCAGTGCTAAAGGCTGCAAGTCCGAGATCAGGGTGCCAGCATGCTCAGGCCCTTGGTGAGGGCCCTGTCCTCGGCTCCAGGACAGCCACGTCCTTGTGTCCTCATGTGGTGGGGAGCAGAGGGAGAGTGGAAGCACGTTCTCTGCTGTCTCTCATTAAAAAGGCACTAATCCCATTCAGCAGGGCTCCACCCTCATGACCTAATCACCTCCCAAGGCCCCACCTCCTAACGCCATCACATTGAAGGGGATTAGGATTTCAACAGAAGAATTTTCCGGGGACACAAACGTCAATCCATAGCTAACACTGATCAGCATTAAGGAGTACACAGCTCAAGGCTGTCTGGACAGTCGGATTTGGTGAGGCTGTACGCGGCAGGAGGCCTGTCTTAAGTTATGTTCTTGCGCTGTGTTGTGTGTGCGCAGCTGGCTCCTGTTATCCGTGGTGCATGCGTGCGTGCGTGCTAAGTCGCTCATCTGGTTCCAGCTCTCGGCAACCCCTTGGACTGTAGCCCACCAGTTCCTCTGTCCATGGAATTCTCCAGGCAAGAATGCTGGAGTGGGTTGCTATTCCCTTCTCTAAGGGATCTTCCAACCCAGGGACTGAACCCAGGGCTCCCCTACTGAAGGCAGATTCTTTTACCACCTGAACCACGAGGGAAGTCTGTTATCATGATAGTTTAGTTAAGCTCTATAAAGTCATCACAAACACTGAGTTAATAAATACTGCCCCTGGGTGCATAAATATGACCTAGATTTGTGCCTGTTTTTTGTGTAAAGGCACCTTATTTAAGAAATATTTTGATTCATTAACAATGTCACAATAAACAACACTGAGCGAAGTTTCTCTAACATATGGATTTTCTCTGAAAGACATATCACTGCCTTCTCCGAAACACTCGGCAACAGTTCAGCCCTAGGCTAGGGGGCCACTTTACAGAAGGAGCTCACCAACAAAAAAACACAAAAATTAGGCTCTAAACAGACCACAGGAAGGACTCTGATTTGCCGCGTGAGCTGAAACTGGAAGGACTACCTCCCCTGCCCTCGGCCGGGACACACCTGTCCAGCTGGTGGCTCAAAGGTTTTACTCTTCTGAGTGTTTCTGAGAATAACTGCAAAAGCGCCAGGAGTACGGATTTGGAGGATAGGGTTAGATTTTAAGGAGACGGGGAGATCGCAAGCATGAACCAGCAAATAGCGAGGATGAGCTGAGCATGTGAGCATTCACCTCTGTTGCACAAAGCCTGGAAAGGGCCAGGAGGTTGAGATAAGCAGAGAGCTCTCTGCTCTGTGTCATAAGAAGAGAGGACAAATGCCTAATTCTGAATTTGGGGGAGAGATTAATTTCCAAGTATGTCACCAGGCCCAAGCCTCTGTGCTTCTCCCGCTTATCTGCTCGCACAGGGAGGTAGGTCTGTGTTCAGGGCGGCCCTACGGGACCCCAGATGAACCCCCATCTCCAGAAACCGTATGGGTTTAGAGCCCATTAGCCCTGGTGTTAGGAATGCATCTCACATTCAGTTCAGTTCAGTTCAGTTCAGTCGCTCAGTTGTGTCCGACTCTTTGCGACCCCATGAATCGCAGCACTCCAGGCCTCCCTGTCCATCACCAACTCCCGGAGTTCACTCAGACTCATGTCCATGGAGTCAGTGATGCCATCCAGCCATCTCATCCTCTGTTGTCCCCTTCTCCTCCTGCCCCTAATCCCTCCCAGCATCAGAGTCTTTTCCAATGAGTAAACTCTTCTCATGAGGTAGCCAAAGTACTGGAGTTTCAGCTTTAGCATCATTCCTTCCAAAGAAATCCCAGGGCTGATCTCCTTCAGAATGGACTGGTTGGATCTCCTTGCAGTCCAAGGGACTCTCAAGAGTCTTCTCCAGCACCACAGTTCAAAAGCATCAATTCTTCGGCACTCAGCCTTCTTCACAGTCCAACTCTCACATCCATACATGACCACAGGAAAAACCATAGCCTTGACTAGACGGACCTTAGCCAGCAAAGTAATGTCTCTACTTTTGAATATGCTCTCTAGGTTGCTCATAACTTTTCTTCCAAGGAGTAAGCGTCTTTTAATTCATGGCTGCAGTCACCATCTGCAGTGATTTTCGAGCCCCAAAAAATAGTCTGACACTGTTTCCACTGTTTCCCCATCTATTTCCCATGAAGTGATGGGACCGGATGCCATGATCTTACTTTTCTGAATGTTGAGCTTTAAGCCAACTTTTTCACTCTCCACTTTCACTTTCATCAAGAGGCTTTTTAGCTCCTCTTTACTTTCTGCCATAAGGGTGGTGGCATCTGCATATCTGAGGTTACTGATATTTCTCCCGGCAATCTTGATTCCAGCTTGTGTTTCTTCCAGTCCAGCGTTTCTCATGATGTACTCTGCATAGAAGTTAAATAAGCAGGGTGACAATATACAGCCTTGACGTATTCCTTTTCCTATTTGGAACCAGTCTGTTGTTCCATGTCCAGTTAGAACTGTTGCTTCCTGGCCTGCATACAGATTTTTCAAGAGGCAGGTCAGGTGGTCTGGTATTCCGGTCTCTTTCAGAATTTTCCACAGTTTATCGTGATCCACACAGTCAAAGGCTTTGGCATAGTCAATAAAGCAGAAATAGATGTTTTTCTGGAACTCGCTTGCTTTTTCCATGATCCAGCAGATGTTGGCAATTTGATCTCTGGTTCCTCTGCCTTTTCTAAAACCAGCTTGAACATCTGGAAGTTCACGGTTCAGGTATTGCTGAAGCCTGGCCTGGAGAATTTTGAGCATTACTTTACTAGCATGTGAGATTAATGCAATTGTGCGGTAGTTTGAGCATTCTTTGGCATTGCCTTTCTTTGGGATTGGAATGAAAACTGAGCTTTTCCAGTCCTGTGGCCACTGCTGAGTTTAAGGAGCTGTGAAGTCCAGTTTTGCACGAGTCAGAATCGTCGGTGCTTAGCAACCCCCGGGCCTTAATCTTCCTACTGACATGAAAATTGACTTCTCAAAACGCACAGGTCTCCTAATTATTGAGAGAGAGAGAAAAACCAAAAACGAGCGGGATGTTTTGGTCCCAGCACTGCAGGTGCGCGGAGGCACCTGAGGGTTCCCGAATCCTGGCCTCCGTGACTCACCGCGCGCGCCCCGGGCGGGCCGGCTGGAGGCGTCCGAGGGGCCGGGGGCGGGGGCGGCGGGCGCGAATAGCACGAGGCGGACGCTGTGTCTTTCTCTCCCGCAGGCAAGGCCCTGAGGGCCGTGGAGCCCGGCAACCGGACGGCGCCGCGCCGCTGCGCCTGCACGGCCGGCTACCACTGGAGCGAGGACTGCCGCTGCTGCAGCCGGAACGCCGAGTGCGCGCGCGGCTTCGGCGCCCGGCGCCCCGGTACGCGCGGCCGGGCCGGGCCTCCCGGGGCGCTCCTCGCGGGGGCGCGGGAGGAGACGAGGGTGCCCGGAGGCCGAGCGCGGGGTGCGCGCCCGCAGGACGCGTGAGAGCTCGGCGCCCATCCCCAGGCTCCTCCTCCTGCGAAACCTTCCCACCCCCATTTAGGGGAAAACCGGGATCAGGCAGCGGTCCCCAAACTTTTTGCAGGGGCGGGGGTTCCCAAACTTGTGTGCCCTCTTAGAATTTTGCAAAGCCATGTGCCTCCAGCCAGAATTTTAAATCGACATCTAAGCATTTTTATTACAAATTTCAAGAGTTGCTAAGGATTTCGTTTCCAGGGAATTAGCCCGTAACACTTTCTAAAATTTTCAGTGGGTTCTGAACTCCGTAGCAATTGGATACCCATCATCATCCATGTAAAAAGCTATCAGAGGCCTTCCCTGGAGGTGCAGTGGTTAAAACTCCACGCTCCAGAGCAGGGGACGCGGGCTTGACCCCTGGTCGGGGAATTAAGGTCCCGCATGTCCCAAGGTGTGGCTCTTTTCTCTCCTTTGATTTGTATCCATTTCACCTTCCCCACAGAGTTTCATCGTAATATATTTTTAGGCTCAGAGGGTTTTTACTAATTACCTTTTCATACTCTCACATTTTAAAAATGCACCCATTTGAAATTTAAATTTTCTTTTCTTTTTGGTTGCACCAGGCACCTTGCAGGATCTTGGTTCCCCCACCAGGAAGGAAACCCCCTATCCTTCACCCGCTCCACCCCCACCCCGAGTTCCAACCAATCACTAGACCGCCAGGGAATGCCATGAAATTTTAATTTTTAAAAACTTCTTGTGACTCAAGCTTTTAAGGTTAAAAACATTTCTTCTGAACTGATTTGTTCTACAGTGATTATTACACAGTTGGTCCAAAAGATGAATGACTGTATTTTGCTATCCTGTAGTTATAAAAGTAAAGCCTGAGGTTGGGAGAATTAAAACATTATTCATTTCATTTCATATTGAGGAAAATCTGCATCACAGAGTCTGACTAAGTCAGCCTTTGTTATCAGATTATCAGTGAAACTAGACAGGCTTTCTCTTGGGAAAAGTCGGACTTGATTTTCTGTTTACTAAAGCAAATCTCATGACAGCCTACTCCTTTCTGAATCCTGGTTCTAAGATGTAGGCAAGCCCCAGCGCCTTTCATATAGTTTGTTAAACTGCATGAAAGGAGGTGCTGGTCGCTTTCTGCTTTTTTCTCTTTTCGTTTCTGGCCCATGTCTTCTCTGCTTTGCCCCTTTGGGAATGCACTGGCTGAAGGGTCGAGAGGGTGACAAGGATGCATGAAAATCTCACCCCTGCAGTACAGTATATTTGAACTCAAAGCAGGCCAGCCTGGTGCCAGTCACCCCTTTTATGTTGTTGCGCCCTTGCCCTAATGGATATCAGTCGCTCGGTCATGTCCGACTCTCTGTGACCCCATGCACTGTAGCCTGCCAGGCTCCTCTGTCCATGGAATTCTCTAGGCAAGAATACTGGAGTGAATAGCCATTCCCTTCTCCAGGGAATCTTCCTGACCCAGGGATAGAACCGGGATCTCCTGCACTGCCCGTGATTTCTTTATGTTTGAGCCGTGGGGGGACGCCCTCATAGATGGACAGGGAGAGACAGAAGCTATTCTGAGGTGCTCTGAACAAAGCAGCTTTCTGTCACCGATCCTTCGACTTGTTGCTTTGTTTGGCGCCTGAGAAGTTTGGCTCTGCGGGAGGATTTGGAGTAGGTATGAAGTGTGCCTTCTTTTGTAAGTGGGAGTAGTGTGATTGTGAAAGAGGAAAAAAAAGGAGAAAGCGCAGATGCCCCCAGCAGGTCGGAGCAGACGTGAGAGTCCAATGTATGGAAGGCAGCACCTCTCAAGCTCTCTGTGCCTTGCAGCCCCTGAGGAAGTCATTTTGTTTTTAAGGGCTACTCTAGAGTGTGACCAATCATTTTAAAAGCTGTTTGAATTCATCTGAGTGACTAGATGCTAACTGTACATTTGCTGATATCATTTCAAGGCAAATCTTGTTGCTAGAGTAAGGAATGAGACCACCACTTACTGGGGCTTCCCCGGGGGCTCACACGGTGAAGAATCTGCCTGCAACGCGGGGGATCCAGGTTTGATCCCTGGGTCGGGAAGATCCCCTGGAGGAGGGCTTGGCAACCCACTCCACTACTCTTGCCTAGAGAATCCCACGGACAGAGGAGCCTGGCCGGCTACAGTCCACGGGGTCTCAAAGAGTCAGAGACGACTGAAATAGCTTGGCACACATGCACACCCGCTTGTGCAGTTGGGTTCAACACACCCATTGTATTGAACAATTGCAAAAACCAAGAGTGTACTTCCCACTTGACTTTGGACAGAGAAAATGTGATTCCTTATTTTTGCATTTTATTCATGAAGATAAACCACAGAAGCGCTACTAATTTCAAGACTAATTTGTGGTTTTGGTACAAGACAATGGTTTATTATGACAGCACATGGTGGCCAATGTCCTTCTTTCTTGGAATTACCAAAGGGTCATCGTGTGCCGGCTGCAGTAAAGGAACAGACAGAGGAAATCGGAGACATTTCCTAGTTTGATAATATAGTTTATGAGGACTATGAGAGAGGCAAAGACAGCTTCCTCACCAGGATTAATTCCTGCTTTGAGTGCTGTGGCTTAAGGCAGGGGTCCAAAATCCATCCCACCACTTGCACTTCTGTAAATAGGGTTCTATTGGAACGCAGCCAATGTGTTTTTATACGTTGTCTATGACAGCTTTCATGCTGCAAGTATTTGCAGAGACCAGAGGGCCTCCAAAGCTGAAGATATTCATCATATGGCCCTTCATAGAAACAACTGTTCCTGCCACCCCTTAGTTTAAGAGAAGGAGACCCATAGTGTAGCGTGGGTTTTGTTTTTGAACTTTGTCAATACTCTGATACTCAGATTGGTAAGATTATTGATCAGAAGGTGTCAGGGCAAGAAGTTTCCTTTCCAAGTGGTTAATGGGCTATCATTCTCTGTACCGAAGCCTGGTGAGGGAGACAGGAGGGAACAGAGTTGGTTGAAAGGAGACAGACAGCAGCTCCCTGGCCCAAAACGAAGGGCGGGCGCCTGGCCGTGGACCGGGAGCCGGGCCAGCTTCAGGCCTGGCCTCCACGTCCTGACCCTGCGCCCGGGAGCCCCTGGACCTGCTGCTGCCTCGAGCCGCGGGATCTCGGGCCCCCTGAAGCCTGGGGTGGGGGGGCTGCCGCCAGCAGCTGCAGGGGGCCCAGGGCCAGGGCGGGCAGAGGCTGGGGCCCCTCCTGGCCGATCTCTAAGTGTCCGTCTGTCCCGTGTTCTCTTGTCTGTCGGTCTTTCTGACAGTGCAGCTCAACAAGGACACAGTGTGTGAGCCCTGCCCCGCAGGCTACTTCTCCGACACTGTTTCCGCCACAGAGACGTGCAGACCCTGGACCAAGTAAGTGACAACGCGGGAATCGAGAGCTGCTTGATTTGGAAGAACTCCACCTCCGCTGTCTGTGTCTGTTGTGAAAACAGAGTGACGAAATCTGGGGAGGCTTCCTCTGGAAGCTAGTTTCACAACAGACACAGTCTGTCAGCTGGTGTGAGGGAGAGAAGCGCCTGCAGCCAGTCCCCCCGGACAGGGGGCAGGAGCCGGGTATCACTGCAGACTCAGTCTGACTGAATTTTGGTTTACAGCTGCAGCTGCTTTCCCCCTTCTGTAACTTTATTTAGTTGCTTATGATGCTTATTATCGCTCACCAGTCTGTTTTCCCAGCTTCCCAGCATCACTGGCTTATTTGTACAAAGACGTGTGTGTGTGTGTGTGTGTGTGTGTGTGTGTGTGTGTGTGTGTGCGCATTGTATAGGTGCATATAGAAGCCTCCTGCTTAAATAAATGTTTACACACTTGGGTTTTTTCCCACGTAATATATCCTGAAGGAAGCTCACTCCGCACTAACTGGCTTACATCTGTGTGGCTTTTTCTAACCACCTGGTGCCACCACAGAGATGTGCCATAAGCCATTTAACAAGGTCCCTTGTTGCTTTTCAGTTGCACGTTCATGTCAGACTTTGCAACCCCATGGACTGCAACACATCAGGCTTCACTGTCTCCTGGAGCTTGCTCAAATTTATATCCACTGAGTAGATGATGCCATCCAACCATCTCGTCCTCTGTCGCCCCCTTCTCCTCCTGCCTTCAATCTTTCCCAGCATCAGGGTCTTTTCCAATGAGTCAGTTCTTTGCATCAGGTGGCCAAAGTACTGGAGCTTCAGCTTCAGCGTTAGTCCTTCCAATGAATATTCAGGGTTGATTTCCTTTAGAATTGACTGATATGATCTCCTTGCAGTCCAAGGGACTCGAGTCTTTTCCAGCACCACAGTTTGAAAGCATCAATTCTTCAGCCCTCAGCCTTCTTTATGGTCCAACTCTCACAAGCTCCCTGCTACTGCGGCTGCTGAGTCGCTTCAGTTGTGTCTGACTCTGTGCGACCCCATAGACGGCAGCCCACCAGGCTCCCCCGTCCCTGGGATTCTCCAGGCAAGAACACTGGAGTGGGCTGCCATTTCCTTCTCCAATGCATGAAAGTGAAGAGTGAAAGTGAAGTCGCTCAGTCGTGTCCGACTCTTAGCTACCCCTTGGACTGCAGCCCACCAGGCTCCTCCATCCATGGGATTTTTCCAGGCAAGAGTACTCGAGTGGGGTGCCATTGCCTTCTCCGCACAAGCGCCCTATTGATAGTCGTCTAAGTGATTTCCAGTCTTTTCCAGAGATAGATAAAGCTGTAATGCGCCGTCTCGCCTGTGCACTGCCTCACGCTTATGTGAGCAAAGTCGTGGTGAGACTCCTGTGAGCAAAGTCGTGGTGAGACTCCTGTGAGCAAAGTCGTGGTGAGGCTCCTGGACGCTTTCACTGCAGGCCTGTTGTTGAAAGCTCAGCATCAACGTCATGATTCTTTCACTTCCCGATAAATTGATTCTCATTAAATAGTCATTGTCTGATCCACCTATCCAGGTTTTATTTTCAAAAAGATTTTCTGTATTTTCAACTTCAAAGGGTATTCATCTGTAGTTTATCACTTAGCCATGATAATTGGATTCGGAATCTTCTTTACTAAGCGCGCCGGTCTGCTCTCTCAGACCACACTCAGAGCAGATGTTAGCCGTGGCAGGAGTCACTTCCACTTGTCTTTCTGTCCACCTTAGTGTCTGTGGACAGGCACTGGGGGGGCAGACGTCCAGGAAGACCATGGTTCCTCTCCTGAAGGAGCTTGCAGTCTAATGGGGTAGAATCTTTTATAGCTTTCTTTTTTCTTTAAATAAGGATATGAAACCAAAGGACTTACGTGCCTTCCCCTTCACAGCTGTACCATTCTTGGACGGACAGAAGTGCATCACGGAACTGATAAATCAGATGTGGTTTGTAGTCGTCCCCTACCTGCAAGTTCACCGAATGGTATGTTTAATAGGAAAGATTGGGTGGGTGGGTGTGCCTCAGTCTAGTCAGCGCTTGTAGGTTTCTCTCAAATTACATGCTGTATCCAAGGCAACCGTCTCTCCCTTTTCATCTCATCCTATCAATGGTCCCTGGAGGAGGGCATAGCAACCCATTCCAGTATCCTTGCCCGGAAACTCCCATGGACAGAGGAGCCTGGCGGGCTACAGTGCACGGGGTCGCAAAGAGTCAGACACGACTGAGCGCCTTCACTATCCATGGTCAGCTCAGCATTTCATTTAATCAGTGTTGTAATTCCAGATAGGCTGTTTAGGTGATGATTTTCTACTGTGGAATGGGTAACCAACACTTTATTCATATGTACCCCCCAAAAAAGAAAGAAAATTGAGGTGCAAATATAAATTAAAATGCCCAAATATGGTAAGGTAGTGGTTATCACAGCAGGATATCTATGGGAGATTTTGGTCACCAAACAGAGTCAGCAACTTGCTAGAATACAATTACCATTATTTCTGGAACATCTGGAGGATCCAGGCAACCTTAAGGACCGTTTTAGTGACTGACAGAAAGCGGGCAGGTAGTGTGCAAGCTGCTTGCCCAGGTGAGTAAGATGCTGTGGAGGTGGGTCCAGGCATCTCAGCGCAGGAGGAGCTTCCTAATGAGGCAGGAGCACCTTGGCTGCAGAGCTATGTCGGCGAACCCGGACTAAGAAAAGCAAGGCTGTAGCTTGGACATTTTGGCAAACAGGAGGGCATCAAAGGTTCCGGATAAGAAATTACATAGAGCAGCATTTTGAAGAGACCGTTCTGAAGAGGACATTAAAGATAACCAAGGGAATTAAAAACTGTCTTTATTAAAAAAGACAGAAGGAAAAGCAAGGCCAGAGTCCCAGAAACCAGGCCATGTAAACCAAGAGTTTATAGTGAAAAGGCAGGAGCATCTCCGTCATCGGGCGGGATGAGCAGAATGGTTGAGTCCACGTTGTGTTGTAGGTGAAGGGCCTGAGGCACTTGGCAGGATGGCTGTGGTTCTGTTCGCAGGACCAGCAAAGCCCTGGCACCATGTGGTTATTTGGAAGGAGCTATGATAGGGGCTTCCTCTTGCCTCCGGAGCCCATCCACCTGGAGAGAGTGAAGTGTTCTGTAGCTGAGCTAAGAGGGAGCCGGATGGTGCGGTGAAGCCGATTAGAGTTGTTCTCAAGTGCAAGCATTTAAAGCTGGTCCTGGGCTGGTCTCTCTCTGAGCAAAGGCGGTCAGCAGGCTTGGGCTACGTTGTTGATTTCACCCTTTCAAATGGGAGCTTCCTCGACAAACCCACAGCCGCGTTGGGCCCCTTCCTGCTGCTTTCATTCCATTCCAACAGCCTTGATTCCAGGATTTAATTGAAAGGGTTATGCTTTTGAGAAACAGTGAAAATGAACAGTAGTTAATGCCGTTTTTCTCATTTTCTTCCAACACAGAACCGCAGATTTACTTGCCCAGTCTAATCATCCTGCTCCTCTTCATGTCTGTGGTTTTAGTAGCTGCCGTCATCTTTGGTGTTTACTATAGGAAAAAAGGGAAAGCACTAACAGGTATCGTGTCCATGGTGGGCTTTGAATATGAGTCTTAAAGCAAACGGATGCATTTCTAGGTGTATGCTTTGAAGATACATATATTGCCCTCTGACTGCCTCTTTTGATCTGTTTAAGGTGAAACACGGTTTATATCTAATTCATTGTTCTCTAGCAAAACAAACAAAAATTGTTTATGAATAAGAAATATACTTATTTATCCTAGGTGCAGGAAACTGATAAATATTGTAAAGATTATGCATATCAGATATATAGGGGTTGCATGTAACCTAGAATACATTTTAAATTACATAATTAAGTAAAACAAAAACAATATGTTCAGGTAAATGGCAGATGGACAGTTTTGACTGGGGGGTTACCTTGATAGGTGAATTTAAGATTCTGAAAATAGATTGTCTTCTATTCAGTAAGATGCAGTTGCTCATTCTTGGATGAATAATCAAATGTCATCTTGTTTATTGGGAATAGTTTTCCACCAAAAAATCATTTGATAGTATCTTTTAACATCACATCCTGTCTGACTTTTGTACTCCAAAGCTAAAACAGTATAATTTTTAAGAAAGGGTTCAAGACATCACTAGGTTTCCTAAACCTAGTGCCCCTGATTTGTTTAACTTTTGGTTTTATACTGGAGAACAGCCGATTAACAATGTTGTGATAATTACCGGTGGGCAGCAAAGGGGCTCAGCCATACGTGTACATGTAACGTGCTGTCTTTTGAAGCACCTGCGGTCTCGCCGTCCTTCCCCGTTTTCAGCTGCTTGCTTGTTTATCGCATCCGCCTTTGCTGTGGTTCCATCTGTTCTCCCACAGTCACATCCGTGGACTTCACAAAACCCTGCATATCTATTTCCATTAACATTCCAATACCTAATGTAGCCATTAGGTACATTGGGCAATCAAAAGACTAACAGAAGAGGGAAAATGGTGATGGAAGATGCCAAGCATTGAGCAGAAAGCGAAGGGGAAAAGTTGGACTTCCCTGTTTTACAAGTCTCTTCGCTGTTGACTGTTGTTACTCAATGCAGCTTCACCTCCCCAGCATTGGAAGTGGAGATTTGAATAATGCGTGTTCAGAGATGCTGATGGACTGCTGGCTCATCCAGTCATGTTATCACGAGATAAACAGGCTTCTGATGTTCTATTCTTTAGCTTTTGTCTCTTCATAATCTCTGCTGGCTATATCTTACGAATGCCAAGGGCAGTGGGCTGCCAAACAGTGAGTCGGGATGTATGACTGTCTGCTTCCTCTTCATCCCTTCATTCAATACGCGTTTATTAGTCACCAGGGGCTGGACAGGCACTGGGGTGTCAATACCAAACAACACAAACAGAGCCCGTGTCCTTACGGAGGAGGCTCCTCAGTGGGCAAGGCAGGTGTTTTGCCCAGAGTGAGGCTGAGTGTGGAAAGGGAGGTACAGGGCCTCAGGTGGCAGAGCTGTTTGTCCAGCTTTGTGGCCAGCCAGGGCCTCCCAGGGGAGCTAAGGTCTGAAGGACAGGTGGGATTGCACTAGCCCAAGGGGAGACGAAAACTACATCTTCAGGGCGAGCAGGGTGAGCTGGGGGATTGGGAAGTTAGTGCAGCTGGGGCAGAGAGTGAGAACCAGGGTGAAATGAACCTGGAAAGGGAGGCATGTCCTGGTGGCGCAGCCTTGCAGGTGCGAAGAAGCCTGCTCCCATCCTGAGCAGAGGGAAGGAAACCAGTCCTGTGGGGTTAGTACTTGGCTGTTTGACTAATTAAACAAATTTAGGGGTACAGTAGGCCTGGATTCAGACCCACCAGTAAGGAGGGCTTTTGTAATCCTCCAAGAGAGAGATTATTATAGGAGTTATCAGTAATCACTGCAGATGGTGATTGCAGTCATGAAATTAAAAGATGCTTATTCCTTGGAAGGAAAGTTATGACCAACCTAGACAGCATATTAAAAAGCAGAGACATTACTTTGCCAACAAAGGTCTGTCTAGTCAAGGCTATGGTTTTTCCAGTGGTCATGTATGGATGTGAGAGTTGGACTGTGAAGAAGGCTGAGCACCAAAGAATTGATGCTTTTGAACTGTGGTGTTGGAGAAGACTCTTGAGAGTCCCTTGGACTGCAAGGAGATTCAACCAGTCCATCCTAAGGGAGATCAGTCCTGGGTATTCATTGGAAGGACTGATGTTGAAGCTGAAACTCCAATACTTTGGCCACCTGATGCGAAGAGCTGACTCATTGGAAAAGACCCTGATGATGGGAAAGATTGAAGGCAGGAGGAGAAGGGGACGACAGAGGATGAGATGGTTGGATGGCATCACCGACTCAATGGACATGAATTTGAGTAAACTGGCAGTTGGTGATGGGCAGGGAGGCCTGGCCTGCTGCAGTCTGTGGGGTTGCAAAGAGTTGGACACGACTGAGTGACTGAACCGAACTGAAAACTGAACGAAATTTCTGGCCAACCCAATGTTCGGCTTTATAGATCAACAAGTTCCTTTTTGATAAGAGGAGGAAGATGCCTTCATAGTCTTTAAATTGATTCAGTATTTTCACTCTCGGGATCTTTTACTCACAGATTTGCAGATGACTGTTTAAAGATAGTATTGAACTGACATAGAGGTCAATAATACTGAATTAGAAATAGGAAATAATAATATGAAGGCCTTATCTTTACTTTGTTTTTCTAGCTAATTTGTGGCACTGGGTCAATGAGGCTTGCGGCCGCCTAAATGGAAATAAGGTAAATTTAGAAGTCTAAAGTGCCTCCCTTAAGTGCTGTTAACAATTTGGGGAAATTCTCTGGAGGTCCAGCTGTTGGGACTCTGTGCTTCCACTGCAGGAAGCTTGGGGTCGATCCCTGGGTGGGGAATTAAGAGCCTACCCGTGGAGTGCGCAGGTGGCTATAGCTATCATTAGTCAAATATTGAGCCAAATGGTGAACGAGTAAGGGGGTGGGGCCTCGCATCCCAGGACCGATCCCGATCCTGAATGCTGTTTTCTTCGCATCTCATTCTGTCTTGGTCATCTCTGTGCCCTTGTATTGTCTACATTATTATTTTAGTACCAACCTCTGTGCTGACTGCCCGGGACAGACCCCTAGGAGAGAAGAGCAGTCACATTCCTTTCCTTTGTAGTTATTTCGGTGGCTTTTAATTGGAGTATGACTTCAGCATTGTAGGAGAGACGTGAGAGTAGTGTAAAAAACTTCCACGTGCCCTCCACTCAGATCCAGCAGCTGCTTGTCTGTTCACAGCACTTTATTATTTGCTCTCCATATGTGTGTCTGGGCTGCCCAGGCGCTGATAGTGGTAAAGACCCCGCCCCAGTGCAGGAGGCTTAGGAGATGCGGGTTAGATCTCTGGGTCAGGAAGATCCCCTGGAGGAGGGCATGGCAACCCGCTGCCGTATTCTTGCCTGGAGAATCCCGTGGACAGAGGAGCCTGGCGGGCCACAGTCCATGGGGTCGCAGAGGGTCAGACGCGACTGAGCGGCTGAGCACAGCAGCATGTGTGTCTCTGCGCAGGTATATTTTTTCTCTGGAATCTTTTAAGAGGCAAACACCATGCGCCACCATCCTTAAGTACGCCCATGAGAGTTTCATCGGAACAAGGACATTCTCTTATGTAATCATAGTACATTTATCACAATCAAAAAACTTAGTAGTGGTACAATACTATTATATAATTTACGTTTGATCTTAAGATTTCAGTAATTATCCCATTATATCCTTTTCAGATCTAGTTTCTTAGGTATTCCGTTGTGTTAGTCGCTCAGTCACGTAACCAGCCAGGTTTCTCTGTCCATGGGTTCTCCAGGCAAGAGTACTGGAGCGGGTTGCCATTCCCTTCTCCAGGGGATCTTCCCAAACTCGGGTCTCCTGCATTGCTGGTGGATTCTTTACTACCTGAGCCACCACCTAGAGTTCATACTGATTTCTCTAATTCTGGTCCCAGCACTACAGAGTTCATTGTAGTCTTTCCTTATCTGTGCTTGAATCTTCCCTTCTTCCTAAGCAGGAAACCCTGTTATTCTCAATATATTTACTCATTTACTCAATTCCAGAATACACAGACAATAGTTTCAGAATTACTAAGCCATACCACAGCAAAAAGCAAAGCTACTAACTAGAATTCAGTATTTGTTTATGGGTTGTTGTTTTTTTAATTGAGATTGAGAGCATGGGCAGATCCAGTGTTCTGAAATTACTTGGGTTAGCTCCCCCCCTTGCTTGGATGTAAACACGCTGCCCCCTTGGAAATGCAGTTCGATTCATCTGTTTCTGGTTGGGCTCTATTTGAGGGTTCCCCCACCCCCTAATCTTCAATAACCCAAATAAAGCGCAGCAGTGAGCATTCCATCTGTACTTGTTATGGTGGAAATGATTACCATAAACGCCGTTTTCAGCCGCGTTTCGCAGAACCACGTTCTAACGCTGGTATTAACGCTCTGCCTTCTGAATTTAAATCAGCAGGAGTCCGCAGGCAACAGTTTCAGCTGCACTCACGTGGAGGCCGCCACCGCCCGCGAAGTCTGTGAGGGTGTCTTCCTGCTGACCCTGGAACAGAAGGTGTTTTCTGAAGACACGTGCTGTCCGGAGGCGGGGGGCGCGTGCGCAGCGGCCTGTCCCCCCCGGGGAGACGCCGAGATGCTCTCCTTGGTCAGCGAGATCGAGGGGGACCCCTGCCGGCCGGTGCCCACGGAGGACGAATACACGGACAGGCCCCCCCGGACCGCAGACTCCGTGGTGGTCCTCACCCCGCCTGGAGGCCGGTCGCCCTTCCCCGAGCCCCTGGAGGTGGGCGAGAACGACAGCTTCAGCCAGTGCTTCACGGGGACGGACAGCCTGGGGGGCTCCGAGAGCCCCCGCCTCCCCGCGCCCCCCTGCAGGACTGCGTGGAGGCCCGCGTCCCCCAAGAAGTCCTTGCACGGAGAAGCGGGGGGCGGCCGGTGCCCGCACTGGGCAGCCGGCGCCCGCTCTGCAGTCGGCTGTGCAGGCTGCAGGGACCTGACTGCGGGGGACCCGGCGCCCGGCCTGGAGACCCCCCCGAGTGGACCCTTGCCCCAGTGCGCCTACGGCATGGGCCTCCCGCCCGCAGCAGACCGGGCCGAGGCGGGGGGCCAGCCCCCGGACGGGGCTGCAGCCGAGCTTCCCGGCCCCGCGAGGGGGGCCCCCGGTGACCAGCCGCCTGCCTCAGGTAAGTGACTGCGGGCTCTCCCTCCGGCACAAAGGCCTGGGCTCGGTCCAGGGTCTGCGCGCGAGTCACCCGCCTCCCGGTGAGCAGGGATGCGCAGAGGGAAACAGCGCCCCTGTTTTCTCCTGGGAAGCCTCTTTGCTGGGTGGGTTTCCGTTCAGTCCGCACGACAGGTTTGTGGGCTGTACCCTCTCTCTCTGCGGACTCTCTCTCTTGATTTACACGTGTCTCGTGCCCTTTTGCCTTCAGGCTCCTCACGACGGGGTTAGGCCTCAAATCCCAGCATGGAGCCCTGAAGACTGTCAACATTGACCTCAGGACTGGCTGAAGTCAAGGCATTCCCTCAGATTTCTGGATCTGGGTGTTTGTTTTTTCCTAAAGCAACCTAGGCTTCAAATCCCACCCCACAAAACTCATAAATTTCAGGACAACAAACAAAATTGTCTAGTTAATCCTTGAGGAATTAGTGTTTATTGAGGGTAGTTTGTTGATTCGGGACTAAATTCATGAGGCAGTGGCTTGCCTGGAGAATCCCAGGGTCGGGGGAGCCTGGTGGGCTGCCGACTATAGGGTCGCAGAGTCAGGCACGACTAAAGCGACTTAGCAGCAGCAGCAGCAGCTGTCCTTTGATACTTTTTACAAGAAGCCTCTTTTGTAGTCACTGCATAGGATGCATTTATGGAACCAGGAGGATGGTTTTACAATTTAAAATCATGACCGAGATTTATTGCTGCACCACTGCTTGAGCACAAATGACCCACCAATGGTAACATTATAGCTTCTTTCTGCGAAGGTAAGACACCCTCTGTTTTATTGTGCAGTTACAAGGAACTTTGTCACTGATGCTGAGGGCTTCTTCTGGCTCTGGAGATTATTTGCTGTATTATGGGAAGCAGGGAGGTCAGGGATCTCTTCCAGAAATTTCTGAAAGCTCTAGACACTCTTGCCAGAAAAATAAATATATGCAAAGTGAAGTGAAAGTGTTATTTGCTCAGTCCTGTCTGACCCTTTGCAACCCTATGGACTGTAGTCCTCCAGGCTCCTCTGTCTGTGGAATTCTCCAGGCAAGAATATTGGAGTGGGTTGCTGTTTCCTTCTTCAGGGGATCTTCCCAACCCAGGGATCAAACCCAGGTCTCTCGCATTGCAGGCAGATTCTTTATCATCTGCACCACGAGGGAAGCCCTATGAATATATGAAAGTGTTAGTTGCTCAGTCCTGTCCAACTCTTTGTGACCCCATGGACTGTAGCCTCCCAGGCTCCTCTGTCCATGGGACCCTCCAGGCAAGGATGCTGGAGTGGGTTGCCATGCCCTCCTCCAGGGGACCTTCCCAGAACATCGCAGGCAGACTGCTCACCGTCTGAGCCATGTGCACACGTCCTATTTAAAGGGCCTCACAGCCTCCTCCCCTCTGCACAACCACAAAGCCTAGTCAGGGACACCTTTATTCTGGGATGCTTTTGCTTTCCTGCCTCTTGGTTTAGACCGCCGGCAGCTCTAGCAGCTGATCTCAGAGTTGCTTTATAACCATGAGGCGGCTCCATCGGGCCCCGAGTGGGGACCGCTTTGTCTCATGCTGGTGATGACACCTAGCTTATTGAGTAGAAGGGTGAATTTGAATCTGTTTTCCAAGCTTTGCGGTTTGGCTGTACCTACACAGATTCACTGTTGTGTCAATGCTCGATCAGCTCTCAGTCAAACTGAAAGAGGGAGATAAGCTGGGGGCTATTTTTCAAAGAATCCTGATGTCTTTTTCCTTCCAAAGACCTCAGCTTTCTTTTTTCAAAGATTTTAAGTGATTTCCATATCTAAAAGTTTGGCTCTGTGGTTCGTTTGTGTGGTTCTCTTTCCTTTCTGGAGATGACTTTTCTTTCCACTGGTTGAACATACACACAAAGCGCGTGGGGCAGGGGCCGAGTCCCTGACACTGCTGGGACAGAGCGCTTTCTCAGTTGCTGACGTCACGAAGGTGACGTTGCTGCCGTGTGAAAAACGGACGCAGTTCTAGGAAGAGCAATGTTGGCCAAAGAGAAAGAGATCGTTTTTTTCTTCCTTAGTGTCATGACACCAAAATGGCAGATTTGAACTGTCCTGTGAAGAGTTAAAACTGCCCATCTCTGCTTTTATCCTTTATTTCTCTCCAGCACTAAACATCTAAGCATGGAAAAAAAAAAAATGTGTACCATCCACTAAGTGGTGTTAATTTGCAAGAAGTTTACACTGCTTTTTCTGTCTAAATCTGGTGCTCAGCCATATAAAACATCCGTAGAGCGTTGCCAGCAAGCGGGCCAGATCCATGTTCGCCTGAGGAGCAGCCAGACTGAGTTTTGAGGCTGTGCTGTCGCCTCTATAATTACTTCTACACGAATGGCCTCCCGGTACCTGGTCCAGATAGCGCTTTCTCATTCTTGCTTTTTTTCTCCTGGCTGTGCCAGGCCTTAGCTGTGGAATGCGGGATCTTTAGCTGTGTCGTTAGTTGGGCCCCCTCCACCGAGATCATGGAGCCTTAGCCGCTAAACCACCAGGAAGGTCCTCACCAGTGCTGTGCTGTGCTTGGTCATCGCTCAGTCGTGTCCAGCTCTTTGTGGCCCCAAGGACTGTAGCCCACCAGGCTCCTCTGTCCATGGGGATTCTCCAGGCAAAAACACTGGTATGGGTTGCCATGCCCTCCTCCCGGGGATCTTCCCGACCCAGGGACCAAAGCCAGGTCTCCCACATTGCAGGTGGGTTCTTTACTGTCTGAGCCACCAGAGAAGCCCATTATTACTTTAAAAAAAAAAAGAAAGAAAGAAAATTCACTTGCCTGTTCCAGGTCTTAGTTGTGGCTTGTGGGATCTAGCTCCTTAACCATGGATCAAACTTGGGCCCCCCACATTGGGAGCAAGGCGTCTTAGCCATTGGACCACCAGGGAGGTGCTTCTTTACTGCTTTTTAAAAATTGTCATGATTTATGTTCTATAAAAATGTGTGAAAGAGGATGATGCTTGGGTAAAAGTTATGAGTGGGCTTAATCCTAAAAGGCACCATCTTCCCAGGACTTGAGGGAGGTGACCTTTTTATTGGCTTTTGGATTTATATGTGTGAGTATTTAAAATGAAAAAAAAAAAACAAACAAACAAAAACTTGCAACCAAATCAAGTGGTTTGTGCAGAAATGACAGGCCTGGACACTTCCTCAGTAGGAAAAGTACCTTCTTGGCACCCAACTTTTGCAGACGATGATAGCTCTTCAAATAGCTCCATAAGCATACCTTTCAAAAATAACACCCGAAAAAAAAAAAAAAAAACACCCGATGGTAAGTCTATTGTAGTCATGTTACGACTCTTAAAGAGCAGGGAGGATTATCAGCCAAAACCAATGGAGGGGGAAAAGACACTGGGGTCGCAGTTTATGTAACCATGCCCTAATTTACGCCTTAAAGTCTCCTGATGACGTGATGCTGGTTACCTTGCTGACAAGCTCTTTCACCTGAGTTTGGAGGATTCTGTCTAGAAAATCATTCCATGTGCAAGAAAGAACGGCTTCTGGTGATGCAGGTGTTGCCAGTTGGCCAGTGATTTGATTCTGGCTCCTGAGGTGACATAATTGGTTCAGACACTTCTGAGCTGGAGAGAGGTGTTTCTTCACGGGGCTCACAACAATTCTTCATGAGCACACTTAACGATTCTTCATAAGCACCAGCTACACGATTCTTTATCGAGTCTTCACTGAGGTTCTGCTGAGACATGGAGACTTGGAAAAGCTGGGAAGTAGGGATGGGCGCCAGGGAGTGGAGAACACGAAAAGAATCAGTAATCTGAGAAAGCGCGGGCCCCTCTCTAGCGGGCACCCCGCGGGCCCCTTTGCCGGCTCGCCCACCTCCACCTGGCCCCTTTGGCAGGAACCTCTCCCCTTCCTGCTTGTGCCCACACGCTTCCCTTCGTGTGGCCGCCTCATCCCTGCCCTGTCCCCTTTCCAGAGCACCCAGTGCCTCCTGACCCTGAAGTCCCTGCTCAGGTTGTGTCTGACTCTTTGTGACCCCATGGACTGTAGCCCCCTGGCTCCTCTGTCCAGGGTTTTCCCGGCAAGAAGACCGGACTGGGTTGCCATTTCCTCCTCCAGGGAATCTTCCAGACCCAAGGACTGAACTCAAATCTCTCACACCTCCTGCATTGCAGGCAGATTCTTTAGCACTGAGCCACCGGGGAAGCTCAAATGCTGCTTCCTAAACAAGGGAAACTCCCCATCTGTGCCCCCAGCAGCCCCTGGTAACAACCCCTGGCACCCTTCTCACCGAGCCCAGGATACCCACATCTCTAACAACAGCCATCTCGAGGCAGCCACGGCCAGTTAGGTGGTAGAAGTTGCCGTGACCGTCACCACGCCTGGCCTTCCTGGTCTCTCCCAAGGCAGCTTACTCATTGTATAAATGAATACCTCTCCATAAGCTCACTCACTCACTTGTCCAGTCGTGAATAACTAGAGGGATGAGAACCGTAGCTCGTTTGTCCCCTGACTTCCTCTCAGCCCCCCACATCTCCCGTCTGCCCTGGGGCTTGGGGGCTAGGCAGGGGATGGCAGGACTGCCACTAGCTGTCCTGGGCAGGCTCGGGTGTCCTGGCAGAGGAGGCAGACGTGGCAGAAGTAAGGATGCTGGTCCATCCGAGCGGCACAGACACCCCCAGGCCTGGAAGCCCGGGACACAGGAGGGTGAGGGCCCCGCCCTACTCCTGGTCCCCCTTCCAGGCCTCCCATCCCTGGGCCCACCCTGTCCTGAAACGACTGTTTTTGACCATCCACTTCCATCCTGTGAGACAGATAAGGTCTTTTTACCCCAATTTTCTTCCCATTTCTCCCCTCCCCTCAAGCAAAGAACAGTCCTCTGTTTCTGGCGTGCTTCTCTTTCCTGCTGAAATGCCATCCACTGACTTGTATTGATGTTGGAAAGTGAAAAGTGTTAGTCACTCAGTCGTGTCCAACTTTTTTGCGACCCTATGGACTGCAGCCCACCAAGCTCCTCTGTCCATGGAATTGTCCAGGCAAGAATACTGGAGTGGGTTGCCACTCCCTTCTCCAGGGGACCTTCCCCACCTGGGCACTGAACCTGGGTCTCCTGCACTGCAGGCAGAGTCTTTGCTGTCCGAGCACCAGGGAAACTTTGTTTGCCTGAGCCACATGTTTGACATTTAGCTAAGTGTTATAGGAGCAGGCATTAGCTCAAGGACTCTATAAGTTAAAAATACTTGATAGTTCAGTTATTTGGTAATAAAATTCAGCATTCACTGGTGCTAAAAGTCAATGCATTATTTCAAAATTTATGAAAATTTTGTTCACTATATTTCATTTAGCCCTGCTTACCTTCTTTCTGTTCTAATGGGGCTCATTTTGGAAAAGGTTTCATTTATAAGCCATTCTAAGTAATTTTCAAGCATGATTCAGAATGGAACTATTAAATCCTGCTTCCCTTCCCGTATCATCATAGACCCAGTTTCTCCCAAATGCCTGAAACAGATCTTGCATTTCCATAAAAAGGAAAATCACATGAGAAGCATATGGGTTAAATATAAAATATGTTTTTAAAAAATTCCAGAAGAACCCAATATAGCTTGGGTAATTTGAGTGTATTTGTGTATATTTTTAGTTCTTTTCCTTGGAAGAAAATCTACATGACAATTAGGTGATAATATTTGCTATAGTTCTTGTGATTTAATATTCATACATCATGCATTTTAAACAACATAATAAGCCTTTGAGGAGACAAGTGTGCATTACCTTGCTTTAAAATGTAAATTCTGTCAGGGATTGGGTTCTTACAAGGAAGTTTATTCTCTCTGCCTGAGAAATAGTGATTCCATGGAGCTTGCTATGCAAGACAGGGGGTTCACAAAGTATAGAATCTTTCTGGTCGTGATAAGACTCTTCATTTCTTCATTGTTTCTGTTGACTTAAAATGCTATTTTTAACTTTCTCAAGTGACCTGAAATCTTTTCTAGCTAAGTCACATTAAATATTAACGTTAAGCCAACCAACCCATTTTAAATGTTAGAAACTTCAGATTTTCTAATTCAATGAATGCCCTCAAGACTTCCCTGGGTAGTCCAGTGGTTAAGACTCCATGCTTCCAATGCAGGGGGCTGGGGCTCAATCCCTGGTCAGGGAGCTGCACACCACATGCTACAACAAAGACCAGGTGCAGCCAAGTAAATAAATAAATACCCAGAAAATAAAAAAGTCAGAACTCTCATGTCATGCTAGTGTTCAAAGCATCCTTTTAGATCGCCTTCACATAGAGGTCTAACAATCGCCTTGTGTTAAGAGACATATTAAGACTGTTCTGACATCCTGAAGGTTGTATTTTTATCAGTGATATCAGAGGTATGAGAGTTGGACCATAAAGAAGGCTGAGCGCCAAAGAATTGATGCTTTTGAATTGTGATGCTGGAAAAGACTCTGGAGAGTCCCTTGGACAGCAAGGAGATCAAACCAGTCAATCCTAAAGGAAATCCAACCCTGACTGGAAGGACTGATGCTGAAAGTGAAGCTCCAATACTTTGGTCGCCTGATGTGAAGAGCCAACTCATTGGAAAAGACCCTGATGCTGGGAGAGATTGAGAGCAAGAGGAGAAGGGGACGACAGAGGAGGAGATGTTGGATGCCATCATCGGCTCAATGGAGATGAATTTGAGCAAACTGGGAAACAATGGAGAACAGAGGAGCCTGGCGTGCTGCAGTCCACGGGGTTGCAAAGAATTGGAAGTGACTTAGCAACTGAATGACAAAGTCAGAGGTTTGCGTTACCAGATGCTGGCTAAGTTTGGCTTCCCTGGTGGCTCAGACAGTAAAGAATCTGTCTGTAAAGTGGGAGCCCCCGGTTCGATCCCTGGGTTGGGAAGATCCCCTGGGGAACGGAATGGCAACCCACTCCAGTATTCTTGCCTGGAGAATTCCATAGACAGAGGAGCCTGGAGGCTTATAGTCCATGGGGTCGCTGAGAGTTGGAACCGGATGAGCAACTAATGCTTACCTTCTTACTTCCTCATAGAAATCCTATGGGCACATTCCTCACCCAGGAACACACAGCAAGTCAGCAATGAAACCACAACTCACACAGCTGATTCTGAAGCCTGTGCCTTGAACCATGGCACTGTCTCCCTATAAATCAGTGCCAGTGATCCTGTTTTCATTTGTTTATCGTGCACTGGAGAATCCTCAGTGAGCCACAGAATACACGCAAACTTGGGCCAGGATCACTGGCTACTCAGGCTGAGCGAGGGGCGGTGGCCAGGCCAGGCCAGGCCCAGAAGTGTCCGTGGGGAGAGATGCTAGTGTCTGTGCAAAGAGGTGATGGCTCCCCTGGCCTGAGTCCCCTCTGTTGCAGTTACCGCTTCTTTGGTGAGGAAAGCTCTTTCTTCCACATCTTCCAACCTCATCCTGTTTTGCAAGTAAAATAAAGTTAAAATAAATGCCAGGGGCAGCTTTGATTGGGGAAAAGCTGGCAGAAAGGCAGCTTCAGACAGTGAGGAAGAGGGACGTGACTGGCCTGGTTTAGCTTGTATTCCCAGAGGTCTGTGGCTTGTTCGTGTGTGCTCAGCCGCTCCGGTCGAGTTCCGCTCTTTGTGACCCCATGGACTGTAGCCTACCAGGCTCCTTTGTCCGTGGGATTTCCCGGGCCCCTCCTCCAGGGGATCTTCCTGACCCAGGGATCAAACCGTCTCCTGCTACTCTTGCATTGCAGGTGGATTCTTTACCTGCTGAGCCACTGAGGATACCCCTGTGGACAGCTGGGGCCTATAAAGACCTCAAGTCTTCCTAAGGCCTCTTGGACAAGCCTCATGCACCCCCTTCCTTCTTCACAGTACCCCCTTACCAGCCAGAACATCCTGCTGCGTCCTTGGTTCTCAGTGGAGAGAGCTACCCCTCCCAGGGCCTGCGCCAACTGCAGAAACCATGCAGCCATGGGGCACCCACCGTGTGGACGTGCAGCCCTACCGCCTCGCCGCCCCAGGCCTCGGCCTATCAGGTCCGTTCGCACGACCATGTAAAACGCACTGAATGGTAGAAAGCAGATCTTAGGGAATGATTAGTTGTAGGCAAGGACAATTCTGGACTGAGGCATAACACAAAACAAGGATATCACCAACTCACTCAAAACCTTGACCTACTCTCGGACTTCCTTGGTGGCCCAATGGTTAAGACTCTGAGTTTCCAGTGCAGGCGCCGCAGGTTCAATCCCTGGTCCGAGAACTAAGACCCCATATGCTGCTTGGTCCAGCCAAAGAGAGAAAGAGACCTTGACCTTCTCTAGTGCTACACCCAGCTCACAGCTGACCTGCATGATGAAAAACGAGGCCGTGGGAGAATCCGTGTAGAATTACTCAGATGAGGGTTCAAACCAGAGATGGTTAGAACAATGGACCACTTCAGCCAAGAAAACAAAAGTTGGTTAGATATCTAGAGGTAAGTGCCCTTTCAGTCTTCAAGATCAGTTGAAATCCTTCAACAGTGGAAAAATAGCATGACTGCTCGAGACCTTTTCCAGTTGGGAAGCGTCACGAGCACAGCTGTTAGATTCTGGGAGTAGTAATGCCAGCCTTGCACCTGTGAAAAATTCTTTGTTACTTCCCAAGCGTTTTGCAAGCCGCCACCTCATCCGACCCTACGCCATCCTGCCAGGTATTCACGCAATCCTGTGTTCATTCATTTCACATTTATCATATGCCTGCTCTGGCGGCTGCACCTGCCGGGCTAGATGGGCTTGAATGCTGATGCTCGTTTCATAAAGGAGCAGACCACACTGTAGGTGGTTTGTCCAATTCCACAGCGAGTCGAGGCCAAGCCTGGGGAGGACCAGGGCTTCCAGAGCCTGTCTGCTCCTCCGTCCCAGCCCCGTTTCTGGCCCTCCTGGACTCGGGCAGCCACTGAAACCAGCGCCCCGCTAGTCACCGTCATGCGCTTTCTGCTCTTCAGGGAGTGAGACACCACTCTAAGCAGCCAAAATCTTTTTGCTATTGAAGTTGAGACGGTGGAGACTAGCACGCCATTGAAGTTAGTAGATTACTTGCAGGTGAGTCTGCCTGTGACAAGGCTGGGAAAGAAGGGTGTTAGTTTTCATTGCTGAAGCCACGTCAGTCAGTCCAGGGGGGAAAGAAACAAGCCTGGGGCGCTCAGGTGCAGAGTAAGGGCAGGCTGGTGTGATAATCCCGCCCGTCTGGCGTAGCGGGGACGCGCAGTGAGGTCTGGACACGGGCGTTGCACCACCGTTACTGCTTCCCCAGTGGCACTGGTGGTAAATAACCTTCAGGAGACATGAGGGGCGAGGGTTCGATCCCTGGGTCGGGAAGATCCCCTGGAGGAGAGCATGGCAACCCACTCCAGTATTCTTGCCTGGAGAATCCCATGGACAGGAGCCTGGCGGGCTACAGTCCACGGGGTCGCGAAGAGTCGCACTCGACTGAGCACACAGTCACATCACTGTTATCACTGCAATAGTGACCCAGCTTAATCTCAATCTAGCTGCACTTTAGCACAGAGGAACCCGCATTCTCCTAGCCTCTGCAGAGGAGCTGATGGAAGCCGACAGCACACTGACGGATGACTCACAGCTAGTGGGTCACTCTAGGCTGCAACGCCTAGGACCTGCGGCTCCTCCCCAGTGAGTGGCCAAGCTTACTAAAATCCATGGGTCATCCCAGTCCCATGAGTGTGAGCTGATCCTGTTGTAATTTAAAACTTTAACTGAACATTAACTGGTTTAAAAAAATGAATTTGATAAGCATGAGAATTATTTCTATGAAAATGATGAAGTGCTTCAGGACAATTCAAAGAATGAGCTGCTAAAATCCTTCTGCTACTGAAGGTGGGATTGGTGAGACTATCCAAGATTGGGGGATAAAACTCTAGAAGGAGTCTGCACTTAGACCACTTGGCAGCTGACTGAGTGCTCATTGTACTTTTTAAAATATAACCTAAATTTTTTAAATTATTTATTTGTCTGCTCTGGGTTTTGTCTGCAGCACGTGGGATCTTTAGCTGGGGCCTGCGAACCCTTAGTTGTGCAGCCCGTGGGATCTAGTTCCCTAGCCTGGGATAAAACCTGAGCTCCCCGCACTGGGAGTGCGGAGTCTTAGCCACTGGACCGCCAGGGAAGTCTCCTCCTTTCACTTTAAATGAACCAAAACAAGATCAGAGGCAAACCCTTCCGGGAATCATTGATAAGTGAGCAGACCTTTTCTCAAAGGGACAAGTCTCAGTAATTCTGCATCGGAAAGTGGGTGTTGAAAGTTTTACAGCAAGTGACATGTGACTTGAACACCAAGGAAACATATCATATAATCTGTGTTTTAGGGGCACTGGTGGATAGCCTCTGCAACTCAAGAGTTTTTAAAAACTTAAGTTCTTTCTTAATAGAGAAAATTAGATCGGCAGACAGGTCTGCAATATTGAAACATGTCCCATATCTAAAATGTTACCTCCCCAAAGAGTGACACTAAGTTAGAGCATCAGTGAGGGGGAGAACACAGAGCAGGACTTCTGAGGGCTGCCTGTCACCAGCTGTCAAGTTTCCAGAGGCCAGGGAAATGAAACTATGAAGCCCCTTGTGCAAATCTTAGTAAGAGCTTCAAGATGCTGGCAGCAACATTAAACAAGCCTGGGGCCCTTCTGAGCACAGGGTCCTGGGTGCCTGCACTGGTCACATGCCCCTGAACATGGCTCCATTGCCACTGACTGCTACTGGCAAGTAAGTAGAACTTCGTTAAGAAGTCTCGTTTGTACCAGTTTATTACTCATAAAAAGTCAGTGTGAATGGAACAGACTTGGACTTGATCAAAGATGGTCTTTATCATTAATTGTACTTCTGACAAGGAAATACATGAAGAATAAAATTGAGACTCTCATACTCTTTCTAGGTGGCTGGTCTTTACATCCTAATTGTCAGGAATTTAAAGGTTTGTTTGTTTTTTTTTTTGGTCCTCTCCCCTCTACTTTACCTCCCCCTCCCAAGAATAATATTCTTGATCCAATCTATGGATCAAAGAATTCTGAAATGTTTAAATATATCTCTCATGCAAAAGGGTTTGAGTTCTATTTTGGAAAAAATTAGAAAATAAAAATATAGACCCCTAAATAGAGTAAATCAAAGATATGTTGGCCATGAGGCAAAGGCATGGAATGAAATTCTTAAGAAAAGTTTAACAAAATCTTGACGTGTAAGAGGATGGTTTAAAAAACTGTTTTTCAATCTGAGTTCAGACAAACTGAAGATCTGACAAGGAATAAGGTTTAACAGCAGTGGAGTCATGATGACAATTTGTTGGAAAACGAAACTTTAAAGGATGGAGAAATTATATATATCATGACAAAAACAGATAAATCAATACGAAGAGGATGAAGAGGATATTTAATTCAAGACCATAAATCAGTCATACTGTGGTGAGCATTGCCCTGTGTGTAGGTTTATATTATTTTGAAAAATGACAGAATCAGCAGTCGATGTTGAAATAATAAAAAGCTGGAAGAAATATACCAAGAAAAAAAAATCACACTTTAAAGCCACTTACAATTGCTGCTCTTACTAAATAAACATAGTATCTTTTATCTTTTATTGTTAAACATGGTATATTTTAAATTGGAATGGAATGTTTATGGTATACACATATCGCTTTTGGTTTCTCACTTTGACTTTTGTGTTAAACTAACTAGTGATCCCTCAAACTAGGAAGACTTCTCTTACTTATGGTCACTCATTCTGCTGCTGCTGTGGCAGGAGCTCTTGTGTCAGGCGTGGTTGGTTGCTGAGTTACTTGAAAAAGTCATTTACAAGTTCATATCTTAAACATCTTTAACTCAAAACATATAACATACAGTCACACATTGACTTTGTTTAGTACAGGGACGTATGTGTTGGTTGGTTAGAGTTTCCTGAGCCTTTTTCACATTAACCACACCACCATAACTCCCAATTTCTGTTTCTTTAGCGGGGAATGAGAAATTATAGATCTGTGCAGAACAAATTTGAGTGTAAACTCCTTCTGCATTTTTAAAGACCCCTTTTCTTTTTTTAACAGAGGCCTTGGCCAGTTCAGCAGCTTGTTGATGTCTTTTGTGTTCAGTGGCTCACATTTATTTGGGTCATTGCAAAGCATTCACTTTAGTTTTCTTAGAAACATTTGCCTTTTTTCACACTTACATTTCACAACTTTACACAAAGCAGGTTCAGTTCCAGACCACCACAATAAAGCACACATCATAGTAAAGTGAGTCACATGAACCTCTTGGTTTCCCAGTGCATATGAAGTTGTGTTTACACCATACGCTGTCTATTAAGTGTGATAGCATGTCTAAAAAACAATGTAGATGCCTTAAAAATACTTTATTGCTAAGAACTGCTGACATTATCTGACATCGCAGGGTTGCCACAAACCTTCAATTTATACAAAACCCAGTGTGTTCAAAGCACAATAAACTCAAGCAAGAAAACAAGGTATGCTATGCTTGTATTTAATTAAATTTCGTGAGTTCAACTAATTAAAAACAGACCTGAGAACTTGGTAACTGGTGGGAGCAGAAAGACATCAGCATACTGGAGAGTAGACCCCTAGCTTAGGGTGTGCGGGGTTATAAGAACATCTGTATACTTTTTAATTTTTATTTCATATTGGAGTTTAATTTACAATGTTTTAGTTTCAGGTGGACAGCAAAGTGATTCAGTTATATGCATACCTATTCTTTTTCAAATTCTTTTCCCGTTTAGGTTATTACAGAATATTGAGTAGAGTTCTGTATCTGTTTTAAATACAGCAGTATTATATATCAATTCCAAGTTCTCAACTTACGCCCTCTTTCATTTTTCGCCTTTGGTAACTATAAGTTGTTTTCTGTGAGTCTGCTTCTATCTGTAAATAGGTTCATTTGTTTTGTTCTTTTAAGATTCCTCATATAAGTGGTATCATATATTTGTCTTTCTCCGTCTGACTTGCTTACTATGATCACCTCTAGGTCCATCCGTGTTGCTGCAGATCACATCATTTCATCTTTCCGAATGGCTGAGTAACACACCGCTGTATATATGTCCCACTTTCTTTATTTACTCCTCTGTTGGTGGACATGTAGGTTGCTCCCGTGTTTTGGTTATTGTAAACAGCGCTGCAGTGAACACTGGGCTGCGTTATCCTTTCAAATTACAGTTTTCTCTGGATATTTTCCCAGGAGTGGGATTGCTAGGTCATTTTTTAGAGGGAATGGAGAACGTGTTGGTGAGTGGAATACTAGCTGGCCTTGCCTAAGTTGCTTGGGGAATTAATAAATCAATCCCCGCCAACACCCACCTAGGGGCACACCCAACACAGCTACCTACCGGGAGAACAGCATGAGTTATAAATCCTCAATTATGACTTCCAATTTGTGGCTCATATTTGAAATGTTTTCACTGAAATCCCTGTAGTGGGCCACGGGGCCTGTCTCAGCATCTCTGCAGGTGCCCTTTGGGTGGACAGAAGGCTCCTGGGATTCCCTGGATGCTGTTGTTTCTTCAGTCAGACCATCCAAAATATGCCCTCCATATTGGAGGAAATCTCTTCGTGGAGAGTAATGACAAAAACAGTTTTACTTGTGTAAAGTTTTATTAAGCTTTGTCATAACAGAGAAGGAACAAAAAAGATGACGTTAATAGTGAGGCACTGTTTGGCTGCTCACCTTCGCTGGTCAGACTGAGATTCTGCTTGCGTTGCTGATGGTTGGGGCTTTTCTGCTTCTGCTTGGTATCTGGCACTGATTTTTGCCCGGGGTCATTTCTAGAGCAATCAGTCTTTAAAACAGGAGAATAAGAGGCGGTAGTTGTTCTAACGTTCTTGAACTTTCTATTTGGTTTTCAAAAGGCCCACTAATTAAAGACTGGCTAAATCCAGTCACCCACAAAAGGTCTTGATAGAACACCCTGGGGACAAAACCCCCCACCTCAGGGTTCAGAAGGGAACAGTGATTTGTAAGATTGTTTTTGAGTTTTTTTTTCTTCTTTTCATGTTAGTCTTATGAATCTCGTTTTCTAGGAGTTAAAAAAAAAAATGTTAAGGAAGTTAATTTCGGCTAGCTACTGGGCCCACGTGGCCCCAGGGCCGTCCAGGGCTGAGCTCAGGGGCCTCTCCAGGGAGGGTAAAAAGACGGGAGTCCGCTGAGCGAGGAGGCTGGGCTGAAGTGGGCCCCAGGTCGGGTCAGGCGGCAGCCGTCCCTCCAGCCCCTGCGTCTTTGCTGACACGCGGTCCCCCACTGCGCCCTCGGCCGTGTTTGCGGCGCATCCGTCACACGCGCGCGCCCGTCGGCACTCCTGAACCATCTGAGGGTCTGCGAGCCTGCCCGCGTGTCGCCCATGCGGCCAGCGACGAGGCCCGAGGCGTCTCCTTTGCGCCCTTCCTCCCCTCTGGGTCAGGCCGGGTGAGGCGACGGAGCCCGCGTCCGGAGCCGGGGTGGGTCCACCGGCCTCCCGCCCAGATCCTGACTCACCGCGCTTCCCTCTTCCTCTCCCCTGCAGGCAGTGTGACTGGAAACAGTAACTCCACGTTTATTTCCAGCGGGCAGGTGATGAACTTCAAGGGCGACATCATCGTGGTCTACGTCAGTCAGAACTCGCAGGAGGGCCCGGCGGGGCCGGGCGGCGGCGCGGGGGAGCCGGCGGGACGCCCGGTGCAGGAGGAGAGCCCGCCGAGCCGCGACTCGTTCGCCGGCCTCGGGCCGCGCTTCCCGGACGCGTGCCCCGGCCTCGACGTGGGCCCAGGACTGCAGGAGCGCGGCGCCCCGGCGCCCGACAAGGCCTCGCGGCCGGTGCAGGAGCAGGGGCCGGCCGAGACGCGGCGCTGAGCCGGGACCACCATCCGCAGTTCTCGGCGCCCCTCGGGGCCGCGGGGCCTCCGCACGCGCGCCACGCACGTCGGAAGCCGCGTCGCCGCCTGGCGGCGGGGCGGGGCGGGGCCGTGGGGCGTGGTCTCTGGTGGGCGGGGCCATTGTCCAGCGTCTGCGCCTTCACGCCCCTGCACAGCTGCGTGAAAATGACCCGGCGTCCTTCGTCCACCTGCTTACATGGAATCGAGGACTTGGGAGGGGGGGAAATGTACGTTTGTTATTACTACTCTGGCGTCCACAGTCAAGTGTCAATGCATTGCACAGGTACACGCTGCTGTCTTCAGTCGCTCCACTTTTTACCTCTTTCTAGTTTTTCTTCTCCTTTGACCTCCCGTTATTAGCTCATCAGTAGTTTGCCTCTTCTTGGCATCTGTTTCTACAGCTGTCCCGTTCCATTTGGGTCTGTACCCCCCACCCTTTCTCCATACTTGATATTTGTATTTCACTGTCTTTCATGACGTTTTTCTGGATACTGTCTCCTCACCCCACCCCGTTTCTTTTTACTATTTAACGATTTTCTTGAAAATTCTGCAGGTGACAGTCTTCTTTATATTTCTTTCACCCCTTCTCACAAGCAGGTGTCTGTGTGTAGTGATGGAAGGTGAGGGGGCGAGGAGTCTGTATTAAGCACTTTGGGAAAAGGCTATAGAAATGTGAAACCTGGCGGGAAGCTTGGGAAACAAGAGGAGAGACTGAGCTTTTGAAAACTTTTCTGAGTTCTCAGTTTTCTCAAGGAAGGGAGAATCCCCCTAAATATTTTTAGGTGTGTGTCAACTTCTAGGCAGCCCAAAGCTGCAATTTGTGTCTTTCTCCTTTAATCCATCTCAAAATGGTTCATCCCCATCCATGCTGAGATGAATGTGCGTACCCATCCTGACAGAGACAGCAGAACTCGGGTATCTAAGTCTCTAAGAATCTCCACATTGCTGCACTCGGCATGCTCATTTCTCAAGAATGGGGAAAACGTGGAATGAGCAGGATATGGGATGATGGCCTGCACACTCAGTGAAAAAAAAAAGAGGTGCTGGGAAAGTTCAAGAAAGGAAGAATAAAGATGTTAATATGCATTGTTTCTTTCTAAACATGAATAGCATGAATGTGTTTAAGCGATAGGCCCCGTTTTCTTCCTAATGTGTGTCTGTGGTTTAGCCTTGCAGAAGTGGAAAACATTCCTGTTACTTTCCATGCATCTGAATTAAAAACCAAATCCTTATATTGTGAACTTAAGAAACTTTATCATAGAGATGCTTTCTCTTAGCATCAGTGCCCTTGTGAGGAACACACAGTGTGAGCAAGTTGAAAGGAGTGACCCGGCGGGTTTCATCTGTTGCGGCCAGTTAGCATTTGTTTTCCTCAGGTACTGAAGTTACAATGCCTGGGCACATTAAAATTGATTTTGTGGATCTGGTAGGTTTTGAAAGTGCTAATAGTAGTCACTGTCCAGACTTGAATCACCTCAAACAGGGGTTTCTCCCTGTTGGTTGCAGGTCTGTTGGAAATGCTAGAATAGTAGCTGTCAATTATTATTTTTAACGGAGAAGCAGAGGTGGCTCTATAATTTCTGTGGCTCCTTAGCAGACATGAAAAGTGGCAGGAAATACGCTTATTGCCAGAATGATCCTTTGGTGAGAATTTACTGTCTGCACTGCCCTTTTAGATAACATCCATCCAAAGACAAATGCTATAGAAATGGAAGTAACTATTATGCCTTTTGTCATATCACAGTTCACTGAGGAGAAGGCAGAGCTGAGGACCCAAGTTTCTACTGTGACTGTCACATCTCACTGATACTTTACCTTTCTCTGCTTCCTTTTTTTAAAGTTTTCCTACAAAAAGGCACTAATGGTCATTTTTGACACTTTCCCTACTTGGAAATAACAAAAGAATGCTACAGTGAATGTTAAAGTACCTTGAGCTCCTTAAATAAAAGGTGCTAAATAAACACGTAAGAATCTACTGTCAGAAGAAGCTAGTATTCTGTTCCCATGCTGATCCCTGCTAATTCTATATTGATCCAAAGACAGTTAAATGATGGAAGATGGATAGCAAATATAGCTCTGTGTCTGTGTAGTATAGAGTTGTGTATGACAAATGTAAACAGGATGAAATGAAGACAGTAATGAAAAACTGGGGAATGTGATAAAGAGATTATTAAACTTATATTTGACAACACACTGTTTTTCATGGCTTGTTTAAACAAATCTTTTTGTGAAATAATGACCTGACTTCTTTCTGATCTCTGTGGCGTGCTGTGGTGTATCAGATGTTGGTTGTATTCTGTCATTGGTGGAAACCTTGGCAAGAGCTGGGACATGAAGTGTCTTGTTTTAATAATATAGCCACCGTAGATCTCACCAGTCAAACTCTTTTAAAGTGCGGGTTGCTGTGTGGTGGAGGGGTTGAAGGAAAATGGAGTCTGGTGTTTTCTACCCCCACCTAGTTCAATTCTCAGAAATAGAAAGAATTAATTTCTTCGCTCTCCTTGTAAGGAAAAGAGCAGTTTGAGTGTGAGATATTGGGACCTTCATAGGGCAAGAGGAGAGAGGGCTCTGCATGTGTAACAAGGTACCCTAAAACTCAGTGGTTTAAAACAACCATCATTGACTTAGCTCCCACCTCTGTGGGTTGGCTCAACTTGGTTGGTTCACTAGGCCAGGGTGAGCCTCGCCGGACTTGCTGAGCCACGTGCAGATTGCTGGCTGGTTGGCTGGGGGTTGGCCGGCTGGATGCTGGACTGAACCCTCTCCCTGCGGCCCCCTCATTCTCCCAGCAGGCTGCCCTGGCCTGCCTGTCCTGGTGATGGCTGAGTTCCCAGAGAGCAAGCAAAACCGTCCCATGCTTTTGAGACCTAAGCTTGAACCGGCAGGCTGACACTACTGCCTCATTCTTTGAGCAGAGCAAGACATGGGCAGGACCGCTCAGATTGAAGGGGAGGGCACGCAGAGCTGCAGGGTACCCTGGGGGATTGGTAGACAGCGAAGGGGGCATGGGGCCCTTTTGCCATCTCTCTACCATAGGCACGTTGTTGGTTATCAGATGATGTGGGGAGGGTGCATCGGGAGCCAGGGAGGAGCATTTCCCAGCCCTGATCAGGGCTTCCTTCTCCGGTGAGCAGGTTCCCTTGCTGCAGACGACAGTGAATTCCTGCAAGTGAGAGACTTGCATTCATATTTCAGTATGAAATTCCTTCCAAAGCCAGATGCCCGTGATGACCGCACTGGGTCTACAGTACTGTTGCATGCCATTGGCACAGATCGTGGAAAAGTGATAATTTATAGAACCAGGGAAATTGGTGAGATCCTTTGGGTAGAGGAACCTGTTCACAAACAGATAAACGATGTTGTGTTCACTGTTCAGGCTGATGTAATGAACAGACTCTTGATGGCGAGGTGCTGGGCAGAAGGGTGACCTGAGCCGAAGTGCTGCTCGGGTGGAAGAGGTATAATTTTGAAGTTTTTTCTCTTTGACAGTCTCTGATGGCATGTGACTCCCTTTGGCCATCTGCTTTGGGGGGCTCTGGGTATGAGCTGCATAACGTCCTTTTGTGAGAAAGGATAAATCATTCAAAGGCCCAAACGTTTGGTTGGTGAGTCTGAATCATTTCTATTCAGTGTGCTTTTGATGCCTGGGCCATGAGCATCCCTGGAAAAGAGGATGAGGATAACTAGAGGGTCCCAGGGAGTCCAGGGGTGTTCTAGATTGCTGGGGAGGACTGTAAACATTGCTCTGCTGCAGTGCTGGGAAGGGGTTGTCTGTGCAGTTTCTGACTCCCCAGGGCTATGCTGGTGAACGGACCACCTTGCACCTACTGCAGCCTTGCTGAAAACAGGTGGGGGTTGGGGGCCTGAAACTGGGCCTTGGTGGAGCCAGCAGGGGGCACAAGCACGACAGGTGGTGTCACAGGAAGGAATCAGCAAAGGTGCCAGGGGGGCACGGAGGCTGGAAAGCCTGGACCAGCACTTGCTGGTGGCCCCTGCTGAGGAACTGCCTCCCTTGGTGGAACAGCCCCATGTGGCCCGAGGGTTGAAGTGTATGGAGGGACCCCTAAGGGATTCTGATGCGGCCTCTGCGACTCGCTGCACCGTGGTCTCTCACAGCTCCTGGGAGTCTGATTTTATGTCTGTCTGTCCACCTCACCACTCCGGTTATCTTGACCCCAGGGTGAGGTTGACACTCATGCTTAGCCAGTATCTCTTCTCCCCATTCCCTTAGTGTTAATAAAAATGGCATGTACACTTTCCAAAAAAAAATCTTCATTGAAGAATAAGATGTCTAATAGCATCAAAGTTAAAAAGCCAAATTCCAGATCTGATCTGGTAACTTCATTCCACCCCGAGGGGCTGATGAAGTTACCCTCCTCCCGTATCTGATGGAACAAGGAGAAGGTTTGCAATCAGACCTGGAGTCAAAACTCAGCCCCACCACCAGCTGACCTGCCTTGTGCAGTCACTTCATTTCTGAGCCTTATTTCCACCTGGGTGAACGGAAGGAACATTAGTTTCTAGGGCTGCTGTGAGGGTGAAGAGGGGTGAGGAGCTTCCGGGCACCAGCGGCGCTCCTGAAGGGTCCCCGCGGTGGAGACCCAACTTGTTCGTCACCCTCCCCTCTGCCTCTTACTCCGTCCATTTCTGGACACAGAAGTGGTCTCAGGCATCATGTTTTCTTCCTGTCAACAGACCGCATGGCCCTAAAAGCAGCTCTGCCGCCGCCCTCAGACACCTTCCTGCTTGCTGAAGCTAGCTCAGGGACGCGCCTTCTCCACAGGCAACTGACGAGACTGCCGTCGATCCGAAGGTGTCATCAGCTGGCGTCACGCGGTGAGGGAGGTGGGCTGTGCCCTCGCGTCCCTGCCTCACGGGGCCGCACAGCTAGAGCGGGCCTGGTGGGCCCCTCATAGCTCCGACACTTGGGCAGAGTGAAGGGCGCTGCAGTGTGTGGGTTGGAATGCCACGTTTGTCTTTCTCCTAGAGTCCTGGCTTTCTCTCCCAGTGTGGGGAGGACAATAAACTGGCCGCCAGCACAGAAGAGGTTGTGATATAGGCCCAAACCCCTCTGGGCAGGAAGTGGAGCCCAGCGAAATCTTTCACTGTGACCAAGGTGCTTGATTTCTCACAAGAAGGGGCAGCCCTGGAACAAGGCTACACGGACTGTAGAATCACAAGGAGAACTGCATTCTTAGGCTGGGACTCCTATGAGGCACCTTAGTCCAGGCAGGGGCAGTGAGTCATCCCCGTGAAACGGAAAAGCAGGCTCATTTTTACTGGCTTTTACGGCCTCTCTATTCCAATGGCAAAGAAACCTGAAGAAAGATGCATATTTAAAGCTCTTAGAAGAGCTTTTCAAAAATACTTCCTATATCATGGGGAAAAAGCAAGTTTTTGTTTACATCAGGTTTTTTGACTTTGTAATTTATATCCGATACAGTTCACTCTCTTTAGGTATACAGTTTTATGAGTTTTGACAAAAATATGTGGTTGCGTAACCGCTGCTGCAGTCAGGACGTGGGCTATATTTAGTGCCCCCTACAGCTCCCATTTCTCTTTGTGGTCAGTTTCCTCCTTACTTCCCTTCAGATTCCTGGTAATCACCATCTATTCTCTGTCTCCGTGCTGTTACCTTTTACAGAAAGTCGTCCAAATGGAATCGTACAGTAGGTAGCCATTTGAGTTTATCTTCTTTCAGCATAATACCCTTGAGAGCCATCTAAGTCGTTGGGTACATCGGTGATTAGTTCATTCTTCATTGCTGAGTAGTATTCCATTGTATGGATGTACCACCATTTACTCGCCTATACTTGTATTTTTTCCAGCTTGGGGCAATTACAGATAAAGTTGCTGTAATAATTTGAGTGGCCATATGCTTTCATTTCTCCTGGGTGAATACCCAGGCGTGGAATTGTGGGATCATAGTGAAAGTGAAAGTCGCTCAGCCATGTCCGACTCTTTGTGACCCCATGGACTATACAGTCCATGGAATTCTCCAGGCCAGAATACTGGAACAGGTAGCCTTTCCATTATCCAGGGGATCTTCCCAACCCAGGGATCGAACCCAAGTCTCCCTCATTGCAGGGGCATTCTTTACCAGCTGAGCCACAAGGGAAGTCCAAGAATGCTTCAGTGGGTAGCCTATCCCTTCTGCAGGGGATCTTCCCGACCCAGGAATTGAACTGGGGCCTCCTGCATCGCAGGCGGATTGTGTACCAACTGAGCTGTCAGGGAACCCGTGGGATCATATGGTGAATGTATATATTTAACGCTGTAAGAAGCTGTGAAATTGTTTCCTAAACAATGCCTGTACCATTTCGCATCCCCAGCTGCTCCATATCCTCACCAGCACTCATTAGTGTCAGTTGTTTGTTTAGTTTTAGCCATTCTAAAAGATGCGATTGTGGCCTTTATCTAACCGACATTTGCAGCCCGTGACTGAGCATCGTCTCCTGTGTTCGTTTGGCCATCTCAGTCTCTTATTTGGTGAAGTGTGTCTTCATATTTTTTGCCTATTTTTTAATCGGTTTATTTTCTCATTGTGTTTTGCAAATTCTTTATATATTCTGGATATGAGAATATACAGGATTTTAGGCCTTTTATTTCAGTGACAAAGAAACCATGGAAAAACACATATTTAAAGCTTTTAGAGCATTCTTTATTTACTATTAGTGAAAAAAAAGACAATTTTTCATTTTATAATAAAATTAAGTTTCAGGATATATAAACCAGCAGCGGAGAAGGCAATGGCAACCCACTCCAATACTCTTGCCTGGAAAGTCCAATGGACGGAGGAGCCTGGTGGGCTGCAGTCCATGGGGTCGCTAAGAGTCGGACACGACTGAGTGACTTCACTTTCACTTTTCACTTTCATGCATTGAAAAAGGAAATGACAACCCACTCCAGTGTTCTTGCCTGGAGAATCCCAGGGACGGGGAAGCCTGGTGGGCTGCTGTCTATGGGGTCACACAGAGTTGGACACGACTGAAGCAGCTTAGCAGCAGCAGCAGCAGCAGCATTTATTCAGAGTAAATGGGTCTACAATAGGACCTCTTTTCACAGTGGGACTCCCAGTGGCAGGGCCCTGAGCTGTTGCTTGCTCTATGGGCTGCTCTGGCCTCTGAGATGTTGTGGAATGCTGCAGTCTGGCTTCTAGAGAGCACGTTCACCCATGAAAACTGAGTTTTGTGTTTTACTTGTTGGCATAAATGTCTTTATTTGGTTAGAAACATGGAATGTTTTCTATCAATATTTTCTGTTTTCATTATTTTATGTATTAATAATACTATTGGGCTTCTCAGGTGGCTCAGCGGTAGAGAATCCACCTGCAATGCAGAAGACCCAAGACGCGGGTTCAATCCCTGAGTCAGGAAGATCCCCCGGAGAAGGAAATGGCAACCCACTCCAGTATTCTTGCCTGGAAAATCCCATGGACAGAGGAGCCTGGCAGGCTCCCGTCTGTGGGTTTGCAAGAGTCATACACGACTTGGCAACTAAGCCGCAAAACAACAACAAAAATAATATTATAATAAAGAGGTGCTGGGAGAGGGAAACCATGAAAATAAACTCCAAATGCCACGATCACCGGTGTCTGGAAACAAGCAGAGCTGGTAGCCTTGAGGTAGATTTTGTTATCACGGGAAAGGTTTTTCAGTCACACGAAGGTAAGGCCAGTTGGTGTCTGTTGGCTGGAGATTCATTATAACAGGATCCTTCGTGCCCTGACAAAATCGCTCCACGGTTGCCCTTGGTCTGCAGAGCTGGTGTTGGGGGACAGGGCAGGCTGGGCTGCATGGAGGCGCAGCACCCTCGGGAGCTTCGGGAAGGATTGGGGGCATCCATGAGAGGCCCAGTAGGAGAAAGGCGCCGCGGATTCCCAGTTGGGCTGGCGCTGAAGAGCTGCTGCTAACCGGTGGACGCTCCCCAGGCCGGCCGCTTCCACCTCGGCTCTGGGGACAGTGGCTGAGCGTGAGCCAGGGAAGTGCAGCATCATTCCCGAAGGCTCCCCTCCCCGAAGCAGCACACAAGTGTCTGCCGTAAATAACGGGAGGGGCAACAGCAGTGACCGCCGCCAGTCCTGTCACAGGAGGGCAAGAGTGTGGGCTGGGCCCAAGGGGAAGAGAGAGCCTCACCTCCCGTGGGCTGTGAACAACACTTGGGCAAACAGCTACTATTTGTTGAAAGTGAAAGTGTTAGTTGCTCAGTCGTGTCCAGTTCTTTGTGGCCCCGTGGAGAGTGGCCCGCCAGGCTCCTCTGTCCATGGTGACTCTCCAGGCAAGAATGCTGCAGCAGGTTGCCCCAGTCCAGTGGGGTTAGCTTCCCCACCCAGGGATTGGACTTGGACCTCCTGTATTGCAGGCGGATTCTTTACCATCTGAGGCACCTGGGAAGCGTTGGTTGAAGCAGCCTGCAAAGTTCTTCACATACATGTTATCCCATTTAATCATCACAGCAAATACATCGAGTGACATTTGTTGTCTTTACAGAAGAGAGAATAGGGTCAGCGGGGTTAATGAACTTCACAAGCTCACAAAGCTGCTGTGTGGGTTTTGCACCTAAGTCCTCAGGCTTGCATGCCTGCCCTCTGTTAGACTTTGCAGATGGTGGTCATGATTGTATCCACCATGTTTTGCTTCCACTAAAGTATCATGAGGTATTCTGTTTGGGGGCTATAGCAAAGTAGTGTACACTAAAGTTGAAGTGACATGGGTGGAATAAATCAATGATGGAAATATTTTTTTAAAGCCCCAAACCCTCTTAAAATCAAACTTAGAATCTCCCAGATTCAGTAGTGAGCCCTAAAACTTCGCATTAGACACTTTATATCCTAAGCATACAATCTGTTGGCCCTCTGTCCCCAAAGAGATTCCATTCTCTGAGTTAAGATGATGCTGGTCATTATCATCTTAATTATCATCTGGTTATCATTAGAACAAGAGTAGATTCACGTTCAGTGCCAGAAGGATGAGCCCCTCCACTCACGGCTGCTCCTGGACACTGGTCTGCACTTGCGTCTGCTGGGTGAAGGCTGCAGGGCTCTAGATTCCTTTCCATGACTGTGTATTCATTAGAGCATTTATGAGAAATAATGGAACAGCCTCCACAGCCTCCACATCCATTTACCAGTTGAGTGACATTTGGGGTATTTCCAGTTTGGGGTAATTATGAATAAAGCTGCTGTAAATCTTTACATACAGGTTTTTGCGGGGACACAGGTTTCATTTCTCTTGAGTGAATGCCTAGGAGTGGGGTTGCTGGACTGCCTGGAAAGTGTGTGTGTGCAACACCGCCAAGCACTAGGGCCAGTTGCCCCCGCCCTCCTCACCAGCGCTTGATATTGTCCAGAAACTGACTCCAAACGCAGTTTAAAACAGTTACTGATGATGAGCAGAGTTTGTTTTGTTTTCTGAAAGCAAGGCTTCTGTGGGCTTTAGATCTATCCAAAGAAGTTAATAATGAGATAAATTCTTCTGGGTAATTGCACTCTTAAATTATGGCTTTTCCCCTCTTATTGTGTAATTAAAACTTTGCAGCCAACATCTTCAATCCTGAAGCAGTAAGTAGGCTAGCAACTGATCCCGTGCTCAAGGGGCATTTTTAAACATTGAAATGAGGTTATATTTTCATTAAAAGGAAACTTCCAACTTCCTTAATGTTGTTTTGAAAAGAATGTGCGGATTCCTGTGCTCTGGGGAAAACCGAAACCAAAATGAGAACAACGGTAACCTCGGAGTGCTCTGGGTGCTCGTGTAGGAGATGGTGGACTTTTAAAGCTAGCTCTCTACAGGGTGCATGTGATTGTCTGCTTCCAGTTTAGAATGCACCCTGAGTTTGCCATCGTCTCCTGCAAGTCCACACTGCCGGCTCCAGCGCCCTGTACCCTCAGGGGGCCTTCTCCCTTCGCCCTCAGCCTGGCTCCATGCTGCCTGGCCTGTGACCCCCACCCACTCCCTCACATCTGCTTCTCCCACCTCCACCCCAAGCAGAGGAAGGCACTGGAGCCATCTTTGCTCTACCTAGAATCCAGGCTCCTCCACTTCCCCTAAAACAATCTGCAGGTTGGCGAAGACAGATTTTTACACTATCATAGAAGTCCTTTCATCTTGAGCTGCTCTTTTCAGGGGGCTTCCCAGGTGGCGCTAGTGGTAAAGAGCCCGCCTGCCAATGCAGGAGACGAGGCGCGGGTTCGATCCCTGGGTCAGGAAGATCCCCGGGAGGAGAGCATGGCAACCCACTCCAGTATTCTTGTCTGGAGAGTCCCATGGACAGAAGAGCCTGGTGGGCATAGGGTCGCAGAGTCGGACACGACTGAAGTGACTCAGCACGCATGCGCCCTTTTCCAGTACGGGATGTTTGTTTCACTTTGCACAAACGGGCAATCAATGTAATTTTCCCAAAGCAAAAGAATCATCTGCCCCCAAAGACGACTTCTGGCCCCCAGCTGGAAGTCAGCACAATGGAGAGCCACTGAAGCTTTGGAGTTTGGGGGTTACTTTCCCCCTCTAGTATATCAGGGACAAGAGAACCCATTTTAGATGGATACCTGAGTCTTTGACTTAGGGATCTAACTTCCCTGGTGGCTCAGACGGTAGAGCGTCTGTCTACAATGTGGGAGACCCGGGTTTGATCCCTGGGTCGGGAAGATCCCCTGGAGAAGGAAATGGCAATTCACTCCAGTACTGTTGCCTGGAAAACTGCATGAACAGAAGAGCCTGGTAGGCTACAGTCCATGGGGTCGCAAACACTCTAACACAACTGCGCGACTTCACTTACTCACTGGAAGAAAGACATTTCCCATATAGGTGGGTCATCGGGGTGTTGTCCCCCCGCCCCCGAAAATATTGAAGTCCTAACCCCTGAAACCTGTAAATGTGATCTTATTTGAGGAGTGGGAGGTTCCTGCCTCCTGCCTTAACTGCCGTGGACGGCGTTGCTCCCGAGAATTTAGAAGCCTGCACAGAACTACACAGATCCCTCTGCATAATCAACCCCTGGGTAGTTCTGTCCTCGTCTTACCTTTTCCCCACCTCCTTTTTTAAGACTTCTTTTTTTAAAAATGATTAATTTATGTATTTTTAGCTGCACTGAGTCTGCTGCCACACAGGGCCGTTCTCTGGTTGCCGCGCGTGGGTCTCCCTCCCTGCGGTGGCTCTTCCTGTTGGGAGCACGGGCTCCGGAACACAGGCTCCGCAGTTAGGGCGCACAGGCTGAGCTGCTTCACCGCACGTGGAATCTTCCCAGACAAGGGGTCGAACCCGTGTCTCCTGCATTGGCAGGTGGGTTCTCATCCTCTGTGCCACCAGGAAAGGCCGTCTTTACGTATCCTTGGTGTGTAACGCACGCACGTGAACTCACCTCCACTCCATAGACTTGTGGTCAGCCACGGACAGCCCTCGTCACCCTCCAGCCCGCCAGTGCCTCCCAGATAAATCTCTCCCCAAATGCGGCCGCAGAGTTCTGCGCCTCTCAGGATATGAAATAGTTTACCTCAGAAAGTCTTCATTCTATCTGTTGGTTGTTGTCTCAGCAGATGTTATATAAATATTTGATTATTAAAGATATTCTCAATTTGCATAAATCTTTATATCATGTTAAAGATGAGAAGGGAAGTGCTATAGTTGCTGCAAACTAATTGTACTAATTACTCAGAGCACGACGTGACCAGCGGTTCCAACTGAATGGAGAGAGAGAATGCCCTGGCGGCCCAGTGGGTAGGACTCCGAGATGTCCTTAGATTCCGGATTCCCGTAGGTCAGAGAAGTAGGGTCCCACAAGACATGCAGGTGGCTAAAAATAAAGAAAGAGCAGAGAGAAGCCCTGAGTGCTGAGTACTGAGGATTCAGTGCTGAGTGCTGAGAATTTGGGGTGCACCAGGCGCCAGACACGGGGTGTTGTGAGGTGGGGAGCAGTTGTACCCTCGTCAATGAACTCAGGACCTGGGGGCGCGGCTGAGATGCCGGTGGTCCCAGCTCCCAGGCCACCCCCTCAGCATAGCTTCCAGCCCATCCCACAGAGGTCCCTGTGCCCAGCTGGACGGCTGGGCCCGCAGCGCCCAGATCCTGCGCTGGCCTCAGCTTAGAGGAGGTCGTCCAGAAGCTATCAGCTCTTTCCATTTGTTGCATTTGAGTTGTTTTTCAATTGCTCAGTCATGTCCAACTCTTTGTGACCCCATGGACTGCAGCACACCAGGCTTCCCTGTCCTTCACCATCTCCCAGAATTTGCTCAGATTCATGTCCATTGAGTCGGTGATACCATCCAACCATCTCATCCTCTGTCGTCCCCTTCTCCTGCCTTCAATCTTTCCCAGCATCAGGGTCTTTTCTGATGAGTCAGTTCTTCGCATCAGGTGGCCAAAGTATTGGAGCTTCAGCTTCAGTATCAGTCCTTCCAGTGAACATTCAGGACTGATTTCCTTTAGGATGGACTGGTTGGATCTCCTTGCAGTCCAAGGGACTCTCAAGAGTCTTCTTCAACACCACAGTTCAAAAGCATCAATTCTTCGGCACTCAGCCTTCTTTATGGTCCGACTCTCACATCCACACATGACTACCAGAAATACCATGGCTTTCACTATCCAGACCTTTGTCAACAGAGCGATGTCTCTGCTTTTTAATATGCTGTTTAGGTTTGTCATGCCAGGAGGCTTGGCTCAGAGGTTAAAGTGTCTGCCTGCAATGCGGGAGACCTGGGTTCAATCCCTCGGTCAGGAAGATCCCCTGGAGAAGGAAATGGCAACCCACTCCAGTATTCTTGCCTGGAGAATCCCATGGACAGAGGAGCCTGGTGGGCTACAGTCCACGGGGTCGCAAAAAGTCGGACATGGCTGAGTGACCTCACTGTAACTGTAGGTTTGTCATAGCTTTTCTTCCAAGAATCAAGCATCTTTTAATTTCACTGCTGCAGTCTCTGTCCCCAGTGATTTTGGAACCCAAGGAAATAAATTCTGTCACTGTTTCAATTTTAGTATTATGTCTCTAGTCCCTTTTATTCTATTATAGACTTTTTTTTTAACGCCATTGATTTGTTTGAAAATGGGTCATTTATCCTGCAGAATGTTGCACCTGCTGGTTTTATCTGATTCCTTCTGCAAGCTGTCATTTAACTAGCTCTTCCTACTGCTTCTTCTGTAAAACAATGTTTATGTCAAGACTCACAATTAGATTCAGGTTCAGTTATTTTAGGCAAAAAGCTTCCTGGGTGTCATGTCCTACTTGTTCCCTCTTGTCATGAGGTCCGTTTGTCTGACAGTCTCCCGTCTGCTAACGCCTGTGTCCTGAATGGACACAGTGGATTCAACTGGCCTGACGATCACTCCATTAGAAAGTTCTATTTTTATTTTTGTTTTATGGGAATGTTTCATTATTTTTTCATTCTAGTCAGCAACAAATACTCCAAAGGAGGTAAATACCTCGAAGAAGGTGTTTTACTTTTTCCTTTTTTTTGTATTTTCCTTTTCGCAACTCTTAAGTACTCTGTGATCTTTTTACTATTTTTTTATTGAAGTGCAGTTGATGTACAACATTGTATGTTACAGGAGTGCAGTATAGTGACTCGTAATTCTTAGAGGTGATACTCCATGTATAGATTTTGTAACATCTTGTCCGTGTCCCCCATGCTGCACACTGTCCCCTTGTGGCTTGTTTTATCCCGGCCAGTCTGTTCCTCTTCTCCCCTCCCCCTGCGTCGCCCCTCCCTCCGTCCTCTCTCCACTTTGATCTCTGTATCTGTGAGCCTGCTGCTTTTTGTTATATTCACTGATCGGTTGCCTTTTTAGATCCCATACATAGGTGATATGACAGTATCTGCATTTTTCTGACTTGGTTCATTTTCATCCATGTGGTTGCAGATGGCAAGATTCCATTCTTTTCTGTGGCTAAGTAGTATCCCATTCTACGCATATACCTGCACCTTCTTTACCCATTCCTCTGTTAACCGGCACTTACGTTGCTCCCCTGTATTGGCAGTTGTAAACAAGGCTGCTGAGCACTGGGCCTGTGCACCTTTCCAAATCAGGGTCTTTGTGAGCACTGGGGCCTGTGCACCTTTCCAAATCAGGGTCTTTGTGAGCACTGGGGCCTGTGCACCTTTCCAAATCAGGGTCTTTGTGAGCACTGGGCCTGTGCACCTTTCCAAATCAGGGTCTTTGTGAGCACTGGGGCCTGTGCACCTTTCCAAATCAGGGTCTTTGTGAGCACTGGGGCCTGTGCACCTTTCCAAATCAGGGTCTTTGTGAGCACTGGGCCTGTGCACCTTTCCAAATCAGGGTCTTTGTGAGCACTGGGGCCTGTGCACCTTTCCAAATCAGGGTCTTTGTGAGCACTGGGGCCTGTGCACCTTTCCAAATCAGGGTCTTTGTGAGCACTGGGGCCTGTGCACCTTTCCAAATCAGGGTCTTTGTGAGCACTGGGGCCTGTGCACCTTTCCAAATCAGGGTCTTTGT